>NC_042975.1:29499821-30126488 GCF_901001165.1 Salmo trutta
GGTATAATGTGTGTGTCAGCTATTAGACATGAAAAAATTGAAGATTTGATAAAAATATTAATGTTTTCAGGGTTTCCATTTTGATTTGGTATAAATCTGACAACTAGAGGCTGTGTTAGGTGAGTTCTCTCAGAAGAACACCCAGGTGAAGGTTTGTGCCATTGTGTTGGTACAGATCGCTGGCAAGGTGGCGGCACCCCTCGCCCAGACCAATGAGATTGTTATCCTGAGCGGGGACGGTAGTCGTGTGACCGGCGAGGTTAACCGCCTATTGGCTGAGCTCCCCGTGTCCGTCAACGCCCTCACAGGGGTGGACCTGATGAAGGTGAGGGGGAGGGGAGGAGGGAGGGGGTCATTCACATTCCAGGGGGGTCAGTAGAATGTAGAGCGATACCACACCCACACTCATAATCACTGCAGGTGTAAACACATTCTATCTATCCAGCCTCAGCTAGCTAGGTTTATAAGACTGAATCTACAGTAGGCCTATACATAAACATTTGCACTTTTGTACACAATAGAAATACAATTTTGCTGTGAAGTCCATGTCGAATTGCAGTCATTCCAGAGCACACTCCCTACAGATCCTACCATGTTTCATCCCTAACTACACTCAGTTTCCTCACTCTGTGTGTCCCAAATAGCATCCGATTCCCTATGTAAATATTTGGGACAAAGCCTGAGTAATGTGCAAATAGCCAGTCGATGGCAATGGGCCAACTTGTTGATTCTCACTAAGTCACAGGGCGCTCCTCCATTGTTCCACTGAAGGCTGCAGCTAACCCAATCTCTCTCTTATCATCCCACAGATCCCTTTTCTTCAGAAGATGACCAACCCTCAAGCATGAAAACAATCCAATGCACCCTGACTCCAATACATCTCTCTTATGCACTCTTTAAATCAACAAGAAACACTTCAATACAAGAGTTGTTTTTTTGCTACGAAAGAGTAGAGTCGTTTTCATTTCCTAGACCCCTGGTGCCGTAGCTCTATAGGACCAGATCATCTGCATGGACCACTGAATGTTTTTCTTTTAAAGAACAAAAAAAAGCAACCGTTCATTTTATATTTTGTTTTTAAGAAGTTACCCCCATTGTGTTGTACTTACACTCGTCTACATTATAGAAAAGGGGCATTCATCCTGATTTTTCTGTGCAGGCCTTATTCTGGTCTGAAAGGTCTCGCCAGGTCTTTGTAGTTTTTTTCATTGTTACACAGTACCTTGGATATGCCCATGGTTTTTTACAGTTACTTGTGCAAGTGTTTTTAAGAATTTCGTCACCCATTTTTATTGTTTCATTCTTATGTGCACTCAGTGCCTGTTTACCAACCAAGTGGCCAAACCTCAGGAAAAGTAATGGTTTGGCAATTCAACAAGTTTAGTGATACTACAGTGAAATTCAATGAGAGATGTAGAAATGTCCTCCCCCATCTTCATATCATTTGCCTTTTTCTTTACTAGAATCTTCACTTCATTCTTCATCTTGGGTATGGGAGAGGTGTGCCTTCTTAGGACAAGACATGCAAGATGCAGAAAGCATACACATGAACACGTGTGCATCGATCTTCATGTCTGTATGAAGCCATATACTTTCAAGATTAGCCTTAATATAGAGACCCAGGAGTCCTGCTAGCTTTCCTGATCATCTGGATTACCTCAATCAATCTAAGATTTAATACTTGTTCTACTTTCCAATTATTGAGATGTCATATGACATAATATGCATTTCAGTCCCTTAGGGTAGCCAATGTTGTGTTATGTCACCTTGTGGTTCCATTCTTAAATTACATATACATTTTTATAAAGGATTTATCTCTACAGTTTACTAGACTCCTTAATTTCAGGATTTTACAAGGTGCTGCTTGATATCTTTGACTAGGAATGCAATGCTGCCAAGACCTGTTGACCATCCAATCATTTATCAGCTATCTCCACATGCCTTACCCAATGTGCTTTAAACACAAGAAGACATTTCAGTTTGTTTAGACGTTTGAGTTCATTTTAAGTCGTTTTTATTTTATGAAAATATATTTTAGCGTTTAGGGGATTTCTAGACACTTGCTGAACCAATGTTGCTCCGGCCAAACGCTACGCCACGTCCATGGACATTCTCCGCAATGAGTCTAGATGAGTCATAATACCCTTTAAAACCTGGCGGTCAAACAAGGAAATGGTTCCAATTGTTTTTCCTGTAGGGGATTTTAGAAACACTTAAAATTTGGGCAGTGTTTCATGTAGGCTTACCTTGGCGTGAAGTTGTGATAACCGTGTAAATCTCTCTAGGACAAAAACAAAGTAGATTTTGTCCCCTGAAAAAGAAAAAATAAATAATAATAAAATAAATAATTATCTCTAGGAAAAGGTGATTTTTATCAATATAGTAGCCTGTATTTACCCCAGAAAATGAAATGCTAATTATCTGCTAATGTGGCTATCATAAAGAACTACAAATGTCATGATGATCTGGATGAGACTGCCGAATCGAGGCAAAGGTAAGAATCTCTGGATAAACTATCTAATGTTAGCTAAATTTAGTAATTAATAAATTGGTTACATTTCTTTAAATTGACAATTCTGTGAGTCGTCTTGTGCACGTTTTAAATTGACACAATACCAGTAAGCAAAGGTGTCAGCTAGAGATGACGTGCAGGAGCTTGCAGGGATGTGTAGTCTTGCATTGTCTACTTTGATGCTAATTAGCATTTTAAAATCTGAGCGTAAATATATTGATAAAAGTCACCTTGTCCAAGAGAGATGTACATGGTTATCAAAACGTCATGCCAAGGTAAGCCTACATGAAACACAGCCCTTATTTCAAGTGTTTCTAAAATTCCCTATGGGAAAAATGAATGTTGGAAAAAAACGATTGGAATCATTTCCCTGTTTGACCACTGTTTTATGACACCACCACTGTGGGGCTCTATTAGAGAAAGTAAATCCCCAATGATTTCTAGAATGCAAACTCATTCAAATCTGATTGGTCCCAGAAACTGAAGGGTTGGGCCAGAGCCAGAACAAATTGTAAAGTGGCGTTTTTAAAATGTGTCATTGGCTTTGATACTCTGATTGGTTAGAGATGATCCAATCACTGATGACTTTGTACAACCATATAAATAAGAATGAATTCCACCCTTCATTTTGACGTCACCACAATTGACTTCACAAATGCAGATATGTATTCACCAAAGTATGTAGCGAACATAGCGCAATGGAATAATTCAGTTTGTGTAGTCAGGCAAATGCATTTTATTTTACAGTAATGTTAACCTGCTGCCAGTGCCAACGGCGGTATATCACTGGTCTGGGGGAGAATCTAATCCCTACTGATCACCAAAAGTGTTTCTTTGGAAATACTGTATTTATTTTATTGTGCTTTTATCATAATCTCTGTAAGATTTACATCTTAGACCAGACCGTAACATTTTTAAGTGATAAATTGTGTGATACAGTACTGGAAACCAGAATGCAACTTGTATTCTGTTTGATGAAATGGCTGGTTTGAATTGTATAAAGTTGGAAATGTTGAACAGGGCCGTAGGCATGGGTGGACACAGGCCCACCCACTGGAGAGCCAGGCCCAAAAACAAAACAGAAATGATACAATATGCCCCATCCATATTTCTGCAGGCCCATCCACCAACTAATTTCTTTCTACGCCCCTAATGTTGTGGGGTAATGTTCTATCTAAACATACTGAAGTCTTTCCCTGGTCAAAATGTGTTTTTGTTCAGCTGAAAAACACCCATTGGATTTTAAACTTATTTTTTTGGCCCCTCTTTTTTTGTGCCAATGTTATTTAAAGAAATGTCATGTATTATGGATAGTGTAATTTGATTTCAGAGGAGTAGAAGCAGCTTTCAGTTCAGGTAAAACTACCTTTCGAATCTAGAATGTAGTTGAAGACCAAACATTGTATGCCTTTAACTGTTATCTTTATCTATAGAGTGTATATACAGTGCATTCGGAAAGTATTCAAACTCCTTGACTTTTTCCACATTTGACTTTTCCTTCCAGAAGGATAAACCATCTCTGCAGCGCTCCACCAATCAGGCCTTTATGGTAGTGTCCAGACGGAAGCCACTCCTCAGTAAAAGGCACATGACATCCCGCTTGGAGTTTGCCAAAAGGCAGCTAAAGGACTCTCAGACCATGAGAAACAAGATTCTCTGGTCTGATGAAACCAAGATTGAACTCTTTGTTCTGAATGACAAGCATCAAGTCTGGAGGAAACCTGGCACCATCCCTACGGTGAAGCATGGTGGTGGCAGCATCATGCTGTGGGGATGCTTTTCAGCGGCAGAAACTGGGAGACTAGTTAGGGTCGAGGGGGAAAGAACAGAGCAAAGTACAAAGAGATCCTTGATGAAAACCTGCTCCAGAGTGCTCAGGACCTCAGACCTCAGGTTCACCTTCCAACAGGACAATGACCCTAAGCCCACAGCCAAGACAACGCAGGAGTGGCTTCGGGACTAGTCTCTGAATGTCCTTGAGTGGCCCAGCCAGAGCTCGGACTTGAACGCGATCGAAAATCTCTGGAGAAACCTGAAAATAGATGTGCAGCGACGCTCCCCATTCAACCTGACAGCTTGAGAGGATCTGCAGAGAAGAATGGTGTGCAGGTGTGCCAAGTTTGTAGCGTCCTACCCAAGAAGACTCGAGGCTGTAATTGCTGCCAAAGGTGCTTCAACAAAGTACTGAGTAAAGGGTCTGAATGCTTAAGTAAATGTGATATTTCAGTTTTTTTATTGTTATAAATTTGCACAAATGTATAACCGGGTCTGAATACTTTCCGAATGCAGTGTATATATATAAAAAAAGATTGCACATTATTGAAATATACAATATCTATTCAGACTTAAGTGTTTATGTGAATTTGTCTATTTTGGATTTATATAGATTGTTACATTACATAATACTGGAAAACTGGTCCCAAATGGATATTTCAGCATGTGACCCTCATATCCTCCAATCTTGCTGTTGCAAAATATTATTCACTTCCCTGTAATAAATGTTCTGCCACCTCATACAGTTTCCTCAGTATTCTTTCAGAGAATCAGTTACCAGTGGCCTGTTACATTATCCTCGTCCCATAACTCATATGCTGTATGTGCTGTAGCCAACTTTTCTAGCATGACAACGATACATACAGTATGGATATGGCTAATGTTATCAGCCTTAACATCAAAACAAAAAAAACATAATTTTGTATGTTTGATAAACCACTGCTCTTCTGCATACACATCTCTCATATAATCTCACTCATTATTTACTGTTAATTACAATGTCCCAAGAAAGTGGGGAAACATGTTGACGGTTAAGACATGATGCAAATCTATTGCATAGTTGTTAGCTCCCCTTACAAATGATAAAAATCTAATGTCAGGGCAAAAGAGTCCCCAGTTCCTTATTCTAGCAAACCACTTCCCTATTCTACAACTGAAAAATATGGATTTGTTTTGCAACGTCTAACATAGCAAAGAGAAATGAACTATACATGACTCAATATTGCATATTCATTTGCCTCAAGTCTACCCAGAGATGGTGCTCGATGTCCACAAGTGGTGGGGAAAAATGTTCATGTCGACCTGGCCTGTTGTGTTTACTGAACAAGAGATCACTTATAAGTCGAGCATAGGTGCCTTACAGGAGGGCACTCTAGGGTCCACATGGCTGTCTCTTAGCAGCCCAGCAGAGCCAATCAAGCTGTTCTGGTGGTAGCGCATCATGTTGTGGAGAGGCAGGTACTCAGGCTCATGATCAGGTAGTGGTGGATTGGGCTGTGGTGGCCAGAGCTCCCTGTTCACCCCCAGCTCGAGGCCTGGCCTCTCATACTGGGCCTGGGCCTGGAGCAGCTTCCCCTGGGGGCTTACTGAGTTGATCCCAGACCCTTCACTGCTGTGGATCCTGTTGAGCATGTCGGTGAGGGACCAAGGGCTGCCGGACACCGAGGGGGAGGAGCTCATCTCCAGGCTACGCAGGGCACTCTCAGGTAGGTGCATCCTGCTGACCTTTGGGGGCAGGGGGAGAGGGTAGTCAAACTCAGCCTGATGGGGCTCTGGCTGCTGCTGCTGGGGCTGGTGGTCTGATGTGTGGCTGTGGGAGAGTTCTGGTGCTGGACCACTTGGACCTCTTTGGTGGTGAGGTGGGTGAGGCCCCACTGGTTTCCTGCTCTGCGCCTGGGGCCTCCTGAAGCCAACAGACCCTAGGTGGTGAGTCTGGCCCAGTGGAGGGTATGGTAGGAAGAGAGGAGAAGCAACGTTTGATAAACCAGTATGCCTGGCTTCGTTATGCTGCCCAGGGCTGAAATGGAACAATAGAGTACAGTTTCAGAATATTAGCCTAGTTTTTATTTTTGTATTTATCCAATCATCATACTATAGAAATACTGGACTGGTAAAAAGAAGCATTATGATTCTCGTTCACAATTCATTGCTGATGATTTGATTTAATACACTTTTAAGATTGAAAATGGCCTTGATCATCCGACCTGCCATAGTCCCTGGTAGTAAGTGTGTTGTATGTGTGGGTGTTGTGGGTCATTGGGTCCAGGACCCCCCATCCCTCCTGGCCACAGGGCAGGGCTGCAGCCGCAGCCCCCCAGTTCATGAAGGCAGAGATTAAGGGGTTAGGTGCAGCAGGGAGAGACGTGATGTCATCAGTCCTGGATCCTGCTGCACCATAGGAATTCCCTGAGCTACAGCTTGAGACGATGACATCAGCCTCATCATCTGACTCCACTGGTCTGGATCCTACTGAAACAATGAGGACAGGACAGAAAAGAACAGGGTCCGTACTCATAAAGTGTCTCAGAAAAGGAGTGCTGATCTAGGATCCATGTAATCGTATTCATCATTATTAAATGGCAAATTGATCCTAGATCAGCACTTCAACTCTGAGACACTATGAATACAGGCTCAGATGCTAGAACAGTAAGGAGTGACGATGCATGGAGATGCCTTCACCTTCTACTTTGACGAACTCTTTAAAATGTCCTAAAATAAACATTAGAGGACGGGTATAGAATGACTAGTAGATAGCCTACTACAGTCTTTGGATTGTCTGAAAATGAAATAATGACACCTGCTGGCTATTTTCTTGAGCAGTTTCCTTTTCCCATGTTAGGAAAGATCAATAGACAGCTGGCTTGACTGTCATAGCTCGATTTTTTATATTTTTAAATTAGGTGTAATGTTTACAATTTCCTTTACGGATGTTTGAATAAACTCTGTTATTACCTCTGTATGTGACTATACCATTTGAAGATTTCAATTCCATCTGGAGTTGTCTTTCATTTAGTTTTTTGGAGCTCTGACCTTCCTTTTCTCTGAACCTACAGAGAGAAACTATTGTCATTATTCACAATTTCTTATTAACATGATAGTGATGTGTACCAGTTAAGTGGTAAAGAACATGTCACTTAATTGATCAGTGAGTCGACTAAGTACCATTCTGCACAATCATCATATCTCCCACAGAGCAAACAATTCAAAGGTTTACCAAGAGGAACATATTGGGGACTAAAACAAATTTGATAGTTATTCTGAGTCATACTGGGAGGAGTATTGTATCACTTTCAAGTGAGTTGCTGTTCATGTTTCAAGCTACTAGAAGGTTGTCTCACCTTTTTCTGTTCAGCCCATTGTCACGAAATCCTTTTGCAAAGGGGTTGTTGTCTATCTTGAGCTTTGTTATCTGTTGGGTAAATTAGCAAGTCTCATTTATAATAAACTCAGCAAAAAAATAGACGTCCTCTCACTGTCAACTGCGTTTATTTACAGCAAACTTAACATGTGTAAATATTTGTATGAACATAACAAGATTCAACAACTGAGACATAAACTGAACAAGTTCCACAGACATGTGACTAACAGAAATTGAATTATGTGTCTCTGAAAGAAGGGGGGGTCAAAATCAAAAGTAACAGTCAGTATCTGGTGTGGCCACCAGCTGCATTAAGTACTGCAGTGCATCTCCTCCTCATGGACTGCACCAGATTTGCCAGTTCTTGCTGTAAGATGTTACCCCGCTCTTCCACCAAGGCACCTGCAAGTTCCCGGACATTTCTGGGGGGAATGGCCCTAGCCCTCACCCTCCGATCCAACAGGTCCCAGACGTGCTCAATGGGATTGAGATCCGGGCTCTTCGCTGGCCATGGCAGAACACTGACATTCCTGTCTTGCAGGAAATCACGCACAGAACAAGCAGTATGGCTGGTGGCATTGTCATGCTGGAAGGTCATGTCAGGATGAGCCTGCAGGAAGGGTACCACATGAGGGAGGAGGATGTCTTCCCTGTAACGCTCAGCATTGAGATTGCCTGCAATGACAACAAGCTCAGTCCGATGTTGCTGTGACACACCGCCCCAGACCATGACGGACCCTCCACCTCCAAATCGATCCCGCTCCAGAGTACAGGCCTCGGTGTAACGCTCATTCCTTCGACGATAAACGCAAATCCGACTATCACCCCTGGTGAGACAAAACCGCGACTGGTCAGATAAGAGCATTTTTTGCCAGTCCTGTCTGGTCCAGCGACGGTGGGTTTGTGCCCATAGGCGACGTTGTTGCCGGTGATGTCTGGTGAGGACCTGCCTTACAACAGGCCTACAAGCCCTCAGTCCAGCCTCTCTCAGCCTATTGCAGACAGACTGAGCACTGATGGAGGGATTGTGCGTTCCAGGTGTAACTCTGGCAGTTGTTGTTGCCATCCTGGACCTGTCCCGCAGGTGTGATGTTCGGATGTACCGATCATGTGCAGGTGTCGTTACAAGTGGTCTGCCACTGCGAGGACAATCAGCTGTCCGCCCTGTCTCCCTGTAGCACTGTCTTAGGCATCTCACAGTACGGACATTGCAATTTATTGCCCTGGCCACATCTGCAGTCCTCATGCCTCCTTGCAGCATGCCTAAGGCACGTTCACACAGATGAGCAGGGACCCTGGGCATCTTTCTTTTGGTGTTTCTCAGAGTCAGTAGAAAGGCCTCTTTAGTGTCCTAAGTTTTCATAACTGTGACTTTAATTGCCTACCATCTGTAAGCTGTTAGTGTCTTAACAACCGTTCCACAGGTGCATGTTCATTAATTGTTTATGGTTCTTTGAACAAGCATAGGAAACAGTGTTTAAACCCTTTACACAGGAAGTGGCGCAGGTCCTAGTCCAGGCACTTGTCATCTCCCGTCTGGATTACTGCAACTCGCTGTTGGCTGGGCTCCCTGCCTGTGCCATTAAACCCCTACAACTCATCCAGAACGCCGCAGCCCGTCTGGTGTTCAACCTTCCCAAGTTCTCTCAGTCACCCTGCTCCTCCGCTCTCTCCACTGGCTTCCAGTTGAAGCTCGCATCCGCTACAAGTCCATGGTGCTTGCCTACGGAGCTGTGAGGGGAACGGCACCTCCGTACCTTCAGGCTCTGATCAGGCCCTACACCCAAACAAGGGCACTGCGTTCATCCACCTCTGGCCTGCTCGCCTCCCTACCTCTGAGGAAGCGCAGTTCCCGCTCAGCCCAGTCAAAACTGTTCGCTGCTCTGGCACCCCAATGGTGGAACAAGCTCCCTCACGACGCCAGGACAGCGGAGTCAATCACCACCTTCCGGAGACACCTGAAACCCCACCTCTTTAAGGAATACCTGGGATAGGATAAAGTAATCCTTCTAACCCCCCCCCCTTTAAAAGATTTAGATGCACTATTGTAAAGTGGTTGTTCCACTGGATATCATAAGGTGAATGCACCAATTTGTAAGTCGCTCTGGATAAGAGCGTCTGCTAAATGACTTAAATGTAAATGTAAGATCTGTGAAGTTATTTGGATTTTTACGAATGATCTTTGAAAGACAGGATCCTGAAAAAGGGACATTTATTTTTTTGCTGAGTTTAGTACTGTACACCACAGGAGGTTGGTAGCACCTTATTTGGAGAAAATGGGCTTGTTCTAATGCCTGGAGCCCGATCAGTGTAATGATATGAAATTCAGCAAACAAATAAAATAGCACATGTACCGAATACAACCTTACCGTGAAATGCTTACTTACAAGCCCTTAACCAACAATGCAGCTCAAGAAATAGAGTTAAGAAAATATTTACAAATGACAACGATACATTTTTTACGTTACAACATTACATTTTGACAACGTTACATTTTTAAATAAAGTAATTTTTTTTATAAAAAGTAACACAATAAAATAACAATAACGAGGCTATATACAGGGGGTACCATAACCAAGTCAATGTGTGGAGGTGCAGGTTAGTCGAGGTAATTTGTACATGTAGGTAGGGGTAAAGTGACTATGCATAGATAATAAACAGCGAGTAGGGGGAGGGGGTGTCAATGTAAATAGTCCGGGTGGCCATTTGATTAATTGTTCAGCAGTCTTATGTTTTATGGGTAGAAGCTGTTAAGGAGCCTTTTGGACCTAGACTTGGCTCTCCAGTACCGCTTGCCGTGCGATAGCAGTGACTGGAGTCTTTGAAAATGTTTTTGTCTTTCCAGTTTTTTTATGCCATTCCATGTGCTCCATTCCGGCCATTATTATTAGCCGTTCTCCCCTCAGCAGCCTCCTGTGCTGTACACGTCTCTTATTATGCTCTCTTGAAGCGGCATTTGACATTCCAGACTTTACATGCATTGTCCATATTCAACCTCCAGAGAGCACTCTAATCAACACAATTGGATTAGAGCTGTTCCAATATCTCCTTCTGGGAGAATCCCAAGGGTGTCCTGGCTTTACCTCTGAGTTCTGGTAGGCAGTGACAGCTATGAATGCTGCCTCGGGGAAGGTGAAGCGCAGGTAGCCCCCTGACAGAGGGTTGTAGGGGTCTGGAGACTGGACGATGTGCAGACGGGGCTGGTACTTATGCATGGAGTGAAGAACCACCTGCAGAACATATGATGATACCTGTTACTACTATGCCTGTCAACACATACTCTCCATCTCATCTTACATCAGGGTTCTCCAACTGGCGGCACCATTTGGCCCCCAAAATTTCTGCGAAAAAATAAATATACAATACCAGTCAAAGGTTTGGACACACCTACTAATTCAAGGGTTTTTCTTTATTTTTACTATTTTCTACATTGTAGAATAATAGTGAAAACATCAAAACTATGAAATAACACATATGGAATCATGTTGTAACCAAAAAGGTCTTAAACATATCAAAATATATTTTATATCTGAGATATTTCAAAGTAGCCACCCTTTGCCTCGATGACAGCTTTGCACAGACAGCTTTTTGTATACAAATGTAAGCAAGGTTTGAAATGATTATGTTTTAGTCAAACATTATATCTGTTTGGGCTTCTTGCAGTCAATTTGCAGTCTACAAATTATTTGTAATTATGTTTACATTTTAGTAATTTAGTAGATGCTCTTATCCAGAGCGACTTACATTAGCAATTAGGGTTAAGTGCCTTGCTTAAGGGCACATCTACAGATTGCTAAAATTCGAATAGTTCGCCTAATTTCAGTTTATGTGACAAAACAAGCAAGTATAGTGTAGAGAATCATTGTACCATCTAAACTGCTGTGAAATATATTGTACATAACCAAAAATATTGTACTTTCAGTTGTTTGAAGCTGGTGTACAAAACTGAAGTAAAAGACACAAAAACGTTACTTAACCACAGGAAGCATAGAAACACAGCACATAGAACAGATCTAATGCTTCTTAGACTTGTTTTTAACAAGAATGACAGATCTATAACTCACATTTCTATGAGAATTTGGTTGGGTTGCCCAAAAAGTTGCATATTCACACATAGGTTTAAGTAACATTCAGTGACTATCAGCTCTTTTGCAACAGTGTCATGGTGACATGCCACTTTTAATGTCATAAAATGTGCCATGGTCCTTCCATGCCAAGCCTTACCAGGCCATTGGAGTTGAGGGTGTTGTTGGTGAGTTTGAGCTTGTGGAAGGAGACGGGGTATTGCATCCACCTCTCCCCCAGGGAGGGAGAGTCTGGGTGGATGAAGAAGCGGTTGGGAAGATGGGGCTCGGTCATACCACTCACTTCCCAGCGATCCCTGCTCCACTGCACAGGACAGAGGTACAGTTTAGTGTCTAAACACATTGATAACCAGCATCTTCTGCAGTTTTGAATCTAACATATTTTTCTAAAGCTTATCAATCTAAATACAAACACTAATCTACAACTTTAGTGTGTGTGTGTGTGTGTGTGTTGTGGTAGCAATAGATAACACAAAATTTAAATAAACAGTAGCCTAATGCTGGGAGGGGTAGGGTGAGGTACCTTGTATTTGTCGTCATCAAACGAGACCATGTCCATCATCAACACATACTTTGCCTGAGGATTCAACCCTGTCACAGTGACTCTGCAGCTCGGAAACATACGCCTATAAAATACAATCAGGTGGGAAGTTTGAACAATATTGAACCAACCGGTTAGGAGAGACCAGGGCACAAAGTAACACAGGGCACAAAGTAACAACGAAACTCAAACTAGAAACCACGTAGAAATCTGAATGATGTTATTCAATCTGCTAATGCTTGGTTAGTGTATCTACATGCCTTGTAACTTTTGCTAGAATCCATACATTTTTCAAGCAGAATTGTCAATTTTCTTGCCGCCTCTCTTTTTTTAATATATAATTTTTATCAGTAAGAAGAGTTCTTTAGATTGGTATAGCTGATGACAATAATTACTGTTGTATTTTCTCACAAAACTTAGATTAAACTCAGATTTGTAGTGGGGGCAAATTTTTACATTTATCACAATTAACCCCTTATCTAAAATTCTATGGTATTTTATATGCTATTTAGAAATATAAACAAAATGAAGAAGAAAAAAAAAGAAGGCAGTTCTTTATATCAAGTTTGCAATTACAACTAAGATAATACCTTAGAAAAATTTAAGGGAAAAAATCATACTTTTGAATGTGAAAAGTATCCTATCTATAATATATACATTTTGGTTACTCGGTTTTTGGTCAATATGACATGCCTAAAAGATCAAATATACATATATTTGAGTCAATGTAGTGAATTTTCATCCAAATATCAGCTTCAAGTCAGAAAATGTCTCAATTGCCCCTCATTTTTATAATTGAAGACATTTAACCCTGCTGCCTGTTACAATGAACCCCGCCAAAGGGTGTCATGCACCCCAAAAATCTGAGGGCGCACAAGGTACGTGAGGATGCCTGGGGGTGTTCCGTAGTGGGGCTATGCCCCCCGTCTGTAAATTGGAGAATTTAGCATTATTCAAACACCTAAAACAGATTTTTCCTGCAATCTAGAGACACAATTATGCTTAATTCTGTGTCAAAGAAATCTGTATATTTTTTTGCATATGTAAGCATACCTCTTGAGCTGTCTGTATCCTCCTGACTGGTGTTTTTTTTTAAGAAACTAAATATGCTTCTCTGCATCTCTGCTCAAATCTGGGTAAAAGATTGAAAGGAACGTCTTATTCAGTATATTTAGTTATTGCTTGCTTTTCTAAAGTCTACCAACCTTGCCATCAGGTATGCCAGCTAAGATAGTTAGACAAGCTAGCTACTCTAACTTGATTGATAGCCTGTCAATTTCTCACATGGAATAGCCTTAATTTCTCAGAACAAGAATAGACTGATGAGTTTCACAAAGAAAGTATTTGTTTCTGGCCATTTTGAGCCTGTAATCAAACCCACAAATGCTGATGCTCCAGATACTCAACTAGTCTAAAGAAGGACAGTTTTATTGCTTCTTTAATCAACACAAGTTTTCAGCTGTGCTAACATATTTGCAAAATGGTTTTCTAATGATCAATTAGCCTTTTAAAATTTTAAACTTGGATTAGTTTACACAATGTACCATTGGAACACACAAGAGTGATGGTTGCTGATAATGGGCCTCTGTATGCATATGTAGATATTCCATTAAAAATCAGCCGTTTCCCGGTACAATATTCATTTATAACATTAACATTGGGGACAAAAAATGTGCTTTGATTTCAAAAACAAGGACATTTCTATGTGACCCCAAACTTTTGAACGGTAATGTATATACACTGCTCAAAAAAATAAAGGGAACACTTAAACAACACATCCTAGATCTGAATGAAAGAAATAATCTTATTAAATACTTTTTTCTTTACATAGTTGAATGTGCTGACAACAAAATTACACAAAAATAATCAATGGAAATCCAATTTATCAACCCATGGAGGTCTGGATTTGGAGTCACACTCAAAATTAAAGTGGAAAACCACACTACAGGCTCATCCAACTTTGATATAATGTCCTTAAAACAAGTCAAAATGAGGCTCAGTAGTGTGTGTGGCCTCCACGTGCCTGTATGACCTCCCTACAACACCTGGGCATGCTCCTGATGAGGTGGCGGATGGTCTCCTGAGGGATCTCCTCCCAGACCTGGACTAAAGCATTCGCCAACTCCTGGACAGTCTGTGGTGCAACGTGGCGTTGGTGGATGGAGCGAGACATGATGTCCCAGATGTGCTCAATTGGATTCAGGTCTGGGGAACGGGCGGGCCAGTCCATAGCATCAATGCCTTCCTCTTGCAGGAACTGCTGACACACTCCAGCCACATGAGGTCTAGCATTGTCTTGCATTAGGAGGAACCCAGGGCCAACCGCACCAGCATATGGTCTCACAAGGGGTCTGAGGATCTCATCTCGGTACCTAATGGCAGTCAGGCTACCTCTGGCGAGCACATGGAGGGCTGTGCAGCCCCCCAAAGAAATGCCACCCCACACCATGACTGACCCACCGCCAAACCGGTCATGCTGGAGGATGTTGCAGGTAGCAGAACGTTCTCCACGGCATCTCCAGACTCTGTCACGTCTGTCACATGTGCTCAGTGTGAACCTGCTTTCATCTGTGAAGAGCACAGGGCGCCAGTGGCGAATTTGCCAATCTTGGTGTTCTCTGGCAAATGCCAAACGTCCTGCACGGTGTTGGGCTGTAAGCACAACCCCCATCTGTGGACGTCGGGCCCTCATAGCACCCTCATGGAGTCTGTTTCTGACTGTTTGAGCAGACACATGCACATTTGTGGCCTGCTGGATGTCATTTTGCAGGGCTCTGGCAGTGCTTTTCCTGCTCCTCCTTGCACAAAGGCAGAGGTAGCGGTCCTGCTGCTGGGTTGTTGCCCTCCTACGGCCTCCTCCACGTCTCCTGATGTACTGGCCTGTCTCCTGGTAGCGCCTCCATGCTCTGGACACTACGCTGACAGACACAGCAAACCTTCTTGCCACAGCTCGCATTGATGTGCCATCCTGGATGAGCTGCACTACCTGAGCCACTTGTGTGGGTTGTAGACTCCGTCTCATGCTACCACTAGAGTGAAAGCACCGCCGGCATTCAAAAGTGACCAAAACATCAGCCAGGAAGCATAGGAACTGAGAAGTGGTCTGTGGTCTCCACCTGCAGAACCACTCCTTTATTGGGGGTGTCTTGCTTATTGCCTATAATTTCCACCTGTTGTCTATTCCATTTGCACAACAGCATGTGACATTTATTGTCAATCAGTGTCGCTTCCTAAGTGGACAGTTTGATTTCACAGAAGTGTGATTGACTTGGAGTTACATTGTGTTGTTTAAGTGTTCCCTTAATTTTTTTGAGCAGTATATATATATATATATATATATATATATATATATATGTGTGTGTGCGCATCTTTTTTTTTTTACAGGACAAATCTGAGGGCACATGCTCCTGTGCCCCCTATGGGCATGACGCCTCTGACCCTAGCCTGGGTACCACGTCTTTAGCTAATCCACTCCCTGCTCTCCATGTCGTGCCAAAAAGACTGGCCTTTCTGCCATCTTTAAATATGAACATTTTATAATTAATGAACTGGAGGAGAACAGAGGATTTGTTCCTGACTCGATCACCGCTATCCTCCAATCACAACTATTATGCATAACTTTTATATCCACAGAACATGTTGGCATTAGCAACCGTTTTTTGTTTGTCCAAATAAAAAAACAGTCTAACAAAAGCATTGAGGTACTAACGGTCAAAAAGTTGCTAGCTCACCTCTAAATTCACAAAGTATATTCCAACCACAAAACGTCTGTGTTTTAATCCTCAAAATACAACACCTTGCCTAGCTAACAGCTAAATGTAGTTTTATAAAAAAATGTTGTCATGGGAAATATTGTTATTTCCAAAAACCAATAGTAACTCCGCCATAAATTAGTAGGGTATATTGTCGTGTTCAGGTGCTGTTTGGACATACGACACTCGGGCATTTCCGACTTGCAAACTGGTTGAACGTGGCCAGTGTATAACTACAACCAATTAGCAAGTTGGAAATTTCCGAGTTTGCTAGTTCAGACAAGCACTGCTGCATATGTTGGTCACAGATACCTTAAAAAATGGTGGGGGAGTGGATCAGAAAACCAGTTAGTATCTGTTGTGACCACCATTTACCTCATGCAGCGCAACACATCTCCTTCGCATAGAGTTGATCAGGCTGTTGATTGTGGCCTGTGAAACGTTATCCAACTCCTCTTCAATGGCTTTGTCAAGTTGCTGCATATTGGCGGGAACTGGAACACCCTGTCTGTTGAGTAGGCAAGCCATGGAAGAACTGGGACATTTCCATCTTCCAGGACTTGTGTACAGATCCTTGCGACATGGGGCTGAGCATTTTCATGCTGAAACATTAGGTGATGGCGGAGGATGAATGGAACGACAATGGGACTAAGGATCTTATCGCGGTATCTCTGTGCATTCAAATTGCCATCGATAAAATGTAATTGCGTTCATTGGCTGTAGCCTATGCCTGCCCATAGCATAATCCCACCGTCACCATGGGCACTGTTCACAACGTTGACATCAGCAAACTGCTCACCCACACATCGCCATACACGCTGTCTGCCATCTGCCCAGGACAGTTGAAAACGGTATTCATCTGTGAAGAGCACACTTCTCCATCATGCCAGTGGCCATCAAAGGTGAGCATTTGCCCACTGAACTTGGTTACGACGCCGAACTGCAGTCAGGTCAAGACTCTGGTGAGGACGACGAGCACGCAGATGAGCTGTCGTGAGATAGTTTCTGACAGTTTGTGTAGAAATTCTTCTGTTGTGCAAACTCGGTTTCATCAGCTGTCCGGGTGGCTGGGCTCAAACGATTCTGCCGGTGAAGAAGCCAGATGTGGACATCCTGGGCTGGTGTGGTTACACGTGGTCTGCGGTTGTGAGGCTGGTTGGTCATACTGCCAAATTCTGGAAGCAGCTTATGGTAGAAAAATTAACATTCAGTTCTCTGGCAACAGCTCTGGTGGACATTCCTGCAGTCAGCATGCCAATTGCACACTCCCTCAAAACTTGAGACATCTGTGGCATCGTGTTGTGTCCCATAGTTAACAACTCTTCGATTAATACCTATTGTAGGTTAGTCGAACAAGAAGCTATGTCAGTGTATACGAGACAAAAAAAACACATTCAGAAAAATCTCACTAGAACAGAAGAAAAGGCACTTAATGAATTAATGAAGGATTCATCGTTGGTTATTAAACCTGCAGACAAGGGGAGTGCTGTGGTTGTTTTAGACTATGAAAAATATAAAGAAGAAATTCAGTACAACTCAGTAATGAACGTTTCTATAGAAAACTGAGTGTTGATCCCACACAGGTGTTCCAAAGGGATATCTGCTCTAATCTGGAGCCCTAATAAACCACCTTATCTCAAAACCTGAATATGATTATCTTTGCTGTAAATGTGCCATACGTCCATGCCTGTACATTTTACCGAAATGACACCAACTTAAAACACAAGGCAATTATCCAGGCAGACCAGTGGTTGCAGGAATAGGCTCAATGCTAGAGCCATTGTCGAACTTTGTAGACGCTTTTATTAAAACTCATGTGCAAGCATTGCCATCATATGTAAAAGACTCTATAGACTTCATAAACAAGATCTCACCAATAACGGGTTTGAAAGAAGACTGTATTTTGGTCACGTTAGATGTCGAGAGTCTATATACCAGCATTCCCCATGTGGGGGGGCTGGCAGCACTAGCACACTATTTGGGAGACAGAGATACTAATGAATATCCACCAACAAACTTTATTCTAGAGCTGGCAGAATATGTTTTGAAGTATAACTATTTTAGGTTTGATGATGAATACTACCTCCAAACGAATGGAACATCGATGGGCTCCACATTCGCTCCGAGCTATGCTAACCTTTATGTGGGTCTATTTGAAGAACGTTTTGTCAATAACAAAACCCCATTTTTGAATAAAATCCTGAAGTGGTATCGATATATTGACGACATTTTTTTGCATATGGGAAGGAATTGAACAACAGCTGTCAGATTTTATGGCACTACTCAATGACATTGATCCCAATCTCAAATTTACTATTGAAAGGGACACTCAACGCGTTCATTACCTCGATATGTGGATTGAGAAATCACATGGAACCCTGTTTACAACTCTGTATAGAAAAGAAACAGACAGAAATACTCTATTACAGGGGGACAGCTTCCATCCTGAGCCATTAAAAAGAGTATTTCCTAGAAGCCAGTTTTTCGGACTGCGCGGTATATGCCACTCCAATGATGATTATCTAGAAAAGGCAGCGGAGATGCGCATTAGGTTTCTAAGAAGAGGCTATTCGCCACAATGTGTGGATGAAGCTCTTCATTTGGCATTGGGAAAAACACGAGATGAATTGTTACAAAAAAGACCCGCTAAAGCAAAAGAACACTCCGTAATGTTCTCAACCACATATACTTTGAATTCGCGAAAAGTGGGAGGTGTGGTCAAGAAACACTGGCATATTTTATCATCGGACCCAGCTTTGCCGGCTGAATTTAAAACTCCACCACTCATTGTGTATAGGAGAGGTCGCAATTTACGCAATAAATTGGTTAATGCCAACTGCCAGCCACGAAAGAAAATCAGCCAGGCTCTTTTACGCCCTCTACCAAATGGTAGCTATAAATGCAGAGGATGCGCACAGTGCAACAATATGATGAAGTGTGAATATTTCTGCCACCCACACACAGGAAAACGGTTTCAAATAAACGATATCATTACGTGTACCACCACCCATGTTATTTATATTATTAAATGTCCATGTGGGCTCTGCTATGTCGGTAAGACCTCCCGCTCTCTCAAACAGAGAATTAGTGAACATAAAAATTCAATCAGGAGAAACGACAGGGATTATCCAGTCGCAGTACACTTTAATGACCTAAAACATGACATTTCTACCGTTAGATTGTGTGGCATAGAGAAAGTTAAGATATCAGACAGGGGAGGGAATATTAATAATACTGTGAATAAAAGAGAATGTTTTTGGATTTTCACCCTCCAGACATTATTTCCTAAAGGACTTAATGATGAAATGCCTATGTATGTTATGTTATGAATTTGAAATATGTCCCTATTTAAGATTACTCTGATGTTTTTCGTATGATGTACCCAATGATTAATGAAAACGTGCTATGTCCTCATTGTGATTTTATGGACGTATTCAATGCGTCTTATCTATACACTTTTGTAATATTTGTGAAATGCATATTGTTATTTTTGGTAGCACTTATTTATTTTTCCTTAGCCTCCAACCCCTTTCCATGCGTGGAACGGATGTGGGTGGGGCTAGGTCTACATAGAGGTGCTGTTTTCAGAAAATTCACAAAAGCTCTGACGAAGGCCGTTAGGCCGATACGTAAGCTTATTAAATATCAGTGATACTATCAAGAGCAGTGTGCGGTTTCCTTTTTTCCTTCATCGTGTTGTGTGACAAAACTGCATATTTTAGAGTGGCCGTTTATTGTGCCCAGCACAAGGTGTACCTGTGTAATAATCATGCTGTTTAATCAGCTTCTTGATATGCCACACCTGTCAGGTGGATGGATTATCTTGGCAAAGGAGAAATGTTCACTAAACAAATTTGTGCAAAACATTTCAGAGACATAATGTTACGGCTGTCGTAGAGAGGGGACCAAAGCGCAGCGTGGTAAGTGTTCATTATATTTATTAAACAATGAAAACACTAGAACAAAGAAACAAACCGAAAAGCCAAACAGTTGCGTCAGGTAACGAAATACAAAACAGAAAATAACTACCCACAAAACACAGGTGGGAAATGGCTGCCTAAGTACGATTCCTAATCAGAGACAACGATAGACAGCTGCCTCTGATTAGGAACCATACTCGGCCCAACACAAAGAAATACAAAACATAGAATGCCCACCCCACACCCTGACCTAACAAAATAGAGAAATAAACCGTCTCTCTCAGGTCAGGGCGTGACAAATAAGCTTTATGTGTGTATGGAACATTTCTGGGATCTTTTATTTTATTTCAGCTCATGAAACATGAGACCAACACTTTACAAGTTGCGTTTATATTTTTGTTAAGTGTAGTAACCGCAGTCTGCAGATAGACATTAGAAAGGTCAGTCTGTAATGGGTCCGCGGTCAAATGACCAATCCTCATCACTGTCAAACGTTCCCTAAAACACTTCAGCGAACAGGCTTTTCTAATCGACCTGGCCCAGGTATCCTGGAAGGATATTGACCTCATTCCATCAGTAGAGGATGCCTGGTTATTCTTTAAAAGCACTTTCCTCACAATCTTAAATAAGCATGCCCCATTCAAAAAATGTAGAACTAAGAACAGATATAGCCCTTGGTTCACTCCAGACTTGACTGCCCTTGACCAGCACAAAAACATCCTGTGGCGTACTGCGTTAGCATCGAATAGCCCCCGCAATATGCAACTTTTCAGGGAAGTTAGGAACCAATATACACAGGCAGTTAGGAAAGCTAAGGGTGTAGCACAAACTTCAAAAAGTTCTGGGACACTGTAAAGTCCATGGAGAATAAGAGCACCTCCTCCCAGCTGCCCACTGCATTGAGGCTAGGAAACACTGTCACCACCGATAAATCTACAATAATCGAGAATTTCAATAAGCATTTTTCTACGGCTGGCCATGCCCCTGGCTAACCCTACCCCGGTCAACAGCTCTGCACCCCCCACAGCAACTTGCCCAAGCCTCCCCCATTTCTCCGTCACCCAAATCCAGATAGCTGATGTTCTGAAAGAGCTGCAAAATCTGTATCCCTACAAATGAACTGGGGTAGACAATCTGGACCCTCTCTTTCTAAAATTATCCGCCACAATTGTTGCAACCCCTATTACTAGCCTGTTCAACCTTTCTTTCGTATCATCTGAGATCCCTAAAGATTGGAAAACTGCCACGGTCATCACCCTCTTCAAAGGGGGAGACACTCTAGACCCAAACTGTTACAGACCTGAGCCAAGTTAACAAACAGATCACCGACCATTTCGAATCCCACCGTACCTTCGCCGCTATGCCATCTGGTTCCTGAGCGGGTCATGGGTGCACCTCAGCCGCGCTCAAGGTCCTAAACGATATCATAACCGCCATCGATAAAAGACAATACTGTGCAGCCGTCTTCATCGACCTGGCCAAGGCTTTCGACTCTGTCAATCACCGCATTCTTATCGGCAGACTCAACAGCTTTGGTTTCTCAAATGACTGCCTCGCCTGGTTCACCAATTACTTCTCAGATAGAGTTCAGTGTGTCAAATCGGAGGGCCTGTTGTCCAGACCTCTGGCAGTCTCTAAGGGTGAGCCACAGGGTTCAATTCTCGGGCCGACTCTTTTCTCTGTGTACATCAATGATGTCGCTCTTGCTGCTGGTGATTCTCTGATCCACCTCTACGCAGACGACACCATTCTGTATACTTCTGGCCCTTCTTTGGACACTGTGTTAACAAACCTCCAGACGAGAATCAATGCCATACAACACTCCTTCCATGGCCTCCATCTCTTCATCCGATCGCTGAATATATATATTATATATGTATATTGTATCTTAATATATGTATCTTATATCTCCCTCACTAACTTTAAGTATCAGCTGTCACAGCAACTTACCAATCATTGCACCTGTACACAGCACATCTGTAAATAGCCCATCCAACTACCTCATCCCCATATTGTTATTTTTTGTTGTTGCTCCTTTGCACCCCAGTATCTCTATTTGCACATTCATCTTCTGCACATCTATCACTCCAGTATTTAATTGCTAAATTGTAGTTATTTCGCCTCTATGGCCTATTTATTGCCTTATACCTCCCTAATCTTACTACATTTGCACACACTGTATTGATTTTTATATTGTGTTATTGACTGTACGTTTGTTTATCCCATGTGTAACTCTGTTGTTTGTGTCGCACTGCTTTGTTTTATCTTGGCCAGGTCGCAGTTGTAAATGAGAACTTGTTCTCAACTTGCCTACCTGATTAAATAAAGGTGAAATAAAATTAATAAAAAAATAAAAGTATCTTTGGCAGTGACAAGGAGGTGAACTTCAGCTGAAGAAACTTGTACTCAGACTACTCTTACGCCACCTACAGGGTTAAGTGTACATTTTGACTTCTGACACTTTCTGTTGACTTGTAAAGGACTGAAAGGTAGTTACAGTGGGTAATGGTAGCTGAGATATGTATGTTTGTATAAAATATTATTAATAGCTCAAATAATCTTTTCATAAATAAGCAAAAGACTGAAAGTGTTACTTTGTGCTCCATACCACTATCGGTTATTCAATTTCATAAAAAATAGTGGTTCTTCGCATTGTCAACCTTGAAAAAAGAATTCTACTTTCTCAACATAATGACTCTGAGACTAGGCCTATGTCCCAAAACATTCACCAAATGGAAATTACATTATTTTAGGCTATCATATTTCATTAATTTCTAATGTTTCTATCAGTCATGTTTCATATTCTTGACAAGCTGTTATAATGAAGGCCTATGGCTACCGCTATTTATCATCCACACATCCTACCTTCCTGTTTTGGTGATGAGCATCTCAGTTCCAATATCGCCAAATTGTTCCCATAGCTCGCGACCCTGGAGCGACACCCGGACTTGAAGAGCTGAAAGCTCGGGTTCACACCCGACTTTAACGCCGCTGTTCCAAGACTGGCCCCGCAGAACCGCATCTTTCCAATCTAGTAGAAGGTATTTATTTGCGTCATTCATAGCCTATATTAGAGTTATGTTTTTTATTCCACAAACCTATGACAATAGACTACATAAATAGCTAACCACAGGGCACACACTGGTTGAATGAATCAACGTTGTTTCCACATCATTTCAATGAAATTATGTTAATGTTGAACTGACGTCTGTGCCCAGTGGGATAGGCTACCCCTCTCAATAGGAAATAGCAAAAACTGTATTGTTAGGCTCAGTTAGGACTTTTAAACATTGTAATGCAACGTTTCCAATAACATTTGGTCATGTTGTCTATCCATTAAACACAAACCTACCTGGTGGACAATTGCCATAGTTCCTGGGCTGAGAGTTGAGTGGGTAGTCACCACACAGCAGCCTCTCCTCATGCAGATACATGGCCTTGGAGCTCCAGTTAGTGCTCTTGTTGTTAATTCCTCTCTGGTTTACTCCAAACTCGAACTCAGTGATATGCACTTGAGATGTGATTAGGGCAGCTATCCCCTATACCTTTCCCTCCCATATGGAAGACAGAGGTGTGTGTGTGTTAAGTGTTGGAACATCAATCAGAACCCCACTTTGATCTTTACACAGTTTAGAGTAGCCTACATGTTGTGTGAAAAGAGAGGAGCAGGGAGGGGGAGGTTGGTGTTCAGTATAGGCAGTGAAGCATTGGGGTTCCCCAACTTCAAAACCCCCAACTCCCAGGCCAGGTGCTAATCACCTGGGCAGTTTGGCCTGCCATTACTACAGGAAGCTGGTCCCAGCTCCTTTATTATACTGGCTGACCAGACAGACAGACACAGGACAGAAGGCAGGGGAGTGTCAATGCAGAGGTGTGTGTTGAGTGACACCTTGCTCCCTAAGTAACGACCTCCAGTCCACTGGACTTGGGCTCTATAGGGATGGCCTGGCTCTTTGAGATGTGGCTTGGTTATGATAAATATCGTCATGATACCAAAAATATCTGAACACTTCTGAGCTTCTCTAATGTAGTAAATGCTGTCACAAAAATATATATTTGTCTTTGGTCTTCAAGGCAAGAGGGTGGAATTATTAATGTGGTTGTATGATTAAACTATATTTTATTATCATTAGGAATGGATAACTCATTCTACATATGAAATACATATTTGAGAGAACTTACAAATCTCTTATCCCAGCATATGAAGAGGGCCTACACAGAACTTGTATGGACTGGAGACTCATGTTCTGCTCTTATGCTCATATGTTATGTAGAGGTAAATCAGAACATTTATATGAATGTCTATAAATAGTCATTTACTTTCATACAACATACTACATTACAAAATGAACTGCATCAGATTCATTACCCAAGATGATCCGTTTTTAGGGATATTTATTGTCAATATCGGGTGTATGAGAGGCGAAGTCAGGTGCAGGAGAGAAGCGAAATGTAACCAGGCGCACTTTATTATAGTTCCAAAATAGGAGAGCACTACATAAATAAAAATGCGCTCAAAACCACGGAACATAACCAAAGTAAAGCGCGTAAATCAAACACCACGAAAAACATGAAACAATTACATACAAAACATGATGGGAAACAGAGGGTTAAATACAAGTAGATTGATTGGGGAAATGATAACCAGGTGTGTATGGAAACAAGACAAGACAAATGGATAATAGAAAAATGGAGCGGCGATGGCTAGAAAGCCGGTGACGTCGATCGCCGAACGCCGCCCGAACAAGGAGAGGAGCCGACTTCGGCGGAAGTCGTGACATTTATTTATTTTCCCCCAATACTTCCATCTGATACATACTTAGTAATATTAAGAAGAACATTTAGTCTGATTAAGATGTGAAATGTGAAACTGCATTCTTACAAAGTAAAGCAAATGTGTATTATTATTTTTCATTCCGTACTTAAATAAATTACATTTTTGTCCTCCTGCTCTTAAATGTCTGGCTGGCCTCAGAAATACATTTTTATTTGAATGCGCTGTAAAATTCACAGAAATCTCAATTTATTTCCCTGGTGCCTGGTGCCAGTGGTGGTTCTAGACCATTTCAACTGGGGGGGCCAAGCTGGGGCCAGTTGTACTGTTAGAGGGGCCAGTTACATTAGACGTTATTGTTGTCATATCGTTTTCTTCACTGCATTGCAGGCATTAGCAGGCAAATGACCATGTTCCCCGTTGCCACCTGTCTAATAACGGATGTAAAAAAAGAACGATAGCAAAAATTTGTTATGTAAAAATTATTTCATACTCCACATTTAGGGGGGCCACAAGGGGGTCCAAAATTGTTGTCACAGGGGCACTGGCCCCCCCTGACCCTCCCCCCCAGAACTGCTAGTGCCTGGTGCCCCTCCAACTCTTTGCTGATAAAGAGTTGGAGGGACACCAGGCACCTCAATGGTGCTGCCCAGATAGGCCTGCTTACGTCTTTATCTGTAGGATCAACCCGACCACTCACACCCCCCTGGTCCCCCGCCCAAACTGGGGAGCTTGTTTCCACAGTAACTGGGCTAAGTTGTCGCCCCCACCTCTGTCCTCACCCCAAACCGTGTCACCCGACACCTCCCACGTGCATCATACATATTTATTTCAATTTTGTTGAAATGTGATACAAATATTGTGTCAGAAAATATGCCAACCACAATGAATGCTCCTGAAAGATGGTTGCAGTTATGTTTGATATGTAGATGACTCAAACCACTAACATTTACATCAAGAAGAGTCATTGCATAATATTCAGTTGAAATCAGCTGCTGATAGTTGGATACCCTTTCCTTTGTTGTCAAGATCTAAGACACAATTGATTGCATTTGCCATGACGTGAATTATAAAGTATTTGTAGTGGAGAGGAACTGTCAAATATTATACAGTACCAGTCAAAAGTTTGGACACACCTACTCATAACAGGGTTTTTCTTTATTTTTGTAATGAATACTCAGGGAGAAAAAGGTGCAGATTTACGCGCAGAGCGCGGCAGATGTTTATTAAGAAATCGTGGTCACAGGCAGGCAATGGTCAAACACAGGTAGGCAGTCAAAAACAAACAATACCTCACAACCATACAAACAGAAAGAACTGAACTAACTAGGGAGCTGATGAGACCAGGTGAGAAACGAACACAGGTGAAAACAATGAACAAAAATGAAAGACAGGGCTACGTTCCAGAACACAAAGAAACAGGGCTACGTTCCAGAACACAAAGAAAAAGAACACAAGGTTGACTAAGAAAAGAAAAGCAGAACCTTGCCATTTTTACAATTTTCTACATTATAGAATAATAGTGAATACATCACAACTATGAAATAACACATATGGAATCATGTAGTAACAAAAAAAGTATTAAACAAATCAAAATATATGTTATATTTGAGATTCTTCAAAGTAGCCACCCTTTGCCTTGATGACAGGTTTGCACACTCTTGGCATTCTCTCAACCAGCTTCAGCTGGAATTCTTTTCAATTAATAGATGTGCCTTGTTAAAAGTTAATTTGTGGAATTTCTTTCCTTCTTAATGCATTGTGTTGTGACAAGGTAGGGGTGCTATACAGAAGATAGCCCTATTTGGTAAAAGACCAAGTCCATATTATGGCAATAACAGCTTAACTAAACATAGAAACAACAGTCAATCATTACCTTAAGACATGAAGGTCAGTAAATCTGGAAAATTTCAAGAACTTTAAAAGTTTCTTCAAGTGCAGTCGCAAAAACCATCAAACGCTATAATGAAACTGGCTCTCATGAGGACCGTCACAGGAAAGGAAGACCCACAGTTACCTCTGCTGCAGATGATAAGTTCATTAGAGTTAACTGCACCTCAGAAATTGCAGCCCAAATAAATGCTTCACAGAGTTCAAGTAACAGACGCATCTCAACATCAACTGTTCAGAGGAGGCTGCGTGAATCAGGCCTTCATGGTCGAATTGCTGCAAAGAAACCACTACTAAAGGACACCAATAAGAAGAAGAGACTTACTTGGGCCATGAAACACGAGCAATGGACATTAGACCGGTGGATATCTGTCCTTTGGTCTGATGAGTCCAAAGTTTAGATTTTTGGTTCCAACTGCCATGTCTTTGTGAGACGCAAAGTAGGTGAATGGATGATCTCCGCACGTGGGGTTCCCACCGTGAAGCATGGAGGAGGTGTGATGGTGTGGGGGTGCTTTGCTGATGACACTGTCAGTGATTTATTTCGAATTCAAGGCACACTTAACCAGCATGGCTACCGCTGCATTCTGCAGCGATACGCCATCCCATCTGGTTTGAGTTTGGTGGAACTATCATTTGTTTTTCAACAGGACAATGACCCAAAATACACCCCCAGGCTTTATAATTGCTATTTGACCAAGGAGAGTGATGGAGTGCTGAATCAGATGACCTGGCCTCCACAGTCATCCGACCTCAACCCAACTGAGATGGTTTGGGATGAGTTGGACCGCAAAGTGAAGAAAAAGTAGCCAATAAGTGCTCAGCATATGTGGGAACTCCTTCAAGACTGTTTGAAAAGCATTCCTCATAAAGCTGTCATTGTAAATAAGAATTTGTTCTTAACTGATTTGCCTAGTTCAATAAAGGTTAAATAAAATAAAACATTAAAAGCTGTTTGAGAGAATGCCAAAAGTGTGCAAAGCTGTCATCAAGGCAAAGGGTGGCTACTTTGAAGAATCTAAAATATACAATATATTTTGATTTGTTTAACACTTTTTTGTTACTACATGATTCCATGTGTTATTTCATAGTTTTGATGTCTTCACGATTATTCTACAATGTAGAAAACAGTAAAAATAAAGAAAAACCCTGGAATGAGTAGGTGTGTCCGAATACATTTTTGAAAGTTTTAAGACTGAAATTATTTCAGTTGGCTGTTTCTTAGGATGTCCACTTAAGGTCATAATGTTTAATTATTCAGTGACTTCAATAACCAGTTCAGTGGAGGTCATGTTTTAACAATAGGTCATGTTTGCTTGGGTGAGTTTGAATGTTGACAAAAGAGACATAGACAATTTGTTAAACAAAATGCAAGCTGGAAATAAATCTGCCAAAATAAGGCCAAAAAAACGGGAGAAAAACATTTCTTAAGAAAAACTTGCTTTGGAATGGGTGTGTACAGGGGCATGGAGGGGTGTCAGATGAGATATCAAACACCTGATGTTGCAAAACTGTTTGGGGTCTGATTAGAAGGGGTGGGGCACATCATTAGATCAGAGGCAAACGGGACAAGACCCAGAGCATGATAGATAAGGGGGCCACAGCTCTGATGTCATCACCATATGCAAATGATCTGGTGGCCTTAAAGGACACCTTTGCGAGCTGTCATGAGTCTGTGAACAACGTGGTGGTGTTGGAGACGTGCTGGCTGTTGTAAACCAGAGCAGCGTGGTAATA
Organism: Salmo trutta; assembly: GCF_901001165.1. Taxonomy (NCBI): domain Eukaryota; kingdom Metazoa; phylum Chordata; class Actinopteri; order Salmoniformes; family Salmonidae; genus Salmo; species Salmo trutta. The sequence goes on from NC_042975.1 coordinate 29,528,164, forward strand.
GAAAACAACCAACGCCCTTAATTAACACTTTCTTTCTTCAAGAGGAGAGAGGACAACGCAGACAGACCAGACATGGAGGTGAGGTGAACATTTAAAGGCCCACTATGTGAAATTTACAGACGTTTTGATCACTTAACCCAGTCACGCTAAACCTCTGAAGCTGTCAATTGGGCTTCATTTGAAGGGGATAATTAGGGGAGAGAGCTGATGTTTAGTGGTTTAGAGAAGGTCCTCTATTAAGATGCTCTGCAAGTGGTTTCTTTTAGTTAACTACAAGCAATTACATTAAGAAAACTCATGTACATGGTATCGGTATATAATGCAATGTGGGATCTGCTCTTGGTTAGTCTTGCAATAGGACTTCAATAGATTTGATTAAGAAATTGATGTGGATCATGCAAGAAAATATCATTCTGTAATATAGCATGCATATTGTATTCATTCCCTGGGTGGTTGACTTCTCAGAATATGTTATAACACATTGATAACATATTGACTCAACCCTGTTTCTGTACATATTTGTTTGTGTATTTATTTAATATGTAATATCCATAATTTTATCCCCAATAGGTTTATTCATTTAGGCAATGTCATCATGGGACATTGTTCGTTAGTCTTGTACCCTGGACAGGATATCATCATATACTGTAAGTTCGTTATGGTGACACTACAGTATAGATGATGTACTATCCAGGGTCTCATTCCCCCTCCGGATACTATCAGAACACACACACAAGCTGTTGACGGTTGGAAGCTAGAGGGTGGCAATCTAACCGTTACCATTACTGAGTTTTAGCAATGGTAAGGGTTCTATTGATGCCTCTCAATGTCATAGCTACAATAGTACACCCATGGACGGATGCTGCTGGCGGTTGGAAGCTAGAGGGTGGCGCTCAAACCGTTACCATTACTGAGTTTTAGCAATGGTAAGGGTTCTAATGCTGCTTCTCAATGTCATCTGGAGTTGCGTTAAAGGAAACTAAAAACTGGTGGACTGGTCTCGTCTTCCTGGCAAGAAGTCGCATTTGATTACAACACCTTAGTGATACCAAGAGCCAAAGTTGTGTTTAAGAGCTGATTTTGATATTGTAAGATGCTTGTTGACTTGTGAAATAATGTTTAAAATTAAAAACCAAAGAATGACTATCAATGTCTTGGTGTACATCTCACTCTGAATGTTAAATACTGTACCAAGGTTACCACCTCAATGCATGGACAGGTTACACATATGAAATTGTATGAAAGCATACATATTATTTTTTTAAATTTATTTATCATTTCATATACTCCTTGCAAAGCAGTTGGTTTGTCTAATTGAAGATTACCTCTAGTATTCTGCACTAAACATACGGTTGTTAGGAGTGTAACTGCCAGTGTAATCAATGGAGAGCAGCTGTTTCTGTAGACAGAGTGAACTGAGACATTACAGCCCTCTTTCTCCCCCTCTTCTTCTCACCGTCTCACTCTCTCTCTTCATTGAGACACCCCAGCCCTCCCTCTCTTTATCTCTCTCTCTCTTTGGCCTTGCTTTAGGCCACACACTTGTTTTTCATCAAGATAGCCTGGATAGTGACAGCGCATAGAGCAAACTTACAGGGAGGGGGAGAAATTAACCTATTTACCATTATCTGACCGATTTTACCAGCAGGTTAGCGCTCTATTTTACCAACGGTTTAGCGCTCTATTTTACCAACGGTTTAGCGCTCTATTTTACCACCAGCAGGTTAGCGCTCTATTTTACCACCAGCAGGTTAGCGCTCTATTTTACCACCAGCAGGTTAGCGCTCTATTTTACCACCAGCAGGTTAGCGCTCTATTTTACCACCAGCAGGTTAGCGCTCTATCTTACCACCAGCAGGTTAGCGCTCTATTTTACCAGCAGGTTAGCGCTCTATCTTACCACCAGCAGGTTAGCGCTCTATTTTACCACCAGCAGGTTAGCGCTCTATTTTACCACCAGCAGGTTAGCGCTCTATCTTACCACCAGCAGGTTAGCGCTCTATCTTACCACCAGCAGGTTAGCGCTCTATTTTACCACCAGCAGGTTAGCGCTCTATTTTACCACCAGCAGGTTAGCGCTCTATTTTACCACCAGCAGGTTAGCGCTCTATTTTACCACCAGCAGGTTAGCGCTCTATTTTACCACCAGCAGGTTAGCGCTCTATCTTACCACCAGCAGGTTAGCGCTCTATTTTACCACCAGCAGGTTAGCGCTCTATTTTACCACCAGCAGGTTAGCGCTCTATCTTACCACCAGCAGGTTAGCGCTCTATTTTACCAGCAGGTTAGCGCTCTATTTTGAATTCCATTAAAGAGAAACAATTCAGTCCTCAGGGGTTTTGCTTTGAGAGAGAATAAGAAGGAAAGATAGAAAGAGAGCGAGAGAGAAAGGGATAGAAATCAAGGCTTGAGGGGACAGCAATGCTATTGTCAGCTGACAGAGAAAGAGTGAGAGGAGAGAGACAGGGGGTGGATAGCACAACAGGGACATTCGACAGACAGAACGTGACTGTGCTACTCCCAGTTCAATCATCACAGGGCCAGGTGAGGCAGAGGTCTACTGCCAAGAGGAAGGTTCTGGGAGCCTAAAATACAACATGAACCTTTTCACAGTTCACCTCACCACACACACACACACCAAAATATACCATTTAAAAAATAGAGGTTATAATTACAAGATAATATGTTACAGAATCTCTGAAAGACAAACCAGTGGAAAATATATGCAAAAATATACGCACGTCATCCTTTACTCAAGAGCAATGCTTATGCAAGAATACAGTATGATGACATTTGAGAGAAGTGACTGTAGAAAAGGCCGGGAACAAGTTCAAGGGGAGAGAGCTGTCACTCTGTGTTTCCATTAACTCTCAATAGCTGACTCACGACGAGCACTCACAAGCTCTCAGCAGCACAGTTTAGCTGTAGGTCTGTCCACAGTCAAGCAATAGAAACCAGTCAGATCTTTCATTGAATATAGTATCCAAAGAATCCATAGAGTACAAGAGTGTTAATTTCCAACACACTAGGCCACCATAATACTGTGTTTGCCCCAGATGATCAAAATACTCTGTTTCCCATAATCCTCTTCAATTCTTCACCTTCACTGAGAGCCTCAGCTTGACCTCCCTGAGGAACACAGTGCTAAGGTCCTCTCCAGCCTCTCTGGCTATCCTGGAAACCATCTGACCAGCCTGGCCAATCACCACTTTCTGTCACCAGGAGAAATAAAAAAAACAGAGAAAAGGAAATACATTATATTAATATGAGCATGCATTTCAATATGATGCCAATGTTTTAAGTCCACAAGAGGACCCAAGTTACTACAGCAGATAAGAATAATTTATACTGTAATACTTACTCGGTCCTAACAACCAAATATACAGTAAATCAATGACTTTCAACTCTGTTATCATTCACTTAACTGAATGAAAACTAGAGAGTAGTCTGGTGCAGGGATCAAGTTTAAATCACTGAGCACTGCTGCACCACTGCAGATGTAGGCTAACATTCATCCAGTCTGTCTGACATGAAACAAGTATGGTTTAAAAAGGAGTCTGCTCAAATATTTACAAGTTATTACATGCTAAAGAACTCCAGGTATAGTGACTTGAAGCTAAAGAGTATGAAAAAACTGTTAATCTACACATGTAATCATCAGTCAGAGAACACATGGCTGAGCAGCTTCATCTCTTACACATTAGGGGGAAATGGTTGGGACAGGATACAGATCAGAGTTGGGGTCAATTCCATTTCAATTCAGTCAATTCAGGAAGCACATTGAAATTCCTATTACAATTTCCCCCGTTGTTCGGAACTGAAATTTAAATGTTCCGTTTACTTCCTAACTGAATTTAAATGGAATTGACCCCAAACCTGACAGAGATGTCATGTAAAAGCAAGCTGTAGAATCACTATGGGAATGTGATGTAAGGGGGGAGGGGAAGAAGTCAAAAAACAGCCGGTTCAGATGAACTATCTGTCGACACATTGACAGGCCTGTGTGAAATGCCACACACACAGAGCATGGAACCTCGATCCGTCTGCGAGAAAGTTACCGTTACTTCTCTCCTTCTTGTCTTTATCTTCTTCCACTGATGACTTCTCACATGTTCATTAGTAACTGGGTAGTTAGGTTGGTGGGGGTGTCATTGACATGTTTCACAACAGGGGACATATACAGCGCCATCTGTAATTATTGGAACCATGAAATATTGTTTCTTCTTTTGGCTCTCTACTCCAAACAATGATTATGAAGTTAAAGGACAGATTGTCAAATTTTATTTGAGGGTATTTTAATCAATATATTTTAATGCATACTGTATATAAATTACAACACTTTTTGTAAATAGTCCCCCCATTTTATGGGAGCAAAAGTATTGGAACAAATTCACTTACAGTTGAAGTCGGAAGTTTACATACACTTAGGTTGGAGTCATTAAAAATAGTTTTTCAACCACTCCACAAATTTCTTGTTAACAAACTGTAGTTTTTGCAAGTCAATTAGGACATCTACTTTATGCATGACACAATTAATTGTTCTAACAATTGTTTACAGACAGATTATTTCACTTATAATTCACTGTATCACAATTGCAGTGGGTCAGAAGTTTACATACACTAAGTTGACTGTGCCTTTAAACAGATTGGAAAATTCCAGAAAATTATGTCATGGGTTTAGAAGCTTCTGATAGGCTAATTGACATCATTTGAGTCAATTGGAGGTGTACCTGTGGATGTATTTCAAGGCCTACCTTCAAACTCAGTGCCTCTTTGCGTGACCTCATGGGAAAATCAAAAGAAATCAGCCAAGACCTCAGAAAAAGAATTGTAGACCTCCACAAGTCTGGTTCATCCTTGGGAGCAATATCCAAACGCCTGAAGGTACCACGTTCATCTGTACAAACAACAGTTCGCAAGTATAAACACCATGGGACCACGCAGCCGTCAAACCGCTCAGTAAGGAGACGCGTTCTGTCTCCTAGAGATGAACGTACTTTGGTGCGAAAAGTGCAAATCAATCCCAGAACATCAGCAAAGGATCTTGTGAAGATGCTGGAGGAAACAGGTATAAAAGTATCTATATCCACAGTACAATGAGTCCTATATCAACATAACCTGAAAGGCCGCTCAGCAAGGAAGAAGCCACTGCTCCAAAACTGCCATAAAAAAGACAGACTACGGTTTGCAACTGCACATGGGGACAAAGCTCGTACTTTTTTGTCTTCTAGTCTGATGAAACAAAAATAGAATTGTTTGGCCATAATGACCATCATTATGTTTGGAGGAAAAAGGGGGATGCTTGCAAGCCGAAGAACACCATCCCAACCGTGAAGCACAGGGGTGGCAGCATCATGTTATGTGGGTGCTTTGCTACAGGAGGGACTGGTGCACTTCACAAAATAGATGGCATCATGAGGCAGGACAATTATGTGGATATATTGAAGCAACATCTCAAGACATCAGTCAGGAAGTTAAAGCTTGGTCGCAAAAGGGTCTTCCAAATGGACAATGACCCCAAGCATACTTCCAAAGTTGTGGCAAAATGGCTTAAGGACAACAAAGTCAAGGTATTGGAGTGGCCATCACAAAGCCCTGACCTCAATCCAATAGAAAATTTGTGGGCAGAACTGAAAAAGCGTGTGCGAGCAAGGAGGCCTACAAACCTGACTCAGTTACACCAGCTCTGTCAGGAGCAATGGACCAAAATTCACCCAACTTATTGTGGGAAGCTTGTGGAAGGCTACCCGAAACGTTTGACCCAAGTTAAACAATTTGAAGGCAATTTGAAGGCAATGCGGCCTTGTCTTCGGACGGTAAGTTGGTGGTTGTAGACATCCCTCTAGTGGTGTGGGGGCTGTGCTTTGGCAAAGTGGGTGGGGTTATATCCTGCCTGTTTGGCCGGGTCCGGGGGTATCATCGGATGGGGTCACAGTGTCTTCTGGTCCCTCCTGTCTCAGCCTCCAGTATTTATGCTGCAGTAGTTTATGTGTCGGGGGGCTAGGGTCAGTCTGTTACATCTGGAGTATTCTCTTGTCTTATCCGGTGTCCTGTGTGAATTTAAATATGCTCTCTCTAATTCTCTCTTTCTTTCTTTCTCTCGGAGGACCTGAGCCCTAGGACCATGCCTCAGGACTACCTGGCATGATGACTCCTTGCTGTCCCCAGTCCACCTGGCCATGCTGCTGCTCCAGTTTCAACTGTTCTGCCTGTGGCTACGGAACCCTGACCTGTTCACCTGACGTGCTTGTTGCACCCTCGACAACTACTATGATTATTATTATTTGACCATGCTGGTCATTTATGAACATTTTAACATCTTGACCATGTTCTGTTATAATATCCACCCGGCACAGCCAGAAGAGGACTGGCCACCCCTCATAGCCTGGTTCCTCTCTAGGTTTCTTCCTAGGTTTTTGGCCTTTCTAGGGAGTTTTTCCTAGGGAGTTTTTCCTAGCCACCGTGCTTCTTTCACATGCATTGCTTGCTGTTTGGGGTTTTAGGCTGGGTTTCTGTACAGCACTTTGAGATTTCAGCTGATGTACGAAGGGCTATATAAATAAATTTGATTTGATTTGAATGCTACCAAATACTAATTGAGTGTATGTAAACTTCTGACCCACTGGGAATGTGATGAAAAAAATAAAAGCTGAAATAAATCATTCTTTCTACTATTATTCTGACATTTCACATTCTTCAAATAAAGTGGTGATCCTAACTGACCTAAGACAGGGAATTTTTACTAGGATTAAATGTCAGGAATTGTGAAAAACTGAGTTTAAATGTATTTGGCTAAGGTGTATGTAAACTTCCTACTTCAACTGTATATATGTATTAAAGTAGTAAAAAGTTAGGTATTTGTTCCCATATTCATAGCATGCAATGACTACATCAAGGTTGTGACTCTACAAATTTGTTGGATGCATTTGCTCTTTGTTTTGGTTGTGTTTCAGATTATTTTGTGCCCAATAGAAATTAATGGTAAATAATGTATTGTGTCATTTTGGAGTCACTTTTATTGTAAATAAATGTGGATGCTACCATGATTACGGATAATCCTGAATGAATTGTGAATAATGATGAGTGAGAAAGCACAAATATTGTACCCCCAAGGCATGCTAACCTCTCACCATGACAATAACAGGGGAGGTTAGCATTATTTGGGGGGGTAATGATATTTGAGCGTCTATAACCTTCTCACTCATGATTCACCTAACTTTTTACTACTTTAATAAACATATATGTGAATTTTTCCCAAAACCTTTGCTCCCCTAAAATGGAGGGACTATGTACAAAAAGTGCTGTAATTTCTAAATGGTTCACCCGATATGAATGAAAACACTTTAACCTCATAGTCATTGTTTGAGTTCAAATCCAAAATGTTGAAGTATACAGCAATTTTTTTTTATAAATGCTTCACTGTCCCAATAATTACAGAGGGCACTGTATCTAAATCAACATTCAAAATATTACTGAAAATGCCATGTGACTTTCTTTCTTCACATACAGTTTTACTGCTATATCCAGCTCTCCATTGGTAGTACTACTGTGAGTATTTCTCTATATGTGCTACAATGTTTATGTCTGGCACATAATCATCATATATTAGGGACTAAAGAGTAAATCATTGTGATTCGACACTGGACCTACAATACATCTCAAGCTGGGATAGAAGATAGCTCTTGACAGTTAAAATGGTTGACATGCACACGCACTACATCTACATGTGGCTATGAGTGCAGTGTATTGTCTGGCTGTGAAGACGGCGTGCGTCCATAATGACAAGTCACCTGTGTCATTGTGTAGGGCACTTCTTTGGGCAGATACTCGAGAAGCTTCTCTCTGACAGTGTTGGTGCAGACCTCCTCAGGAGTCTGGTTAGTCAGAACGTCACTGTGGTATTGCCAAGAACCAGGCTTTGACCCCACTACTAGGTACCTCTGTAGGACAGACAGACAGACATGATGTCTATAGTAATATTAGTTGTCACACATCAACATAGACACAATTGCTTTCCATGGGTTTTAAAGAACTTGAATTATTCCACGAGTGTACTTGTCTACTTGGTATCAGATTTGCTTTTAGTCCGTATATGACCATAAGCTACCATCACCTTCAGTGTCTCCACATCCTCTCTATCCACAGCAGAGAGCATGAAGACATCCTTGAAGTGGGCCCAGCCCTGTTGGGTCTTCAGAGCGCTCACTTGCTCCTTACTCAGCCCTGACTGGGCCTCACTGCCCTCACCAGGAGCCACATCACCACCTGGCTTGCCCTCATCTCCAGACCCTGGTGTCCTGGTCTCCCTGTCCGTCCTCCTCTCAGCACAGGGGGGCTTGATCACACTGCGGACCTGCAGCTTCCGCCCATTCACCACTCCACATGTCAGATCCGCTGTAATCTCCAACAACCTGCTCTTGCTCTTCAGCGAGTCAACCTGTACAATACACAGTAGAGGGTTCATGTAACAATTCATATGTAGTAGACAGTTCCTAGTATATTACATGGTAATAATGCATTATATCATATGACAACCACGATCTCACCTCAGTGCATATGATCAGTGCTATGATTGACTTTAAGATGAGGCCATGGAGAGAGGATGAGGTTTGCATGTGTTTGCTACATAAATAGAGAAGTACCTTATTGAGAACTAGGACTGCTGGGACATCTGGGTACTGGGTCAGGCATATCAGGACCTCAAACTCTAGCTTGTTGCAGGCCCACTTGTCCGACACATCCACCATTATCACCACTGAAGAGATAACAACAAGAAGAGGACATAAACACAATGCAGTGCATTGTCATTTGCGAGAAAAAAAATATTTCTTTCAAAGGAACTGCAAAATGTGTGGGACCACATATTGTTTAAAAAGCGTAGACTAGATTGTCTGAAAAGCAATAGCCTTACAGCAGTCATCTGTGTGCCCGAAAAGTGAAGAATCGTACAGTACCAAGGTCAGCTTCCTTGACTGTATTCCAAGGATCCTCGAGGAGAGACTTCTCCAGCTGGTGTCTGTGGAGAAGATAAATAGCCCGTTGGAGATTTGCCTATTTCATTTTATGCACTGCAATACCACAGTAATGAAACCGGTGTAACAAATCACCTCTTGACTTTTGAAGGTGTAGTAAGTCCAGGAGTGTCCAGTAAAATCTAGAGAGAGAATGTATAAGTATGCATGTACAGTTGAAGTCAGAAGTTTACATACACCTCAGCCAAATACATTTAAACTCAGTTTTTCACAATTCCTGACATTTAATCGTAGTAAAATGTCCCTATCTTAGGTCAGTTAGGGTCACCACTTTGTTTTGAAGAATGTGAAATGTCAGAATAATAGTAGAGAGAATGATTTATTTCAGCTTTTATTTCTTTCATCATATTCCCAGTGGGTCAGAAGTTTACATACACTCAATTAGTATTTGGTAGCATTGCTGTAACGCCCTGGCCATAGAGAGGGGTTTTTGTTCTTTATTTCGGTTAGGCCAGGGTGTTACATTGGGTGGGCGTTCTATGTTCCTTTTTCTATGTTTTTGTATTTCTTTGTTTTGGGCCATGTGTGGCTCCCAATCAGGCACAGCTGAAGTTCGTTGTTGCTAAATTGGGAGTCAAACATAAGGAGCATGTTTTTCCTTTGGGTTTTGTGGGTAATTGTTTCTGTTAGTGTTTTGCACCTGACAGGACTGTTTGGCTGTCGGTTTTCTTGTTTTGTTTTTATAGTGTTCTTTCTTTTTAAATATTCAATGATGAACACTAACTCCGCTGCACCTTGGTCTACTCTCTCTCACGACAGCCATTACAATTGCCTTCAAATTGTTTAACTTGGGTCAAACATTTCGGGTAGCCTTCCACAAGCTTCCCACAATAAGTTGGGTGAATTTTGGCCCATTCCTCCTGACAGAGCTGGTGTAACTGAGTCAGGTTTGTAGGCCTCCTTGCTCGCACACACTTTTTCAGTTCTGCCCACAAATGTTCTATAGGATTGAGGTCAGGGCTTTATGTTGGCCACTCCAATACCTTGACTTTGTTGTCCTTAAGCCATTTTGCCACAACTTTGGAAGTATGCTTGGGGTCATTGTCCATTTGGAAGACCCATTTGCGACCAAGCTTTAACTTCCTGACTGATGTCTTGAGATGTTGCTTCAATATATCCACATAATTGTCCTGCCTCATGATGCCATCTATTTTGTAAAGTGCACCAGTCCCTCCTGCAGCAAAGCACCCCCACAACATGATGCTGCCTCCCCCGTGCTTCACGGTTGGGATGATGTTCTTCGGCTTGCAAGCCTCCCCCTTTTTCCTCCAAACATAACGATGGTCTTTATGGCCATTTTTTGTTTCATCAGACCAGAGGACATTTCTCCAAAAAGTACAATCTTTGTTCCCATGTGCAGTTGCAAACCGTAGTCTGGCTTTTTTTTATGGCGGTTTTGGAGCAGTGGCTTCTTCCTTGCTGAGCGGCCTTTCAGGTTATGTCGATATAGGACTCATTTTACAATGGATATAGATACCGTTGCACCTGTTTCCTCCAGCATCTTCACAAGGTCCTTTGCTGTTGTTCTGGGATTGATTTGCACTTTTCACACCAAAGTACGTTCATCTCTAGGAGACAGAACGCGTCTCCTTCCTGAGCGGTATGCCGGCTGCATGGTCCATGGTGTTTATACTTGCGTACTATTGTTTGTAAAGATGAACGTGGTACCTTCAGACTTTTGGAAATTGCTCCCAAGGATGAACCAGACTTGTGGAGGTCTACAATAATGTTTTCTGAGGTATTGGCTGATTTCTTTTGATTTTCCCATGATGTCAAACAAAGAGGCACTGAGATTGAAGGTAGGCCTTGAAATACATCCACAGGTACACCTCCAATTGACTCAAACTATGTCAATTAGCCTATCAGAAGCTTCTAAAGCCATGACATAATTTTCTGGAATTTTCCAAGCTGTTTAAAGGCACAGTCAACTTAGTGTAGGTAAACTTCTGACCCACTGGAATTGTGATACAGTGAATTATAAGTGAAATAATCTGTCTGTAAACAATTGTTGGAAAAATGACTTGTGTCATGCACAAAGTAGATGTCCTAACCAACTTGCACAAACTACAGTTTGTTAACAAGAAATTTGTGGAGTGGTTGAAAAACAAGTTTTAATGACTCCAACCTAAGTGTATGTAAACTTCCGACTTCAACTGTATAAGTGTGGTTATCTAATAAATATAACGTTTGTATATTGGACAGATACTGTACATAATGTAACACAGCACTGATAAAATAATGAACAATTGCCAAATTTCTGCTATGCTCAATGCATGGTCTGAGAGGTGATTCTCACTTACAATCTGTGTGTCATCTACTGTGAGAACACCGAGGGCACGGGACCGTGTGGTATGCCCTTTCTTGGAAACAGCGAACACCTATGAGAGATCATGTTCAAAGAAACTGGTGTTAATGGAAAATAAACTCCAGGCTGACTGATGCCATGATGTTTACAGCTTAAACTGAAGAAACTGGCCAGTACAATAAAGTGGACTACCTTTCTGCCAAGCTGTTGGTTGGACAGTGTGGACTTCCCAGCATTTGGATGCACCAATAATGGCCACTCTTAAAACCTTTGATTTCTCTGGTTGATCTGGATCCTTCACCAGCCATGATATTTGCTTAGCTGAAACAAGAGTTTAGGGGTTGACATCAGAAATATGAGTAAAATATGAGGTACATAATACAGATCTACAGAATAAAGGGGCATATGTAATATTCATACTATAGTCTACACATTCAGTGCGCAGCATTTGCATAAGTAGCAACTGTACTACTATGCCCGGAGGTAACCCTCTTTTGTTTTCAGAGGCAGCAGCAGCAGTTGTGATTACCGCTGTCGGGCGGAACTGAGGCTGGATAGTGATAAAGACTGTCATCTGTCTCTGCCGCTTTGCCTTTCGCCAGTCTGCTCAAAAACGCATCCGATGTAATAAAACAGGCGGGGGTGAAGCAAAAACCCTGTCCATTATTGGTGCCTGGACGACGGGCAGCCCATCCTAAACCAAAGCAACAGAAAGAGACATCGAGAACATCATCATCACTGCGTGTCCCTGCCAGGTAACTGATGCAACGGCTGTGCCTAGTTTACAATGGCGCAGGAATCAGATTTTAAAAAAGTATTATAATTATAGCTAAATGACATGTATGTAACCTGACATCAATGGAGCTATTTCCTCAAAATGAAATAAAAAGCTAGCTGGATAAGGCATGGCTGTCAAGAAAATCTAATTATCGCAGACCCATTCCAGTTAATGTATTATTTCAGACAAAATAAAATATATTTCTGGTTGGTGGGAAGGCTATTACATTTATATGATCGCTTATTAATTTGAGAGAAAGCTAAGCAGATAAGGTAGAAGATGACTGACCCGTTCTGAGAAACGGTGACACATTTAACAGTGGCGCAGAGATGCTGAAAGCAACTCTCGGAAAATATACAGATTTTCGGAAAATCGAGATGCTCACACGGAAATCCATTTATGATATAAACTTATCTTGCCTAGTTATCGATGAAATTCCAACATATTTCGGTGACACTATCCGAAACGCAAGGTTACTTCATGCATTATTGTTTTCGTTCATATTGCACTTAGGGGGGCAGCCATGATGGATAAACAAAAGAGTGGTTTTGTCTGTGGAAGAGGTTCTGCTTGGTTGTTGTGGCGAGCTTTTGGCTTTACCGCCCACTAGCGAACAAGAGGAGGAAACGCTATTGATCTTTATTGCTCGACTTCTGATGCCATCTCCTGTCAAATACTCTCTCAGTCTCAACCCCAATGGAAACACTGAATTTTGGATCACATTATAGAAAACCACATAATGTAGAAATATGCATTCAATAGCTGACACATCACAAACAATTTAAAGCTGTCTTCAGTTTGAGAGGAATGCCCGTGTGGCTCAGTTGGTAGAGCATGGTGTTTGCAAAGCCAGGGTTGTGGGTTCAATTCCCACGGGGGACTAGTACGGAAAATACAAATTTATGAAATGTATGCATTCACTACTGTAAGTCGCTCTGGATAAGAGCGTCTGCTAAAATGTTAAAACTGTAAAGTGCTGCACCTGAGAAGGAGCAGCTCTCTGCATTACATCCATGATAAATAATGTGTCTTCTGAGCCATTGCTTTTGGCCATAATAGCAATCTCTCTGCTGCTTATCTCTGGCAAATTCATTTATTTATTTTTTATTTAACCTTTATTTAACTAGGCAAGTCAGTTAAAAACAAATTCTTATTTACAATGACGGCCTACCAAAAGGCAAAAGTCCTTCTGAGGGGACGTGGGCTGGGATTAAAAATGTAAAATAAATAACATATAAATATAGGACAAAACACACATCACGACAAGAGAGACAACACAACACTACATAAAGAGAGACCTAAGACAACAACATAGCAAGGCAGCAACACATGACAACACAGCATGGTAGCAACACAACATGACAACAACATGGTAGCAGCACAAAACATGGTACAAACATTGTTAATACTCAACTGAAAGTAAATTAACTTGAGCTTTTATTGATGAAATAGGCCTATGGATCATCACACTGAGAAAAATGGCTTGATAATATACATGAAAAATAAGCAACAGACAAGTCTGCCATTACAGATTGTCAGTCCCCGAAGGCTATTTACGTACCCCCTGGCACTGACTTGTTTATCCCCGGGGGTACCCACATGCACCACAGTTTTGGAAAACACTGCAGTCGAAACGCCCTGGGCTTTAGCAACATGTTATCCGGAGGAATACGCAGCAACGATGCCTAAATGTCCTTACTCACTAATTCACAACACGAAGTTGACAAAAATTGGATTTGCTTATACATTATAAGTCTGCTCTAATGTTAATTTAAGGATAAGGGAGTGCATATGTAGTTGATCGATTGATTTGTTCTATTTTATTATGTTGTTTTCAGTCTCCTTCCTCGCAAGTAAAGCAAGAGAGAGCAGATGTTTCCTCATAGTCCATCAAACATGCCGGCTGCTTGTTAGTCTTCCAGGACTCCCTCAGGATGTAACAAACACCTCCACTGGGGAGGATGATGTAGGATATCAGGTAGCTCACAATCTGTCATCATCCAACTCTAAAAGTTGTGCAGAAAAAGAGGGAGCAACAAAAACAGAGCCTTTAGCAGACACTCACTGTGGAATAGACTTTTAGTGGAACTAGAAACTGAAGGATATTTGAGGATCAGTATGTTGGAACTGAGCTCTCTCTCACGCGCTTTCAAACACTCACGCACGCATGCACACACGTACGGACAGACACACACGCACACGCACACACACACACACACACACACACTCACACTCACACTCACACACACTCGCACACATTTATTCAAGGCCTTTGCTCCCTCAGGGCTTTCCTCACATGGCCATTTCACGTGGGAGTGCATCGGAGTTCTTTCTATGACTGCATTAACATTGGCCTTCAAAAAGGGAAAGGGCTCTCTCCAAAAAGAACAAAATGGCTGTGCCTGCAAACCATTTAATCATAAATTATTGTAGAGCCCATGTTGCCATTTAAAGTGCACTTGCCAAGTGGAAATGGAATACTGTCATAGAAGATCTCTTCTCTGATCTAGTTCATTTTCCAATTCATTCTATTCTCTATCTTGCATCTGTGATGTTTGATAGCAGTAATGGTTCTTAATTGTCAGTAACAATGAAGCCAGTAACCTCCCCCAAAACATACAGTGAATTCCATTCCTCTTGCTCATCTATGTTGACTCCAGGCAGAAAGTAACTCCTGTCACGTCAAATTTACCCAGCATCTCCTATAGCAGTCAGACTAACTAGATGTGCCTTAACAGGCAGCTGCTAGAGTGATGCTGTCAACCTTGCTGCTGGCGAGAAATAACAAAGTTTAGGAAATAATAAGCATGAGACATGAGCACGTCAAGAGGTAGCTGTGGGAGAAGGCAGGCAGGGGTTGCCAATGCAACCGAGCATTCACCAATCCATTACAGATGATTGCAGTCAGTAACACAATACAGCAGCTGCACAGCTGCCACATCCTCTATAAGGCCTTCATCAAAATGCTTTTTAAGAAACACCCACCAGGTCACAAAGATTCTCTGTTGATTGTAAAGTCCCTCTGTCATTGGAGAGAGAGAAAAAAGTTAGTCAATCTAGACTTGCAATCAATATGACTTGTCTGTAAAGTGGATCGATTATGCCTCCCTTTGAAATCATCAATCATGTCGGCGGTGAATTTAAAAAGCGTAATTAGGTACAGCTTTCCTAAACATCCTGTATTGACATTATTCTGGGGCAGGAGAAAAGACACCATTCTGCGTCATTAACTTTGTATTATGGCCTGATGTGCCCACTGCTGTGCTGTTACTTTCCCGTTCCCAGATGAAGTCACTGTGATTGGGCTTTCAGACAGAGCTCTCCCCCTGCCCCTCTCACTTGATGTTGGGATTTGGGTGCAGTAACATTTGAAGGCCAGGCAGGATTTGTCTTGGGTGATTGTAATGGTCTGGTCGGGATGATAACCAAGTAATTTCCATGTATTATATAATGACATATGATGTCTCAATCAGGTACAGTTGAAGTCGGAAGTTTACATACACCTTATCCAAATACATTTAAACTCAGTTTTTCACATTTCCTGACATTTAATCCCAGTAAACATTCCCTGTCTTAGGTCAGTTAGGATCACCACTTTATTTTAAAAATGTGAAATGTCAGAATAATAGTAGAGAGAATTATTTATTTCAGCTTTTATTTCTTTCATCACATTCCCAGTGGGTCAGAAGTTTACATACACTCAATTAGTATTTGGTAGCATTGCCTTTAAATTGTTTAACTTGGGTCAAACGTTTCAGGTAGCCTTCTACAAGCTTCCCACAATAAGTTGGGTGAATTTTGGCCCATTCCTCCTGACAGAGCTGGTGTAACTGAGTCAGGTTTGTAGGCCTCCTTGCTCGCACAAGCTTTTTCAGTTCTGCCCACAAATTTTCTATGGGATTGAGGTCAGCGCTTTGTGATGGCCACTCCAATACCTTGACTTTGTTGTCCTTAAGCCATTTTGCCACAACTTTGGAAGTATGCTTGGGGTCATTGTCCATTTGGAAGACCCATTTGCGACCAAGCTTTAACTTCCTGACTGATGTCTTGAGATGTTGCTTCAATATATCCACATAATTGTCCTGCCTCATGATGCCATCTATTTTGTGAAGTGCACCCTCCTGCAGCAAAGCACCCCCACAACATGATGCTGCCACCCCCGTGCTTCACGGTTGGGATGGTGTTCTTCGGCTTGCAAGCATCCCCCTTTTTCCTCCAAACATAATGATGCCAAACAGTTTTATTTTTGTTTCATCAGACCAGAAGACATTTCTCCAAAAAGTACAATCGTTGTCCCCATGTGCAGTTGCAAACCGTAGTCTGGCTTTTTTATGGCGGTTTTGGAGCAGTGGCTTCTTCCTTGCTGAGCGGCCTTTCAGGTTATGTCGATATAGGACTAATTTTACTGTGGATATAGATACTTTTGTACCTGTTTCCTCCAGCATCTTCACAAGGTACTTTGCTGTTGTTCTGGGATTGATTTGAACTTTTTGAACCAAAGTACGTTCATCTCTAGGAGTCAGAACGCATATCCTTCCTGAGCGGTATGCCGGCTGCATGGCCCCGTGGTGTTTATACTTGCGTACTATTATTGTTTGTACAAATGAACGTGGTACCTTCAGGCGTTTGGAAATTGCACCCAAGGATGAACCAGTCTTGTGGAGGTCTACAATTTTTTTCTGAGGTATTGGCTGATTTCTTTTGATTTTCCCATGAGGTCAAGCAAAGAGGCACTGAGTTTGAAGGTAGGCCTTGAAATACATCCACAGGTACACCTCCAATTGACTCAAATGATATCAATTAGCCTATCAGAAGCTTCTAAAGCCATAACATAATTTTATGGAATTTTCCAAGCTGTTTAAAGGCACAGTCAACTTAGTGTATGTAAACTTCTGACCCACTGGAATTGTGATACAGTGAATTATAAGTGAAATAATCTGTCTGTAAACAATTTTTGGAAAAAGTACTTGTGTGATGCACAAAGTAGATGTCCTAACTGACTTGCCAAAACTATAGTTTGTTAACAAGAAATTTGTGGAGTGGTTGAAACGGGTTTTAATGACTCCAACCTAAGTGTATGTAAACTTCCGATTTCAACTGTATATCATATACTTGCTACTTATTATCATTCACGGTACAGTAGTATTGCTGATTCAAATCATCATTTAAGATTTTTTTTTTTACTTTGCCTACCATTATGTAACTTGTTTTTTATTTTTCCCAGCAAAAATATATTCATTCCTATATCACAGATATATAATTACCTGCTCCTAAATACCTGGCATGCAGACATGGTATATACTATAATATAAGGGAATGATACAGTACATTATCTCAATGTATGATTATCATTTTCTTCAAGCCTCAAAATGATATCTATACTCAAATCAAGTCATTCAAATTAAATATTATTTGTCACATGCGCCGAATACAGCAGGTGTAGACCTTACCGTGAAATGCTTACTTACAAGCCCTTAACCAATAATGCAGTTGAAGAAATAGAGTTAAGAAAATATTTACGGTACCGAGTCAATGTGCGGGGGTACAGATTAGTCGAGGTAATTTGTAAAGTGACTATGTATAGATAATAAACAGAGAGTAGCAGCAGTGTAAAAACAAAGGAGATGGGAGTCAATGTAAATAGTCTGGGTGGCCATTTGATTAATTGTTCAGCAGTCTTATGGCTTGGGGGTAGAAGCTGTTAAGGAGCCTTTTGGTCCTAGACTTGGTGCTCCGGTACCGCTTGCCGTGATGCAACCGGTCAGGATGCTCCCGATGGTGCAGCTGTGGAACTTTTTGAGGATCTGGGGACCCATGCCAAATCATTTCAGTCTCCTGAGGGGGTAAAGGTGTTGTCGTGTCCTTTTCACAACTGTCTTGGTGTGTTTGGACCATGATAGTATGTTGGGGATGTGGACACCAAGGAACTTGAAACTCTCGACCTGCTCCACTTCAGCCCTGCCGATGTTAATGGGGCTTGTTCGGCCCTCTTCTTCCTTAAGTCCACAATCAGCTCCTTTGTCTTGGTCACATTGAGAGGTTGTTGTCCTGGTACCACACTGCCAGGTCTCTGACCTCCTTCCTATAGGCTGTCTCATCGATGTCGGTGATCAGGTCTACCACTCTTGTGTCGTCAGCAAACTTAATGATGGTATTGGAGTCTGGCTTGGCCACGCAGTTGCGGGTGAACAGGAAGTACAGGAGGGGACTAAGCACACACCCCTGAGGGGCCTCAGTGTTGAGGATCATCGTGGCAGATGTGTTGTTGCCTACCCTTACCACCTGGGGGGCGGTCCGTCAGGAAGTCCAGGATCCAGTTGCAGAGGGAGGTGTTTAGTCCCAGGGTCTTTAGCTTAGTGATGATCTTTGTGGGTACTATGGTGTTCAATGCTGAGCTGTAGTCAATGAACAGCATTCTCACATAGGTGTTCCTTTTGTCCAGGTGGGAAAGTGCAGTGTGGAGTACAATTGAGATTGTGTGATCTGTTGGGGAGGTATGCGAGTTGGAGTGGGTCTAGGGTTTCCCGGCGTGATGGTCTTGATGTGAGCCTTTCAAAGCACTTCATGGCTACCAATGTGAATGTTACGGGGCGGTAATCATTTAGGCAGGTTACCTTCGCTTTCTTGGGCACAGGGACTATGGTGGTCTGTTTGAAACATGTAGGTATTACAGACTCGGTCAGGGAGAGGGTAAAAATGTCAGTGAAGACACTTGCCAGTTGGTCCGGGCATGCTTTGAGTACACGTCCTGGTAATATGTCTGGCCCCACGGCTTTGTGAATGTTTAAAGGTCTTGCTCACATTGGCTATGGATATTGTGATTACACAGTCATCTGGAACAGCTGGTGCTCTCATGCATGCTTCAGTGTTGCTTGCCTCGAAGCGAGCATAAGACATTTAGCTTATCTGGTAGGCTTGCGTCACTGGGCAGCTCGCGTCTGGGTTTCCCTTTGTAGTCCGTAATAGTTTTAAAGCCCTGCCACATCCGACGAGCGTCAGAGCCGGTGTAGTAGGATTCAATCTTAGTCCTGTATTGATGCTTTACCTGTTTGATGGTTCATCTGAGGGCATAGTGGGATTTCTGATAAGCGTCCGGATTAGTCTCCCGCTCCTTGAAAGCGGCAGCTCTAGCATTTAGCTCGGTGCGGATGTTGTCTGTAATCCATGGCTTCTGGTTGGGATATGTACGTACGGTCACTGTGGGGACGCCGTCGTCAATGCACTTATTGATGAAGCCGGTGACTGAGGTGGTATACTCCTCAATGCCATTGGATGAATCCCGGAACATATTCCAGTCTGTGCTAGAAAAACAGTCCTGTAGCATAGCATTCACGTCATCTGACCACTTCCGTGTTGAGCAAGTCACTGGTGCTTTCTGCTTTAGTTTTAGCTTGTAAGCAGTAATCAGGAGGATGGAATTATGGTCAGATTTGCCAATTGGGGGGCGAGGGAGAGCTTTCTATGCGTCTCTGTGTGTGGAGTAAAGGTGGTCTAGAGTTTGGTTGTGCATGTGACATGCTGGTAGAAATTAGGTAAAACGGGTTTAAATTTGCCTGAATTATAGTCCCCGGCTATAGGGAGGTGAATGAAGTGGACACTGGATTATGTGTACATATACATGCTTTGAATTACTGTGATAAGCAATGAACTGTTTTCTAGTCTTGCAAATGTAGAAATATACAATTATTTGTAATATTAAACTTTTGCCCAGTCATATTTTTATTTATTTTTTATTTAACATATATTATGTACCAAGATGTTATGCATTCAATATCGCCATCAATATGATAATTATCACCACCTTTGTTATTGTCACAATTATGAAGGATATCAATTCAATTCTGGAAATGTTAAGTAGAGCAATGCATTTCATGAGTTTATTAATTGATGACATTTCCCTCATTCTTTTCTTGGGACTTTGCCCGGTTAAACGTTGTCACTGACCACAGTTCTAGGACCAGCTATGCCTAACCTTATCAAAACCTTAATCATTATTTAGGAAAATAAACCAAACTGGTCCTAGGGGAAAACTTCAGTCAAGAAGACCGACTTGGCTCGGTGCTAAGAAATCCTGCGCATGCGTTGGAAGTTTCTGCCGCAGACAGCAGCAGCAGTGATTCGGCAACGCAGAGCAACAACAAATAGCAAAACAAATCTGTATTTGAATTTTAAACCATGACGATGTTTTAAGCAATGCCTTTCGAGGAGGTACATGGAGAGTAAGTACTTCTACCTAATATCTGATTTAGTTCATCACGCTGGAAGATAATTACTTATCGTAAATGTGTGCAAAGCAGAGACGGCAACAAAGGAGTCAACGTTAGCTAACAAGCTGCTAGCTTTGTGTTTCATTAGTTAGCCTGCTAGTTAGCCTGCTATCCAGGTAGCTAGCTACGAGTTAGCATGCTAACAAGCTAGCCCTTGATCATGACTCTCGGGTCCATTACATTACACATACGAGTCATTGGACCTTAAGTTGTAACTATACAGTAGTATCCTTTAAGAGTACATCTTGGGCTAGCGAACAAGCTGGCTATCGATATTGCACTTACAAAAATTGGATTAAACGTTATTCCCTTGTTCAAATAACTCTTAATTCAAGGTTAGTGGTAGCTGAATTTTGGCATTACGTTCGATACTTCAGTTTTCTCTACTGAATGTGTCAACTAGCCAGCATCTTATGTCGTCCAATGTTGATGCTAAATCTATCATAATTGAACGGATTATAACGGATTACATTATCCTCAATAAATTAATTAGCTATACATTATTTTACCTAACCATTTTGTCGAACATTTAGCTAACTAATGTACTGTAGTTACCGACTGTAACCAATTTGTTAGAATATGAAGATTGTATTTTCTTTATTGTGGCATTAACTAGCTAATTGTTTTGAATTACACACAGGTTGATTTTCATTTCACTGAATAACGAGTCAACTATGTTGTTTACAAGCCTACCACCTCCTTAAAATATTGTCATCTCAGCCAGGGGCGAATAGCGGGTGTGTTCTTCTCTGGGGAGATGGATAATTAATTGATTGCCAACTTTCTGCATTTGGACAGCCTGGCGCTGGTGGGTGGGCCAGGTCGAATTTGTTATGCTTACACTTACAGTAACGTTACGCAGTGTGTTGCCCAATTGCTGTGCTGCTTTGATAAGACTGAATCATCCAGTACCCATGCAAGGGCAGGGCTCCAGAGTGGCACAGTGGTCTAAGACACTGCATCTCATTGCAAGAGGCGTCACTACAGTCCCTGGTTCGAATCCAGGCTGTATCACATCCGGCCGTGATTGAGAGTCAGATAGGGCGGCACACAATTGGCCCAGTGTTGTCCAGGTTTGGCCGGGGTAGGCCGCCATTGTAAATAAGAATTTGTTCTTAACTGACTTGCCTAGTTAAATAAAAAAAGGGTTAATCATTTCTATGTGAGGTGGAGGCTGAGAGAGAGAGACTGGAGAAGCACCTGACATAGCTAACAGTGGCCTTTGAAACAAGACAGGGGTCAGGTGTGTCAATGCCACCATATTCAGATTGATCTGACAGTCAAGGAGTGGTTTGGATGTGATGTCAGAAACTGTTATCATTTTGCAGGGCTTTTTTCTGATAGGGCTACTGTTCCTCATTTTCATAGACAGACACTCAGTATTGTGACTGTCTCACAGATTAGCATGAATATAATCTCTCTCGACAATCCAGCATTTAGTTATTATTGTTTAACTTGGACTCCTCTTGAACAAACCAGTGAGAGGTTTGGCAAGGTAACAAAAGCTCGACCTCATGCATCTGGCTTTTTACTTTGCAGAAGCTGTTTGATTGATTGGCTGAGGCTTCCTATTCGAACGAGATCCAATTGGCATGAACCGAAATGTGAATTCTGGGTTGATGAGTAAAACAATTGTACATATCCATGTATATGGAGGAGGGGGTAGCCGCAGCCCGGAGTATAGATGGGTTAGCTGACAACGTTACGAAAACGATGTGCGTGCTTCCATGGGGCAGAAGCTAGCCTGTCATTGTGATTCTGGATGGCCAGGATGACCAACCAAAAACTGTAACAATGCATTTGAGACAAGTGCTCATTGTGCAAATGTATTTACGTATTCAATAAACATTGGAGATGAAATATAGCTTGCATGCTGTCAACAGTCTAAGCCAACCCCCCATGTTTTGCCCCATAGTAGTGCATGCTTCGGTTTTGTTGCTGAACAACAAACCTGTCTATGGGGGAGTGGGTGTGTAGAAACCGCTCTGCTATCCACCTAATTTTGGAACGCTTTTAAAACACAAAAACCAAACGCAGGAAACTATGTATACAACTTCCTCCGCACTTCTGCATTATCATAATTCATAT
Source organism: Salmo trutta (assembly GCF_901001165.1). Lineage (NCBI taxonomy): Eukaryota > Metazoa > Chordata > Actinopteri > Salmoniformes > Salmonidae > Salmo > Salmo trutta. The sequence goes on from NC_042975.1 coordinate 29,550,634, forward strand.
GTGCGCCACTAAAAATCCCTGCATTAGCATGTTTCTGTTAGCTGATACATCATGGGAAAATACACCATATTACTTTCCTGCTAATGTGCCTGGACCTTGTAGACTAAACTGCAGAGAAAACCCCCATAACTAATCCAAATGGTTGCCCAATCAGGCAGGCTGGAGGCAGTTATTTCGAAAATAATATACATAAATAACATCAGTCTTTTGAGCGTTTATTCAAATGACATAGGCTATTCACTGCAGTTTAAAGCCTAGACTGGAGTTTTGTACTCACTTGAAACAATAATAATGTTGTTGTAGCCCAGGTAGGATACATTTCTTGTCCCCATTTCTAAAACAATAGGGTAGCTTTTCAAGCTGCGTTCCTGGGGACTGGCAGGTGGTGCACTCAGCTCAGCCTTGTGAGCGCACATAGTGTGTAGCTACCTATTATTTAGTTATATGATAGTTTTTTTTCTTTTGCTGTGTAAATTCACTGGATATATTCACTACAGTATTAAACATTGAGCTTATAAATTATGGGCTAATATGCATACACTTATAACTTATAGGCTACATCCTAGGCTATATAGGCTGTTCCTTTTAAATCCCAGGAAAAGCCGGCTACAAAAGCTTTTTGGACACTTACTTCGACTTATTTTCTTTAACCATTTTCTTGCAGCCTGGAGGAACGCACTACAGATCTGCCATTTCATAATATTTTAACATATTTGTCTTGCATTTTGACATGTAAATATTTAGCCTATAGCCCTAACATTTAGCTAATGAATGGCCAATATTTAGCTTCTTTCTTCGGCTACACATCACTCGCCTCTCTCTTCCAGCTGTTCCCATGCGCAACAGGCTATAGGCTACGCAAGCCTCTCCGCAATAGGCCATTCCTCTTCTCATTAAGAAATCTCAGGAAAAGCTGTAGCTGCAAAAGCTATAGGACATTTATTTGGATACTTTTTTAATACTAGGCCTAATAGCCTATTCGGGAAAGAAGCAATCTTGCTCTTGCTAATTGCTAAATGTAAAACAGACATGCAGTATAGAAATGCATATCAGGGAAAGTTGAAAGAGTGTATTGGTGTTAGAGGTTGACCGATTATGATTTTTCAACGCCGATACCGATTTAATGGAGGACCCAAAAAAAGCCGATACCGAATAATTGGCTTATTATTATTATAATATTTTTTTTTGGTATATATTTGTAGTAATGACAATTACAACAATACTGAATGAACACTTATTTTAACTTAATATAATACATCAATAAAATCAATTTAGTCTCAAATAAATAATGAAACATGTTCAATTTGGTTTAAATAATGCAAAAACAAAGTGTTGGAGAAGAAAGTAAAAGTGCAATATGTGCCATGTATTGCCACGTTTAACTTCCTTGCTCAGACGATGAGAACATATGAAAGCTGGTGGTTCCTTTTAACATGAGTCTTCAATATTCCCAGGTAAGAAGTTTTAGGTTGTTGTTATTATAGGACTATTTCTCTCTCTACCGTTTGTATTTCATACACCTTTGACTGTTGGATGTTCTAATAGGTACTTTAGTATTGCCAGCCTAATCTCGGGAGTTGATAGGCTTGAAGTCATAAACAGCGCAATGCTTGAAGCACAGCGTAGGGCTGCTGGCAAACGCACGAAAGTGCTGTTTGAATGAATGCTTACGAGCCTGCTGCTGCCTACCACCGCTCAGTCAGACTGGTCTGTCAAATCATAGACTTAATTATAATAACACACAGAAATATGAGCCTTAGGTCATTAATATTGTCGAATCCGGAAACTATTATTTCGAAAACAAAACGTTTATTCTTTCAGTGAAAAACGGGACCGTTCCGTATTGTATCTAACGGGTGGCATCCATAAATCTAAATATTCCTGTTACATTGCACAACCTTCAATGTTATGTCATAATTATGTACAATTCTGGCAAATTAGTTACGGTCTTTGTTAGGAAGAAATGGTCTTCACACAGTTCGCAACGAGCCAGGCGGCCCAAACTGCTACATATACCCTGACTCTGCTTGTACAGAACGCAAGAAAAGTGACACAATTTCCCTAGTTAAAAGAAATTCATGTTAGCAGGCAATATTAACTAAATATGCAGGTTTAACAAATATATACTTGTGTATTGATTTTAAGAAAGGCATTGACATTTATGGTTAGGTACACATTGGTGCAACGACAGTGCTTTTTTTGCGAATGCACTTGTTATATCACCCATTTTGCGAAGTAGGCTGTGATTCAATGACAAATTAACAGGCACCGCATCGATTATATGCAACGCAGGACAAGCTAGATAACTTCTCTGGGCTAGGTGGGACGTGACCGTCCCACACTATTCAACAGCCAGTGAAATAGCATGGCGCGAAATACAAAACAGCAAAAATCTCATATTTGACACCATTTTAAAGATAAGACTCTTGTTAATCTAACAACATTGTCCGATTCCAAAAAGGCTTTACGGCGAAAGCATAAAATTAGATTATGTTAGGGCATAAACTTCACAAGAAAATCCACACAGCCATTTTCCAAGCAAGGACATGCATCATAAAAACCAAAAGTACAGCTAAAATATTCACTAACCTTTGATGATCTTCATCAGATGGCACTCATAGGACTTCATGTTATACAATACATGTATGTTTTGCTCAATAAAGTTCATATTTATATCCAAAAATAGCATTTTACATTGGCGCGTGATGTTCAGAAAATGTATTCCCACCAAAACTGCCGGTGAATGTGCACATCAATTTACAAAAATAATAATCATAAACGTTGATTAAATTTACAACAGTTATTGAAAGAATTATAGATACACTACTCCTTGACGCAACCGCTTTGTCAGATTTCCAAATTACTTTACGGAGAAAGCACATTGTTCAATATTCTGAGTACATAGCTCAGCCATCGAAGCAAGCTATACAGCTACCCGCCAAGTTCTGGCATCAACAAACTCTGAATTAGTATTATAAATATTCTCATACCTTTGCTGATCTTCGTCAGAATGCACTCCGAGGACTCCTACTTCCACAACAAATGTTTGTTTTGTTCGAAATACTCCATATTTATGTCCAAATACCTCTGTTTTGTTCGTGCGTTCAGATCACTATCCAAAGGCATAACGCGCGAGCGCAGTACCAGAGACAAAGTCAAAATGTTCCATTACCGGGCGTAGAAACATGTCAAACGTTGTTTACAATTAATCCTTAGGGTGTTTTTAACATAAAACGTCGATAATATTCCAACCGGACAATAGCGTATTCATTACAGAAGAAAAAGGAGGGGCGCGCTCGCGTGATCGCGCATCACCAAGTCCTTTGTCCATAGGCAGTCCACTCTTTGACTGAGCTACTATTCTCTGCCCAGTAACAGGAGAAAGATGGAAAAACTTTCTGAAGGCTGTTGACAGCCAATGGAAGCCTTAGGGAGTGCAACGTGACCCCACAGACACTGTAGTTTTGATAGGGATTCAAAAGAAGAACTACAATTCTCAGATTTCCACACTTCCTGGCTGGATTTTTCTCAGGTTTTTGCCTGCCATATGAGTTCTGTTATACTCAGACATCATTCAAACAGTTTTAGAAACTTCAGAGTGTTTTCTATCCAAATCTACTAATAATATGCAAATATTTGACTCTGGGCCCAAGTATTAGGCAGTTTACTCTGGGCATGCTTTTCATCCGAAATCGAAAATACTGCCCCCTATACCCTAAAAAGATAAACTAGTAATATCATCAACCATGTGTAGTTAACTAGTGATTATGTTAAGATTGATTGTTTTTTAATAAGATAAGTTTAATGCTAGCTAGCACCTTACCTTGGCTCCTTGCTGCACTCGCATAACAGGTAGTCAGCCTGCCACGCAGTCTCCTCGTGGAGTGCAATGTAATCGGCCATAATTGGTGTTCAAAAATACCGATTGTTATGAAAACTTGAAATCGGCCCTAATTAATCGCCCATTCTGATTAATCGGTCGACCTCTAATTGGTGTGATCACTTTTGGCCGGTTATGATAACATTGTTGCATTGCAAATAGTTGCACAGGACATAGAGATGAGCACAGTGGAAAAAGAAGACCCAAAATAATTGACAACCATTAGAAAAATGGAAATCACTTGCAGACCAGGCCTACATGTACATTGAAGTATTATTTGCAGTTTTCACTATGACAATGAACACACCCTAAAAACACTGAATGCTCTTAACCAGTACCTGTGCATTAGAGACCTCATGAATGGGCTTGTGTTACCACCATATTAATAGGCAGCATGCAGTAGGATGCTTTGATCAGGTGTAGGACTGTAGAATGATTAACTTTCCTCTAGTGTGGATGCTCACCAACGTTTTATAGATTAATACAACAATGTCATTACAAAATCCTATTAACACGGATTGCTTCTTTCTCACTCATACAGATGGAGTGATTTTGATAATACTTGACACTTGATCACTTTTTGAAAAGTGCAGTTAACCAGAATGTCGCAAACCCATGCTAGTTCCGATATAAGGAGATGGCTGTGACTTGATAGCATTGTAAACGACAAGGGAAGTATTATGATATCAACCAATGTTATTTTCTTACCCCACTCCTTTCCACACGCCCATACTCTGGTCACCATATTGGGCTGCAGCTATATGGGAAATGTTTGGGGTTGAGAGAGGGAGGGGGATGTTTCAGCCTGTGTGCCTCGACAGATCTGGTTTAGGTGACTACTCATTACAAAGAGTAGATTTCTTCCTGCTGCAATTCTGGACATCTATTACCATGCATTATTAGCAGATGGGATTTTTTCTGCATTTGTGCAGATTCACCAAATGCTACCCACGATCCAGTGGAGCCTGGGGTAACGTTACGCTTTTTTCAAGTGGTCAGTTTCATTCTATTACTGCTCAGCTACTTGTGCTGTCAAAATACCAGCTCAGTTTTTCCTGTGTCTTGTGCAATGGGATGTAGGCCTACTACTGTTTAATGGTTGTCTTTTATGCAATGTTGAAGAGCCACTCTAGTTTATAAGAGTGTAATACTGTATCTGTGATTTGATATCAGTGGTGATTAGGTGTGGCAAAATACAAGTAATTTTCCCCAAATTCACTGGTTTCCTGGATTTTGTCCTTATTCCTTCGTAATTCCGGGAGTCTTCCAACCAGGATTTCAGAAAAAAACAGGTAATTTTGGGAAAGTTCCAGAAGTTTGCAACCCTAGTGATGATATGCTGACCAAATGAAGTGTCATTTCACCAACTAATTGACAGTTTCTGGCCACAAATGAACACTTCAGTGTCCTCCAATATGCTGTAGAATGTAGCAACGTTATGTCCTGTCCTGACTTGTGGAGTCTGACCGTTTTTAAAGTGCAATTTCCTTTGCCAACTGGGAGAGTGGTTATTTAATTTACGACAGAGATCTAATCATTCTGCTCTTTGATATCTTCTGCTTACTCCGTCAAAAATGAGAGCTTGACATTAGTTTGCCCGAGAGTGGCGCTTTACATCGTTTCGCAGTTGCCCTACATTTTCCAAAGGGTGGATAATTCAATTTCAAACACGTGTTTCCCGAGAAACGCAGACTCCTTGACTCAGTGCAATTATCGAGTATTGTAAGGGATGATTTTGTCGTCTGGGTGCTACGTTTCCACAACGAAGAGCCATTAAATGATTTAATATTCTTCAATGAATCCCAGTCGGTTTTCTCTTGATGCTCAAGACTTACATTAGTGATGCAGTATTACATTATTGGTTGTCATTTCAAGTTTATTGTTTGGTAAGGAATGATGAAGTCTCAATTGTTGAAATGGGAAATGCATAGAATGGAAATGGGCTACTGTCTAAATTTAAGATTCGCTGTAAGGTATTAAAACATCTTGATGAGAAGATTCAATTATTATGCCCACTCATATTTAATGCATCATATTATTTACCCTTTTTTTTTTTTTTTTACAGGCGCTGTCTGCCACATTAAATAGCCTTTCTTTGTAACAATGGCTTCATTATATAGAGAGGGTGGCTCGATAAATTGGCTCTCATTTAGAGAAGGCACTGTTGTTCTCAAGTGCAAAGCACCACAATGCATTGCAACCTAAATGCATGTGCTAATTAGCCACTGCAAGAAGCCACCATACAGGCTTTATAAGTATGTTTTCTAATGTTCATGTTTAATTGACCTGCCAGTGCAACGTATGACTCTAGCTGAGGGCAAATGAAGAGGAAAGCATATTTGTCATGAATGTTTTTTCAGTAAACCACTTCAGGCTGGCAGAGCAATATAGCAGATATTAATTAGGTGCTTTTGTGGCTAGTGTCAGAAATGCTTGGCTAAAATAAATCTTAAACCATGTCTTTTTTTTAATCAATATTACTGACATATTTTCATATAAAGCATAAAGGCTAGGCTACATGGTTTTAGTGTCAAATAAGTTTTAGGCAAATTGGAGAGAGATTTGGCTAGCCGATGAAAAATCATCCAATGGGATTCATTCATCATGATACTAGCTCTAGATCTAGCATGATTTGACCTAATATTCAGCTGCTGCTGATGTATTTTAATAATAGGTCATTGTAAGTGACGATGATTGTCCCCACAGAGAGAGTGAATCAGATACACCACATCAGTTGACATTTTATTCTTCAAAAGATTCTGTACTAAGGTCAAAATGTAGTATAGGTCTATAGAATATCCATACATACTCATTTTAAACAGCGGTAGTAGAACACCTTGGCAGCAGCTAATGGGGATCCATAATAAATACAGGATTACATCAAGTCATGCTTGATTTTGCGGAACCTCTGAGTTCTAGGCTATGAATAACAGATCACAAGGCACAGAGAAAGAACAAAAAACTTGAGTAGCTTTTCTGATGTTTCAACTGTTGTTGGGAATTGATTTACTGGAAAGCTCGTTAAGATGCATTGATTCGTGACAATTATGATTCAGCACCCGCCTGTTTACTGTGAAATACCCTCGGAAAAACTGCATTATTTTATGATGCGATAATTGTCTGTGCTGGAATGAGGACCGAGTTTGGGAAACCCTGCTCTAGATGATAAGTTTATTTAAAAACTGACTAGAGTTTTGACAGGATCTTGACAAAGTGTTATAGTAATGAGAAACATGTCCACAGACACTGCTTTTATGTAAGAAATATTATAGTTTAATGTTAACTATTAACTAGTGTAGCGTTGTAATGAATTATGGACATACTACAGCAACAGTCTCTGTTTTATTCTAATAAGTTAGGTTTTTCTGAAGTAAAATATAGAAACAATTACCAGAGAATTTAACCTGGAGACATTTCGGTAATGAGAATTAGGGGTGACAATGTACTGGGCCATAAACTATGCATCTTACTTTTCAGAACGATAGAACATTTTTGCGGATGCATTATGGTTTTGTAACTGCCTACTTTCTATGGACATGTTTAAAACAGGTTTCATGAGAATGTTGGCCAGGGCACAAACACAGATGGGGCCGAGCTATATCTTAGTACTGTGTTCTGTTTTTCTGTTGGATTTTTTCATGGGGTAGCAGAAAGCACCAGTGACTCGGTCAATAAAAAAGTGGTCTGATGAAGCAGATGCTAAGCTACAGGACTGTTTTGCTAACACAGACTGGAATATGTTCCGGGATTCTTCCGATGGCATTGAGGAGTACACCACATCAGTCAATGGCTTCATCAATAAGTGCATAGATGACGTCGTCCCCACAGTGACTACGTACATAACCCAACCAGAAGCCATGGATTACATTCAACATCCGCACTGAGCTAAAGTGTAGAGCTGCTGCTTTCAAGGAGCGGGACTCTATCCCAAAGCTTATAAGAAATCCCGCTATGCCCTCCGACGAAACAGCAAACAGGCAAAGCATCAATACAGGACTAAGATTGAATTGTACTAAACCGGCTCCAATGCTCGTCGGATGTGGCAGGGCTTGCAAACTATTACAGACTACAAAAGGATGCACAGCTGCGAGCTGCCCAGTGACACGAGCCTACCAGACGAGCTAAATTACTTCTATGCTCGCTTCAAGGCAAGTAACATTGAAACATGCATGAGAGCACCAGCTGTTCCGGATGACTGTGTGATCACGCTCTCCGTAGCCGACGTGAGTAAGTCCTTTAAACAGGTCAACATTCACAAGGTCGCAGGGGCAGACGGATTAGCAGGACGTGTACTGCGAGAATGCGCTGACCAACTGGCAAGTGTCTTCACTGACATTTTCAACCTCTCCCTGTCCGAGTCTATAATACCAACATGTTTCAAGCTGACCAACATAGTGTTCTTGGGCACAGGGACTAAGGTAACCTGCCTAAATGACTACCGACCTGTAGCACTTACGTCTGTAGCCATGAAGTGGTTTGAAAGGCTGGTCATGGCTCACATCAACACCATTATCCCAGAAACCCAAGACCCACTCCAATTTGCATACTGCCCTAACAGATCCACAGATGATGCAATCTCTATTGCACTCCACACTGCCCTTTCCCACCTGGACAAAAGGAACACTTATGTGAGAATGCTATTCATTGACTACAGCTCAGCGTTGAACACCATAGTGCCCTCAAAGCTCATCACTAGGCTAAGGACCTTGGAACTAAACACCTCCCTCAGCAACTGGATCCTGGACTTCCTAACGGACCGCCCCCATGTGGTAAGGGTAGGTAACAACTAGAGGTCGACCGATTAATCGGAATGGCCGATTTAATTAGGGCCAATTTCAAGTTTTCCTAACAATCGGAAATCGATATTTTAGGACGCCAATTTGTCAAATAGATTTTTATTTTTAGACCTTTTTATTTAACTAGGCAAGTCGGTTAAGAACATTCTTATTTTCAATGACGGCCTAGGAACGGTGGGTTAACTGCCTTGTTCAGGGGCAGAACGACAGATGTTTACCTTGTCAGCTCTGGGATTCAATCTTGCAACCTTACGGTTAACTAGTCCAACGCTCTAACCACCTGCTTTACATTGCACTCCACGAGGAGCCTGCCTGTTATGCGAGTGCAGTAAGAAGCCAAGGTAAGTTGCTAGCTGGCATTAAACTTATCTTATAAAAAACAATCAATCAATCATAATCACTGGTTAACTACACATGGTTGATGATATTACTAGTTTATCTAGCCTGTCCTGCGTTGCATATAATTGCTTAGGTACACGTTGCTCCAGCCATAAACATCAATGCCTTTCTTAAAATCTATACACAATAATATATTTTTAAACCTGCATATTTAGTTAATATTGCCTGCTAACATGAATTTCTTTTAACTAGGGAAAATGTGTCACTTCTCTTGCAAACAGAGTCAGGGTATATGCAGCAGTTTGGGCCGCCTGGCTCGTTGCGAACTGAGAAGACTATTTCTTCCTAACAAAGACAGCCGACTTCGCCAAACGGGGGATGATTTAACAAAAGCGCATTTGCGAAAAAAGCACAATCATTGCACGACTGTACCTAACCATAAACATCAATGCCTTTCTTAAAATCAATACACAGAAGTATATATTTTTAAACCTGCATATTTAGCTAAAAGAAATCCAGGTTAGCAGGCAATATTAACCAGGTGAAATTGTCATTTTGCGTTCATTGCATGCAGAGTCAGGGTATATGCAACAGTTTGGGCCGCCTGGCTCGTTGCGAAGTAATTTGCCAGAATTGTACGTAATTATGACATAACATTGAAGGTTGTGCAATGTAACAGGAATATTTAGACTTAGGGATGCCACCCGTTAGATAAAATACGGAACGGTTCCGTATTTCACTGACAGGAAAAACATTTTGTTTTCGAGATGATAGTTTCCGGATTCGACCGTGTTAATGACCTAAGGCTCGTATTTCTGTGTGTTTATTATAATTAAGTCTATGATTTGATAGAGCAGTCTGACTGAGCGGTGGTAGGCAGCAGGAGGCTCGTAAGCGTTCATTCAAACAGCACTTTCGTGCGTTTGCCAGCAGCCCTTCGCAATGCATTGCGCTGTTTATGACTTCAAGCCTGTCAACTCCCGAGATTAGGCTGGTGTAACCGATGTGAAATGGCTAGCTAGTTAGCCGGGTGTGCGCTAATAGCGTTTCAAACGTCACTCGCTCTGAGACTTGGAGTAGCTTTTCCCCGTGCTCTACATGGGTAAAGCAAATTTAGAACTTTTATTAATCAAAAACATAAAATAGGGTCAAAAATGTGAAACAATACCATATGATATTTTGGCCATAATAGCCCAGCCCTAAGGCCTGATCACCGACAATGATGAGACAGCCTATAGGGAGGAGGTCAGAAGAGGGCACGACAAAACCTATTCCCCCTCAGGAGACTGAATATTTGGCATGGGTCCTCAGATCCTCAAAAAGTTCTACAGCTGCACCATCGAGCATCCTGACTGGTTGCATCACTGCCTGGTATGGCAACTGCTCGGCCTCCGATCGCAAGGCACTACAGAGGGTAGTGCGTACGGCCCAGTACATCAATGGGGCCAAGCTTCCTGCCTTCCAGGACCTCTATACCAGGCGGTGTCAGAGGAAGGTCCTAAAAATTGTCAACGACTACCCTAGTCATAGACTGTTCTCTCTGCTACCGCACAGCAAGCGGTACCGGAGCGCCATGTTTAGGTTCGAAAGGCTTCTTAACAGCTTCTACCCCCAAGCCATAAGACTCCTGAACAACTAATCAAATGGCTACCCAGGCTATTTGCTTTGTCCCCCCCCGCCCCCTCTTTTACGCTGCTACTACTGTTTATTATCTATGCATAGTCACTTTAATAGCTCTGCCTACATGTACATATTACCTCAACTAACCGGTGTCCCCGCACGTTGACTCTGTACTGATACCCCCTGTGTATAGCCTCATTATTGTTATTTTACTGCTGCTCTTTAATCACTTGTTACTTTAATTTTTTACTTAACCAACAATGCAGTTTTCATAAAAATAAGTGTTAAGGGCTTGTAAGTAAGCATTTCACTCAATGGTCTACACCTGTTGTATTCGGCGCATGTGGCAAATACAATTTGATTTGAATTGGGGATCTGCATGTTAGCCAGCAGGTCAGAATAGGGCAAAAGCCCTCCTGGTCTAGCTGGTAAAGCCTGCATAATCAGCTCCACACCAACCCCAGGCCCAAAGGCCTTCAGCTGGGGATTGTTCAAACGGTGTGCATCACCACCACCAACACCAAAGGGTTGTACTATGAAGTCTTTGGCTTGAGGGCAATTGCGTAGAAATCTAGACCCACACTACACTGCATTGCCTTTTACCTATTTGTTCAACAAGCGGTAGCAGGCGGAAGCAGTCCTTACTTAAGGACTGGCACAGGGTAGGGCGATATGATCAGAATGACTGATTTGGGTAGGGTTCCCAATAGAGGCACTGGGGACGTGGGGGTTGTTTGTGCCCTCCCTCTGACAAGAACAGTTTGAGAACTAGGGCACTGTTATCTGTTTATGGCACAAGATAATGCTGCCACGAATCGGATCACTGACCCATCTCTCACCCACCCTCCACCTCACCCACAACAGATCATCTTAGCGAGAGGTTGCCAGGTGAGTCCCATATAATTCTGAGTAATCCTAAAAGATACCATTAGCAGGTCTGCACATCTGCAACACATGTTTTCCAGCATCTGTACCAAGTAAGAACAGATCTGGTAATGTGTCCCCACAATGTTTGTTGTTAGATCTTGTTTGTGGGGCATAAAGGATCATGCCAGCTAGTACAGTAAAGCTGAGATAGATCAAGTGATGACTGGGAGGGAAGGGGAGTGAGCTGGAAGAAAGTGTGATACTTGGCATGAACATCAAGAGGGCGGGGTTGAGACATTAGGGAGATATATTATAATATTGATTATAGGGCTGGGCGATATGGCCAAAATGTCATGACAATATTTTCTTATTTTATGTTTCTGAATGATAAAAGTTATAAAACTTACATTTTTATGAGTAGTGCATGACCCTAGGATGGCAAGTGTTTTTAATGGGCTTTCCCATTAATACATTTGCAAAAATGTCAAAAAACCTGCTTTGTCATTATGGGGTATTGTGTGTAGATTGAGTGGGGGAAAATAATTGAATCAATTTTAGAATAAGGCTGTAACGTAACAATGTGGGAAAAGTGAAGGGGTCTGAATACTTTCCGAATGCGCTGTATAACTTGGAATAAAGTGACATATGGTCAACCGTAGCAGCAGCATATGTGAGTCAAAGTTAGTGCAAAAAGGATCAGTGCAGATAGTCCTGGTAGCTATTTGGCATTGGCAGTCTTATGGCTTGAGGTTAGAAGCTGGTCAGGGTCCCTTTCGTTCCAGATTTGGTGTATTGGTACCGCTTGCCATGTGGAATCAAAGAACAGTCTATGACTTGGGTTGCTGGAGTCTTTGAAAATGTTTAGAACTTTCCTCTGACACAGCCTAGTATAGATGTCCTGGATGGCAGGGAGCTGACTGGGGGCGTCCCGTCAGGAAGTGGTGTCTGGGATGATGGTGTTAATGTGACTTTCAAAGTCTTTCATGGCTTCAAATGTGAATGCTACGGGGCGATAGTCATTTACACAGGTTACCTTGGCGTTCTTGTGCACGAACTATGGTGGTCTGCTTGAAATATGTAGGTATTACAGACTGTTTTAGGGTGAGGTAAAAACAAATCTCAGTGAAGACACTTACCAGCTAGTCAGCGCATGGTCAGAGTACGGGTCCTGGTAATCCATCTGGCTCTGCGGCCTTGTGAATGTTTACCAGCTTGAAGGTTTTACTCACTTCGGCTAAGGAATGGGTGATCACACAGTCGTCCAGAACAGCTGGTACTGTCACACAGGGTTCAGTGTTGCTTGCCACAAAGCACGCGTAGAAAGCAGTTAGCTCGTCTGGTAGGCTCGTGCCACTCGGTTTCCCTTTGTAATCCATGATAGTTTGCAAGCCCTGCCACATCTGATGAGCGTCAGTGCCGGTGTAGTAGGATTAGATCTTTGTCCTGTATTGACACTTTGGTTGTTTGATGGTTTGTCGGAGGGTGTAGCGGGATTTCTTATAAGTGTCCGGGTTAGTGACCCACTCCTTGAAAGCTGTAGCTCTAGCCTTTAGCTCTGTATCAAAATACCTTTTTATAGACAGTATTGTGAAGATCCATACCGGAATACCTTAAAAGACGATATATCAGCCTTCCGAGTGGCGCAGCGGTCTAAGGCATTGCATCGCAGTGTTGCGGCGTCACTACAGCCTGGGGCTGTGTCACAACCGGCTGTGACTGGGAGTCCCATATGGCGGCGCACAATTGGCCCAGCGTTGTCCAGGTTAGAGGAGAGTTTGGCAGGGGGGGCTTTACTTGGCTCATTGCGCTCTGGTGACTCCTTGTGGTGGGCCGGGCGAGCCGGGTGCCTGCAAGCTGACTTCGGTCGTCAGTTGAACGGTGTTTCTTCCGACACATTGGTGCAGCTGGCTTCCGGGTTAAGCGAGCAGGCGTTAAGAAGTGCCGTCATGTTTAGGAGGAAGCATGACTCGACCTTCACCTCTCCTGGGCCCGTTGGGAAGTTGCAGCGATGATTGGAATTGGATTACAATTCGATATCACAAAAAAATAGACTATATATCGCCAAGCCCTGATATTGATGATCAATTTAGTATTTTTATTGTTTTAATGAATCACTAAAGACTGAGTTGACCTGGCTGGCTGTGATCCTGGTCTTGAATTCAGTGTCTGAGTTGGTGTAGGCAAGTGATTTGGTGTAGGCCTGCTTAGTTACTGAAATGTGACACTGGCTTGGATTTGTTCAGGTCTAAGGGTGGCTTTGGGTAATTGGTTAATTTACCTAGTCCCTAATCCCCATCCTTGACAGTGTGGTATGCTAATTTTAGTGTGCCATATATCAAATACCCATTTCCATTGGTCATCACTCCATTGATGAGAGACTGAGGTAGTGTACCACTATTGAGCTAGGCCTATATCCTATCCACTATCATTTCTAAATAGGAAAATAAACTGAACAAAACAATGTTTTTCATGGTCAATGTTTTTGTTTCTCCTGTTGTTTTTGTTTGAAGCTAAAACGCTGCCTGTGGAAAGTTTTGCATGAGTAGAAATTATTTTTTGTTGTTGCTCTTTGTAATCTTAGGCCTGGACGTAGTTAAAAGTATGAAAGAGCTTAGTGTATCATGGCCGTCGTGTTCTCTTAAGTGATAAAGCGGTTATCTAAGCCGACAGGGAGCTAGTGTTTCTGTGGGCCTGATTGAGCAGTCAGGGGCTCAGCCTGAAACTCAGCAGAGGCATGTAGGTCCACAGTGCTGAGTGCTGGGCTGGGTGAGGGTGCAGTGGAGACAGCCAAGGCAGAGCGAGAGAGCTGGAGAGGTGAGTGGTGGTCAGTGCTATGGCACTTCGATGTGACCTGCTTAGTTTATCATCTGCAGCCCCTCTCAAGCTTGTGTGTGTGTGTGTGTGTGTGTGGTGTGTGTGTGTGTGTGTGTTGGCGAGAGCCACTCAGAATAGAGGCCTTTATACAGCTTAACCCTCTGATCCTCTTAGAGCCCATTGTTGCCAATTAGTGAATGGTATCTCCATGCCTTGAGAAATGGCCAAATTACATTCTTCCTGTCATAAAAAGGACCTGAGGTTTTGTTGTGAAAGGGTAAATTGATCTTCACAGTCTAATCTTGCACATGTCATTCAATGGATGTTTGTCCAACTAGGGCTGGGCAATATATTGAATTAATTCAAATTTAGGTTTTTAGCGCGATATTCCAAATGTCTATCGCAAGAATCAAGGTTTTGTTATTTTTCTTTTTTTATGAGTCATTGTCTGCTTGTTCTCGTGTTGTATTTTTGGACTCGACTCTTTCGCTCCTCTGTGCTGTTTGCACCTTCCCATTTACACCAGAGATCAGTATATAATGACCAGATGCACGTCTCCGCCCTAACAATGGGAGTCGTTGTTCCAAAGGCGGGAAGGCAGGCGACAAGCTTAGGTCCAAATAAGCCCATAGAAACGCATTGGCCTTATTTTGGGCAGATTTTAGCGAGAGTGAAACCTCTTGCTTCTTCCTCTATGGTTTACACACACACACACGAAGCCCCTCCCCCTGCCTCAAACGCCATCAATGTTGCGAGATCAAATCTTCCTCTGACGAGCGGTTTCGACTCGCTATTTGAGGTTAGGTCCAACAGAATGGGTCATATGGACACCGAAACACATTGATATGTTATTTTACTGTAATAGAGGAGAAGTTAACCTTTCTAATGATACCCTTTTTATGCCTCAACTCCTCAAATTGCGAGCAGAGCAGACACTACTAAAACAGGAGTATCAATAAACATTGATTCTGGAAAATGAATGTTCAGTTTGTGATGCGCTGCATTGGGGTACCACGTTCTGCTAGCAGCATTTTAGCCAAAGACTATTATACTAGCGGTCTAGTTTGTGTTTTAGAAATGTGTAATAAGCATAAAACACTTTTATTTAAGGAATTGGCAGCTTGTTCTCATTCGGAGAAATAAGGTAGGCCACTTGATTTCAACATCTGAACAAAGTGGACAGGCTAGCATGCTGTTCAAACAGTTGGAGACAGACAGAAAGGTGTGTTCATAACAATTCAACTGTTCTACCTTGTTGGCTAGCAAATAGATCCAAGTTGGCTAAACTTGAAATATAATCTCTAGCACGTGGGCTTGAGAGATTGTTGATTAGATATGTGTTCATTTTCTATAGCCTATTGCCTGCTACAAGAAGTTAATCATTATTAGTGAATGTGCATTATGCATAGTTCTAGTTAAACTTGTAGCAAAAAAGGGCATTTTCATAGATTTGAAAGCCAGACCGTTGATTATTGCAACAAAAAAAAGCACGTTTGATAAAATCATTTAGTTATTAGTTGGTATTATGGTTGTGGAAGGCATATATTTAGACTAGGTATAACTTCAAAATCCCTGAATTCATCTGACCTGCTAAAGCTTCCCTGGTCAACTGTGCTGTTATTGTGAAGTGGAAACGTCTAGGAGCAACAACGGCTCAGCCACGAAGTGGCAAGCCACCCAAGCTCACAGAACAGGACCGCAGAGTGCTGAAGTGTTTAGCGTGTAAAAATCGTCTGTCCTCGGTTGCAACACTCACTACCGAGTTCCAAACTACCTCTGGAGCATCATGAAATGAGTTTACATGGCCGAGCGGCCGCACACAAGCTTAAGATCACCGTGTGCAATTCCAAGCGTCGCTGTAGTGGTGTAAAGTTTGCTGCCATTGGACTCTGGAGCAGTGGAAATATGTTCTCTGGACTGATGAATCACACTTCACCATCTGGCAGTTCGATGGGCGAATCTGGGATTGGCGGATGCCAGGAGAACGCTACCTGCCCCAATGCATAGTGCCAACTGTAAAGTTTGGTAGAGGAGGAATAATGTTCTGGGGCTGTTTTTCACAGTTCAGGCTAGGCCCCTTAGTTCCATCGCTACAGCATCCATGACATTCTAGATGATTCTGTGCTTCCAACTTTGTTGCAACAGTTTGGGGAAGGCCCTTTCTTATTTCTGCATGACAATGCCCCAGTGCACAAAGCAATGTCCATACAGAGTTGATTTGTCGAGATCGGTGTGGAAGAACTTGACTGGCCTGCACAGAGCCCTGACCTCGACCCAATCGGACACCTTTGGGATGAATTGGAACGTCGACTGCGAGCCATGCCTAATCGCCCAACATCAGTGCCCGACCTCACTAATGCTCTTGTGGCTGAATGGAAGCAAATCTCCGCAGCAATGTTTCCACATCTAATTGAAAGCCTTCCCAGAAGATTGGAGGCTGTTATAGCAGCAAAGGGAGGACCAACTCTGTATTGATGCCCATGATTGTGGTGTCCACTTACTTTTGTTCATGTAGTGTATTTTGTGAATCGCCCATACATTAAAAAAAAAAATCTTGATATGATTTTAAGGCCATATCGGCAAGCCCTTTGTCCAAAAAAAAAAAAAATGTCATTCTCTTTCTCGCTTATATGAGGAAAGCAGCCATAGCAGCCAGGCTTAAGGAAATACAACCATGTAAAAGTTGCAGTACTAGCAATGGTTGTCAGTCAGACTGAGCAGTGAAAACCAACTGTCTCTTTTCATCCAAACTCCACTTTAAACAAGTCCCTCTGTAGATGCACTGAGCTGAATTGCTATTCCAGACAGGCGTTGTGTTCTGTCTGACATCTGCAGTGTCCAAACACCAGAACCCAGTCAGCGACTGAACCTTCTGTACATAGACTGGTGGCTTTAGCAGCTAGTGCCTCTGTCTGCTCTGCACTGCATGCTGAATTGGGCTACTGCCTGAAATGAGCACTGGGGTGAAATGCACTGCACTAGTAGTAGGCCCTATAGATGTGGTAAACAAGGGTGCTACTCCGTGCTATGCTCAAACCTGTTCAGCTTGTGTTGTTTATATCTCCTCTAGTCCCATGTATTTGTCCTTTTCAGCTAGCTGCATTTTCTTGAATGTACAGTGCAGGGATGATGATGATTGTGTTTCTGTGGGATGGAATTTGGCTTGCTGTAATTACAGTTCATAGGTGGTCAGTGTTGATGTAGTCTGCCAGGCTAAGCAGTAGCAACATGACATGACTACCAGAAATGCCAGCCAGGGAAATGACCCAGGAAACTACGAATCTGTTCAATTTATTTGAATTCAAATCGAGGCAAGCAATTCGATTGTATTCAAGTGGTGTCGTTTCCATATTAGAAAATGTTTTAGATCATCTGCTTTATCTCTTGCAATGAGCAGCTTAACTGGGCATAACAAATCATTATGTGATGTGTTTCTCAATATGCAATGTTTCACTCTTTTAGTTTAGAGTTGTATTGCCTTTGAGAAGGTTAGGCTAGATTACATTTTCCTGACTAACCACCATGCATATGAGCCACTTTTTGTGTAGCTTAAATGGTCTTCACAGATAGGACTGGGCTATAGAGAGCAGCATTTTAGCCTTGTAGCTAGGCCCTGGGCCTAGATCCTTTTGAAAGGGCTTTTGCTTCCTGTTTTAGCAGCATAATGCCACCTGTAAAATGGTTAAGATGGGTTCAGACCTCTTGTGAGAGTCTCTTGTCAGTGACCCCATTTATTTTGAGGAGTTGGGGAGTGACACAGAACATGCCACGGGGGAAAAAAGGCAGTAACTTTGTTTTGACTCCTTTTGTCTGACATCTTTCAGCAATCGATGATTGACATATCTCTTGCCATTTCCCTTCTTTGTGTGCGGCTGCTGAGTTCTGGAGCGAGTTATGAAATTGTCCATTACCTCCGCCGTGTATGTGTGGCCTATTTACTCACAAAGGGGGTTGTTTACAAAGGAAGCTTTGAATTAGAGCAGAGAAATGTAAACTTGTAGCTGCATAGCGGCCACTGCACAACCTTTTTGTATTACCCATGTTTATAAAATGGCCCTAGAAAAGAAGTAAGTACTTTCACATCATTCAGCAGCGGAATGCGGTGAATTGAGATGGAGGCTCACTGGGGTTGGAATCTGAAAGGCTGGGGCCATGTTTTAAAGTGCTTGAGCAAGCCTGAATGAGTGTATGGTGTGCTCAGTTGTGCGTGTGTGCTCAGTCACAGGGAATCATCCGTCTTCCTGTATTTGACGTCCCAGGGTCTCGTTGGCCGGCGTGTCAGCTTTCTGTAATTAATAGTAAATAGCCCCCTGCACTCACCCCATCAGGGACCAGGTGCTGCTGAAACCCAGCAACACCAACCCCACCAGCCGACCGGGGATGGAGGGATAGAGGAGAGCAGATAGGCAGTATCTCACTCCACAGGGATGTGTTTCACAGCTATACTGAAGAAAATTCAAAATGTCAATTGCTGTCTCCTCTCCCTCACCACCAGTCCACCACCATCTCTCATCCATCTCCATTATTGTGTAGGCTACACACACACAGGTACACACACACACACACACACACACACACACAGGTTAGACATGGTGCAGGCCCAGTCCTAAGGCAGACAAAAAGAAAAGATAAGTTTGTCTTCTGTCTTTTTGATAGTAGGCCTAACTCTTGCCCCAGTTTATTTTCATGGTGTGAAGTTGATACATAGCTTTTTCTCCTTAACATTTTGTTGTCTTTAGTTAGGCCTGCTTTGTGTCAAACATTGATAGTCCCACTCCACTGTGTGTCTGTTTTTACTTTTATATAGAGGGAAAAATTAGGCCTGACAGGCTCCTGTCCTATAGGGAGATTTTGATTTAGCCAACACACACACACACACACCACTCACACAATCATTAGGGCTTTTATCAACGGCATTGTGAACGCAGAAAGGGAAAAAGACAGTCATATTCCTGATCTAATTACTGTGAGAATTCAGTTTAGCCTAGCTGCCTGTATGTGTGATTTAACCTCTTGTCAGGTGCTATTAAAGGAAGCTGGGTTAATATTTCTGGCAACCTTTCCACTCAGGGAGGAGTGCCTGGTTTAAATTCCCTACTACTCACATGAAGCCAGCAGGAAGCGTCATACCACTGTGGTATGTATGAGCTAAACCATGATGGGACTGTTGACTGACTTTCTACTGCTACCCAGTGTGTCTGCTCTTTTCTTCTCTGAAGGAATGGACTTTGATTGCTATTTGCTAGCGACAGCTGGTTTAGGAAGAACTCTCGCATGTGCATTTTGGCAAATAGTAGCTTGAACAACAAACCTGTCCTTTTGGCTTCTTCTCCACATTTCTCCCGACTGGACTGTTTTACAGCCCGCTTCTCTCACTCATTCACTCACTTACGCTCTCTCTCACACTCACACACTGTATCACCACTCACATACTGTATCACTACTCACATACTGCAGCTAGATTAACTAATAAATGAAATGCACAATTTGATGTTTGGGGTTAATCAAACAGTTAAACATTTTGTGGATTTCAAGGGATTAGTCTTGGCTGTGTGAAGCGCTGGGCTGAACCCATTCAACTCAGCCTGGGCTGAACCCATTCAACTCAGCCTGGGCCAGGCTTTTAGAGCAAAGGGCCACGGCCTCACTGCTTCCTAAGATAATCAAACACACACACATAAACAAAACACTCCATCGCGTTTGAATACCAGCAGCACTCTCTCTTGTTGTTAGATGAGGCATGCAGATTAAAGCTGCAAAATGTAACTTTTTGGGCGATCCAACCAAATTCATATCGAAAGCAAGTATAAGAAGTGGAAGATCCCTTCTATGTGCGCTATTTCTATGCTTCCCGTTCTTAAATTTCGTTTTTTTGAATCTTTTATTTATATATATAAGTAAAAAATAAATAAAATATATATACACACACACACACACACACACACACACACACACACTTTGGATGTTTATAGTTTTTTTCCCACTAATGTAAAAAAAATCACCATAAAAACATAAATGCAAAAGGCCCAGGGTTCAGGGTTTTTTGCATCTTTTACTTTCTGTTTTGTACACCAGCTGAAAATACAATATTTTTGCTTGTAAAAAATATATTTCACAGCGGTTTAGATGGTACAATGATTCTCTATACTCTGAGTGCTTGTTTTGTCACATAAACCGAAATTAGGCAAACTATTAATTGCAGACCCTCTTTAAAGAAGTTTTGTCATGTATTTGTCACTCCGTTTCATTCACTGCATCTATAATTGGTATGTTCTGAGTTTTAAAGACGCTGCATGTTATTTCAAGTTCTAACTTGCCATCAAATGCCATTTTACTATGAGAAATAGAATATTACACCCTGACCTATAACGTATAATATTGTTTCTTTATGTGGATTCTATTTGACCATTGCCTGTGCTCTTTCCCTGGTACAAATCATGTTTTTTCCTTCTTTCCTTCCCAGGGTTTTTTTCTGGATCAAAATGGGGCTTAGGTGGTGAGCGTGCCCAATGGAGCCTTCCTGTTGGCCGCAGAGTAGATGTTTTATAATTTTTTGTTGTTGTAATTATCTCCCAACTTTTGTGATTATGATCTTGTCTCATCGCTGCAACTCCCCAACGGGCTCGGGAGAGGCAAGGGTCGAGTCATGGGTACTACGAAATATGACCCGCCAAACCGCGCTTCTTAACACTCACTCGCTTAACCCGGAAGCCAGCCGCACAAATGTGTCAGAGGAAACACCATTCAAATGATGACTGAAGTCAGCCTGCAAAAAGTCACCCACAAAAAGTTGCTAGAGTGCGATGAGCCAAGTAAAGCTCCCCCAGCCAAACCCTCACCTAACCGGACGAATCTGGGCCAATTTAGCGCCGCCCTATGGGACTCCCGGTCACGGCCAGTAATGACACCGCCTGGGATTGAACCCCAGGCTGTAGTGACACCGCAACACTGTGATGCATTGTCTTAGACCGCTGCGCCACTTGTGAGGCCCAGTGTAGCTTTTTTAAAGCCATTTTCTACAATTCTACACATTTTGCCATGTGCTGAAGAGAAAAATGTGCAGTTTTAAAGCATATTTCCTTCAAATCTACACATTTTGCCATGACTTATGCTATCAGAGTGACTCAAACATTAAAACAAAATCTGTGGGGCCGCATGCCATGACAAAAATACTCCTGAATGCATCATTTGGGGAATTTTTGATTCTCCCTTAGTTGTTTGTACTTCCATTATCTTTTCTACATACTTTATATCATTTAAGTTAACACTTTATTATTGTTATTTATTTTTACTGTTTGGACATAGGCAGCTGCTTCCCCATTATTCAGTGCTCCAGCTGAACGGATAGCAACAGACTAGACATCCATATGGATCTAAGGCCAGCAGGCTGTGTAAGCCACCCTGCTAAATCACTCCTCACTAAATCACCTGTATCACTGCCTGCTGCCTGCCTTTCCCATGTGACAGAGAGGGAACAGAACAGGGTATAACTGCTCAACAATCCACACCCTGCCCTGAGGATTATTTTACATTTACCCACAGTACCACCCATCCCATCTGTCTATCTCTCCCCCCCATCTATTTCTCTACCCCCTCTACCTCAGTGTAGTGTGTGTGGGGGGCCAATGGGTCTGCTCTTTAGAAATCCAAAAGGGCCCTGGCTAGCAGACCTGAAGGTCTCAGGGTGGGGAGAGGGCCAGGCCAGCACAGCTGTAATAGTGATGGGATGGCTAGAGCAAGCCATGTCTAATATTTGCTAAATAGTGGTGCACATCATCAGCCGATTGACTTTGCATAGGTTTACACAGTCCTGTATAATCTGGTGTGTATTAGTGTCAGGTCAGATGGTGTTCATGACGACTGAGGCAGATTGACTTTACAGAAGCCTGGTACACACTGTCCTGTAGGCCAGGGCTATTCGTCCGGAGGTCTGCGCCCCCATGTATTGCAGGGGTTCTGCAAAAATACATTTAACAAATTCCAACGTTTTTATGAATATTGCTAGCAACAACAGAATAAAAACATTTTGAGTTGCATACCTTCAGTAGAAAAGCGGAGAATATCTGATTTCTAATAATGTCAACTTTATTTCTCAACTCCAAATATTTAGAAAATGACACTCATTGGAGCCAATTACACACAGTGGAGTGTCTGACATATGCTTCGAAAAAGCACCCGTGAATAAGCCACCAGTGAGGCAAGTGCTGCTGGTAAGCTTTCTTGACATGGACATACATTTTTACCAACACATGGCTAACCTTTGTGTAACCAGCTAAACAGCTGCTCTTAGCAAATATGTGTTTGGAGTTACCTTTCTAGCTAATAGACTGTTAGTTTACACTTCCTCTTCTAATTATACTGTGGGGAGGTCAAAATAATGAAAAACGACCAAATCTATTCATTTTAAAATGTTGATTTCTTCTGACGATAAGACAAGATGTACTAACATGATGGGGGTCTCTGGGTTGCCGGTTTGCCTGAGCGTGGGTCCCTGGGCAAGAAAAGGTTGAAGACGCCTGCTGTAGGCCTATATAAGGCACATGAATATTATGTCGTTTGTGTGGTGGTGTTCACTTCATGTCGACTTTGTTAAAGGTCATATGTCCTCTGAGACGCCCTGGTCGGGTCTGGGCGGTTCTAGCCAAGCCATATCTGAGATCCATTCATCATTAATCTGCTCCATCCAAAGTCCCCTCCTCCTTCAGCCCATGTCTGCTGTCTGCTATCTCAGCCTGATGGATGCCTCCAGCCTTATTGCAGAGGAAAGCGGGTCGATGGAGAATAATTTGCTGCTGGGTACATTAATGTTGGGTTCAATTGCATAGACCTTTGAGCGGGCCTCATCAGTCTTTAACCATCGGACAGCTAGGGGAAAGGTGGCTGTGTGAGTTAGGTAGTTGGAGAGGGCATGATGCAAGAATGTATGTGTGACTATCTGTGTGCGTGTGTTGCTCTTTCTAACCATAACCGGCGTAGGCCAAGTTCTTTCAGAATAATATATCAATAAATATGAATCTGTTTTTTACAATCAGGTATTTGCCATGCAGACCATGCTTCCTCCCCACCATCCTCTCCCTCCTCTCCCAGTGAGTGGCAAGAGCAGAGAGGCAGGAGACAGACAGACTCTGTGGTGTGCTTTAGATAGATGGACAGTGCGGTGTGCTTTGACCGGTGCTGCCGCTCTGAGCCTGGGAGGGCCAGATGTTCCCAGGCTAACACAGGGTTGAGATGTTTGCCATGCCGGCCCTGTGTTTGCCATGCCATGCCGGCCCTGTGTTTGCCATGCCGGCCCTGTGTTTGCCATGCCGGCCCTGTGTTTGCCATGCCGGCCCTGTGTTTGCCATGCCGGCCCTGTGTTTGCCTGGCTCCCCTTTGAGAAAGCGGCTGGCTGGACAGGGGCTGGGGATGGCGCCTGTCTGGGTGGGTGGCATGCAGTCGCGCGCACGCACACACAGGCAGACAGGAGATGAAGGGATCCCAAATGTCCGCTGCTCTCTCTGCTCCTAGCGACACACCTTTTAGAAACTCTGGGCCAGTGAGAATGATCTCTTTTATCCCAGACAGGCCCTGTGTGAGAGGCTCTGGCTCTCTGTGGGGCCCAGGCTGAATGTCAGCGCTGCCATTGAGCTGACCTTACCTGCTGCTGTACATGGACAGAAAATATAATTGTTTCACCTTTTGGGTTGTATCGACCAGGAAATCCATTACATACAGGGAAAAGGGTCAGGCATACAGGGAGGGCATGGCAGGCCTCTCACCACATTTTGGTGTGCATACCTGACTGTGTCTGTGTGTATTTAGGCTATGTGAGGTCGGTATAGTTTAATGGCACTGTGGATAAATGTCCTAGCCAGGCTGAGGGCAGCGTTCCTCTGGTCAGTGCTGTGGTTGGCTGTGTAACACTGCCTGCCTGCCTGCCTTGTGGTTTGTGTGTTAAGTCCTTTTAGGATGATTTAATGGCCTTAGCTCTCCCACAGCTCAGACTACTGGAGCTGCTTTGACCCTCCTCCTACATCAAGCTGCCTGACACCCTGGTGCTGTGGCTGCCTATGCCCGAGTCCTCCTGTCCCCTCTTTTCCTCCCCTCCTCTCCTACCTCTCCTCTCCACAAATAGAAATGTTATGCATAGAGACTAAATGATTTCTTATTCTTATAGCGGCATGTTTGTTCTACATAACATATTTCCATCTGAACGTTCCGCTACAATGTGCCCTGCTGAACGCACCCCGGACTCTCACTCGGAGAGGGAATGGGAAATCACACTGGTCATGCAGGGAGTCATTATGCTGATCAAGGCTCATCTTACAGCTGGCTAGGGGGGCTGTGTGTGGTGAGTGTGTGTGCCCGCCTGTCCATCCGTCTGGAACAGCTGCATTGATTTGGATCTGTTTGCTGAGCATTCAGAGCAGAAATGTGAGCCGTAGGAACACCTGGAGAGAGGGGGGGTGTCAGGAGCCACTGTTCTACGTGTGCACACACACCACCCCATCTCTGATTCCTACGTGAGGGCAACCTGGGATCCCAATCAGCAGCACTTTAAAAGCTTTCCTCTTTCTCCCTTTAATCGTAGGCTCAATTTGTCACTGGGGTGTCCAATTTCTGATAAGCGCTTGACAGAGAGAGGCAGAGGAGGTGGGGGGGAAGAGCAGCACAAAATGGATGCACCTGCTCACATATGAAATCAAGCCACTCCATCTTAATTTCTCTATGCTGCTGCGCCAGTCCGCCTGGAACAATGCTGTTGTGCATTAGCTCTGCTCTGTCCACACACACTCATGCTGGGTCTGAAAGGGAACACTATGCCTTTATAAAGTGCACTAGCTTTGACCCGGGCCCATTGGGTCAAAGAGAGTGCACTATATAGGGAATAGGGTGCCCTTTTGGACAGACTGATTCAAGCCCATTTGAGACTTAACCATAATGGAGAGGCTGGGCTGCACAGTCGTGTTTGGGCTGGGTCAATCTGTGGGGCCATGGGGGAAGGTGCTGGCTGGTATTAAACAGTTTTTCCAAGGTCTGACAGGTCAGAAAACTCATAACGCTGGCATCTGGCCCCCTCTCCTCTCTGCTCCTGCTTGTGCAGTGTGCACTCAATCAAACACATATTTTAGACTTACTCACACACATTTTGAGGCAGAGACACACAGTTTTTGAATCAGGCTACACAGTACGTACACATTTTCCACCACATTCACTCGCATATCAGGCAGGTAGCCTAGCGGTTAAGAGTGTTGGGCAAGTAACCAAAAGGTTGCTGGTTCGACTCCCCGAGCCTACAACGTAGATGGAAAATCTGCTGGTGCCCTTGAGCAAGGCACTTAGCCCTATTTCGCTCCTGTAAGTCGCTCTGGATAAGAGCATCTGCTAAGTTACTTAAATATAAATAACACGCACACATTTCAAAGCGCTCACACACACACACACATATTCAAGATGGTATTGCTGAGAATTTTACCCTGGGCGTAGCTGTAATTCTTTGCCTAACTGGCTATGTGGTATGTTTCTCAGAGGCAGGCCCACACCATGACTGAAATATTAGTGCTTCTGAAACTCTAGTGTCCCTTCAGGGGCATCACAGCCTCCTGCTGATTTACAACCCACAGACACCAGGCAGGATTCTCACATTAACCCACCCTGCCGACCCTGCTCACTCACTCCCTCCCTCTTTTCTCTGGTACGGCTCGTCAATGTATAGGGTTGTAAAATGTTCAGTAACTTTCCCAGGTTTTCCAGAAATCCCAGTTTTGAAGATTACTGGAATCAGGAGGAATTATGCAGGACATCTGGGAAACCTCCTACTAGGATTTCTGGAAAACCTGTGAATTTCACCTGAATTTTGCAATGTGCTATCTGCAGATGTAGAATCGTTATATCTGCAGTAGTGCTGTTACAAACAGTACATAGCTTGGTATAGGTGTCAGTCAACTCAACATGTGACTGTCTGGCTGCATTGTTGTCTCCTTTTGATAAAAACCAAAACTCTGTGGGATTTAGAAAGATAGAAAAGGGATAATGTTGCTCTTGTATGAGGACGACTAGGCCTTTCTCAGAGCTGTAGTCTGGTTAGCCTACCCCGAGAGGGTATACTGTAGAGTAGGGACTCTCCTCTCCCGTGGCATGCAAGTCTCTCTCTCTCAGCAGCATCTGTCATCCGCCAATCTGTGTTTGAACAGTTGCAGACCAGGGCTGCTCCAATCCAGAGGATGTGAGTGGAGTGGAGCGAGGAGCGGAGCGTCCGTAATTTGGTATGAATGTGGAGCAGATTAAAAAATGTTTTGCAGTTGGCCTTCTCTCCCGCTCCAATGGGGTGTCACAGCTGGGTGTCACAATCTGTGGCATTGATGGCAAGACAACGAATGAGCCCATACAACAGTACCGGAGACATTTTGATTTCTATGTTGGCTGTTGTTTAAAAAAAAGAGGAGTATAAGTTTAATTGCACAACATCAACACTTACAACTGAAATATCTGATCATCAATAAATTAGAGAGAAGGCCATTTGTTTTTTAACACACCGGCTTCTTATCAGGTAGGTCCTTGTTTAATAAGCCTACGACAAGTTGTTGAACTGTTGAGCGCTTCTTACAATAACCTACTTCAAAACCAAATCGTACATAGTCACAAAAGTACATGGAGTGTTTGTTTAAATGTTCCTTTTAAACAAAAAAATGTATGGATTGAATTTGGAGCGGGGGAAAGAACTCTCCCTGAGCGATGAGGGGAATTTCCAACCGCTCAACTCCACTCACATACTCCGCTCTAAACCCTGCCAAGTGCTACTCTGTTAATTGCAGAGCAGGAAGAGTAATGGCCGCCACAGATCCTTGCCACTGCTGTTTTTATAAAACTCCCCTGGCTGATTAATTTGAAAGGCAAGCAACTGAGTGTTTAATCAGATTTAGCGCTAGGTGTATTTAGAGTGTGACTAAATCAAATGTAGGGCTTTTAGATGGTGTGTTTAAAAACCTACAGCTCTAGAGCGCTGCCCAGAGATCTTGCTGTGGTTTTTAATGCATGTCAACCATTGTGATTTTTCATTAGTTTGTTTTTAGACTGTCATATCTCTGGAAGCGGTTGGTTTTTCCCTCACTGAGGCATGTCCACTCAAGCCCTCTGACTGTCTGCTCTGTGGATGGATGTAGAGTAGATAGATGGGTTAATAAAGAAGTAGCCAGGCATCCTTCAGTTTGGATCTGCTCTGTTTTGGCAGTGCCGTCCACACATTTTACATCTGGTGTAAACACATCCGTCAAATGACACTAGTAGAAGGGACCAGGGAAATTGGTATTCCAGGCCAGCATGCAATGCATGCACCTCTGTAGGCTTCTTCAGACTAGTGCCTTAACTTTGAGCATGGACACACAGACACACACACTCCAGTCTCTCACCTCCCACATCAAGAAGACATGAGTGGTCATTACAGTGAGTACCCTAGACTAGAGTTGTGTGAAATAGCCAGTGGCTGGACTAGACTGTCCATGGCTTACTGGCCCACGCTCATTCCTTTCAGCCCTTCAGTGGGTGTGTGTTGTAATGACTATAGCCTCGGGATGAGATCAGGTCAGGACACCACCAGGTCATATCTCCTGACTCATAGTCACTCACTCTACCAGTCCACGCAGCCACGTGTCTGAAATGGCCGCCTATTCCCAATATAGTACACTAGTTTTGACCAGGGCCAATAGGAGATAGGGTGCCATTTCAGACACACCCCCAGCTAGATGAGGCAACAAGATCTCATAGTTTCCCTTCGAAATTCAACGTATTATGGATGAATGTCTATTTTTGATGCATTACATCCATGTGATTACAGGGTTAATTCCTCTTGGTTAAAACAGAAACAACTCAAATGGTTAATAGTTTAGCCCTTCATTCTGAGTGGTTAGAGCTATGGTTTGGGGAAGGTTTAAAACAAAATAATAAAAAATGGCACCCTGGGTATCATCAGTGTTCATAGTATTCTCACGGCTTGCTAGAGCATTGTGGACTGCCGTAGCGCAGCGTTTTTTAAAAGCGCAGAGGAAGTCATAAGTCGACGTTCTCAGGGTCTTTTCAGATGTCCAAAATCACCGTCTGTTTCTAGTGACCCGCCTGGATGAGGATCCAGTCAGTACTCTGTTGGCTGACTGGCTAGGGGCAGGCCCAGAGGCTGTCATTCAGGCTAAAGATGAGAGCCACTGATGTTAAAGACTGACACAATGTGAAGATGAGGCCAATGGGGTGATCAGGGCTCATACATTTTGTCCCCCTCCCTTTCGTGTCATGACATCTCGTCATGTTAAGAGCTTCTGCTCTAACTGTAAAACAGACTTCTCCTCCTCTGTGACACTCGGACAGTCCGAGATTAACCAATTGCAGACTGAGCACTATTTTAGGTGGAGTCTGTCTGTCTGGCTCGCTGGCTGCTGCTCCTCTTCCTCTCCTCCATCCCCCTTCACCTTTAATTAGAGATGTGTCAGTTAATCTGTTACTCCCACCCTCCCCCTCAGCTCGGAGTAGCTCTCTCTCTGTCAACACCACCAATGCAATTTCCTTGTTTGACAGTTTGATTTTTGACACCTTTTGTGTTGCCTGTTTGGAAACTGTACCATACTGACTCTTTCTCTCTCCTTTCTCACAGTCTCTCTCTCCCCTCCCTCACTCATTTAAATACACATACATTATCTTTAGTTAAAAATAACATTTCCAGATTGATGAGGGCTGGCATCTCTATGGTTGAAAAATATAAATGTCAGCCAGCCCAGCCCAGGACTAAACACCTCAGGATCTGCTACAGTCATCAGGAACTCTTTTGTGTGAGAATGTCGAACACACACACACACACACACACACACACACACACACACACACACGCACACAGTGGAACAGAACAGCTCTGGCTTACATGCCTGTGGGCCCTGGGCTAGCAGCAGCATTGTTTCATTAAATCCTGTTCCGCCCGTACTGTTTGTACAACCCAGATGGGCTAATGAAGGCCACACTGATGTGAACAGTCAGTTCTGAGTAACATGCACAAGAGCAGGCGAGGTCTTTTTTTCATTTAGAATGTTCTGGTTTGGAATTCAAGGGTAAAAATATAATATTTTCTCTTTCTTTTCCCCCGGCATTCAGCTCTCCTCACTCGCAAAAGAAAAGTCATTTCATTCTCCCTGGTAGAATCCACACACACAACATGCTAAGGATACAATGAATTTCTCCCAAAAAGATTATTCCTTGGCTCTATTATGGACACTATAACCTCAGGATAAACACAGTTAGATAACAGCAGCACACAGCCTGCTCTGTTTTCTCCTCTCCTTCTCCCTCAGCCATTATCACAAACAAAGGAACAACACAAAGGCTTAGCTTTCTTAATTGCTTTTGCCTTTAATTGGGAAAGACTGCTAAGGACTAGCTGTTAATGCAACCAACCAACCAAACAGGGTTTTCTTCTCACCTTGTTTTTGTAACACGGAGGCATTTTTTCTAATGAGATGCTTATTTTGATGCTGAACTCTTAATTTTCACGCCACACACACCTCATACTTGCACGCCTCATACTCACACGCCTCACACGCCTCATACTCACACGCCTCACACGCCTCATACTCACACGCCTCACACGCCTCATACTCACACGCCTCATACTCACACGCCTCACACGGCTCATACTCACACGCCTCATACACACACACCACACACGCCTCACACGCCTCATACTCACACGCCTCACACGCCTCATACTCACACGCCTCATACTCACACGCCTCATACTCACACGCCTTATACTCACACGCCTCATACTCACACGCCTCATACTCACACACCACACACGCCTCATACTCACACGCCTCATACTCACACGCCTCATACTCACACACCACACACGCCTCATACTCACACGCCTCATACTCACACGCCTCATACTCACACACCACACACGCCTCATACTCACACGCCTCATACTCACACGCCTCATACTCACACGCCTCATACTCACACACGCCTCATACTCACACACGCCTCATACTCACACGCCTCATACTCACACGCCTCATACTCACACGCCTCATACTCACACACCACACACGCCTCATACTCACACGCCTCATACTCACACGCCTCATACTCACACACCACACACGCCTCATACTCACACGCCTCATACTCACACGCCTCATACTCACACGCCTCATACTCACACGCCTCATACTCACACGCCTCATACTCACACGCCTCATACTCACACACGCCTCATACTCACACGCCTCATACTCACACGCCTCATACACACACACCACACACGCCTCATACTCACACGCCTCATACTCATCCACGCCTCATACTCACACGCCTCATACTCACACTCCACACACGCCTCATACTCACACGCCTCATACTTACACACCTCACACGCCTCATACACACACACCACACACGCCTCATTCTCACACGCCTCATACTCACACTCCACACACGCCTCATACTCACACACCACACACGCCTCATACTCACACGCCTCATACTTACACACCTCACACGCCTCATACTCACACACCACACACGCCTCATACTCACACACCACACACGCCTCATACTCACACACCACACACGCCTCATACTCACACGCCTCATACTTACACACCACACACACCTCACACGCCTCATACTCACACGCCTCACACGCCTCATACTCACACGCCTCACGCCTCATACTCACACGCCTCACACGCCTCATACTCACACGCCTCACGCCTCATACTCACACGCCTCATACTCACACGCCTCATACTCACACGCCTCATACTCACACACCACACACGCCTCATACTCACACGCCTCATACTCACACGCCTCATACTCACACGCCTCATACTCACACGCCTCATACTCACACGCCTCATACTCACACGCCTCATACTCACACGCCTCATACTCACACACCACACACGCCTCATACTCACACGCCTCATACACACACACCTCACACGCCTCATACTCACACGCCTCATACTTACACACCACACACACCTCACACGCCTCATACTCACACGCCTCACACGCCTCATACTCACACGCCTCACGCCTCATACTCACACGCCTCACACGCCTCATACTCACACGCCTCATACTCACACGCCTCATACTTACACACCTCACACGCCTCATACTCACACGCCTCATACTTACACACCACACACACCTCACACGCCTCATACTCACACGCCTCATACTTACACACCACACACACCACACACACCTCATACTCACACACCTCACACGCCTCATACTCACACACCTCACACGCCTCATACTCACACGCCTCATACTTACACACCACACACACCTCACACGCCTCATACTCACACACCACACACTCACACATACACACACTTGCATGCACTAGTTATCCCCTTCCTTAGGCTGCACTACAGCTGAACCCCGGTCTCTTTCAGCCCCTAAAGCATTGGGTTGTTTTTCTCAGAAATTTGCCCTATAGTACATTTCCTACTCTTCCTCCTGAATGTGTAACCAAGGGAGATTGCCCTGACGTGGGGAGGTATTGACCAAAGCAATCAGAGGCGTGATTTATAGCTGGCTGGTGTCATTTTATAAATGGCCCTCTCCTCTTCCACCCTCACTGTTTTTTCTCCACAGATGGGAGAGTTGTTCTGCCCCTGAGAAATGGAGGAAAGTTAGCTTTTAATGGAGCAATTTGACACATGACACAAGCCTTGAAGTTGTACGTGTGAATGTGCATGCATCAGTCTGAGCCATGACTCCACAAACATACTTCACACGCAAGACGAGTAAGGATTGCAATCAACTGGATGTACAGGTGCCTGCCTGGGTCACTGCAGAGTAAAGTCCACATCATACCAATCTAACCCACCTGGATTTTACCCTGTGGGCAATTAGGAATCGGTTGGAGTAGCAGAAGCCACAAACACACAACACTGCTGCAGCATCTGATGTTTCATAGCTGTGCTAGAGAGAGTCTTACTGCACTGTCTGAGTGTTTGTATTGTTGAAAGAGCCTGTGTTTTATTTTCTGTCTGATGTGTATTTGAAGTGGATGTATCATAGTGACTGGGTGGCTGTCAGGCCAGGGCCCCGTCTGTCTGGTTTCATCATCTCTTGCTGTAGTCTCTCTACGACTCTAAAGCAGAGTGTCAGCTGGAGCATTACCGTAGGCTGACCTTTGCTGCTGCGCTCCCCAGTTTTCTGACATTCAGGGGCGCTGTGGGGGAGGATGATTGTGTGTGTGGTAGATGCCTCTGGGTGTGTATAAAACAAACCAATCGAAAATTGGGATCTTGCTTTGACTGGTAACCCTCTCTTCCTCGTCTATCTATATTCTACATGTCTGCATTTGATGTGAGTTTGACTACCTCCACCCCAATGCCTTTGTGTTCTTGAAAACATTCTTGTTATCCTTGTTGAGAAACATTGGCACTAAGATGAATTGAGAGAGAAAAAACTGAAAATCTCCCTTGCGGCTTTAAGACCGGCACTGAAATCCGCCGCATCACCTTGGCCGCACAGAACGAAATGGCGACAAATCCTTAGATCTGTGTGCTAGTAAGAGAGAGAGCACTCCTACCGCCCACTCCCCCCCATCATTCCTCCCATAGCCACCCTTCCACAGGCCCCAACTGTCCTCCCCATGCCACCCCGCCCAGCCACCCTCCGACCCCATACCTCCCCACCCAGACCCCAAGGTGCAGCACAGACAGCTCCGTCTCGGGTATCTCTCTCTCTGTGTAACTGCCAGCTTCATTAAGGCTTGTTTTCTTTCCCCTCGCTGGGAGGATTTAAAAGAGCTGTCATCCTGACCTTTTTCAGCGCCTGTGTTTTTAAAGAGTTCATCTCACCCCCTCCTCTCTCTCCCCCCTCTACGGGGGACAGGCGCTTTTAAGCCGCCACCCTGCGGCAGACGGCCGTGCCAAGGTTGTTGGTGGGTAATTGCCTCCCTCATAACAACGCGGTGTGTGTGTGGTTTTTGTCTGTGCTCCGGTGTTTGTTCTGATGCCACGCGGCAGCAAAGGAGAAGGGCACGGGGCAACGCACTCTGTCGACTTAATTTACTCCCTGACTGACCTTCCGTGCTGATTAAGCAAGCATCTGTGGTGTTTTGAATACTGTAAGTGAAGCAGACTGCAATTAAGCTGTTCTCTCTCTGCTGCTGCTGTTACCTCTGATTGTTACTCGGTGGCAACCTCTCTCACACACAGCTTCTCACTATTTAAAGTACCTTGTTGTTTTTATTTTTCATACGGTTTGGTCTCTATTACTGCGTTTGACGTCCCTTAAATGTACGCTACGTTGTAGCGCTAGCCTCCTGGGGCCTGGTTGGGGACCGTTGGATTGATGTGGTACTTACTGCCATGTTTCTGCTACTGCTCTCTGGAGTGGCTTCTTTGAGTGGAGTGAAACACACACACACACACTCATTCATATAAGGGTAATTAATTCCTCCTGCTAAGGTCTTGTAGAGGCAATGCACAGGTAGCAGCAGGGTTGTACCATCTTACCAACACAAGGGGGGGGGTGTGACTGTGAAAGAGTAATTTTCAACCTGCCTATGCATATCGACAGAATTTTCCCCATGTTTTACCGCTAGCTGTTTGATGTTATAATTGAAGTGATTCACAACTGAGGGTTATATTAGCCATCCCTGTGCTGCTCTATACTATTACTGTATTTTCTCCATGTAGCATATGTGGACCAGCAGTTATGTCTGAGTTCTGACCTCCCCTCTCTCTCCCCCTGTAGTGTGAGGAGGACCCAGTGTCCCATGTTGCATTAGTGTCTGTGTGAAATGCTGGCCTGCCTGCCAGGGCCAGGTGACCTCTCCCTCCAGCTTCTCTCACACACGCAGATGAACACTGGACTTCAGAAATGTAAGTGTCTGTACTCTACTCTCCTACACACACACACCAGGTTGCTAAAATCCTTCTGCCCACCCACCCCACATCAGATGAACAGAGCTGCTGGGTGCTGACCTGGTTCTCTGTAACAGCCTTGTGTCAAAACCAAAAGAGACGGCCGAGAAAGAAAGAAAGTGTTTTGCTCCAATACAATAGATCACAATTCAGGGAGAAGTCAGGGGATGAGACTGTACTAATAACTTGCTAGAGAACGTTGTGCGCTCGCCCCCTTCCTCCCTCTCTCGCACGTCCTTCCTGTCCTCCCCCTAAAGACCTGTCTCCCACAGGGATGCGTTTCGGTGATAATAAGGAAGTCAATCTCGTTAGGATGAGAAACGAGGCGGACCAGGCAGCCAGTCAACAGCCAGCCACCAGCACATTGAGCAGGATGTTTGTGTGTGAACAACATGCCCTTCTCTCACACAGTCTCACCTGTCTCCACATGTGACACCACAAAACCCCACCCCTCCAACTCTCTACCCCACTTCCCCTGGGGTGAGGCGCTGGACATGTAACATACCTCTCATATACACACACACACCATATGGATTATTAGGTGTCAGTCAATAGTTGTAAATCGTTTCGGTGTTTGCCGTTATTGGATTCACTTCATAGATTCCTATGGTTTTCTATCAAATAACGGTTACAGTGCCCAACATGTACAACCTAAAATGAGTAACAGGACACACATGTTGTGTTGAACAATAGACACACATGCATGTCTTTCCCAGTCTTTTTGGTTCCTCAGAACTGCTGCAAAGTCCTGTAGAAAGCTTCTCAAATCTCCTATCCAGGACCTCGTAGATGACATCATAAAGGGAAGGGGATACCTAGTTAGTTGTTTAACTAAATGCATTCAACTGAAATGTGTCTTCCACATTTAACCCAGCCCCTCTGAATCAGTCATGTACTTTATTGATCAGACCCACCCAGCCAGGGTATAAGCACCCCAACAGACCAGCTTCATTTAGATTCACACATCTCCCTGAGGCACAGACATTTCTAGAGAATGTCCCCTCATACTTGGAGGAATCTCTTTCTCTCTCAGCCCCAGTCTGACCTAGTTCTGCAGCAGTTTTGTGTGTTATAAAACGCTGTCTGTCTTGCTCCGTCACTATGGCTCATCAAGACTAATTGGAAGAATCACTGTAATCAGCCTACCCCCAAGAGCACAGCAGTGCCGAGCGAGGGGGTGTCTCGCTAAGTGCCAACGTCCGCCATGTTGTTTTGTTCCCTCTACTCTGGCAGGAAGGCATGTGACAGAGTACAGTGGAACGGTTCTGAAAAGGTCCACTCCGAAAATTCAAAAAAATTAAGTAAATCTGAGTGGGCTTTCTTATGTCTGTCACCTGCTCCACTGCTGCTGTGTTCTGTGACGCGCAGAAGGGCTGAAAATAAAAGTTGGATTTGTTTTTCTCCCTGATA
The DNA here is from genome assembly GCF_901001165.1 of Salmo trutta. Lineage (NCBI taxonomy): Eukaryota > Metazoa > Chordata > Actinopteri > Salmoniformes > Salmonidae > Salmo > Salmo trutta. The sequence continues at coordinate 29,586,285 of NC_042975.1, forward strand.
TTCTGGTGTGATCCATTTTGTTGATTGGAGCTATTCTGAAGGAAATGTGGATGTGGAATTGTTCTCTTTCTCACTAAACTAGTTCTTGTTCATTATCTTCTCACATAAGAATCCCCCTCTTCATCTGCTAGACTTGATAATAAGGAAGGCGTTGTTACATCAAAATCCAACTGAGATATTTCAAAAGGGTTTTATTCTTTCTTCAGACCACCCCTTTCAAACAACAACTGATAAATATGTGTTCTCCCCTGTTCTTCTGCCTCTTTCCCATCTCAGAGCTCCCTATGGAGCTGCTCCCATGACGATATCTGGAATCCAGAGCTGTTTGTGTGTTTAAAGGCGTCCACCTGATTCCCAACCGAAACAGTTTGTGCATATATTATGACGACATTGTGTGACATTGTGTGACGTTGTTGTTCGTTTGGGACTTGGGTAAGGTTTTTTTCGGCTGTCTGGGCACACAAAAACATTTTCTTGAGACAAGCCAAAGTCAGGAGACGAAGTCTACCCCCCTTCGCCGGGATAGGTCAACAGTAGGGAATTCTTCAATAAAGTCTGTCATTCAATGAGAGACGACTTGTTTTCATGCACAATTGTTCATTGAGCACTACTGCACCAAACATCTTAGTCACGCAATTTTTCATCTAAGATCTCTGCAAAAACATCAGTTAATGACATATTTCTTGAGTTATCCTAGAATTAATCAGACTATTTTGCGTAGGTGTATACTGGCTACGGCATCTCAAAATGGACAAACAGTACTATTGTGGCTTTGTATTAAGGGAGTAGGCGAACACACTCGTTTGGTACTGATGCATGCTGATGCCTTAAGGCATCTGTCCCATAGAATAGGGACTGTCACACAGAGCCAAAGGGTCCTGTCTATAGCGCCCTGGTTGGTCACACAGAGTCACAGCGCCCTGGTTGGTCACACAGAGCCACAGGTTCCTGTCTACAGCGCCCTGGTTGGTCACGCAGAGCCACAGGGCCCTGGTTGGTCACGCAGAGCCACAGGGCCCTGGTTGGTCACGCAGAGCCACAGGGCCCTGGTTGGTCACGCAGAGCCACAGGGCCCTGGTTGGTCACGCAGAGCCACAGGGTCCTGGTTGGCCTCACAGAGTGACAGGGTCCTGTCTACAGCGCCCTGGTTGGTCACACAGAGCCACACGGTCCTGTCTACAGCGCCCTGGTTGGTCACACAGAGCCACAGGGTCCTGTCTACAGCGCCCTGGTTGGTCACACAGAGCCACAGGGTCCTGGTTGGTCTCGCAGAGCCACAGGGTCCTGTCTACAGCGCCCTGGTTGGTCACACAGAGCCACAGGGTCCTGGTTGGTCTCGCAGAGCCACAGGGTCCTGTCTACAGCACCCTGGTTGGTCACACAGAGCCACAGGACCCTGGTTGGTCACACAGAGCCACAGGGCCCTGGTTGGTCACACAGAGCCACAGCGCCCTGGTTGGTCACACAGAGCCACAGCGTCCTGTCTACAGCTCCCTGGTTGGTCACACAGGGCCCTGGTTGACCTCACAGAGCGACAGAGTCCTGTCTACAGCGCCCTGGTTGGTCACACAGAGCCACGGCCCTGGTTGGTCACTCGGAGCCACAGGGTCCCGGTTGGTCACGCGAAGCCACGGGGTCCTGGTTGGTCACGCGGAGCCACGGGGTCTAACAAGGCTTCTTTAGTGATGTAGCAGGCCATCAATCTCCAGGCTATCTACATGCCACAGAACACATTTTCTCTCTGACATAATTTTTTACGTTAAGTGAAGAAACATGTTGGACTTGGGACTGTTATTTTTTACCCCCAAGGTGAGGAGTGTCATCAGTGGTAAGGGGAATATGTATTCAGTATCTTGAGAAATTCTTATTGAAAGGAACTAAGGTGTAGAGTAGAGCAGGGCGGTATGAACAAAAAGTTGTATCATAAATTGACCCATTTCGCTCTAAAGAGACATTTTATTTGTCACATTATGCACAGTTACTTTCAAATAGTGGCAGGGCTCTAGACTTACTTTTCCAGTTTTTATTTATTTTATTTTATTTCACCAGGTAGGCCAGTTGAGAACAAGTCCTCATTTACAACTGCGACCTGGCCAAGATAAAGCAAAGCAGTGCGACAAAAACAACAGAGTTACACATGGAATAAACAAACGTACAGTCAATAACACAATAGAAAAATCTATGTACAGTGTGTACAAAAGGTAAGGCAATAAATAGGCCATAGAGGCAAAATAATTACAATTTAGCATTAACACTGGAGTGATTGATGTGCAAGTAGAGATACTGGGGTGCAAAAGAGCAAGAAGATAAATAACAATATGGGAATGAGGTGCCATTTACAGATTGGCTGTGTACAGGTGCAGTGATCGGTAAGCTGCTCTGACAGCTGATGCTTAAAGTTAAAGGGAGATATGTCTCCAGCTTTACTGATTTTTGCAATTCGTTCCAGTCATTGGCAGCAGAGAACTGGAAGGAAAGGCGGCCAAAGGAGGTGTTGGCTTTGGGGATGACCAGTGAAATATACCTGCTGGAGCGCGTGTTACGGGTGGGTGTTGCTATTGTGCCAAGTAAGACATTAAATAAGTTTGCTATTTCATCTGACATGTTCAGGGACTGCATGATGGATATTTTGATTTGCAGAATGTCAAAATTGTATCCAGAATGGGCAGATTTATTTTAGTCTTTAGACATGAATTTGCCTGTATATTGATGCATTTTTGTACATATTGGCTTACGCTATATGTTACATAATTCCCCACATGAGGAAGTGGGAACTCAAAACACATTAGCTAGATTGCTAACCCTAAATGATATTGTTGCTATATAATGCTGAGCGATTAGTGCTTCTTGAGGTCTGTTTGGTTTCGGTTCGATTCTATATTTTTTACCTTCACAGATTTTGGTTTCGATCATTTTTTTAAACATTTAATGCACTATGGATTATGTGGGCAAAATGCTGTAACGACACAATAAAACAATTCAGTAAAAGTCCCATGATGGTAGTGACTGCCCATCATTTATTCACATTACTTTAATTGAACAAATTCCATTTTTATTTGATTACTTTATTATTTCATTTCAAGTCATCTCATCTCTAGAGCTACTGCCTATTCTTTCTGACAAAATCACTATTTTAATAGTTCTTCAAAATAAATAAGGCTTACTTTTATTACTGCTGAATAGCAACTATCAATCACTTAGTTCATGTATTTTCAAGTAGAGAGAACTCACGAAGCAACTGCCCTCTTATCCCTCTTGATCACACATTCTTCTGTCTCCCTCCATGTCTTCCCCACACTAACCTAACATGGCAGGCATAAAAGAAACACACAAACCGGACAAGTAGGCACGTAATGGATTATGGTCATCGTAAGCAAAATGTTGGTTTTAAAAATAAAACAAAATGCTCTAATGTACAGTGCATTCGGAAAGTATTCAAGCGCCTTGACTTTTTCCACATTTTGTTAAGTTACAGCCTTATTCTAAAATGGATGAAATAGTTTTTTTCACATCAGTCTACACACAATACCCCATAGTGACAAAGCAAAACGTTTTTTTTTGCAAATGTATTAAAAATAACAAACTGAAATATAACATTTGCATAAGTATTCAGACCCTTCACTCAGTACTTTGTTGAAGCACCTTTGGCAGCGATTACAGCCTCGTCTTACTGGGTATGACGCTACAAGCTTGTCACACCTGTATTTGGGCAGTTTCTCCCATTCTTCTCTGCAGATCCTCCCAAGTCCTGTCACTTTGTATGGGGAGCGTCACTGCACAGCTATTTTCAGGTCTCTCCAGAGATGTTCGGTCGGGTTCAAGTCTGCTCTGGCTGGGCCACTCAAGGACATTCAGAGGCTTGTCCTGAAGCCACTCCTGCGTTGTCTTGGCTGTGTGCTTAGGGTTGTTGTCCTGTTGGAAGTTGAACCTTCTCCCCAGTCAGGTCCTGAGCGCTCTGGAACAGGCTTTCGTCAGGGATCTCTCTGTACTTTGCTCCGTTCATCTTTCCCTTAATCCTGTCTAGTCTCCCACTCCCTGCCGCTCAAAAACATCCCCACAGCATGATGCTGCCACCACCATGCTTCATAGTAGGATTGTGCCATGTTTCCTCCTGACGTGACATTTGGCATTCAGGCTAAAGACTTCAATCATGGTTTCATCAGACCAGAGAATCTTGTTTCTCATGGTCTGAGAGTACTTTAGGTGCCTTTTGGCAAACTCCAAGTGCCTGTCATGTGCCTTTTACTGAGGAGTGGCTTCCGTCCAGCCACTCTAACATAAAGGCCTGATTGGTGGAGTGCTGCAGAGATGGTTGTCCTTCTGGAAGGTTCTTCTCCACAGAGGAACTGTAACTGTTCCTCTCCCCCGATTACTCATTTTGGCCAGGAGGCCAGCTCTAGGAAGAGTCTTGGTGGTTCCAAACTACTTCAGTTTAAGAATGCTGGAGACCACTGTGTTCTTGGACCTTCAATGCTGCAGATTTTTTTTGCCACCCTTCCCCAGATCTGTGCCTCAACACAATCCTGTCTCAGAGTTCTACGGACAATTCCTTCAACCTCATAGCTTGGTTTTTGCTCTGATATGCACTGTCAACTGTGGGACCTTTATATAGACAGGTGTGCCTTTCCAAATCATGTCCAATCAATTGAATTTACCACAGGTTGTAGAAACATCTCAAGGATGATCAATGGAAACAGGATACACCTGAGCTCAATTTTGAGTCTCATAGCAAAGGGTCTGAATACTTATGTAAATAAGGTATTTCTGTTTTTCATTTTTAATACATTTGCAAAAATGTCTAAACCTGTTTTTGCTTTGTCATGCGGTATTATGTGTAGATTGAGGACATGTTTTTATTTAATTTTTATTTAATTTAATTTTAGAATAAGGTTGTAACTTAACAAAATGTCAAAAAGGGGAAGGGGTCTGAATACTTTCCGAATGCACTGTATATCCCACGGTTAGCTCTAATTCGTGTTCCCATGCACAATGCTAAGTACAGTAGAATCAGCTAGTGTCCACTGTCCTATACGTTTACCTAAGTTACTAGCCTATAGTGGATCTGTCCTATACGTTTACCTAAGTTACTAGCCTATAGTGGATCTGTACAATACGTTTACCTAAGTTACTAGCCTATAGTGGATCTGTACAATACGTTTACCTAAGTTACTAGCCTATAGTGGATCTGTCCTATACGTTTACCTAAGTTACTAGCCTATAGTGGATCTGTCCTATACGTTTACCTAAGTTACTAGCCTATAGTGGATCTGTCCTATACGTTTACCTAAGTTACTAGCCTATAGTGGATCTGTCCTATACGTTTACCTAAGTTACTAGCCTATAGTGGATCTGTCCTATACGTTTACCTAAGTTACTAGCCTATAGTGGATCTGTCCTATACGTTTACCTAAGTTACTAGCCTATAGTGGATCTGTCCTATACGTTTACCTAAGTTACTAGCCTATAGTGGATCTGTACAATACGTTTACCTAAGTTACTAGCCTATAGTGGATCTGTCCTATACGTTTACCTAAGTTACTAGCCTATAGTGGATCTGTCCTATACGTTTACCTAAGTTACTAGCCTATAGTGGATCTGTCCTATACGTTTACCTAAGTTACTAGCCTATAGTGGATCTGTCCTATACGTTTACCTAAGTTACTAGCCTATAGTGGATCTGTCCTATACGTTTACCTAAGTTACTAGCCTATAGTGGATCTGTCCTATACGTTTACCTAAGTTACTAGCCTATAGTGGATCTGTACAATACGTTTACCTAAGTTACTAGCCTATAGTGGATCTGTCCTATACGTTTACCTAAGTTACTAGCCTATAGTGGATCTGTACAATACGTTTACCTAAGTTACTAGCCTATAGTGGATCTGTCCTATATACGTTTACCTAAGTTACTAGCCTATAGTGGATCTGTCCTATACGTTTACCTAAGTTACTAGCCTATAGTGGATCTGTACAATACGTTGCCACTGCAGTGTCTACCTCTTCCTCATTAGCATCTCTTGCCCCTCCCGTCCTTTTCCTCTGTGCGTGTGTGTACAAGGGAGAGTCATTTAAAGTTACGAGCTAGCAGGTTGCCATTAAGAGTCCAGGCCAGGGCAGCATTTATTTATCATTGGGGGAGAGAGACTGAGATGTTAAATAGATGAGAACACACACACACACACACACACACACAATATACCTGTGAAATGTTAAGGGCTGTCTGAGCAGATGAGAGGAGTGGGTCAAGTACATACTGGAACACACAAACAGCTTTTTGTCAGACTGAGTCAGGGCTCAAATGCCTGGAAAGTGGAAATGGCCACCCGGGTCCTCTACAGAACAGAGAAGAGAAGGAAGCATGTAGAGATAAGAGAGAAGTACAGCAAATGGAGCAGGCAGAAACATTTTACTCTCTCAGTAACTACTTTACCGAAGGGGCTGCATGGGAAGATACTGAGATCTGAAGTAGATGGCGACTACGTTCGCTCTGTCAGCATAACGAGTCTCTTGCTGTTTAAATTAAGTCTCTTATCTTATCATTATGGAACACTCAGAGAGAGCAGTGTAAAATTGAAAAAAGGGACGAAGAAGCCTTAATTGTCATTGCTGTATGGCTCTGATGTCTGATTCAATATCCTGCTAGTGTGTGATACATTTTTCATTTAAAACAGCGTGAGCCTTTGGCCTCCCTACTGTTTAAATGTTGTTTCGGTGAAAACCGTAGTTTGTATAAGAACCTGTGCGTGTCTTACTGAGCGTTCAGTAGTTTTCCTATCCATCTCTCCAAGGATCTGTTCAGCTGGAGGTCACACAGATGTGCCCGTAGCCACATGCACAGTGCACACACAGTATTGTACAGTTTAGCTAACTTGATTTGATCTTCCTGTCATTGAATGGAGAGATGGCTCATGGAGGTCATTAGTAATCTCTGCAACAAAAGTTACAAAGGTGTGACTGGCTGGCTGGGCAGGCGTTGCGGTTGTGTCTGTGCTCTGTTTGCTTACCCAGGCATTAAGTCAGAAGAAGGAATTAAGCAGCCAGTGATTGAGAGTGTTGAGCTCAAACGCCTGGCCCAGACCCCTGCATTAATGAGCAGTTAGTCACCCCCCACCCCCCACCACACCCGCCAATGCCACCCCGGCCCCTCTCATTGACACCCTTTGTTTCCTGCTCACTAATAGAGGATGAATTAGTCCGTTGGCATGACTTCCTTGTGCCACCGCCGTGCCAATGCCTGTCCTCACAGCTCAGCTCTCTGCCTTGTGCCACTGGTGCCTAGCCCACTCACTCTGCATGCTGCCTGTGAGGCTGAGCAGAGGAGAGGAAGATGGAAAGAGACTTTCAGCTAGACGAAAGACATTAGGAGATGAGTCTGCTAAAAAGGAACCTGTTAGCATTCCAGTGAAGGACAGAACTAGCCACCCTCCAATAAACACTACCTTCTTTTTAATTTTTTTACCCGCGTATTTAATAGAATGTTGTATGAGATATATTTTGTTTTTCTATTCAATAATTCTAAGTAGTGCACTATATAGGGAATAGGGTGCAATTTAGGACGCAGCCTGTGTGTATGTTTAGGTCAGGCTGGCTGGGCCAGGAGGCTGTGAGGCCCAGGGCTCAGCCTGGAGAGGGGATGCTTGGTGAGGCTGCAGATACAGAGCCTCTCCTCGGCCCCTTTCTCTAATATAACATTATTACTGACTTCTATAGTTGGGGAAGAAAATGGGTCTCATTGAGTGACCGTGCAAGACTAAAACACGCAATCACATTAACACATGCTAAACACACACACAAGACACACCTTATCCGTCTCTCTCACACACACACACACACTACAGCATCGGCACACACACTGGGGCATTGTTAAATATAGCCAGTGAGGTGCTTAACAGCTGTAACAACTGACTGTCAGAGGGCTCAGTGGTGTTCCGGAGATCACAGAGATGCTGTGTGATTACTGTCTGCTGTCATGGAGCTGCGCCACTCTCTCTCTGCCTCTTTACCACTCTGCCTCCTTCATTTTCAAGGTGTTGAATAAATGTAATTCTACATTTCAAAGGAAGAAAAAGAATTATCCCGTGGGGGATTCGAACCTACACAGCAAGTTGCAGCAGTTGTCAAGAACTCAGCGCTCTACACTGTGAGCTGTTTGTGCAGTCATGTTACAACTTGTGATAGTTATTTTGATTATCAGAAGGTGCCGGTGGACTTCTGGTAAGGACGCTTTTGTGAAAAAGTGTTGGATCAAGTCCAACTACATCAACAATTTTAATTGGCCTATATGGAATCTGTTACCAGATGTAATTATGTGCTCAGCTGGTCGTCCTCAGGCCAACCTGGCGCAATTAGCCACTATGCTATGAGAAAAGCTAGCAGCTAGCCATTTTAGACTCAGTTATAAACCTTTGGTCTAAGCAAACGTTTGAGTATGGCCCCATTGTGGCTGGAAGCTACTGACCTCACTGTTACTGTCTGAATGACTGACAGCCCTTAACCCCTACTATGGCACTTCAGAATGTGTTGCTTGCAGGGGAATCCAGGCAAGAACTCTCTGCATGCATCCAAAATGGCACCTTATTCCCTTTAGACTGCACTATAAAGGGAATAAGATAGCATTTGGGACTCGGCTTGTGTCCCCGTGAGATATGAAATGAGAGCACTGTGCTGTTTTTCATGTTAGGGGAAGCGCTGAGATTAGGAATGTGATAATGTTGAAGTCAGTCAGGTTCTGTTCTACTCAGAAGAGAACCTTAGAACCTCAGTTCAGATTATCACACATCTGCTCTTCTGATGGGAAACCTGTCCTTTTGCTTTTTACCTGCGTTAACATGTTTCTCTCTCGCTTCCCCTCTTTCTCTTTGTCCTTCCCCCCCTCACCTTCTCCCCTCCACCCCACTCTCTCTGTCTCTGTCTGTCACCCCAGGGGACACTACACAGAGGATGAGATCCGCTCAATATCCAACCCCTGCAGAATTGGATGCTTATGCTAAGAAGGTTGCCAACAACCCCCTGACCATTAAGATCTTCCCCAATAGCGTCAAGGTCCCCCAGAGGAACCACGTGCGCCGCACAGTCAACGGGCTGGATACCTCAGGCCAGCGCTACAGCCCCTACCCCCCCTCTCAGGCCAGCGCAAAGGCCGGCCTCCTTGCCATCATCAAGATGCCCGTCATCAAGGGCATCCTCAAAGACTTTGATGGCAGCCGGGTACGCCTGCACCCCTCCGAGGTCATCATGCACCCCCCTGGCCCCGGAGGGCCATACGCAGCAGCAGCCGCCTCGGCCAGCACTTTAAACCTCCACCACCCTCCTGCCCAAGGCCAGGGCATGCCCCGGCAGAGCCTGAACCCTCACCCTGGGAGCCAGACTCACCCTCAGGCTCTACAACAGACTCACCCCCAGCAGCAGGGTCAGTGCCAGGTCCTCAGACACCCACCCTCCATGCCCCAGCAGCACCCCGAGCAGAGTCTGCCCAGGCCCCAGACTCTGTCCCACCCCCCAGCCCTGGGCCACCCCCAGCCTCCCTCTGGCCCCACCCTCCTGCTCCAACAGCAACAGAACCTTCAGCAGCAGGGGCAGCCTCCTCCCGGCCTTCAGGGGGGCCGGAAGCTGCCAGACGCCGACGCGCCGCCTAACGTGACCGTCTCTACCTCAACAATTCCTCTGTCCATGGCCGCCGGCCTGAACCAGGGCCGCCAGCCAGACCTGAGCAGCATCGTGCACCAGATCAACCAGTTCTGCCAAGCCCGGGCCCAGGGGGCTGGAGCCACCTCCATGTGCGAGGGCCAGATCGCCAACCCCAGCCCCATCAGCCGCAACCTCCTCATCAACGCCAGCTCCAGGTTGTCCATGCACAGCCACCCACACCCCAACGTCTGTCCCCCCGGGCTGCCCACACACCCCAACTGCATCATGTGTCCCGCGAACAAGGCTGCTGCTCCCTCTCACCCCCAAAACAACATGGCTGCCTCTAACATGATGCCTGTTTACCACAATGATATCAAACAGCAGCAGCACCAACAGCATCAACAACAGCATCAACAACAACAACATAATCACCAACAGCAGATGCGCTGGAACCAGCAGCAGTTGGCTCATCTACAGCACATGCAGCAGGATGGCGGGGGCCACCCCTGCAAGCACCCCTCTCACATGGGCTACCCCCCAGAGCTGTGTGTGGGCCAGCCATACAGCCTGAAGCCTCCTATAGAGAAGCCCACCCCCTCTCCCCCCGTCAACAACAACAACAACAATGGCATGCCTGGGGGTCCACTGGCCCACTACACCAGTGGTGGCCACTATTTCCAACAACACGCTGTGTGGAACAGCAGTATCCTGCCAACGCCCAACAGCGACAGCTCCGGGTCTCAGGACCTGGCCATGCCATTCCATGGTGGGCCCCCAGTGGGCACCACCACCCTAGACTGCGGTGGGCCCCCTGGGGGAGGCCATTACAGGCCGGGGGCGAGCTCCTCCTCCTCCGGCCAGACTAGTCTGGTGCAAACGGCAGATTACTTGGGCGGGGACTTCCAGACGCCCTGCTTCCGAGATCACAATCTGGGGCTGATGGGAAAGATGCACAGGCCTCCCATGAACAGGGTGGGACCCGAGGTTGGCCCCGGGGACGGCAGAACCGCTCACATCCAGCACCCAGGGTACAGATAAGATAAGCTACGGCTGGTCTTGTCTACACAGCAGTTATCGAAAACAAAAACCTTCTTTTAGTCTTAAAGGAAAAATAGGAAATGTAATTAAATTAATAAATTAAGTAAAAATTTCCGCTAACATTAAAAAGAGGACAAATTAATATATAATAAAGAGCAGTGTTGGTTTTTCTTTTTCTTGGAGTCTATCTTGCAAGTGATCAATTGATTTTGTAAATGAGTGCTTTCACTAGGCACCCTCTAGAGAGTGTTTCTTATGTATGTAATTGTCATCATTCCCTACCTTTTTTCCATCCTTCCTGTCTATCAGTGTGCCTGGATCTAAGGATACAGAGTTATTTTTACTTCAGATCTGTCCTTCCTTCAATTTCTGCAGAGGATGGATGAATACTCACTGACGCTTCATGGAGGAAAGAAAAAACATTAATTTGTTTGTTTTTATTGAGTCGTGTGGGGATTTCTCCGCTGCGATTAGTTTTTTTGGACAAGTGGCTAATGTTCCCTTTTTGCGTTTACTTCTGAAACTCGTAGTGACGTCAAGATTAAAAACCTCTTGAAATCACCTTGCAGATGAGATAATGAATGGTTCAGTGTGAAACTGAAACTATCAGTCACTGGACACTACAAAGGACAGACGGAGACACATGTACAAAGAGGCTTTTTCTTTCTTTAGAAATGTATTTATTTGTGAAATAGGACTGTTTTCTGAATCAGGTCACTGGTCAAGGTTGATTCCTCGCTATCATCAAAGTATCTAATCTAATCAGGTTGATGTTTGTACAGAGTATAGATATATACTGTATAGACAGTGTAGACATCTAGATCCAGCAGGGAGCAACATACGTGGGGACTGACTGGGGGAGCTGACCAACGCTCTCTTGCTCAAAATGCTGCAATGAATTCAGGTGTCTGTTACAAACCATTTGTCACCAATGCCAATTGAGATTGGCAACATGATTGTGGATTAATATATTTTTATTTTAATGGAGTGAAAAAATAAATTAAATCTGTTCATTCTGTCTGAAGCCTTAAATGGCCAAAGTCACATAATTGACAAGGAAAACCTATTTTAAAAGATGTAATACTATGTTTTCTATCATTTTTCGTGAACCTGAAAACAACTACTTGAATTGTTGAAATGCGATGTTCTGTTTGGCAGTTGTTTAGTGAAGGCAGTGGGCTAGTTAGCAGGACTAAACCTTTTTACTGGAGTGAAATAAATATCATTGTTACTAATGTGATGTTATTTTAGAAACTAACTATGAACCAAATCAGAGTTTTTGATCCTGTGTGTATTTTGTCTTTAATCACTAAAGGTAACTTAGTTGCTACTGATTCTGGTATGAAGTCTGCTGAAAAGACCAAATTGATCACTTGCAAGATCCCTTGGAGGTTAAAGGAAATTGACTTTAACTTAAGTGAAACAGCAAATGCATTGTTTATTTTATTTTACACTGGCTTACCTACTATACTACTGTAACTTTTTAAAGTGTAATGATTGTGTGTGAATGATGCCTGCTAATGCAGGTTGAGTATAGACGTGTGTGCATGTGCGTTTTGTATGTATGCAGATGTGAGTGTGTGTCTGTACGTGAGAGTGGTGGACACACTGACCTCCACTTTCTGTTCGCCTCCTTCCCTAACAGCCCTTAAAAAGCCTTAAGTATTTGGTCCTTGGACTTTCCTTTGAAAACAAGCATGGTTATAACGGAAACCCAAAATGATGATTATGAGAATGACAATTGCAAGGATACCTACAGAGGACCCGCAATTTCTGTTTGTTAATTTGCCTTTTATTTTAATGGGAGTTTTTGTTGAATAGGAAAGGCAATTCCTTAGATTCTTATTTTATTACGAAAACAAGAAATTTAGTTATATTTTGTAATTATATTTTAATCCTACAGTGCCTTGCAAAAGTATTCATTCTCCTTGGATTTCTTCAAATTTGATTGTGTTACAAAGTGGGATTAAAATGGATTCAATTGTACATTTTTGTAAACATTCTATGCAAAATACTCTGTCAAAGTTTAAGATTAATAGAAATGAAATGACTAAAATATAGTCGTTCCATAAGTATTCATCTACCTGAGTCAATACATTTTAGAAACACCTTCGCAGCGATTACAGCTGAGAGTCTTCTTGGGTAGGTCTCTGAGCTTTACACCTATATTGTGCAATATTATAAACTGGTGGTTAGAGCCCTGAATGATGATTGTCTGAAAGCTGCGGTATATCACACTGTATACCACGGGTATGACCCCAAAAAATGTTTTACTGCTCTAATTACCCTGGTAACCAGTTTATAATGGCAATAAGGCACCTTGGGGTTTTGTGGTATATTGCCAATATACCACGGCTAACGGCTGTATCCAGGCGCTCCGCGTTGCGTCGTGGTTGAGAACAGCCCTTAGCCGTGGTATATTGACCATATACCAAACCCCCTCGGGCCTTATTGCTTAATTAGCCCATTATTCTTTTCATAATTCTTCAAGCTCTGTCATGGCTAGACAGCAATTTTCAAGTCTTTTTCATAGATTTTCAGGCATATTTAAGTCAAAACTGTAACTTGCCCACTCAGGAACATTCTCTGTCGTCTTGATAAACAACTCAAGTGTACATTTGGCCTATTGTTATAAGTTATTGTCCTGCTTAAAGGTGAATTCCTCTGCCAGTATCTGGTGTAAAGTAGACTGAAGCAGGTTTTCCTCCAGGATCTTGCCTGTGCTTGGCTCCATCCCATTTCTTTTCATCCTGAAAAACTCCCCAGTATTCGCTGATGTCAACTATACCCATACCATGATGCAGCCACCACCATGCTTGAAGATAAGGAGGCAGTTACTCAGCGATGTGCTGTTGGATTTGCCCCAAACATAAGACTTTGCATTTAGGCCAAAAAGTATATTCTTTACTGTTGTTTTTTTTTCTTCAGCTTTATTGCTTTGCCTTGTTGCACCCAAGATGAATGTTTTGCAATATTTTTATTCAGTATAGTTGTATTCTTTTCACTCTGTCATTTAAGTCATTGTGGCATCACTACAAAGTTTTTGATCCATCCTCAGTTTTCTCCCATCACAGCCATCGAACTGTTTTAAAATCACTAATGGCCTCATGGTTACATCCCTGAGCAGTTTCATTCCTGTCCTGCAGCTCAGTTTAAAGGTTCACTGTATCTTTGATGTGTCTGGGTGGTTTAATCTATAATCCATAATTATTAACTTTACCATGCTTAACGAGATATTCAATGTCTGATTTGTTATTGTTACCCATCTACCAATTACTGTCCTTGTTTTAAGGCTATCGAAAAGCTCCCTGCTCTTTTTAGTTGAATCTGTGCTTGAAATTCAATACTTGACTGAGGGACCTTTATAGGTAGATATACAGTGCCTTCAAAAAATATTCAGAACCCTTGACTTTTTCCACATTTTGTTACGCTACAGCCTTATTCTCGAGCTCTGTCAGAGTGACCATCGGGTTCTTGGTCACCTCCCTGACCAAAGCCCTTCTCCCCCGATTGCTCAGTTTGGCCGTGCGGCCAGCTCTAGTAATGGTCTTGGTGGTTCCAAATTTCTTCCATTTAAGAATGGTGGAGGCCACTGTTCTTGAGGGACCTTCAATGCTGCAGACATTTTTTGGTACTCTTCCTCAGATCTGTGCCTCGGTACAATCCTGTCTCGGAGCTCTACGGACAATTCCTTCGACCTGATGGCTTGATTTTTGCGCTGTCAACTCTGGGACCTTTATATAGGCAGATGTGTGCCTTTCCAATCATTTGAATTTACCCCAGGTGGACTCTAATCAAGTTGTAGAAACATCTCAAGGATAATCAATGGAAACAGGATGCACCTGAGCTCATAGCAAAAGGTCTGAATACTTATGTAAATAAGGTATTTGTGTTTTTTATTTGTAATAAATGTGGAAAAATTTGAGGGGTCTGATTACTTTCTAAAGGCACTGTATGTATGAGGGAAAGTGGAAGGGTTAGTCATTCAAAAATCATGTCAACCGCTTGTATTTCACACAGTGAGTCCATGTAATTGTGATATTTTTTTAAGCCACATTTTTATCCTGAACTAATTTAGGCTTGCCTGAGCAAAGGGGCTTCGTTTTTCTTCCACTTTGGCACTACAGAGAATTTTGAGTAGATTGTTGGAAGAAAAAACAGGACATCCATTTTAATCCCACTTTGTAACACAAAATGGGAAGAAGACCAAGGGGTCTGAATACTTCTGCAAGCCACTGTATGTGTAGTTACTGGGCTGTAACAAACCATTTTTTTCCCCCAGTTCCAAAGCTTCAGTTGTGACTCGTTTATAATACTTGATTTTCTTGTTGTTTAAAAAATTGTCGTCTTTGTTTCCTTTACTGTTGCTGTGAAATGGAGGAAGGCTTAAGTCTTTCTTTTACATGTCACTCTGTGGCTGTACGACAGATAAAAAGGCGAGAGAGAGAGTTGTGCTACTCTTTTTGTAATATTGTAATAATAAAATAAAGTTCTAATTTATGCTTGGAAATGAGTGTTCTATGGCTGTCCTGTTCTTTTGATGCCCAAATGCCGTTTCTCCTATTTGATGAGTCGTACAGAAATTGCAAATATGAGTATTTGAAATGCATATGCTCACAACTTTTCATTCAATGAGAACAGATGGAGGAAATTGGACATTCTTTCACCTTATGTTTGTCTCCAAACCATATACCTGTCTGCTCACTGCCCTACAAATCTGCATGGGTTACCCCCTGAGTGCTTGAATTATTTCTTTAGATCAGACAGTTTTTTCCCCCCCATTTGAGTCCCTGAGATTTAATTTCAACAGTACCGTGTGTGAAATAAAGTTTTACCTACATCATCATCACACAGTCATTGATTTTTAGGTAGCACCTCATCTCCGCATCAATCAGGAACAGAAACCTAATTGTAACAGTTTCTGCAATTGGACGTAGTTAGGAAGTCAACAATCAATCAATGATTCAAGAGGCTATACAGTACATAGGCCTACACACCTTGTGCCTCACATTGCCGTTTAACTGTGACAGCTGGTATACAAAGCGGTGATTGCACCAATTTCATTCAGTGCTTTGACCGCTTTCCTTCTGTATCAAAGCGATCCGGTGTAAAATAGCGACAGGAAGTCACGTAGCCAGAGCAAGCTGTGAAATCGAGAAATCTGCAGGACACACTGGCTTTGATCCGTCCGGCAGGAGTTCTATAAAGAGAGCGGGGGGGTGACCGCTTTCTGGGTTCAGTTCAGACACTATCACTCTTGAGAGATTTGAGCAAGGCAGGGGTTGAAACAGCAACAGGGATATTATTCTGTGACCTATCACTGAACTTTAAAAATGCTTATTTATGTAGCGTTTTCATTGAGACAGTTTACCGAACTGGCCAGAATGAGTCATTGATTTATCGATAATCATTAAGTATGCTGTTAGAATGTGGACAAGATATAAAGGTATAAACCGGGCTCATATAATCAAGAAAGATGACATTGGCTACTTTATAGTGGTGGACTTGATTTGGTCTGAGGCTTTTATAGTGAAGATGTAATTTAACTGTAAAACTGTATTACCTTTGAATGCCATGAACACAACCAGTCATGATGTTTTCATCTGATTGTCAAACAAATCACTTTAAAAAGCAGATTACCTTCACACGTTTATCCAAAATAATAACAGCATGCGAACAGTGCACTGTGCACCTGCCAAATCTTCAATTCGCAAGATCCCTGACAGATCCACGGACGACAACATTGCACTACACACTGACCTCACCCATCTGGACAAGAGGAATGCATATGTGAGAATGCTGTTCAGCAACTACAGCTTGGCCTTCAACACCATAGTGCCCTTTAAGCTCACCACAACGCTCACTGCCCTGGGACTGAACTCCCTATGCAACTGGGTCCTGGACTTCCTGATGGGCCGTCCCCAGGTGGCGAAGGTTGGCAACATTACCGCCTCCAAACTGATCCTCAACATGGGGGCCCCACAAGGGTGGGTCCTCAGTCCCTTCCTGTACACCTTGCTCTGTGATAGGATTGTGTCAAGGCACAAGAACCCAATGGTTTACTCTGACAGAGCTCCAGAGTTCCTCTGTGGAGATGGGAGAACCTTCCAGAAGGATGACCATCTCTGCAGCACTCCACCAATCAGGCCTTTATTGTAGAGTGGCCAGACGAAAGCCCCTCCTCAGTAAAAGGTACAGGACAGACCGCTTGGAGTTTGCCAAAAGGCACCTAGAGGACTCTCAGACCATGAGAAACAACATTCTCTGGTCTGATGAAACCAAGATTGACATCTTTGGCCTGAATGCCAAGCTTCACGTCTGGAGGAAACCTGGCACCATCACTACGGTAAAGCATGGTGGTAGAAGCATCATGCTGTGGGTATGTTTTTCAGCGGCAGAGACTGGGAGACTAGTCAGGATCGAGGCAATTTAGACATTTCTAAAAACCTGTTTTTGCTTTGTCATTAAGACTACTGAACATCTAATCAAATGGCTACCCAGTTTCGCAAGCAAGAAAATGGCCTTGCCGAAATCCTACCCCCATTCTAATTTCCTTAAAAAAATCAGAGTCAAATACTTTCTATAGAACAAACTTCACATCAGGATAGGCAACCCAAAATTAATAATTAATGTATGTGTGTTATATTAAACATAGAGGAGGGAGTAAAATGTAGGCAAGCAATAAACATTTCAGAACAACTACTAGTCAAATAAGACATGGGAGAGATGGCAAATTTTGGCAAAGATATTTATTTATAGACTGATACACTTGAAACAAATAGCCAAACCGAAAACTGCAGACATTACTAGTGCCTCCCCCGCAATCAAACTGCCATAAAAAATAAAATGAAACGCAGCCTAACATGATCATTGACAGTTGCCTTGAAGGACACAAATAAAAAATGCTTTCTGCTACTAAGATCAGAGAAATGTAGGCTAAACTGACAACTGAATGAAGAGCAGAAATCTCAACTAGCAAGCAAGTCGCAGCAATGGAGAATTGAGTGCGTGAGCGTTCACGTGGGGGGGGGGGGGGGGGGGGTTCTGGTAGGGGGGAGATTTTTGGCACAACACCGGCCCTCAATGAATATATCTTCCAAACATCGTCTTCTCGGGCGTTATCACTTAAATGTAGCCTTTATGCCTACATTCTTAAGCTCTTGATGGTTGCTAGGCAGCTCCCTTTACTACTATCATCCTGGCAGTTCTAAACTTTGCCAGGCATGTCACTTCACCCATCTCTTTGCAGACTCCACCACTGTTTTCTTAACCACAAGTGGATGGATCCATAAAGAATTAATGTGTGAATAAATATCACTGAATGACAAAAATATTGTAATGAAGGCATTCAATTGTTGCTTACTGAAACCCCAAAGTCATCCAATTTTTATAATACATTTGATAGAAGCAATAAACTACCTGCGTGTGGTCAACTATTTCAGCACCGTTTTGCTCTGCTTT
Source organism: Salmo trutta (assembly GCF_901001165.1). Lineage (NCBI taxonomy): Eukaryota > Metazoa > Chordata > Actinopteri > Salmoniformes > Salmonidae > Salmo > Salmo trutta. The sequence continues at coordinate 29,604,411 of NC_042975.1, forward strand.
GAGACAAGCTTGGTGTATTGATAAATCAATGTCAGAGGTTTCTTTTCACTGAATCTCTGTTTGGATATTAGGCTGGGGAAATGTTAGCTCAATTGAGGTGAGTGGTGCTCATGATCATCTTGTCTAGTTGGCTCATTTATTAGCCCTGATCAGAGCATTTTGCCAGGATGTTATGTAGATTAACAAGTGGATTATTTTTCTCTTCAGTTGGTCGCTTAGTAATCTAGCCGAGGCCTACTCCCAACCAAAGGCCTGTGACTTATCTTAATCAATCAATGTGATTTTGTTTCACTAAATCTCCATCTGTATATTTGGTTAATTGTCTGGCTGGACAAATAAGTGGAGGTGGTATAGCTCATCTATTCGTTGTCTCATCTATCACTGATCAGAAACATTTAGCGTGCAATAATGTAGCCTAAATTCAGTGTAGGCCTATTATTTTGCTCGGTCATGTATAAGCAACCCCAAAAGCCAACGGAGGGTGTTCAAATGCTTTTGAAAGGATGAAGATACATTCAGAGTAAGACCCTATGCCTGCTCCCTAACAAAGCAGAGTGAGGGTAGGAAAGCGATGAAATGTGGATTAAAAAAGCATGGGCTTGCTTTGGGCTCTGTTTCAACATATCATTTTTTTATATGACGGGTTCCACATGTTGTTGCCATAATGCAAGTTGTGTAGGAAAAAGATTTGTATTTTATTCTGTTATATTTCATTATATTCTAAGCCTACTGTAAAATGTGTGTTGACTGTGTGTCTAGTCTTTTTAACAAAATAACTGATTTCATGTGCATGCCGCAGTCATATAGGCTGCATAGATCAATAAAGTAATTAAACTCAATATACCATTCTATTCTTCTGAAAATACATTGTATTAGTCTTATGTTTCTTAGGACATGCCTAAACTAATTAATAATGGATTTATTTTTGATGGTGTATATTCTCCATGGATTTATTCAAATAGATGTCCACACACATCTGCACACCACTACTACCACTCTTCCCTGGCATGTCGTCATGCACACGGGAGGTATAAAAGGTGTATGCAGGCAAGAATATGGTAAAAATAGGCTTGTTTGTAAAAGGGTCATATAAACATGTCTCAAATGTTTTTACAGGCAAAATACCTTAAATCCTATGTCAAAGTAGTATATGATTAATTTGCTCCCATTTGGAAATGACAGTCTGTCTTAGGTTAGTTCTAAAAATCTTTGGCGTTATCTTTTTGGTTATCTTTTTGGTTATTACTATACTTATGGCCCAACCCATTGGTTTCTGGGACCAATCAGACGGTCTGAATGTGTTCGCATTCAATATAAGTCTAAGAGTCAAATCCAGACTCATTGAAGAGAAGAAACAAACCTTTGTGGGTGTGGCTTTTGGTCTGAGAAATTAGTCTGGGTAGCCAGGTAAGTATGCCAATACATTAGTTCATTAAAATAACCATACATTTATACAGTTTTCCAGTTATGTTATTGCTTAAGTAAACATATGAGCATTAAGGACCACTTTTGCAATGATTTCCAATTTATTAAGATCTCATCCCTACGATTTGCTCAACACAGATTGCAGTCATTTTAGGGCACATAGATTTAACAGTATAACAATCAGCTTGAAGTATAAATAAATCAATATTGTAAATCACAATAACAGTGGAGTGAATGTGTTTCTTTGCTGTTTAAACCTGCCCTCTAGAGGCTAGAACCCTCCACTACCCTCCTATTGGGTCTATAAACCACACGAATGGACTAAACCAGAGTACATATACATTTTAGTAATTGAATGAAATCAGTGCATTGGTAAAACAACCACACATCACAATCATTGCAAGGAAGAGAACCATCTAGGTCAGGAGGATGCGAGAGCAGACTTCAGACATGGCTGAGAGGAGACAGAGAGGACATCTCTGTGCTCTCTACTTGTGTTTGTTGCTGAGGCTGTGTATGTTGTCTTCGACTGACATTTCCCAGGAACCCCCGCCAGCTCCTCTCTATAGAGAAAAAAAGAGTTTGAAATGTTCATCTGTATGCACTCCAAAATGACTGATACAGTATATTAATGTCAATATACACTCAATGGCCAGTTTATTAGGTACCCCGTTCACGAAAATGGTGGCCATGGCATCGAGGCATTCCATTACTGTTCGATTGAACATTTGAATGAGCAAAAAGAGTGACCTAAGCGACTTTGAGCGTGGTATGATCGTTGGTGCCAGGCGTGCCGGTGTTGTGCCGAAAATCTCCCCCCTGACATAATTCTCCCCCCTTCGCGTTCTTCATTGCTGCGACTTGCTTGCAAATTGAGATTTCTGCTCTTCACTCCGTTGTCAGTTTAGCCTACATTTCACTGATCTTAGTAGCAGAAAGCATTTTTGTCTGCAGTTTTCGGTTTGGCTATTTGTTTCAAGTGTATGTGGTGGTTGTAGCTTGTATGGCGCCCTGGGCGAACCCCCCTTCAGCACCCGCCCCGGCAAGATGCCGCCCTAGGCGGCTGCCCATGTCGCTCATACCTAAATCCGATACCGATTTTGAATTAGTCTATAAATAAGTCTCTTTGCCAAAATTCAATCTCTACCATGTCTTACTCGACTAGTATTTTTGAAAGTGTAAGGATAATAACTCAGCAATAGTTGTTCTGAAATGTTTATTGCTTGCCAACATTTTACTCCCTCTATTTTTAATATAACACACATACATGAATTATTAATTTCGGTTGCCTATCCTGATGTGAAGTTTGTTCTATAGAATGTATTTGACTCTGATGTGTGTCACAGAAAATATTTCACTCTTGTGACAAAATTAAGGAAATTAGAAGGGGGGGATTCTGGCAGGGGGGAGATTTTTGGCACAACACCTGTTCCAGTATCTCAGAAACGGACACCCTCCTGGGCCTTTTACGCACAACAGTGTCTAGGGTTTACTGAGAATGGTGCGACAAACAAAACACATCCAGTCAACGGCAGTCCTGTGGGCAAAAACAGCTCGTTGATGAGAGAGGTCGAAGATGAATGGCAAGAATCGTGCAAGCTAACAGGTGGGCCACAAACAGGCAAATAACGGCGCAGAACGACATCTGAACAACTCGTCAGTTCTTGTCACAGTTGGGCTATTGCAGCAGACGACCACACCAGGTTCCACTTCTATCAGCGAAAAACAAGCTGGACCACCAACACTGTACAATTGAGGAGTGGAAAAACATGGCATGTTCTGACGAATTGCGTCAAGCTGATGGCAGAGTCAGAATTTGGCAGAAGCAGCATGAGTCCATGGCCCCATCCTGCCTGATGTCAATGGTACAGGCTGGTGGCAGTGGTGTACTGGTGTGGGGAATATTTTCCTGGCACAGATTAGGTCTCTTGATACCAATTGAGCAACGTTTGAATGCCAGACCTTGTAGAATCCATGCCCTGAAGAATTCTGGAGGAAAAGGGGGGTCCGACCCGGTACTAGATTGGTGTACTTACATTTGAATAGTACTAATATGGACAGAAGAATATTATGTGATCCAGAGGGTGTAAAAATGCCTCCAAGCCATAAACTCATTGTTCTTCTCTCTCTCCCAACACACACACAAACGGACACACACTCTAGGCCTATACCTTTGCCTAGCGTTCTGCTGCTGTGTGAAGGGGACAGCCTGGCCGTATCTCCGCTCCCTGGATCCTCATTGATTATTCCCAGGTTGGTGTTCCATTTGTTCCAGTTAACTTCCTCCACTCTGAAAGGACAGACAGATAGACAGACACATGCTCCAATTACTGTCCCTGAGTGTATGACACATCCATCAGCTGTCACAGAAAGCAAATCAATGATGCAGCACACCATGTACCAGGCTGTGGTGCTGCTGTGCACAGCGGCTGTGGAGTGCATTCAGTCATTTAATTCTAGACGCACAATCACTCAGCTGGGGTTGTATGAGGGGCTTTAAATGATATTTTCCTGATATGATGGGTTCCTGTCGAAATGGCTAGTGTTGGGAATGATTGTCATGCTATTGATATTGGACGCAATCAAATCTATAGAATGTTATCCAATAGGAATGTACAGGTATGTTCACTTGTACTTTTGTCAGATACAATCAGGTTGTGATGTCTGAAAGAATTGATCTATTCTCTCATCATTGATTCAACATCTACAGTATATAAATAAATTTGCCACCTGAAGCACCATCGGCGGTCTTTCTCTCCAGCCCTGGTCCCCAGGTCCTTGTCCACCCCAGAACGAAGCCTCCTTCTCAAGCAGCGAGGCAGGCTCCTTTCCAGATCCAGGATGGTGATGGCCCGCTGTAGACACACGTGTTCATTACAATGAAGAGCTAATATCAAACTATCCACAAAAACAAACAACACATTAAAAGAAATGTGCCATTTCCCTTTCTGTCAGTACGTCTATCTGTCCGCCAGTGAACCTGTGGTGGATCACCTGTAGTTTCCAGATGCTGGTGCTCTCCAGGGACATCTTCTCCACAGTGAGGCTCATGAGGGCGATGAGCATGTTGAGCAGCAGGATGTAGGTGAGCACGATGTAGGAGATTAGCAGCATGTAAAACACTTCCTTGTACTGGTACCTAGAAAAAACACATTCCTTATTGCCTAAATAACTGCCCATTTCTCCACCATGATAGCTAGTCCAGTATATGGAAGTTTATAACTGATGTGTGGTGATCTTTCTGGCGGAAAAAATGGCTGTCTTGGCATCACTCAGGTGGGTGCTAGACATGTCTATCTAAAAAGCCTTTTAGCATCTGTAAAATCAATAATTACCCCTCTGTGAACTCCAGGTCTCCCATGCCGATGGTGAACTTGAACAGCTCCATGATAGTGTGAGAGATGTTCCTGAAGGTGGGTTTTATACACGAATCCTCAGTGGGAAGGAAAAGGGTACGACCTTTTCCATCTGTGCTGTTTATTGGCTGTGCTGTATTATTGGCTGGCAATTCAGGTTCCATCAGCAAAGTGACCACCGCTGTGGAGGGACAGAGAATGCTTTACCACGGTCCATTCACAGAGGTTTTTTTTTACACACAGTACCAGTTAAAAGTTTGGACACACCTGCTCATTCCAGGTGTTTTTTTTGTTTGTTGTTTTTTACTATTTTCTACATTGCAGAATAATAGTGAAGACATCAACACATATGGAAACATGCTGTAACCACAAAAGTGTTAAACAAATCAAAATATGTTTTATATTTGAGATTCTTCAAAGTAGCCACCCTTTGGCTTGATGACAGCTTCAAATCAAACTTTATTTGTCACAGGCGCCGAATACAAGTGTAGACTTACCGTCAAATGCTTACTTACAAGCCCTTAACCAACAGTGCAGTTCAAGAGGAAATAAGAAAATATTTACCAAAGTAAAAAAATAATAAAAGTAACACAATAACATAACAATGAGGCTATATACAGGGGTACCGGTACTGAGTCAGTGTGCGGGGTACAGGTTAAAGGTAATTTGAACATGTAGGGTGAAGTGACTATACATGGATAATAAACAGCGAGTAGCAGCAGTGTACAAAACAATGGAGGTGGGGGTAAATGTAATAGTTCGGGGGCCATTTGATTAATTGTTCAGCAGTCTTATGGCTTGGGGTAGAAGCTGTTAAGGAGCCTTGGGTCCGCTTGCCGTCCGGTAGCAGAGAAAACAGTCTAAAACAGGGCTTTCCTCTGACACCACATATTATTTACTGTAGGTCCTGGATTGCAGGAAGCTTGGCCCCAGTGATGTACTGGGCTGTACGCAATACCCTCTGTAGCGCCTACGGTCAGATGCCGAGCAGTTGCCATACCAGGCGGTGATGCAACCAGTCAGGATGCACTCGATGGTGCAGCTGTAGAACTTTTGGAGGATCTGGGGACCCATGCCAAATCTTTTCTGTCTCCTGAGGGGGAAAAGGTTTTGTTGTGCCCTCTTCACGACTGTATTGGTGTGTTTGGACCATGGTAGATTGTTGGTGATGTGGACACCAAGGAACTTGAAACTCTCAACCCGCTCCATTACAGCATCGTTGATGTTAATGGGGGCCTGTTTGGCCTGCCTTTTCCTGTAGTCCACAATCAGCTCCTTTGTCTTGCTCACATTGAGGGAGAGGTTGTTGTCCTGGCACCACACTGCCAGTTCCCTGACCTCCTCCATATAGGCTGTCTCATCGTTGTCGGTGATCAGGCCTACCCCTGTTGTGTCGTCAGCAAACTTAGTGATGGTGTTGGAGTCATGTTTGGCCACGCAGTCGTGGGTGAACAGGGAGTACAGGGGGGGAACTAAGTGCACACCCCTGAGGGGCCCCAGTGTTGAGGATCAGCGTGGCAGACGTGTTGTTGCCTACCCTTACCACCTGGGGGTGGCCCGTCAGGAAGTCCAGGATCCAGTTGCAGAGGGAGGTGTTTTGTCCCAGGGTCTTTAGCTTAGTGATGAGCTTCATGGGCACTATGGTGTTGAACGCTGAGCTGTAGTCAATGAACAGCATTCTCACATAAGTGTTCCTTTTGTCCAGGTGGGAAAGGGCAGTGTGGAGTGCGATTGAGTTTGCGTCATCTGTGGATCTGTTGGGGCGGTATGCGAATTGGAATGGGTCTACGGTATCCGGGAGGATGCTGTTGATGTGAGCCATGACCAGCCTTTCAAAGCACTTCATGGCTACCAACGTGAGTGCTACAGGGCAGTAATAATTTAGGCAGGTTACCTTCGCTTCCTTGGGCACAGGGACTATGGTGGTCTGCTTGAAACATGTAGGTATTATCAACTCAGTCAAGGAGAGGTTGAAAATGTCAGCGAAGACACTTGCCAGTTGGTCCGGTCATGCTTTGAGTACACATCCTGGTAATCCATCTGGCCCCAATGACTTTGTGAATGTTGACTTGTTTAAAGGTCTTGCTCACATCGGCTACCGAGAGCATTATCACACAGTCATCCAGAACAGCTGGTGCTCTCGTGCATGCTTCAGTGTTGCTTGCCTCAAAGCAAGCATAAAAGCCATTTAGCTCGTCTGGTAGGCTCGCGTCACTGGGCAGCCCACGTCTGGGTTTCCCTTTGTAGTCCGTAATAGTTTTCAAGCCCTGCCACATCCAGCGAGCATCAGAGCCGGTGTAGTAGGATTCAATCTTAATCCTGTATTGACACTTTGCTTGTTTGATGGTTTGTCTGAGGGCATAGCAGGATTTCTTATAGACGTCCGGATTAGTGTCCCGCTCCTTGAAAGCAGCAGCTCTAGCCTTTAGCTCAATGCGGATGTTGCCTGTAATCCATGGCTTCTGGTTGGGATATGTACGTACGGTCACTGTCAGGACGACGTCGTCGATGCACTTATTGATGAAGCCGGAGACTGAGGTGGTATACTCCTCAATGCCATTGGATGAATCCTGGAACATATTCCAATCTATGCTAGCTAAACAGTCCTGTAGCGTCGCATCTGCATCATCTGACTACTTCCGTGTTGAGCAAGTCACTGGTACTTCCTGCTTTAGTTTTTGCTTGTAAGCAGGAATCAGGAGGATGGAATTATGGTCAGATTTGCCAAATGGAGTGTGGGGGATAGCTTTGTATGCATCTCTGTGTGGAGTAAAGGTGGTCTAGAGTTTTTTTGCACATATGACATGCTGGTAAAAATTTGGTAAAACTGATTTAAGTTTGCCTGCATTACAGTCTCTGGCCACTAGGAGCGCTGCTTCTGCGTGAGCATTTTCTTGTTTGCTTATGGCCTAAAAGAGTTGTTTGAGTGCGGTGTTAGTGCCAGCATCGGTCTGTGGTGGTCAATAGATGGCTATGAATAATATAGATGAGAACTCTCTTGGTAGATAGTGTGTTCTACAGCTTATCATAAGGTACTCTCCCTCAGGCGAGCAATACCTCGAGACTTCTTTAATATTAGACATCGCGCACCAGCTGTTATTGACAAAAAGACGCACATCCCCACCCCTCGTCTAACCAGACGTAGCTTCTCTATTCTGCCGGTGCATTGAAATTCCCTCCAGCTCTATATTATCCTTGTTGTCGTTCAGCCACGACTCGGTGAAACATAAGATAGTACAGTTCTTAATGTCCCATTGGTAGGATAATCGTAATCGTAGGTCATCAATTTTATTTTCCAATGATTGCATGTTAGCAAGTAGAATTGATGGCAGTGGGAGTTTATTCGCTCGCCTACGGATTCTCAAAAGGCAGCCCGATCTGCGTCCTCTTTTCCTCTGTCTTTTCTTCACGCAAATTACGTGGATCTGGGCCTGTTGCCGGGAGAGCAGTATATATTCTTCATCGGACTCGTTAAAGGAAAAAGTTTCTTCCAGTTCATGGTGCGTCATCCCAGTTCTGATGTCCAGAAGTTTTTTTCGGTCATAAGAGACGGTAGCAGCAACATTATGTACAAAATAAGTAAAAAAAAAATGTTTTACACACAACGCAAAAAATATAACAAAATAGCACAATTGGTTACGGCATGTAAAACGTCAGCCATCCTCTTCGGCACCATCTTAACAAGAGCTTTGCACACTATTTGTATTCTCTCAACCAGCTTCATGATGTAGTCACCTGGAATGCATTTCAATTTAGAGGTGTGCCTTGTTAAAAGTTAATTTGTGGAATTTCTTTCCTTCTTAATGCGTTTGAGCCAATCAGTTGTGCTGTGACAAGGTAGGGGGTATACAGAAGATAACCCTATTTGGTAAAAGACCAAGTCCATATTATGGCAAGAACAGCTCAAATAAGCAAAGAGAAACGACAGTCCATCATTACTTTAAGACATGAAGGTCAGTCAATCCGGAACATTTCAAGAACTTTGAAAGTTTCTTCAAGTGCAGTAGCAAAACCATCGCGCTATGATCAAATTGGCTCTTACGAGGACCACCACAGGAAAGGAAGACCCAGAGTTACCTCTGCTGCAAAGAATAAGTTCATTAGAGTTAACTGCACCTCAGAAATTGCAGCCCAAATAAATGCTTCAGAGTTCAAGTAACAGACGCATCTCAAAATCAACTGTTCAGAGGAGACTGCGTGAATCAGACCATGGTTGAATCGTTGCAAAGAAACCACTACTAAAGGACACCAATAATAAGAAGAGACTTGCTTGGGCCAAGTAACGCGAGCAATGGACATTAGACCAGTGGAAATCTGTCCTTTGGTCTGATGAGTCCAAATTTGAGATATTTGGTTCCAACCGCCGTATCTTTGTGAGACGCAGAGTAGGTGAAGGGATGATTTCCGCATGTGTGGTTCCCACCGTGAAGCATTGAGGACGAGGTGTGATGGTGTGGGGGTGCTTTGTTGGTTACACTGTCTGATTTATTTTGAATTCAAGGCACGCTTAACCAGCATGGCTACCACAGCATTCTGCAGCGATACGCCATCCCATCTGGTTTGCGCTTAATGGGACTATCATTTGTTTTTCTACAGGACAATGACCCAACACACCTCCAGGCTGTGTAAGGGCTATTTGACCAAGAAGGAGTGTGATGGAGTGCTGCATCAGATGACCTGGACCCCACAATCACCCAAACTCAACCCAAATTAGGGGGTTTGGGAGGCGTTGGACCGCAGAGTGAAAGGAAAAGCAGCCAACAAGTGCGCAGCATATGTGGGAACTCCTTCAAGACTGTTGGAAACGCATTCCAGGTGGTTGAGAGAATTCCAAGCGTGTGCAAAGCTGTCATCAAGGCAAAGGGTGGCTACTTCGAAGAATACAAAATATAAAATATATTTTGATTTGTTTAACACTTTTTTGGCTACTTCATGGTTATTGATGATGTGTTATTTCATAGTTTTGATGTATTCACTATTATTCTACAATGTAGGAAATAGTCAAAATAAAGAAAAACCCTTGAATTAGTAGGTGTGTCCAAACTTTTGACTGCTACTGTATATATACCCTACCGTTCAAAAGTTTAGGTTCACTTAGAAATGACATAGTTTTTGAAAAAAAATGTGTCCATTAAAATAACATCCAATTGATCAGAAATACAGTTTAGGCATTGTTAATGTTGTAAATGACTATTGTAGCTGGAAACGGCTGATTTGTAATGGAATATCTACATATGCGTACAGAGGCCCATTATCAGCAACCATCACTCCTGTGTTCCAATGGTACGTTGTGTTAGCTAATCCAAGTTGATCATTTTAAAAGGCTAATTGATCATTAGAAAACCCTTTTGCAATTATCCAGATACTCACTATATATATATATACTACAGTTCAAAAGTTTGGGGTCACTTAGAAATGTCCTTGTTTTTGAAAGAAAAACACTTTTTTTGTCCATTAAAATAACATCAAATTGATCAGAAATACAGTGTAGACGTTGTAAATGACTATTGTAGCTGGAAACGGCTATATATATAATTCATATTGTTTGCTTATATTCTCTCAATTGTTTTCAGTTGTTTAGAAGTGTCAATGAACGAGGGAGCTGTCAACTGCAATTTTGATAGGTCTTTTGATGATGTTGGAAGAATAAACAAATACATTTTGAATTCATGAGCCACTGACAGGCTGTGTTTGTGTCCCTGCGTGCAAAAGTGACAGAGGAGAGTTGAAATACCTGCTGAAAACCCAAAGAGGAAGGTAACGTAGACAAAGAGAAAGCGCAAGATATCACTTAGGATCATCTACAAAGGGAAAAAAAGAGAGTAAGAATGAGAGTATCAAACAAACTGGATTATAACTACAGCTCGGTCATAACACCAATGTTGTTCCAATGGTAGATACCCTGTGGCAATGAATCCTGTAGCTTCTCTGTAAGAGTGTCACTGGGACTGAATTCTGAAGTCTCAGTGCAGGAGTGCTGATCTAGGATCAGGTCCCCTCTCTCCATATAATTTTATTCATTGCGTTCTAAAAGGCAAGTGTTCCTATATCAGCACTCCTACTCAGAGACTCTTTGTGAAAACAGGCCCTGGTATCCAGTGTACCTTCTGTATCATGACACTGTAGATGCCCATGTGTCTGTATCCCCTGGAGAAGTAGAGCAGGTTGACCCAGCTGAGAGCCAGACACAGCACCAGAAACCCCAGGTACTCCTCCCTACCACAGCAGTACAGCACTAAGGAGGCCAGGAAGAAGATCGCCTGCAGAAAACTACACACAAAGGCAAGTTAAAGTCCAGCGTTTCATCAACTCACTGCGGAAGAGAGTTGGAATCACAGAGAGATAACCTCTGACACTAGTGAAACACTAACTTCCTACACACACATGCATAGAGCTGCCAAGAAACATTATCAACACGGCTTAGAAAACGTATCCTAAGATGTCAGGATCAAAGATAGACTAGTACTGCGTTGGACCGCTCTGACTTCAGCATGTTATTATACAGTGTTTACCAGTAGGAGTGTGTGTGTCTAGCCCACAAGCTTGCAAGGCGTTCTGAAAGATGTGGCGTTGTCCTTATTAGAAGTTATTCTAATCCCTTAGTTATTGCTATGCAGGGGCAGGTGATACATAATCTATCAAATAATTAGTGTTTGTGGAGAGAGATTTTATACAACTTACAAAAGGATTTCACTGTATCCGTCAATCAGCAAAGTGTCCAGGCTTGGACGTTTTCTCTTCAAGTCTAATATCTTGGGATAGAAAAAGAAAAACATTTGATCAACCACACTTTTGAATACAGTTTTGTTAAATGATATTTCAAACATTTAGGCTGGGATTCAATCCGATCGCGCTTGCAGACAACACAGCTTTTAAAGGCAATCTTACCGCGTTAATGGAGATAGCGTTCAAGGTCAATGCTGCAGGTGTCGGCTCAATTAGAAAATACCTTTAAGTGTCAACCGCGCTATAACATGGATCTAGCGCGAATCGGATTGAATCCCTGGCCTTAATCCTCATATAATCAAAGCACATCACACATGCACACATACCCCTCTTATGAAGAAATAGCAGGCTCCCACAGTTATAAAAAGCTGACCGGCGAGTCGCAGGTACTCCTGTCTGGTATGTTCCAGAGTAAAAGGTGGCTGGATATCAGAGGGTGAGAGAAGAAATTAAGCTGAAGTTAAAATAACTGTCTTTGGACAGCAGGTAGCCAGCCTAGTGGTTAGAGTGTTGGCCAAGTAACCAACTTGGTTTAGATTTTTTTATTTAACCCTTATTTTACCAGGTAAGTTGACTGAGAACACATTCTCATTTACAGCAATGCCCTGGGGAATAGTTACAGGGGAGAGGAGGATGAATTAGCCAATTGTAAGCTGGGGGTGATTAGGTGGCCATGATAGAATGAAGGCCAGATTGGGAATTTAGCCAGGACACCGGGGTTAACACCCCTACTCTTACAATAAGTGCCATGGGATCTTTAGTGACCACAGAGAGTCAGGACACCCGTTTAATATCCCATCCAAAAGACAGCACCCTACACAGGATAATGTCCCAAATCATTGCCCTGGGGCAGACGAGAGGAAAGGCTGCCTCCTACTGGCCCTCCCTCACCACTTCCAGCAATATCAGGTCTCCTATCCAGGGACTGACCACAACCAACCCTGCTTAGCTTCAGAAGCAAGCCCGCAGTGGGATGCAGGATGGTATGCTGCTAATACCTGAGCCATCAAGGTGACAAATCTGTCGATGAGTCCTTGAGCAAGGCATTTAACCATCATTTGCTCCAAGGACACCATACTACTATGGCTCACCCTGTAAAACACCACATTTCACTGCACCTGTATGTGACAATAAACGATTCATAAATAATAATTTGATCTCCTCTATAGCTGAATGATGTTAGCATGGATCCAAACTTAATTGCTCTTGGACCAGCCAGGCTAGAATAATGCAGCTTATTGTGATAATGCAAAGACCTCACCGTTCCCTTCTTCCTGTTGTAGGCAACAGCAGTGAAGACGGAGAGGTAAACCAGGTAAACCAGGAAGTTTAAGAAAAACATCCGAGCCGCAAACTTGTCCCACTTCTCCTCCAGTAGCCTGTTCAGAGGCTCAATCTGCAGCATCTCATGGCGATTCTGAAATTATATTTTATAATATTGATATAATATAGCCACACCTTTATGCTAGTATATCTATATTTTAGTCTTTCTCTCTTTAGCGACACACACTCACAGAGAGGTTGGAGAACAGCTGCACAGGGTTAACCACAGTGCAGAACTCATGGAGCAGTTTAGGGGTTAAGTGCCTTGCTCAAGGGCACAACAGCAGAAAAAGGCATCTAGAGCCCCATTTATACCTGGTGCTAACATGTGTCCTTCCTAATGTTGCCCACATTCTGATTAGTCAATGCTATCTGATAGCACGGACCCATTCTGAGTGTGCCCATATGCTTTAGACAGGTGTAGACTATTCAGATGCTCATAGCCAGAATCTTTTTACATGTCTATTTTCAAAGGATAAAGCTAAGAATATTAATAACTTCATAGTTGGAAGAAAATTAAGTGTATTCTACAAGAACCAATATCACTCTCTAAAAACACAACCTTATGGACCAATCCTTGGATAGCTTTTCAGAATTCACCGATAAATTGGTCCACATGTAAAAACTAAAGGCATAGAAACTGTAAATGACTTGGTAATTCTGAAAAGCAATACTGTCAAATACATGCAACTTAAATGTTTTCGATCACAACATTTTTATTCAAAATCTTTTGGACATCAGATCAATCTTGAGGGAATCCTATTTGAGTCAGAAAAGGATATTCATATGATAGGTAAGCTATACAAAACCTTGCAGAGAGCCCCATCCAACTGACAATCTCTTAGAAAAAAAATATAAACTATTGGAACCAGACTTAAAAATAAATAACTGATGTTGGCACAAGATGGAGGGAATGTTGGGCCATAACTAACAAGATTACAGTTAACGAAAATGTACACTTAATCCAGTATGAATACATTTATAGAATAATATTGAGACAAAATTCACAAATTCTGCAACACAACGGCAGAGTCATGTCTGAAGTGTAAAACTAATAATGACTCAATAATCTATGCCTTCTCGGAATGTTATAAAGTCCAAAAGTTATGGGCGGAGTTAGAAAGTTGGCTTTCAGAAGTATTACAATGTAAATGTACTTCTAATCTGTAAATCTGCATATTTCAAGACATGGCATAAGAGGGGGTGCAGTAAGATAACCGATGGGTTGGACGATACTTTACTCGTCAATCATCTTTAAAAAAAACATATACGTAAAAACTGTAAATCAAGCAATCGTTCGTCGATAACACAATGGAAAGGTCAAACGCTTTACTATCTAAAAATTGAAAGTGAGTGGGCTATGGAGAGAAACAGAGTGATGGGGCGCTGGAGATGGGGGTGTGTGCTAGTGGGTCAGGGCAGGTGTGATGTAGTTGATGTTTGTACGATGTTGTCATTTGTATGTGAATGTTTTGTATTGTTTATAAAAGATTTAAAAAATAAATAAAAATAAAAGATGCATTTTGATCTGATTGTGATCTAATCTTCCTGACCACCTTCAGAGGTAGTCAGGCATGCATTGTGTCTGGAAGTGTAGATGGATCTGGAAAGTGAAACCATTTAAATTATCATTATCCAGCCCTCTAAAATCATTGACAGGTGGCACCATTAACTCAGGCCTGTAACGGCCGTCGTATTGATTGGACCAAAATGCAGCGGGTATGTGAATGCTCATCTTGACTTTTATTTGAACACTACACAAAACAAGAAAAAACGAACAACAGCTAAACAGTTTTGCAGGCTAACCACAGCAGTGCAAAAACAACTTCCCACAAAGACAGGTGGAAAAAGGGCTACCTAAGTATGGCTCCCAATCAGCAACAACGAAGTACAGCTGTCCCTGATTGAGAGCCATACCAGGCCAACACAAAGAAATACACAACATAGAAAGAACATAGAAATACAAAACATAGAACAATACCCCAAAACCCCGACAACACAAAACAAACACACCCCTGCTACGCCCTGACCAAACTACAATAACAAATAACCCCTTATACTGGTCAGGACGTGACAAGGCCATCAACATGTGTCTTAAAATAAATAAATATTATTTAAAAATAATACCTCTCAAATAATTTGCATAGAGGGAGGGATCAGCAAATTTCATCACAATGCAGTGGACAGATGTGTAGACGCATGTCTGAAAATCTGGGCACAATCAGAATGTGGCCAAGATCAGGACAATGGATGCATGTTAGCACCAGGTATAAAGGGGCTTATGATTTATCATCGGATGGGGCCACAGTGTCTTCTGATCTCTCCTGTCTCAGCCTCCAGTATTTATGCTGCAGTAGTTTATGTGTCGGGGGGCTAGGGTCAGTCTGCTACATCTGGAGTATTTCTCTTGTCTTATCCGGTGTCCTGTGTGAATTTAAATATGCTCTCTCTAATTCTCTCTTTCTGTCTTTCTCTCCGAGGACCTGAGCCCTAGGACCATGCCTCAGGACTACATGGCATGATGACTCCTTGCTGTCCCCAGTCCACCTGGCCGTGCTGCTGCTCCAGTTTCAACTGTTCTGCCCTCGGCTATGGAACCCTGACCTGTTCACCGGACGTACTTGTTGCACCCTCGACAACTACTATGATTATTATTATTTGACCATGCTGGTCATTTATGAACATTTTAACATCTTGACCATGTTCTGTTATGATATCCACCCGGCACAGCCAGAAGAGGACTGGCCACCCCTCATAGCCTGGTTCCTCTCTAGGTTTCTTCCTAGGTTTTTGCCTTTCTAGGGAGTTTTTCCTAGGGAGTTTTTTCCTAGCCACCGTGCTTCTTTCACATGCATTGCTTGCTGTTTGGGGTTTTAGGCTGGGTTTCTGTACAGCACTTTGAGATATCAGCTGATGTACGAAGGGCTATATAAATACATTTGATTTGATTTGATTTGATCCTTTTGATATAAATGTGACTCACAGGAATGTCACTGCTGTAGACGATGATCTCCATGACAGAGTTCTTTTCGTAGGAGTCCAGTGAGGCCAGGTCATACAGGGAGGAGTGGACGGGTCCGTAAACCCACTCAGTGAATTTACGGGACAGGTGTCTGGTCTCCCTCTCCTGGAACTCACGATGCATCATGTGCTTAAACAGCTAGATGAGGAATAAAACAATTGGTTTACACGTAATGGAAGGATGTAGCACATTATGATAAACACATACAGTGCATTCGGAAAGTATTCAGACCTCTTGACTTTTTCCACATTTTGATCCGTTATAGCCTTATTCTAAAATTGATTAAATAGTTTTTTTCCCCCCTCATCCGTCTACACAAAATACCCGATAATGACAAAGTAAAAACAGGGTTTTAGAAATTTTTGCACATTTATAAAAATGTTAAAACTGAAATAGACATAAGTATTCAGACGCTTTACTCAGTACTTTGTTGAAGCACCTTTGGCAGTGATTACAGCCTCAAATCTTCTGGGGTATACCGCTACAAGCTTGGCACACCTGTATTTGAGGAGTTTCTCCCCTTCTTCTCTGCAGATCCTCTCAAGCTTTGTCAGGTTGAATGAGGAGTATCGCTACACTGCTATTTTCAGGTCTCTCCAGAGATGTTCGATCGGGTTCAAGTTCGGGCTCTGGCTGGGCCACTCAAGGACATTCAAAGACTTGTCCTGAAGCCACTCCTGCATTGTCTTGGCTCTGTGCTTAGAGTTGTTGTCCTTTTGGAAGGTGAACCTTTGACCCAGTTTGAGGTTCTGAACGCTCTGGATCAGGTTTTCATCAAGGACCTCTCTGTACTTTGCTACATTCATCTTTCCCTTGATTCTGACTAGTCTACCAGTCCCTGCTGCTGGAAAACATCCCCACTGTATGATGCTGCCACCACCATGCTTCACCGTAGGAATGGTGCCAGGTTTCCTCCAGACGTGACGCTTGGCATTCAGGCCAAAGAGTTCAATCTTGGTTTCATCAGACCAGAGAATCTTGTTTCTCAGGGTCTGAGTTTCTTTATGTGCCTTTTGGCAAACTCCAAGTGGGCTGTCATGTGCCTTTTACTGAGGAGTGCCATCCGTCTGGCCACTCTACCATAAAGGTGCTGCAGAGATGGTTGTCCTTCTGGAAGGTTCTCCCATCTCCACAGATGAACAGATGAACTCTGGAGCTCTGTCAGAGTGACCATTGGGTTCTTGGTCACCTCCCTGACCAAGGCCCTTCTCCCCCGATTGCTCAAGTTTGGCTGGGCGGCAAGCTCTAGGAAGAATCTTGGTGGTTCCAAACTTGTTCCATTTAAGAGTGACTTCGCTCTTGGGGACCTTCAATGCTGCAGAAATGTTTGGGTACCCTTCCCCAGATCTGTGCCTTGACAGAATCCTGTCTCGGAGCTCTACGGACAATTATTTCGACCTCATTGCTTGGGACCTTATATAGACAGGTATGTGCCTTTCAAAATCATGTCCAATCAATTGAATTTACCACAGGTGGACTCCAATCAAGTTGTAGAAACATCTCAAGGATGATCAATGGAAACAGGATGCACCTGACCTCAATTTCGAGTCTCATAGCAAAGGGTCTGAATAGTTATGTTATAGTAGTTATAATAGTTTATTATTTGTAATAAATTTGCAATATTTCTAAAAACCTGTTTTCGCTTTGTCATTATGGGGTATAGTGTGTAGATTGATGAGGAAAAACATTTATTCAATCAATTTTAGAATAGGACTGTAACGTAACAGAATGTGTAAAAAGTCAAGGGTTCTGAATACTTTCGGAATGCACTGTATGGAAGAAAAATGCATTTTCTTCGTACGTCTAACAGGAACAAAATATTACAGTGAAGATGAGATGACAATGAGATTACTTAATTTGGAAACAACAAACTGTTGATCTGTTCTCCAGAAGGTCTTTACTGGGCCGAACACCATTACAGCATTACTCCATATTGGACTCCTCCCTTACCCCGATCTTGCCAGTCTTGGCAGCCAGTTTTATAGTCGTCAGGCCCTGGTTGTTCTCTATGTCCTCCAGCCTCCATTTAGGGTGCAGGCGGGCAGTTGTTGTGAGGATATGGTCGTACATAGAGGTGATGAAGTCAGTGTTCTCTGGTGTGTTATCAGCCAACACCACCAGGGCATGCAACACCATGTTACCCAGGGAATCACTCTCCCTCACGTCCACTCTCTGGTAGTCATTCTCCAGCAGGAAGTCCACCACCTCAGGCTGGTTGGTGCATGCAGCCAGAGACAGAGGCAGCTCACCTGGAAACACATTTTCCCTCAATTCAATGTCCTTTCTATTACCCTATCCACCACAACAGTGACAACCTTGTTGGAAATATTTTCTGGATATGTAAATCCACTTTAAATAAAGCTTCATAAAACACTTTAATAAAATTCCCTTAGTCATAAAGAAGGGAATGATTATTCTCTGAGGGATGACTAGACGCCTGACAAGCAGAAGAGTCTGTTGTCAAACCTACCAGAGGAGGATACTGTTCAAGGCTCAGTGATACTGACACACTCACCAAAGTAGAAGCTGGGTCCATCATGGGCCTGGAAGAATTTCCCACAGGCTTTGGCCTGGACGTTTGCTCCTTTCTTGATCAATAGCTCAACAAAATAGATGCTCCTTCTCTCAATGGCAATATGAAGGGCTGTTTGACCTATTTGATCCGTAGATAGAAAGGATAGAATATCATAACATGCATGGCCTGACATATACAGTTCCATGACTGTTTTGGTATGTTGAGGGCTGTGTACATAGAACGGAGTTGTCAGAGGCATGTGTGGAATAGATGAACAACATCAACTAATGATAATTCTGGTTATATGACAGTTCACCTTTGTAATAGCTGTCTGTGTATGCAGCATTTACAAATTCTTTGATGTCCCCCATCTTCTCTGAGATGTCAAGGAGATATTCAATTGTGTTATTTCTGCCTTTTCTCAGATTCAGTAGAGCCTTCAGCAGGACGTTTTTACCATACGATTGATCTAGGAGAGCAAGAGGTGAAAGAATGGGGTATAAAATAATACACTTGAGGGTCAGCGTTAGTGTTAAAGCTATAGGTACAATGCATTACCACTCTAGGTTTAGGGGTAGAGTTGAGGCTAGGGTTAGAGTTGAGCTAGGATGTGGACATGAAGTTAAAGTTAGGGTTGATGCTAGAGTTAGGGTTTAACTGGGATGTGGACATGAAGCTAGGGTTATTAAGGTTGAACCGGGGTGCGGACATGAACCTATGGTTAGGGTAATAGCTAGAGTTAGGGTTTAGCTGGGGTGTGGACATGAAGGTAGGGTTAGGTTAATGGATAGGTTTTGGGTTGAGCCAGGGTGTGGACATCAAGCTAGGGTTAGGGTAATAGGTTGGGTTAAGGTTGATCAGAGGTGTGGACATGAAAATAGGGTTAGTTTACAATACTCATTACACTGTAATAACACGAGTAGTTACACAGCAATAATAGCACTGTAATGTAAAGTGGTACCCTAAAATGCTACAATTATACAGTACTATATACTGTAATGCATAGTCCCCCTCACACTCAGTGTTGGAGAGCTTCTTCATGGACTGATGCAAGTACTGATGCAGCCCTTCCAGCTTCATGACGTCACCAGTGGACACGGCCTCAAACAGCCTCTTGATGTCAAACCTCTTGCTGACCCTGTCCTCTTTGTTCTCCTCCAAACATCGTACTTCCCTACAAAGAAAAATGTTAGACTTTAGTATTGGGAAAGCATTTCTTCTTCAATTGGAAAACAAAAAATGAATGGTCTTTCCCAAAAAGGCTTCAAAACAAAGACCTTATTCTCATGTTATATTGTAAATGAACTTCTGATTAACAAAACGTCCTCCCTGAGGGAAGACATCTGTGTTTTCTCAAACAGTATTAAGACTGTTATTAGTGTGACTTAGCCCTACAATCAGGCATTAAACACCATTTGTCTCCATACTGTACAGAATGTGTTATTATATTTTGTGAATGTGTTGTCTCACTTGTCAAAATTGAGATTGAATCTAATCTTGGGAGCGGCCTCCTCCAGCTCATCCTGGTAGTCTGAGTCCATGGGGGCTTTGGGCACCCCTGAACTGCCTAAGCCTAGGGCAGACACCAGCCGGTCAGGCTTCTTCATCTGTCTGCTCTGTGCCCTCTCATCATCCGTCCTGTCATCCGTCTCCAGAGAGAAGGAAGGGTACTCTGGGGCCTTTGACTTGCTCATAATGACTCCTGTTCTAGAGGAGGAGTTACAATGATAACACATCACAGTCATGTTAATACAGTATGTTCAGTATATTATAAATCCCATGAGAGGATTGACAAATTCTCATTTAATGTAATTTTTCTGCAGTGAGGGACTGCATTCATGGTTATCTTCCTGAGTTTTGGCATGATGAAATATTGTTTGGTCATACACATTTTAATAACTAGACATTGACTTTACAATTTCTTCCATTTATCTAGATTCTCTGAAACATAATAAGAGAGCTGACCTCAAAATACACCAGCTTTTAGACATGTGATGTTTCACCCCCAGATGGCTAACAAAGCTGGTTATTTATTAGCACTTCCCCATGACAACTATAGCTAATACAAAACTCTATCCAGGCCTGGAACCCTTTCTTTACTTAAATAACTGACAAAACATTCCTAGACAGTTCAGCTGAATATTAGGACAGCAATTACTGAGACACATTGTAAATAATCACATTTCTCTCCAAGCTAAACTGATCAGAATGAATCATTATTCCTGGGATTTAAATTATTTCTCAGAAAAAGGATGACATGAGAAACGACTTGTTTTGTTATTTCCTTGTAGATGCCCTAGAAAAGAGGAAGGAGATTGACAATGACTCAAAGTGAAACTCTGAAGACCTCTCTGCCTACCATGAGGAGAACAACATGTGTGGAACAGCAGAAAGAGAGAAGTCAGGAGCATGATTCAAACACATCCCCATTTATAACCCAGCACATCTAGATCCATCTCATTCTCATCAAATATTTTGGTTTATGATACCCTTGACAAATGAATGAAATAATACAGAACTGTGTTACGAGGGGATACAGTATTGTGAAAACAAATAATCTAAGGCTCAACATTAGTCACGATAGTTTTTTTTTAACATATTGTTATTCTGCTGATCCATTACTGTAAAACAAATTAGTGTAATGTGTACTTCAGGTCAATTTGCATGGCACAACACACACTCAGTGTAAAACAGTGAGCACATAAAACAGTGTGCAGCACGTGAACAATGTCTCTTATCCACTCTATGAGATAATGTCTGTATGCATAATTGATGTGGCCATTTTGCTATCACTTGATGTACATTATAGATCCTCATCTACTCATCTAAAGCTGCTGGACCTGGGGCTCAAAATGGCTTCTTCCTCTCAGAGAAGAAAGGCTATTTTCT
Source organism: Salmo trutta (assembly GCF_901001165.1). Taxonomy (NCBI): domain Eukaryota; kingdom Metazoa; phylum Chordata; class Actinopteri; order Salmoniformes; family Salmonidae; genus Salmo; species Salmo trutta. The sequence goes on from NC_042975.1 coordinate 29,625,667, forward strand.
GATGCGGTGTCATATGATTACCAACCCCTCCCTACTTACAAAAAAACAAAACCACAGTGTCTACCAACTGTAGAACATCAACGATGAGCTCTCTCCCACCACAACATATAGTCTGTTCCTCATTAAACACATTGTTTTTACTATGCTAATTTCATCTTTTCACATTAACTACAGTATAGCTGAAACTCAGGCTGAATAATCTAATTGTTGTGCTTGTTTTATTCTGCTCTGATACAGTCTTTATGTAACCGTGTACATTTGAATTGTCCTCCTGTGCAGATCTTGTTAAAAAACGACTAGACTGGTAGACAATGACATCATGGATCATCATGAAAACAAAGCATTTTAGAATCACAGTTTCAGACACATCTAACTAATAACTTGCATGCAAACATGTAAAACCAAACAGTGAGTAATTGTGATTTGGTTATATTCCTGGTTTCTATTAGTAGCCTGCTCTACAGTAGTTTCTCACAGTGAGCTCATGCACGACATGTTGACTGGAGTGAATGTTTACAGTTTGGAGTGAATTCAGCTATGGCAATAGAAGAACTGAAACTTTCCCACATAAACAAAGCAAATGCAAAGCCATCATCAACACCTGCTTATGATTCAATAATTCAAACATGGACATGAAGCCATCTGGGACCTGAAGGTCTAACATACAGATAACTGTACTTACACAGAGATGAATTAATTCCTTCCATGTATGTACGAAGACAACTTCACAGAGTGGTCTGTTGGATCACTTTTTCTCTTGTGTCTCTGTCTATCATATCATCCGTGTATTAAATAAACACCTTAAATCCACAACTGCATGACAAATCAACCTCTATGTACAGAGCGTGTGTGTGTGTTTGAATCTTACTCAATACTACTGAGTAGTAGGGAGGGATGCTATGGATAAAGCGATGGGAATGATCTTGGAGAGCGGAGAGAGAGCCAGATGCAGAAAGATAGTTAGAGCCCATCCCCAGGGAGTATCAGAGTACATTACCACTAGAGAGAGCTCTGCTCTGAGAGCTTAAAAGGCTACATGGCTGACCCTTGGTGTTATTGACCCGGCCTCTGTTGCACTGCTGAGACAGCAATGATATAGTGACCAGGAGATGCACAAAGGATCTTAGCTTATTCTTATGAATGTTGACAAATAACTGTTTTAATCTACATGTGTTTTGTTAACATTATATTCAAAAGTAAATGGACATCAGTTTAGCCATTGGCTCTTATTTACCCTCTGCATCCGAACTATATGCATACTATATCCCTATTGATAGAAACATATGTGGTATTCTAAGTACATTGATAAGGTGCTGAACCAACATTCTTAGTAAATCCTCAAAGTTCGCATACACACATATTCAGTGCACACAATGCAATGGTAAAATTCTGCATTTCACAATCTCTGTTTCAAAAGTAAATTCCAGTATCCTGATTTGTACAATATTATGTTGCAAATTCTTAAAGCCAAAATATCATCCCCTTCTCATTACTTCACACATTGAGTAGCCAACAAAATTTTGCACAGATGATCAATTTTCTAATATCCCCATAAGACCTAATGGTACAGTGTAGTTAGTTTGATGCAAAGGCATCTATCTTCTTGAGTACTGTATATGTCATAACAATGTAATAACACAAACATAGATGATTAATCTAATCGGACATAATTACATATTATCAGATAATACATTACTTACTTATTGTTTTGAATGTGTCTCGTCTCACAAGGGGTTTCCTTCTCCTTTAATACAACATTCAAGTCAGTAAGCGTTTCTTCTTTTTTCTTTCAGAACAACTTTGCAGGGCTTTTTGAGCGCCTGCCTTCTCTTAGATCTGCTTCCTCGTGAGCTGTGTTGTTGGTGAGTCTGTTCCTGTGACTAAGATTGTGGTCGGAAAAAAAACTTGTCTTGTGAGATTAGACTTCCATATACTGTAGTTAGAGGGATCAACAAACTTTATGACTTCTTTTACATGCGCCATGATAACATAACAATTTTATCATTTAGTAAAAACAGTATTAAATAATTGTAATCATAAATGATAGTTGTAATGATCAACAATACTAAAATCTTGTTAATAACACTGATGTGTAAGCTAGCAGTAGCAGAACAATGTTTTAGTTAAAATTTCAAATTCACCAATGCAAACATTTCAAATACAGTACATTATTTTACTGTAGTTAACTATGTCCTACATTACCACTTACCCCTTAATGTAGGCCTAATTTAACTTTTAGTTTGTACTATAAATGTGAGACATCATTTTGATTGGAGATTACACAATGAATTTCCAATAGTATTAATTCATAAACATTTCTGAGGATATCACAGGATAGTAAAATAAGCATGATGTTGATTGTAATGGTCACTGTTAGCAAATCAGAAAAAATACTATTCAAGTATTCAAATATTCAAGTAAACTGTCACGTTGGCATGAATGATTCAGGAGACAGGTGCAGGAATGCGTAACAGGGTTTTTTATTTTTTATTTACCCAAATTACAGCGTGCCGTGTTAAGGCACGGGGACGAAGACCAAACAAACACGTAACAAAACACAGGGTAGAAACCCAAACAAAAGAGTGAGGAGTACCTTGAATAAATAACACAAGCGCACGATGATTAACACATGGGACGAGACACGTAATCATCTGCGCAATCCACAATGGCAGAAAAGCCAAAAAACACAGCACAGGTACTCACACGAAACAACGGACATTGTAACAATAATGGACAGCACCATGGTGAACAAAGGGCACATATATACAAATACAATCAGAGGGAATAGGGGCCAGATGAGCGCAATGAAAGTTCCAGAGGGATCCGTGACATAAACAAATAGGAATGCCCCTCTGTATGTGAATTTATAACTCATAGTCTGCCATGAAAGACCATAACCACGCCCACATCTGTCCACATCCTGCCCATATTCCACAGGTAAAGAAAACACCCTCTGCTTCCTGTCTGAGCAATGGGAAAAGGCACTCCCACTGCCCATGATCCTTTGCACTCCGCCTTCCAGAAGGAAGATAGGGTGCATCATGGAGGTGATATTGTCCAGAATGCCCGGCACACCGCTCTGGTTATGTTGGCCAGGGAGAGGTTGGAGGGGTGTATTTTTTACACCTGGCCCAGGCTGAGCGGGTTGTGTCTTTCCCCCTCGATGGTAAGACTTACCCTCAGGTCACTACTGTCCACTCTAAGGGCACATCTGATCAGCTTCTGATAAAGCAAAGCAGTGCGACAAAAACAACAATACAGAGTTACACATACGCAAACGGACAGTCAAAAACACTACAGAAAGAAAAATAAATTGAAAAATCTATGTACAGTGTGCGCAAATGTAGAAGAGTAGGGAGGGAGGTAAGGCAATAAATAGGCCATAGAGGCGAAATAATTAGAATTTAGCATTAACACTAGAGTGATAGATGTGCAGATGATGATGTGCAAGTAGAGAAACTAGGGTGCAAAAGAGCAAGAGGGTAAGTAATAATATGGGGATGAGGTAGATGGGGTGCTATTTACAGATTGGCTGTGTACAGGTGCAGTGATCGGTAAGCTGCTCTGACAGCTGATGCTTAAAGAGAAAGAGGGAGATATAAGACTCCAGCTTCAGGGATTTTTGCAATTCGTTCCAGTCATTGGCAGAAGAGAATTGGAAGGAAAGGCGGCCAAAGGAAGTGTTGGCTTTGGGGGTGACCAGTGAAATATACCTGCTGGAGCGCGTGCTAAGGGTGGGTGTTGCTATGGTGACCAGTGAGCTGAGATAAGGCGGGGCTTATCTAGCAAAGACTTATAGATGACCTGGAGCCAGTGGGTTTGGCGACGAATACGTAGTGAGGGCCAGCCAACGAGAGCATACAGGTCGCAGTGGTGGGTAGTATATGGGGCTTTGGTGACAAAACGGATGGCACTGTGATAGACTACATCCAGTTTGCTGAGTAGAGTGTTGGGGGCTATTTTGTAAATGACATCACCGAAGTCAAGGAACGGTAGGATAGTCAGTTTTACGAGGGTATGTTTGGCAGCATGAGTGAAGGAGGCTTTGTTGCGAAGTAGGAAGCCGATTATAGATTTTATTTTGGATTGGAGATGCTAAATGTGTGTCACGACTTCCACTGAAGTCGGTTCCTCTCCTTGTTCGGGCGGCGTTCGGCGGTACCGGTCTTCTATTCATCGTCGATCCACTTTTAATTTTCCATTTGTTTTGTCTTGTCTTCCTACACACCTGATTCTCATTTCCCTCATTAAGTGTTGTGTATTTAACCCTCTGTTCCCCCCATGTCTTTGTGTGGAATTGTTTGTTGTAAGTGCTTGTGCACATGTTTACTGGTGCGCGTCGGGTTTTGTACCCATGTTGGTTATTGCCGTTGGTTTTGAAATTAAACTGCTCCGGCTATTACCTAGTTCTGCTCTCCTGCGTCTGACATCACTGCCACCAGTTACGCACGCCTTTACAGAATTCCACACCACACCATGGAGTCAGCAGGAGCAGGTACCCCGGTTATAGGAGTTGAGGAGCGTGTCAGAGAACACTCAGCGATGCTACAACATCTCGGCGTCGCGATGGACCGCGTCGTCCAGACCATGGACCACTGGGAGAGACAGGGAGTCCCTCCAGCGCCTCCACCAGCACAACAGGGGTTCCCACTACTCGTCCCTCCTGTACCCGGTCCCAGTGGGATGCGTCTCGCCCTTCCCGGGGAGTAAGATGGGATGGCGGCACGGTGCCAGGGGTTCCTGCTACAGCTGGACCTATACCTGGGCACCGTTTACCTGGCTCACTCGGGAAGGGAGAGGGTGTCCGCCCTCGTCTCGTGCCTCTCAGGGAGAGCTCTGGAGTGGGCTAATGCCGTGTGGGGAGAAGGAGATGCGACGTTGGACGACTTCACGGAATTCACCTGCCGCTTCCGGGCAGTCTTCGACACCCCGCCCGAGGGTAGAGCGGCGGGTGAACGTCTTTTCCACCTGAGGCAGGGGACGAGGAGCGCCCAGGAGTTTGCCCTGGAATTTCGGACTCTGGCCGCAGGAGCGGGATGGAACGATAGGGCCCTTATCGACCACTACCGTTGTAGCCTGCGCGAGGATGTCCGTTGGGAGTTGGCCTGCAGGGATACCACCCTCACCTTCGACCAGCTGGTGGACCTGTCCATTCGGATGGATAACCTGCTGGTCACCCGCGGACGTCCCGAGAGGGCTCTGTCGATTCCTTCTCCTAGCACCACCGCTCTGGTGCCTATGGAGCTGGGTGGTGCTGCGCTCAGGGAGGCCGGAGGAGGGGCTTTCCCATGTACCGTCTGTAGGGGTCACATTGCTGGTCGGTGACGGGTTGGTTCCTCTAGGGGTCGAGGCAGCAGGCAGGGCACTCTGGCATCGCCCCAGGTGAGCATGCACCACTCTCATCCAGAGCCCTCTGTTGTACACCTGTTTGTGCTTGTTTACTTTCCTGAGTTTTCCCCGCATAAGGTGCTCATCGATTCAGGTGCGGCTGGGAATTTTATCGACAGAGCATTCGCCCATAGGTAAGGGATCCCTACTGTTCCAGTGGTTAGGCCTTTCCCAGTTCACGCTCTGGACCGTCAACCTTTAGGGTCCGGGGTAATTAGGGAAGCTACCATCCCCCTGGGCATGGTGACGCAGGGGGGTCACCATGCCCAGGGGGGTCTCTTCCTCATTGACTCTCCTGCGTTTCCCGTGGTACTAGGCCTTCCCTGGTTAGCTCGTCATGACCCCACCATTTCATGGCAACAGAGGGCTCTCACGGGGTGGTGGCGCAAGTGTTCAGGGAGGTGTTTAGGGGTTTCCGTTGGTGCTACTACGGTGGAAAGTCCAGACCAGGTCTACACCGTGCGCATTTCCCTGAATATGCCAATTTGGCTCTCGCACCCCGTGCAAAAAAAAAGGCGACTCAATTACCACCCCATCGACGGGGGGGATTGTGCGATAAATCTCCTGGTAGACGCTACACTTCCCAGGAGTCACGTGTATCCCCTGTCACAGGCGGAGACGGCGGCTATGGAAACATATGTCTCCGAATCCCTGCATCAGGGGTACATTCGGTCCTCCACTTCACCGCCTCCTCGAGTTTCTTTTTTGTGAAGAAGGAGGAGGGAGGTCTGCACCCGTGTATTGACTACCGAGGCCTAAATCAGATCACGGGGAGGTACAGTTACCCGCTACCTCTTATCGCCACGGCGATTGAGTCAATTCACGGGGTGCGCTTCTTCACCAAACTAGATCTCAGGAGCACTTACAACCTGGTGCGTATCAGGGAGGGAGACGAGCGGAAGACGGCGTTCAGTACGACCTCAGGGCATTATGAGTACCTTGTCATGCCGTACGGGTTGATGAATGCTCCATCAGTCTTCCAAGCCTTTGTAGACAAGATTTTCAGGGACCTGCACGGGCAGGGTGTTGTGGTGTATATTGATGACATTCTGATATACTCCGCTACACGCGCCGAGCATGTGTCCCTGGTGCGCAGGGTGCTTGGTCGACTGTTGGAGCATGACCTGTATGTCAAGGCTGAGAAATGCTTGTTTTTCCAGCAATCCGTCTCCTTCCTAGGGTGTCACATTTCCACCTCAGGGATGGAGATGGAGAGTGACTGCATTTCAGCCGTGCGTAATTGGCCGACTCCCAACACGGTAAAGGAGGTGCAGCGGTTTCTAGGGTTTGCCAATTACTACCGGAGGTTTATCCGGGGTTTTGGTGAGGTAGTGGCTCCCATTACCTCACTGCTGAAGGGGGGACCGGTACGTTTGCAGTGGTCGGCTGACGCGGACAAGGCTTTTGGTCACCTGAGGGCTCTGTTTACCTCGGCTCCCATGCTGGCCCATCCGGATCCCTCTTTGGCGTTCATAGTGGAGGTGGACGCGTCCGAGGCTGGGATAGGAGCCGTGCTCTCTCAACGCTCGGGTACGCCACCGAAGCTCCGCCCCTGTGCCTTCTTCTCAAGGAAGCTCAGCCCGGCGGAGCAAAACTATGATGTGGGGGACCGGGAGCTGTTGGCTGTCGTCAAGGCTCTAAAGGCGTGGAGACATTGGCTTAAGGGGGCTAAACACCCTTTTCTCATCTGGACTGACCACCACAATCTGGAGTACATCCGGGCAGTGAGGAGACTGAACCCTCGCCAGGCAAGGTGGGCCATGTTTTTCACCCGTTTTGTTTTCACACTTTCTTACAGACCAGGTTCCCAGAACATGAAGGCAGACGCACTGTCCCGGCTGTATGACACAGAGGAGCGGCCCATGGATCCCACCCCCATGCTCCCGGCCTCCTGCCTGGTAGCACCAGTAGTACGGGAGCTGGATGCGGACATTGAGCAGGCGTTACGTGCAGAACCCGCTCCCCTCCAGTGTCCCGCTGGGCGTCTGTACGTTCCGTCTGCTGTCCGTGATCAGCTGATCTATTGGGCCCACACATCACCTTCCTCTGGTCATTCAGGCATCGGTCAGACGGTGCGCTGTCTGAGTGGGAAGGACATGAGGGTTTACGTTTCCTCTTGCTCGGTGTGCGCTCAGTGTAAGGCTCCTAGGCACCTGCCTAGAGGTAAGCTACACCCCTTACCCGTTCCACAACGGCCATGGTCGCACCTGTCGATCGATTTCCTGACCGATCTCCCCCATCACAGGGAAACACCACGATCCTGGTTGTTGTGGATCGTTTCTCTATGTCCTGCCGTCTCCTTCCTCTGCCCGGTCTCCCTACGGCCCTACAGACTGCGGAGGCCTTGTTTACGCATGTCTCCGGCACTATGGGGTGCCTGAGGATATAGTGTCTGATCGGGGTCCCCAGTTCACTTCGAGGGTCTGGAGGGCGTTCATGGAACATTTGGGGGTCTCGATCAGCCTTATCTCAGGTTTTCACCCCAAGAGTAACGGGCAGGTGGAGAGTTAACCAGGATGTGGGTAGGTTTCTGAGGTCTTATTGCCAGGACCAGCCGGGGGAGTGGGCAGTGTTTGTGCCCTGGGCAGAGATGGCCCAGAACTCACTCCGCCACTCCTCCACTAACCTCTCCCCCTTCCAGTGCGTACTGGGGTATCAGCCGGCTCTTGGCATCCTTGGCATCAGAGTCAGACCGAGGCTCCTGTGGTGGACAACTGGTTCCGGCGAGCGGAGGAGACATGGGACGCCGCTCATGTTCACCTTCAGTGCACCGTGCTGCACCAGAAAGTCAGCGCAGACCATCACCGCACTGACACCCCGGTGTTCGCACCGGGGGACCGGGTCTGGCTCTCGACCCGAAACCTGCCCCTCCGCCTGCCCTGCCGGAAGCTGGGTCCGCGGTTTGTGGGGCCATTTAAAGTCCTGAGGAGACTGAACGAGGTGAGTTACAGGTTACAGCTTCCCCCCGATTACCGTATTAACCCCTCGTTCCATGTGTCTCTCCTCAGGCCGGTGGTGGCTGGCCCTCTCCAGGAGTCTGAGGTGCAGGAGGTTCCTCCGCCTCCTCTGGACATCGAGGGGGCCCCGGCGTACTCCATACTGGATTTGAGGCATCGGGCGAGGGGCCTTCAGTACCTCGTGGACTGGGAGGGGTACGGTCCGGAGGAGAGATGCTGGGTTCCGGTGGAGGACGTGTTGGACCCTTCAATGCTGCGGGAGTTCCACCGTCTCCGTCCAGATTGCCCTGCGCGTCGGGGGGGTACTGTCACGACTTCCACTGAAGTCAGTTCCTCTCCTTGTTCGGGCGGCGTTCAGCGGTCGGCGTCACCGGTCTTCTAGCCATCGTCGATCCACTTTTCATTTTCCATTTGTTTTGTCTTGTCTTCCTACACACCTGGTTCTCATTTCCCTCATGTTGTGTACTTAACCCTCTGTTCCTCCCATGTCTTTGTGTGGAATTGTTTGTTGTAAGTGCTTGTGCAAATGTTTACTAGTGTGTGTCGGATTTTGTAACCATGTTGGTTATTGCTTTATGCCGTTGATTTTGAAATTAAACTGCTCCGGCTATTACCTTGTTCTGCTCTCCTGCGTCTGACTTCACTGCCACCAGTTACGCACGCCTTTACAATGTGAGTCTGGAAGGAGAGTTTACAGTCTAACCAGACACCTAGGTATTTGTAGTTATCCACATATTCTAGGTCAGAACCATACAGAGTAGGGATGCTAGTCGGGCGGGAGGGTGCGGGCAGCAATCGGTTGAATGCATTTAGTTTTACTAGCATTTAAGAGCAGTTGGAGGCCACGGAAGGAGTGTTGTATGGCATTGAAGTTGGTTTGGAGGTTTGTTAGCACAGTGTCCAAAGAAGGGCCAGATGTATACAGAATGGTGTCGTCTGCGTAGAGGTGGAACAGAGAATCACCAGCAGCAAGAGCGACATCATTGATATATACAGAGAAAAGAGTCGGCCAGAGAATTGAACCCTGTGGCACCCCCATAGAGACTCCCTGAGGTCCGGACAACAGGCCCTCCAATTTGACACACTGAACTCTATCTGAGAAGTAGTTGGTGAACCAGGCGAGGCAGTCATTTGAGAAGCCAAGGCTATTGAGTCTGCTGATAAGAATGCGGTGATTGACAGAGTCGAAAGCCTTGGCCAGGTCGATGAAGATGGCTGCACAGTACTGTCTTTTATCGATGGTGGTTATGATATCGTTTAGGACCTTTCAGAACATCAGCTGTCTGAATTTGGGTGAAGGAGAAGCGGGGGGGGGGGGCATGGGCAAGTTGCTGCAGGGGGTGCTGAGATTTTGGCCGGGGTAGGGGTAGCCAGGTGGAAAGCATGGCCAGCTATAGAAAAATGCTTATTGAAATTATCGATTATCGTAGATTTATCGGTGGTGACAGTGTTTCCTATCCTCAGTGTAGTGGGCAGCTGGGAGGAGGTGCTCTTATTCTCCATGGACTTTACAGTGTCCCAAAACTTTTTGGAATTAGTGCTACAGGAAGAAAATTTATGTTTGATAAAGCTAGCCTTAGCTTTCCTAACTGACTGAGTATATTGGTTCCTGATTTCCCTGAAAAGTTGCATATCGCGGGGGCTATTCGATGCTAATGCAGAACGCCACAGGATATTTTTGTGCTGGATAAGGACAGTCAAATCTGGGGTGAACCAAGGGCTGTATCTGTTCTTAGTTCTCCATTTTTTGAATGGGGCATGCTTATTTAAGATTGTGAGGAAAGCACTTTTGATGAGCAACCAGGGATCCTCTACTGATGGGTTAAGGTCAATATCCTTCCAGGATATCCGGGCCAGGTCGAATAGAAAGGCCTGCTCACTGAAGTGTTTTAGTGAGCGTTTGACAGTGATGAAGGGTGGTCACGCACGCAGGCAATGAGGCAGTGATCAATGAGATTCTGGTTGAAGATAGCAGAGATATATTTAGATGGCAAGTTGGTCCTGATGATATCTAAGAGGGTGCCTGCCCATGGTTACGGATTTAGGGTTGTACCTGGTAGGTTCCTTGATAATTTGTGTGAGATTGAGGGGAACTAGCTTAGATTGTAGGATGGCCGGGGTGTTAAGCATGTCCCAGTTTAGGTCACCTAACAGTACGAACACTGAAGATAGATGGGGGGTGATCAATTCACATATGGCGTCCTGGGCACAGCTGGGGGCTGAAGGGGGCCTATAGCAATGTTGAGAGACTTGTTTGGGCACAGACCTGGATAGTAATACAGAACTCTGCAGGCTATCTCTGCAGTAGATTGCAACTCCGCCCCCTTTGGCAGTTCTATCTTGTCAGAAAATGTTGTAGTTAGGGATGGAAATTTCAAGATTTTTGCTGGCCTTCCTAAGCCAGCATTCAGACACGGCTAGGAAATCCGGGTTGGCAGAGTGTGCTAAAGCAGTGAATAAAACAGACTTAGGGAGGAGGCTTCTAATGTTAACATGCATGAAACCAAGGCTTTTACGGTTACAGAAGTCAACAAATGAGAGTGCCTGGGGAATGGGAGTGATGCTGGGGGCTGCAGGGCCTGGGTTAACCTCTACATCACCAGAGGAACAGAGGAGGAGTAGGATAAGGGTACGGGTAAAAGGCTATAAGAACTGGTCGTCTAGTGTGTTCGGAACAGAGTGTAAAAGGAGCAGATTTCTGGGCGCGGAATAATAGATTCAAGGCATAATGTACAGACAAGGGTGTGGTAGGATGTGAGTACAGTGGAGGTAAACCTAGGCATTGAGTGACGATGAGAGGTTTTGTCTCTAGAGCGGGGTGGAACAAAGAGGGGGATGGAACAAAAGGGCTAGCTAAGGCATATTGAGTAGGGCTGTAGGCTCTACAGTGAAATAAGACGAAAATCGCTAACCAAAACAGCAATAGACAAGGAATATTGACATTTGGGAGAGTCATGTGTAGCCGAGTGATCATAGGGTCCAGTGAGTAGCTAAGCGAGCTGGAGACACAGCGATTCAGACAGCTAGCAGGCCGGGGCTAGTAGGCTAGCAGATGGGCCTCAGGGGGACGTCGCAACGGAAGAGCCTGTTGAAACTCTCTCAGACGGTTACGTCGGCAGACCAGTCGTGATGGATCAGCGGGGTTCCATGTCGGCAGCAAAGGGCCCAGGCCAATTGGCAAAAGAGGTATTGAAACCCAGGAATTGTCTGATGGATCTCTTTGGCTAGCCGGGATATAGGCCTAGCTCGATGCTTGCTTTGGGACAGAGACGTTAGCCAGGAGTAGCCACTCGGATAGCAGCTGGCTAGCTGTGATGATCCGGAGTAAATGTTCAGAGCTTGCGGTAGGAATCCGGAGATGTGGTAGAGAAAAAGCAGTCCGATATGCTCTGGGTTGACATCGCGCTGTGCAGACTGGCAGGAATTGGCCGGGCTGAGGCTGGCTGATGTCTTAGTTAACGGTGAGGACCGCTAGCAGTGGCTAACTGACTACTAGCTAGTAGCTAGTTAGCTGGCTAGCTTCTAATGGGGGTTCTGGTTCTAAAGTATAAAAAATAGCAGATCCATACCACATTGGGTGAGGCTGGTTGCAGGATAGTATGTTCAGTCCATAGATTGAAATTGAGATTAAAAATATAAAAAATATGTACGAAATATATACGAAGAAAGCGATATATACACGGGACAGGACAAGACAAACAAAACAGACGCCCGACTGCTACGCCATCTTGGAATCTCATGCAGGCTGGAGTCGCTCACCTCCACCTCTATAGGTAAAAATATGAAATAGGTGTAATGACTCAGTAGCTCTGTCTCTCGTGGACTTAACAGGACTTAACAATCCTTCTGTAAGTGACACAAATTTACAGGGTTTGTGACTAAGTCAGTGACAGTATGTGAATGTTTATGAATCAATGTACCTAGCTCATTCATCCAGCCACTCAGCATGGCTACAAGAATGGCCACCACATTTCCCCCATTGAGCGTTGCTGCCACCGCCAAGTAGGAGCCATCGAAGTAGAGGAAGTAGAAGATGGAGGAGGTGGGATCAGGGATATTTGGCGGAGTGAAATCAAGTGGCATGGCATAGGTCAGCTGGGCTGAGGTGCTTATATTGACAAATGCAAATAGGGATAGAAATAGTTAGCTCAGTATAATCAATGGTCAAGTTGTGATTTTTTAAAATGTATTTAACCTTTATTTAACCCTAACCCTAGCTCCTAACCCTAAAACTAAACCTAGCTCCTAACCCTAACACTAATTCTAACCTCAACCCCCTAGAAACAGCATTTGACCTTGTGGGGACCAACAAAATGTCCCCAGTTGGTAAATGTTTTGTTGGTTTACTATTCTTGTGCGGACTTCTGGTCCCCACAGGTATAGTTAAACACGTCCACAGCTGCATGTTAGCTAACCTACAACATAACACAACACATCCATTCAAATAATGTTCAGTATGTAGTATGTTAGTGATAACATCCTTCTTTACTAAAATAGAATTAGTGCTAAAAGAAGAAGAACAAGAAGAGCAAGAAGAAGGAGGCCAGGGTATTGTGCTCACATATCTATGTTCCACTGGTTGGTGGCAATTTGAAGTAGCCCCAGCTGGCTGCATTCTGGCCAGTCATCATGGCACAGCTCTCAGAACCTCAAAGCATGGACACCATATATTCATTGATGGTTCCTGTCACAGTGAAGTCAGACAGGAACCCCGGCCTGCATTCAAATGCAAAGTGAAAAGCAGAATGTCCAAGCTTTCTGAATCTATCAGTATATATAGTAAACTCCTGCACATAGGATAAGTGTGAACTGGGTGCATAGACATGCACTTATCAGGAGTCCACTGGCTGTATATGAAGTACATCTATTGCTCAAAATCAGCCCAGTCATGTAGACATGATATTATAGGCCTATCAAATCAATTCAAATCAAGTTTTATTGGTTACATACACGTGTTTAGCAGATGTTATTGAGTGTAGCGAAATGCTTGTGCTTCTAGTTCTGACAGTGCAGCAATATCTAACAAGTAATATCTAACAATTTCACAACAAATACCTCATACACACAAATCTAAGTTAAGGAATGGAATAAGAATATATAAATATATGGATGAGCAATTTCAGAGCGGCATAGGCTAAGATGCAATAGATAGTATTGAATACAGTATATACATATGAGATGAGTAATGCAAGATATGTAAACATTATTAAAGTGACATTATCAAAGTGACTAGTGTTCCATTTATTAAAGTGGCCAATGATTTCAAGTCTGTATGTAGGCGGCAGCCTCTCTGTGCTAGTGAAGGCTATTTAACAGTCTGATGGCCTTGAGATAGAAGCTGTTTTTCAGTCTCTCGGTCCCAGCTTTGATGCACCTGTACTGACCTCGCCTTCTGGATGATAGCGGGGTGAACAGGCAGTGGCTCGGGTGGTTGTTGTCCTTGATGATCTTTTGGCCTTCCTGTGACATCGGGTGCTGTAGGTGACCTGGAGGGCAGGTAGTTTACCACCGGTGATGCGTTGTGCAGACCGCACCACCCTCTGGTGAGCCATGAGGTTGTTAGGTGCAGTTGCTGTACCAGGCGGTGATACAGCCCGGCAGAATGCTCTCAATTGTGCATCTGTAAAAGTTTGTGAGGGTTTTAGGTGACAAGCCAACTTTCTTCAGCCTCCTGAGGTTGAAGAGCGCTGTTGCACCTTCTTCACCACACTGTGTGTGTGGGTGGACCATTTCAGCTTGTCAGTGATATGTTTGCTGGTATATGCCTCATGTACCAAAAGATAGTGACACAATCGAAGCCCGTGGCTATGATGAGATTTGAATCTGGGTTTGGAAGAGTACACAGGAAATAACTGTTGCAGCACCCATCCTGCCTGGTGATCAGCTGACTGGTGTCTCTAGGTCTGAAGAGCTGACAGCTGTCTCCATCTGACCAATCACAGCCTGAGGGTATACAGTGATCATAAAGGACTTGTTTGGATAAAGAGATCTGGTATTTTCTAAATCAAAAATCTATATCACATAGGCCTAATAGTGGGTGACACACTATTTATGACCCAAAAAATATTTTACCTGTTTGGGCTTTCCAGAATATAACCGCATGCATTTGTCCAGACACCCCAATTCTACAGACATTCTGGAGCTTGTCTCTAGGCAGAGATGTGATGCACTCATTCAGAGTTGTTATGATTTGTCACATGTCCTGCTTTTTGACCTGCAAAAGAAAACCCAATCATATATTTTTTAACCAAAAAAAAAAGTGTTAAACAAATCAAAATATATTTTATATTTGAGATTCTTCAAAGTAGCTACCTTTGGCCTTGATGACAGCTTTGCACACTCTTGGCATTCTTTCAATCAGCTTCATGAGGTAGTCACCTGGAATGCATTAAGCTATCCGTTACTGTTTTTGATCTAATATCAAGTAACACAACTTTGACTGAAGTAATTCCTATATCTATGTCCAGAACATAGTTCGCCATGGTTAGCTGCTTCTGAGATTAGGCTCCTTAGCCTATTAATTCTTGTACATTTTATCCAGAGCCCAGCGATTGTAAACAGAGGGCGCTACTAATTTGATCTAAGGCGGACACCATAGACCTAAGTTCGTTTTGGTCACAGGTCACAACAAATACAGTTTAAATATATTGCAAAATTGAATTCAAGAAAATTAATGTGTGATTAAATTGAATTGAAAAGCACATTCATCCACTGACTTCATCAAAAACGAGCAGTTGATACAAAAATAAAAGTCCCAGAATGCATTTCGCAAAAAAAGGGCAGATTCAGAAAGACGGGTCGCGTCGCAGTTACCTTTGCGCTATTTAGCTAGAATTAGCTTTATTTCTGTAATTACATTCCAGTAGTGAAGGGGTTAGTAAATCAATTGACATGGAATATTAAGTGTCACAAACTAGCTATGTGCCTTTGATGTGTTTGTGAAGTAAACGAAGCACTCGATATTTTTAATTCGGTGAGTAAACCGCTTGCTAGCTGCTAACGTTAGCTCCCAGTGTCCAGATGTCAGCTGGCAAGCCGGTTCGCTAGTGACAAAAATGCTTGCTTTAAACAAGATTATTCAGAATTTGTACGATACAATAACGTATATGCAGCAATGAAATCCTTCAATATTATGTAATGATTTTCTAATTACCTCTTGTTTGCAGCAGCAGTCATCGCTGGAAAACAAACAAGGGGGTGCCGACATGGCCTCAGTCGTAGCGAAACGAGAAGGACCACAGTTCATCAGTGAGGTTGCTGTGAGGGGCAACGCCGCAGTGCTGGACTACTGCCGGACGTCGGTGTCAGCTCTGTCGGGAGCGACAGCGGGCATCCTTGGGCTCACAGGACTGTACGGATTTATCTTCTATTTCCTCGCCTCGTTCCTCCTCTCCCTTCTTCTCATCATTAAGGCCAGTCGCAGGTGGAACAAGTGCTTCAAGTCTCGGAGGATGCTCTTTACAGGAGGGCTTGTTGGAGGTCTTTTTACCTACGTCCTGTTCTGGACTTTCCTCTACGGAATGGTGCATGTGTACTAATAAAATTGACCAGAATGTTGAGCAAGTTTTAAACTTAATGTCATGTAAATCCAATTATAATTGTCTAACTGCCCGCAAACTTTGTAGATATAGGCGATTGATTAAATACTTTGTTAGATTAACTGTTTATTATACAGCTACGTGAAGTATGTCTGTCAGCAACTCTATACATAAACTAAAACATGTCCTGCTTTCTCTCATTTACTGAACTGTTAACTGCTGCAGTATGTTATTGTTTATCTCTGCTCTATTGCATCTCTAGGATAACTGAATTTACCAAATTGTGTCATCTAGCTGTTGATACATGTTATAAACATTGATGGGAAGTGTGCATCAGAGTGAGGTGCCTGATGCTAAAATATTTTTCAAGTAGTGTAAATAGGATATAACGGCTCTGGTTGGATCCTTCAAAATAAATAACTCCATACAACCTGTTTGTATAATTTATTGATCATAAGATTTGGCAGACAACTGATATGATTGTTCTAACAATGGCCATTAGCCCTAAAAATGCATTATCATACAATGTTTTCCATTTAAAGGAAATACATTCAATAACTTGCCTCATACTCCTCTAGTTCTGACTTTGTATATACAGACATATTGAACCGGACAAGGCAGAAGTTACAAGCAATCACAAATGAGAAGTATTTATGATAGACAACCTTAGACCCAGTGTATTTTTCAATTGTGTTAAAAAGCAACCGTTCTCTCACGATGTGGTATTCCATCATATGTCTCAAGGATTCATTCTACTACAAGCGGTCTGTCAAGGTTTGAAGGAACACCGCTGCCAGCATAATAACCTAGTTGAGCACTCTGCAATGGTTTGATTGCATGGCCTAATTGACCCCTCAACAGATGCATTATGATTCAATCTTGGAACAAGTAAATAAGCCGTCAGAAATAGAATAGTGCTTTTTCTCTTTGATAAATATCTCGCTTCTTGGAGCGTCTGCATTGTCATTGCAGCAGTAAAGTGTAAGGAAAGGAGAGCATTGTCATTTCTATTTTCCAGCCCATCAGTCATCATGTCCAATTAGGACATGCATCACTCCTGAGAGACATAGGAAAACCAGAGCCATGTATCAGCATCAGTAACCTCTGCTGGAAGAGGAGAAAGAGGGTGGGCATCGGGATCAGCACCTCACCCACCCACATTTTACTTTCCACCTGCTACAGGACCCAGTCTAGACATCTTGACAATAGCAGAACTTCCTTGTTTCAGGTCTCTCTTGAAAAACAGGTCTTCTGACCTCAATGGGACAACCTGTGTTAATAAAGGATAAATAAAAATGTCTCACAGATCCGCCTCTAGCCTTTTAGGTGCCCTAAGCGAGAATTTCTTAAATAACATCTGCAGTTCTACACATTTTGCCTTGACAAATGCCATGTTAGTACGATATCCGGGTGTATAAACAAAATCAATGGGGGCCTTCTGGAGGTAAAGGGCCCCTGGAGGTCAGGGCCCATGGGCACGTTCCCTTCGAGCCCAGCAGGTAATTCAGCCTTGAAGGTTTATTTTATTTATTTAACTAGGAAAATCAGTTAAGAACAAATTCTTGTTTAGATAGCTGGCTAGACTAACTTACCTAGTAATCCTATAAAATGTTAGCTGACATGGGCTAATAGACATTATAGAAGAACTGCTGATGCACTACCACATTTTTTAATTGCACGTAAAATCAACGTTTATTGGTTGTGTACACAAAGTTGTGTATTCTACTATGCTATCTCAACAGTAAGTTGTCCTACGTGCAGCTTCTAGTCTGGTGTCTCACTCTGAATTAATCGGTTAGTGTCGTGGAGGGTGAGTATTATACCGTTGCCCCACAGTTCGTGGAGAGAGAATGTGAACCTCGTTTTTCTCTCCGGTTTTAGGGTCCTGTTTCTCCTCGTTCTTCGTAGAGAGTGTGGTAAGCTCATGTTGTTCCCCAGCATGTTTCCTGTGTTTTCTTGTGTCTCGGTTCACCAATGTCTTCGCAATCTCTTTGTGCTTCTTGATCCGTTCTTTCCTGTTAAAGGGATGTTTTATTTGTTTTACTGACAGACAGAGAGAAGTAGCAAGGCAAACAATCCAAGACTGAAATTATTTACTTTACTGAATAAACGACAAAGTGTAAATTCTGTAGTTAGTAGTAATAGTGTCATAGTGTCTTACTTGAGAATCTCAAATTTCCTGTCTCGGTAGAAGGAACTCGTGCTCAACATGTAGATAAATATCATATCACATGCAAATTTTCCCTGAAACAAAGACAAAGGCAAGGTTCAAGTCAATACATACAATAGAGTCACATTAATCATGATAGAAATAAGGCCAACACCCCCAATAAAGCTTCAGGCAACTTCACAGGCCATAGTGAAAACAAAAATACAAAAAACACTAACTGTCCTGTGGATGTGTACAGCAGACTTCAAAGAGCTGTCTCCTCAGATAAATAAGACTGAAATAGGGCACTAAACCTTTTGTTCGGGGGCAGAGGGCTTCTGAATGCCAAATTGACACCTATACACCCAAGGAACTCCTGTAGATATGACAGGTTTAGACAGTGAAAAGAAAATGTAACGATATTGCTTAGACCTACTCAAATGTTTCAGATCTACAAACAAGGGGATAGGGATCAATTTGTAATGAAGAAGATTAGCATATTGTATGAAAAATTATAAGGGATCGCCCTCCTGTGGTGATACAGTGCATTCAGAAAGTATTCCGTATTCAGACAAATGGATGAAATTAAATACAAATCCTCATCAATCTACACACAATACCCCATAATGACAAAGCGAAAACAGGTTTTTAGAAATGTTCGCAAATTTATTAGAAATAAAAAACAGAAATACCTTATTTACATAACTATTCAGACCATTGGCTGTGAGACTTGAAATTGACCTAAGGTGAATCTTGTTTCCATGGATAATCCTTGAGATGTTTCTACAACTTGATTGGAGTCCACCTGTGGTAAATTCAATTGATTTGACATTATTTGGAAAGCCACACACCTGTCTATATAAAAAGGTCCCACAGTTGACAGTGCATGTCAGAGCAAAAACCAAGCCACGAGGTCGAAGGAAATGTCTGTAGAGCTCCGAGACAGGTTTGTGCTGAGGCACAGATCTGGGGAAGGGTACCAAAACATTTCTGCAGTGGCCTCCATCATTCTTAACTGGAAGAAGTTTGGATCCACCAAGACTCTTCCGAGAGCTGGCCACCCAGCTAACTGAGCAATCAGGGGAGAAGGGCCTTGGTCATGGAAGTGACCAAGAACCCGATGGTCACTCTGAAAGAGCTCCAGAGTTCCTCTGTGGTGATGGGAGAACCTTCCAGAAGGACAACCATCTCTGCAGCACTCCACCAATCATGCCTTTATGGTAGAGTGGCCAGATGGAAGCCCCTCCTCAGTAAAAGGCATATGACAGCTCACTTGGAGTTTGCCAAAAGGCATCTAAAGGACTCTCAGACCATGAGAAACAAGATGCTTTGGTCTGAAGAAACCAAGATTGAACTTTTTGGCCTGAATGCCAAGCGTCACATCTGGAGAAAACCTGGCACCATCCCTACAGCGAAGAATGGTGGTGGCAGCATCATGCTGTGGGGATGTTGTTCAGCAGCAGGGACTGGGAGACTAGTCAGGATCAAGGGAAAGATGAACGGAGCAAAGTACAGCTAGATCCTTGAAGAAAACCTGCTCAGAGAGCCCAGGACCTCAGACTGGGGCGAAGGTTCGCCTTCCAACAGGACAACGACCATAAGCACACAGCCAAGACAACACCGGAGTGGCTTTGGGACAAGTCTCTGAATGTCTTTGAGGGGCCCAGCCAGAGCCCGGACTTGAATCCGATCGAACATCTCTGGAGAGACCTGAAAATAGCTGTGCAGTGATGCTCCCCATCCAACCTGACAGAGCTAGAGAGGAGGAGCAGAGAAGAATGGGAGAAACGAGACTCGAGGATGTAATCACTGACAAAGGTGCTTCAACAAAGTACTGAGTAAAGGGTCTGAATACTTATGTAAATGTGATATCAGTTTTACATTTTTAATACATTTGCAAAAAACTTGTCATTATGGGGTATTGTGTGTGGATTGATGATAGATTTTTTTTTTTAAATCTATTTTAGAATAAGGCTGTAACAAAATGTGGAAAAAGTCAAGAGGTCTGAATACTTTCCGAATGCATCGCATTTCAAAAGCATTTGATAGCATCCAACCTGGGCATGCTGCATGAAACAGAATTACAGAGAAATCTTTTTTGGGGGGGGAGAAAATAGATAAGCATGTGTATTGGAAACAAATTAAAACACAAATCTATTAAATGACTTCTTCAGCCTACCATCCCGTTAGCGGGATCATTTTCCAGCGAAAACTCCTAGCGACATTAGCATAACGAAATTCAATAATTTTTTTTTTTTCAAATATAGGGCTGTCTCATATCGTTTTATAGATACACCTCTCTTGAATCGACCCTCGTTGTCCGATTTCAAAAAGGTTTTACAGGAAAAGCACAATATTAGATTATGTTAGAGGAGTACATTGTAAAAGTCGCATCATATGAATTTTCCGAGCAAGCACACCCATCACATATAACCAAAAAACAGCTAAATGCAGCACTAACCTTTTACAAACTTCATCAGATGACACACCTAGGACATCATGTTACACACAGCATGCAATCTTTTGTTCAATAAAGGTCATATTTCTATATAAAAACAGCATTTTACATCGGCACCTGAGGTTGACTAACTATTTTCCCATATAATGCGTCCCGGGAAACAGTGCTACAATTTTATAAATTACTATTCGAAAACGATTTTTTAAATATATATTGTCAATCTAAGATTTATAGATGAATATCTCTTGAAAACACCTGTCAAAACAGATTTTAAATTAACTTTACAGGGTAATCACACTTTGAGATCAAATGGGATGCGATACCCAGAAATTGAGCTCGAAAACCTAGCTCGGCGCCACCTGTGAACAATAGCACGTAACATCTGATATTGTATAATATCGCCAATAATCCCTCACCTTTAGTTGTCTTCATCAGAAATCACTTCCCGATGTCCCAGGTCCATGACAAATGTATTTTCGGTCGAAAAAGTCCATGCTTTATGTTCCATTAGCTTCCTCTTGTTAGCGCGTCCTAAGGCTGTAATCAAATGTTGATCCGTGGGCGGCAGCTGTCTAACGCAAAATGACTGTTTACGGTAAGTTAGGGTCGTTCAAACATGTCAAACGTTGTATCAAGTAATCGTCAGGGCCTGTTTCAACAAGAGAGCCAATCAGATTCGAGTGGGACGATTTCATTGTGTTTCAAAAAACTTCCAAAGGTGGGGGCAGACACGGCCGCCAACGTCACAATGCTCATGGCCCTCCGACTGTGACCAATTGCCACATCGTCTCTTTCACTGAGTTTCTACCGTAGAACCCTCAAAACACTTTGTAAAGACTGGGGACATCTAGTGGAAGCACTGGAAAGTGCTCAATTTTCATTTTTTTACGTTGTGATTTATAGGTAAGGCTGTGAAGTCGAGTCCACAATTCAGATTTCCACTTCCTGGTTCAATCGGTCTCGGGGTTTTGACTGCCATACGAGTTCTGTTATACTCACAGACACCATTCAAACAGTTTTAGAAAATTCAGGGTGTTTTCTATCCATATAAAATAAGTATATGCATGTCTTAGCTTCTGACTTTGATTAGTAGGCCGTTGAAAATGGGAACGATTTTTTTCCAAAATGCGCTGTGGCGCCCCCTATCCTAGGGTAAATCCAACAGGTTAAATGACTTACCATGCCCATAATAGCGAGCCCAGACCCAATAGCTATTACTGTGGGAATGATGTTGAATTTTCCAGCCTGAAGAGCACAATAAAGAACAAAGAACATTTGATCTGACACAGACTGTAATATTACTACTACCAACACATTCAATTAGACAAGTAAGTGTAGCTAGAATCACTGTCATACCCGTCCATTCACCATGATATCAAAGCGAATCCCATAGACTTTATACAATGTCCGATAGCTCTCTCCAGCTTCATCTTTGTAATACCGGGCATATCTGGAAAACAAACAAATCAGCTGTTTGGAACAGAAATGTCAACAACTGCTTGGTAGAGATAGATCTGAGATTAAATACAGTACTTCGAGAGAGCTCAAGATAATAACTTTTCAGAATTATTATATCTGCATGAAGTAAAACGTGCTTAAGATGCAATACGGGGATCTTAAGCACAACAAATTTGTAACATGTTGTACCAATTGGATTCATAAAATATCATGCGAATTGCAAAAAAAAAAAAAATGGGGACCCGTTTCGGCTCATGAGCACCACTTTCAAAACTACTGGCTGAAATTATACAAAAGTTTGGGAACATTACTTTAATACATGTCAAGATGTACCTGAAGTTGTAGCCTGATGTGACAGAGCTGTTTAAGTTCATATCCAAACGAGTAAAGCTGTACTCTGGGTTACACTGTGAGTAGTCCTTATCCAAATCACAGTTCCACTCAATCAGAATTCCAACTGACCCACCCTGAGAGACAGAGACAGAGAGAGAGAAAGATGACACTGTTTATGAATAAACATCTGTGCTTGACGTTGCTCTAAATATGGAGGATTACTCTATTGCCCTGCTATTCATGATTTACTTTCTTAACCTTGACTATGAACTGTGGTCACATTTACATCAACTCCTCGTTAAACATTAACAACTAGAAACATAAATATACTGTACTTCACAACATTAAAACTGGCAACTCTAATGATAACACAGTAGCTACTACACTGCTGATCATCTTCGCCATATATGGTAAGAATGGCTCTGGTTAACCCATTGTCTTGTTCTATGCTGGGTGTCCGGCTATATTAACAACAAAAGTTAGTGTTTACTTGTAAATGTCTACCCTGAGCTTACTAGGGAGTTGAGGTGAAAGCACTTTATGCAGGGCTCTGTGACAAGCCACTTAATACAGATCTAGCAACTGCTATGTTTCATACTGTTGTTGCAATTATGCAACCATCATTGTTATTCATTTAAATGTCAGGCCTAATGACTGCAGCCTACATGGCAAATGTCCAATTAAATGTAATCAAAATTATGGTAATTACCTAACTGCCTGAAAGCAAGCATCATTATCAAATGGACTGGAGGAAAAGAGAATTACACCACTCCCGCACTGCTTGGATAGAATGATGAAAGCCTGAAAAGCCTCATTTGGATTCAGTGGACTCAGTGTTTAACAAGAAACCCAACCCTTTATGCCAGGTCTCCCTCTGCCAGGGAAAGCGGTCTCCTGACCTCAATGGGACAACCTGGTTAAATAAAGGACCAATTAAAAGATTTAAAAAATACATTTATGTACCACTACAGCCATGTCCTGAAAATCATGTCCAGTCCTGCTGACTAGGTCTCCCAGACGGAAGATGGGGCAGTAGGGATGTAGGTCATTGTCATAGGAACATCTCTTTAGATAGGAGTCATTACCGGTGTCCAGGACATTTGACCTGCGGGGAAAGGAGACAGAACAGGACATGTCATTTGTTTATGTGATTAGTAGTCCAGTATCATACTTTTCCTTGGCTAAATACAAAAAAGGTCATAGGCCTAAACCAAATAGAATGAACAATTAAGTTATCTTATCAGCTTGAAATGACACGCTTTTCTCTTTAGGCCGTGAAAATACTGCCCCCTAGCCCCAACAGGTTAAGGAATAGCACAGAGTTACATATATTATCTATCATTTCTTAAATAGCTCATATGGCACGTAAATATATTATGCTATTTCAAGCTGCACATCTACTAAACTGTTCATTTTATTCATGCTGCTCATTCAAGTAACTTCAAATCTGTCGTTCTGCCCCTGAACAAGGTAGTTAACCTACTGTTCCTAGGCCGTCATTGAAAATAAGAATCTGTTCTTAACTGACTTGCCTAGTTAAATAAAGGTAAAAAAAAAATATATATATATATATATATATATAAGTAACGTCATAGTTCAAGCACTTCATAGTTTAGACACTTTCCATTCAATACACACAATGTAGGGGGGAGAGGGGTATGTTGAGACATTTTTTACATTCAGTATCACTACGTCAAGGGAAATATAGTATTCTTTCTAACAAACATATGTACATTTATTTCAGGATATTGTGTATCCCTGGAACTAATCTGAATTATTGTAAACATAACAGTTTTAAAAACATAGTTTGTACAAAACAAGTGGTCTCTTGGCACAACTTACCCTGGGTATGGGGTAAATTGAGCATAGGGACAGGGTAAGTTGAGACAGCTTGGGGTAAATGGGTGATGGTGTCCTGTGCCAGTGGCGGGTGATGGTAGGTCAAAGTTTAATTAATGGAATGGGAGTGTGGTATAATTGTACATCTTCAATGCATGCCTACATTCAGCTATACACTGAGTATACAAAACATCTTTCCATGACATAGACTGACCAAGTGAATCCAGATGAAAGCTATGATCCCTTATTGATGTCACTTGTTAAATCTACTTCAAATCAGTGAAGAAGGGGAGGAGACAGGTTAAAGAAGGATTTTTAAGTCTTGAGACAACGGAGACATGGATTGTGTATGTGTGCCATTCAGAGGGGGAATAGGAACGTTTTCTGCATTTGAGGATACTAAGCCCATGAAACTGGTCCATGAGATTCTTGATATGATTAGCAAGCTCAGACTCCATTGTCATCAGATAAGACCTTGTGTACCTCTGCCACTCTATCATAGCTTCTCTTTCACACAGGTTCATGTTCATTTTATTTTTTGTCAATGTACCTCTTCAGTGTCATTCAGTACATTTGTTCAGCCCTTACTGCTGCTCAAATTGACTTCTTCCCTTCTCTCACTTCCTTGGCTGCTCTCTCAAGAACCTCAAGGTGGGCTAGACCCCTGCTTGTTTTACGTTTGTATACACAGGGCACGATGATGTCTGCTCTGTAACAAACATCTTGAGTTCATATGCATGACACATTGCAAAAATACTATGCATAAAAATGACAAAATATAAACAACTTTACCCAAGGCAAACATTTTGACTATATTTGCCCACACAGCTTCCAGGATGCACTTTCACGCTAGGTTTAGGACTTCATATTGTAGCTTATAAGAGACCCCAACTGATGTACAAAACTATCTGCTTTGGTTTAGATAAAGAATCCTGAAACCTCTAACACAATACATTCATTTTTTGGACCTAACTTGCTTACCACTTTTTCCATGTGGTTTCTTCCTTCACAGACTCAATGAAATGATGACCTCTTCTTAAATATTTGGTCACATTATTAATTTTGTGTATGGTTTCCTAGAAACACTCTCCCCTAATCAAAAGATCTACAACTGAAATGATGAATCATGAATTGGCAGAGGTCTGATGTCTCTGTGCTTTCCTATTAGGCTTGGAAAGAGAACACCGATGTTCTGGCTGATGAACCCTTCTACAACAACAGCCTTACTTACTGACATGAGAGCACAGTGAGCCAATCAGATCTGTTCTGACTCCTGTCCTGGACTGGGCCTGCTCTGCTGTCAAGGACGTCTCAGATGACCGCTACACTGTCTCACTGAACACACATACACACACGCACCCAGTATGCACGTGCACAGACACACACACACACACATTCACTGGGCGATATGGCTGTATATAAATAGAAGGGACTGTGCACCCTCATAGCTATCCAAAGCAGTTCTAGGACATGTATCCCCCACTGCCCTACTTACACATACTTAATGAACTATGTCACTGACACTGACTGTTTCCCTAGAGACAAATAGCCTCTACTACCCTGAAGTCTGAATGAACAAGCCCCACTTAACACCACACCACTTACTTGGAGAATTCAAACTTCGGAAACCTGACAGAGTTCTTGATGTAAATTGTGAAGATTTCTGCCTTGCTTAATAAAGCCTCCCTGGAAAGTAAGGGGGAAAAGTGTTCATTCAAAGTGACTTCTCCATAATGGTAGATGATCAGGACAAGATACTTCAGAATACTGAAGTACATAACATAGTGTATGTAGTGGGTACACTTATACTGAGACTCAATGCAAAAGTGACAATTTCATTATTTTCACAGCAAAAGAGGATGAATTCTCACAAGGGTTTACGTCCCGTCTCAACGGGACACCAGCCATGTATCTCACAGGTCCCTGTAGAGTTTAAACACAGGCCGGTCTTCACCCCTGCAGGGAAAGGTAAAGATCGCTGTCAACATCCTGGAAAGACATAATAATCTTGGGGGAAATTAGGGTGAAGGGTAACGCGTAGGAGTTACCAAAGTTGAATAATTTTGTCATGCAACATTTTTCGAAGGAATTTCCTAGAGAGACATTTGTCCAATTCCAACACTGGTGATTCTCATAAGCTTTCTACACATTAGTGGTGTACATGTGCATTTTAAGAGAAATGTGATCATAGCCAGTGTTAATCTGTAAATAAATGGTCATCTTGGAAATGTAAATAGAAATTAGATAAAGACTGCCCCAGTTGACCATATTAGTCCTTACCATTGCCAGCAACTACCGCCTCACCCTCAGCACAATCCTCATTGTTTACACATTGGCCATCTGGCACCTTAGGGCTCTGGAGAACATAGGACACGTTGATGCAGTTAAAAATGCAAGCCTGTATTCAAAGCAGTGTATTGAAGAGCCTAGAGATGATGACAACATACAATACATGGTGACCACAGTGGGGAGCACCATTTGAATGCTAAAGCAATTTAGGAAAACACAATGTTATTGGACCAGTGAACAGTGACACACTGAACCCTTCATACTATGAAGATTTTATCTTCATAAAATATAATGAATCAATCATTCATAACTTATCATAGCGGCACCGAAAGCGTACTTTAACATCAAATAAGCAATTATTGGAAGACAATGGCAAGGTCAAGCCATCTTTCTCTGAGGAAAGAACTGTTGGGCCTGAGGCATTACAAATAAAGCTCTAGGCAGTTTGGATTCTGACATCCGCCTCAAATTACTAGCCGTTTTTTTCTGCTTGCTTTGCCATATATGGTAAGAACCATAGCATTATCAATGCTGACTTAGTGGAGTTTAATTTCCTTGTTTGATTGGATCATTAAAGTATTGCTATCTCAGCTGCACAGTCATCCAATCTCTATCTCAGGGGGATCTTTGAAAATAAATTCAATAAACAAGATTTTGTCTAGATTATGGTAGTACAAAATTGCTTTTCACTCACCTCAGCACAGAACCCAAGGCTCTGATGCGGGGTCTCGATGTAATTTGTAACAATGAAGAAAACCTGTTCACCCTGAAAAACAACAACAAGCTAAAACTATACTTTCCTCAATCAGGTTAGTCAGGGGACTGATGGACTGTGTGTTAACTATACAAAATTAAATCCCTAAATACATATTCTTTTGTCTAAGCTTTTAATAAGCTTAAATATAAATAGCACAGTTTCTCACCACATATTAATATAGTTTTACAAAATACAAAATGAAGGAGATCCAGTGGTGGCTGACTGGGCTCACCATGTGGACAAGAGCAGGCTTTTCTATTGAATCTGTTTATCATTGAGTCGCTAAAGGTTAAGTGAATAATACTGATTAGAGTCGAGAATCAACTCCCTATCTTTTATTTAACAAGACAGAAGAAATGGAGTGTCTATTGAGGAAACAGACTCATAGCTAAAATGCATATAACGATTATTCTGTTGCTCTACAGCCTGTACAGTATAACGTCCAATGACTCTAATCATCGCCATTTCCATGACCATACAAGATAAACATTATTTAAAGAAGAGCACTCTAAACACGTGTCAACTTCTCATATTCTAAAACAGTACCAAATGGATGTTCAAAATAGCTGACAAAGATGCTTATGCCAATGTTTCATAAAGTGCACTACTCTCATGCCATAGCCAGATATACTGCCAGATATACTGTCTCTATGGATGTGATGTAAAGCTGTATGTGGTGGCCTGTTACTTTAAAAATCAGTTGGGTGTGATTGAAAACTGATGAAAGTGAGTTAATGGAGAGACCTCATAAAAATGTTACTCATTGTACTTGAAAACATACAATATCAATGACATACTGTATCACTAAGACTTGAATGAATCATTTAGCAGTAGGCTGTGTACTGTGTGTCGGCTCTACCTGTATACATAAAATCTCCCAAAAAGTCCCTGAATCTCACCGTTGGAGGTATGACATAATCCTCAGGCCCCCACAGGCGAAGTCCAGTTTCCGTGTTGTTGGTCATGGCCACTCCTTTCAGCTTGGTGATGACAGAACTCTGGACGGTCTCTTCCCTCGATTGGTACCCCTTCTTAAACACTAAAACCCACCTGAGAATTTAAACACACTGATTATTGATTGTTTGATTTTTTTCTGTAAATTCATTCATTTTAACTCTCGGTCACTTGTGAAAATAGAGTAGTTGTCAGTCACATATAAAATTAACATGGATGGTTATTTGAACAAACTTGGATCCTTCATGTGCTGAGTGCTGAGTGTTCATAAGACACATACATGTCAAATGCATTCTATAACACTGTTATAGAATACTGTAAAACATGGTAATGAAATGAGGGAGAGGAGGCAGTCATGAAAGGATACTTTCATTTTGTGAAGGAATGATTTGTCACTGTGACATGGGTGGATTATTTAGGGTCAAAAGTAAAGTAACAAAAACAAAATGCTTTATTACATTTACCCGAACTGCAATTATTAATTCGATTTTTGTTGAGAATTTCTCTAATTGTATGAAGGAACATAGGAACAGATTGACAAGTTGAACTGGTAGCCTACTAGCCTAATACACACTTTTTACAAGGGTACATGATGTTAAAAGTTAATGACGGTAGCCTCGGGAAGGGGAGATGTATATCCTTCTGGAATTCTAGGTCTCTGGAATTATTATTGCAAAAATATATTTGAAAAAGTATATTGTCTGTATACTCTCATAGTGCATCAATATAGACACCTGAGGGTACCTTGGTAAAGCTGGTTTGAGATTCGATATTCACCAGACATTAGGACCTAAAAACTTCAATAGCTCCCAAATGATTTGAGCTACATACCTCAGGTTGGGTTATTTATGAAGGAAAAAAGGTGTACAACATTGCACATGTCTTATTTTCCAGATTCCGACCCGAGTTTCATAATCATGTGGTAACAGTGTAGGCAGCCTGGTGCTGTGGTAATGCAAATAGTTAGGAACTGTCAAACAAAGTGCATGATCACAATACTCAAATTTCACCACGTGACTTTGCAACCTTATTTCTACTGTCCATTATTCCTTATATAGTGAAGCATGTTGCACACATCCTTTAGTTTTCTCATACAATGAAAAAGGAAAGAGGGATACCTAGTCAATGATTCATACATTTTTTTTTTTTAAAACACTTAAAATTCAATACCTCCTTGACCATGTGACCAAGACACCTCAAACCAACCTTTGGTTTTCTGAAGTTTTTAAAAAGTTATTTTACTGTGATTTATTCTTTCTAATCTTTTTTACTTAGAAATTCAATATCTTCTTGATCACATGACCTAAGCACCTTAAACCAACTTTGTATTGTTCACATCATGGGGAAACACATTGCATACCCTTTGGTTTTCCTATAAAGTGTTTACACAATTTTATAATCAATATTTGAAAATGTAAAAATTCAATAGCTCTTTAACCACGTGACTTAGCAACCTCATTTCAACTGTCCATTATTCTTTATATAGAGAGGCATGTTGCACACACTTTGGTTTTCCTATAAAATACATGATTTAATATAAATATATGAAACTTTAAAATGTCAATAGGTCTTCAACCACGTCACTTAGCAGCCTCATTTCAACTGTCCATTATTCATTTGTTTTTATATACTGTATATATTTATTAAAAAAATCACT
This sequence comes from Salmo trutta, assembly GCF_901001165.1. Taxonomy (NCBI): domain Eukaryota; kingdom Metazoa; phylum Chordata; class Actinopteri; order Salmoniformes; family Salmonidae; genus Salmo; species Salmo trutta. The sequence goes on from NC_042975.1 coordinate 29,655,444, forward strand.
CCAAATGCAATAGAACCTTAACCATGTGACCTTGACACCCCAAAACAACTTTGGAACATTCACATGATAGGAACACACATCACACACCCATTGGTGGATTCATTTATTGTACTAGTAACATTTTTTACTTAGAATTTCTATAGCTCCTTGATCTAAGTGAGCAGCCGGATTGCAGTGGTACTTAAGCTGCCCCTGCCTAAGTCGGTCATGAATGTTGGTGTATGTACTGTATCTCAGACCAGAGGGCAGACTCTGGAAGAAGCCACACAGATTGTGAATTGAGTCCCCTGCTCTTTGTGTTGGCTTCTTCGTTTGCCTGTGTGTCATACAGCCTCTAAAGGCCTGAGCACTGCTGCTCTCAGACAGCAGAGCCCATACTGACTACCTTCCTCAGCTTGATGTAACATGTGGCAGGTGTAATAGCTCTGCAGGATTGTGGGAACTACGTTGAGGCTCCTCAGTCTCCATAGCAGGTAAGTGTTAAATGTACTGTGTTTTCAGTGAAGTTAAGGCATCTGCCTGTAATTGTCCCTAAATAATTGAAACTGATGCACCTCTCTACCTGTTCTCAATTGAGTGTCAGCTGAAGTAATGAAATCAGCCTTCTTTCTGAAGTCAAAAAGGACCTGCTTCGCTTTCTCCTCACAGTGATTTGTGAATGGTGTACTCTTTAATAGACTCCATTGCTTATTACATGTCTATCACCAATTTCTTATGCATCTTTATTTCTTATTTTAGTCCATGTTTCCAGACACTGCTGATGATCATCTATTACCATGTCTACATCCAGTTTCTAAATATAGCTTCAATCTCTAGCCATAGCTAAAAGACTCCTGATATCTCCAGGAGTGATAAGTATAATTGTTTGTCTTAATCTGTTGTTGTCTAGTATGGCCTTTTTGCTGGCTAGGGCCATCTACTTAAAGTGCTGCCTGTCTTTCCAGTAGCATACTTGGTGTGTGAACTGCTGATTGCTCATAACTTGCAGCTGATTGTTGACACATCAACCAGGATTAAGGGGCAAAACTAAGACTGTCGCTGAAACAAAGACTGTTCTGCAGAGTTTTTCGAGGAAGGAAGGTGAGGAAGGCTCCACACCATTCTCTCACTTGATTTTACCTAGTTATTTTCAGATGATCTAATTTTGCTCTTTTGTAGCTTTGTCAACTATGTGTATGTTTTCTATACCTGTTTGCTCCTCTCACTGTAGGCTTTACAGACAATCCCCACCCCTTGGCCGCAACCCTTCTATCAGAACAGGGCTGCAGGCAGCTGAGCGAAAATGGAGGAAAAACTAAACTCCTAGGATGACCTATCATCCTTTCACTCCCTCCTCTCTACCTGCTGCTAAAGCCACTTTCTATCACTCTACATTTCAAGCTTCTCTCTTTAACCGTAGGAAACTATTTTCCACCTTCTCCTCCCTCCAGCCACTCAAGCCATAGACTGACAACAACAGGCTCCTGAATAGCTTCTATCACCAAGCCATAAGACTGCTAAATACCTAACAGAATGGCTATACAGACTTTTTTATTTTTTATCTTTGCACTGTCTTTATGCACACTCCCAGGAGTCTACAGTCATGGCCAAAAGTTTTGAGAATGCCACAAATATTAATTTCCACAAAGTTTGCTGCTTCAGTGTCTTTAGATATTTTTGTCAGATGTTACTATGGAATACTGAAGTACAATTAAAAGCATTTCATAAGTGTCAAAGGCTTTTATTGACAATTACATGAAGTTGATGCAAAGAGTCAATATTTGCAGTGTTGACCCTTCTTTTTCAAGACTGCTGCAATCCGCCCTGGTATGCTGTCAATTAACTACTGGGCCACATCCTGACTGATGGCAGCCCATTCTTGCATAATCAATGCTTGGAGTTTGTCAGAATTTGTGGGGTTTTGTTTGTCCATGTTATGTTCCCCAGTTTCTGTGTTGTGGTTTTGTTTGAATTTCAGGAAATGGCTTCCTGAAATTCCTATCAAGCAGCTGATTGGTCGGTCACATCGATGATTGGAGATCTGACCCCGCCCTCTCGTCAGGGGATACAGCTGTATCCCATTACAGACTCCTTCTCAGCTATATAAGCCAGTGTTCTGTTGCTCAGAAGAGAGATGATTGATATGTCCTGTGTGTGTGTGTGTGTGTGTGTGTGTGTGTGTGTGTGTGTGTGTGTGTGTGTGTGTGTGTGTGTGTGTGTGTGTGTGTGTGTGTGTGTGTGTGTGTGTGTGTGTGTGTGTGTGTGTGTGTGTGTGTGTGTGTGTGTGTGTGTGTGTGTGTGTGTGTGTGTGTGTGTGTGTGTGAGAGAGGTAAATTATGTGTTAGTTGTTGCTAGTTTTTTGTTAAGTATTGTATAGCCGCTGATTCTGAGGTATGTGTGTGCCAATAGGATGCAGTGGTTTTGATTATTGGAATTGTTTACTTACATTTGTGTTATTCTGTTTCATTTGTTCCCAGGGGGGAAGGCACCTAGGGAGTGCTTAGGCAAGAGGCCTGCGGGCATACATAACCTGTAGTAGTTACTGTCTATACACACTAGGTAAGACCTCGGCGGACCACCCCTTGTATTTTGGTTAGCGCACCAGGTGTTGCTAAGTTAGGTAAGTAGTGGGTAGGCAGGTAAGGTAGGAGAGGGGGCTTTGACATTTACTTTCTTTGCTTTGGTTCCGTTCAGCCACTTTTTCCCAAATTTACCGTGTGAAGGAATAAATTCCCAGTAAACGGTAAATTCTCTGCCTTTGTCATCTTTACTCGCACCTACAATCCCATTCCCTCTTTTACTCCACGGGGAGTTGAGTTGTAGCAGGGTGTTGCGTACGTAACAGTCCACCCGCCTCCTGAGGATTGACCACAAGTTCTCAATGGGATTAAGGTCTGGGCCATGGACCCAAAATATCGATGTTTTGTTCCCCGAGCCACTTAGTTATCACTTTTGCCTTATGGCAAGGTGCTCCGTCATGCTGGAAAAGGCATTGTTCGTCACCAAACTGTTCCTGGATGGTTGGGAGAAGTTGCTCTCGGGGGATGTGTTGGTACCATTCTTTATTCATGGCTGTGTTCTTAGGCAAAATTCTGAGTGAGCCCACTCCCTTGGCTGAGAAGCAATCCCACACATGAATGGTCTCAGAATGCTTTACTGTTGGCATGACACAGGACTGATGGTAGCACTCACCTCGTCTTCTCTGGACAAGCTTTTTTCCGGATACCCCAAACAATCGGAAAGGGGATTCATCAGAGAAAATGACTTTACCCCAGTCCTCAGCAGTCCAATCCCTGTACCTTTTGCAGAATATCAGCCTGTCCCTGATGTTTTTCCTGGAGAGAAGGGGCTTCTTTGCTGCCCTTCTTGACACCAGGTCATCCTCCAAAAGTCTTTGCCTCACTGTGCGTACAGATGCACTCACACCTGCCTGCTGCCATTCCTGAGCAAGCTCTATACTGGTGGTGCCCCGATCCCGCAGCTGAATCAACTTTAGGAGACGGTCCTGGCGCTTGCTGGACCTTCTTGGGCGCCCTGAAGCCTTCACAACAATTGAACTGCTCTCCTTGAAGTTCTTGATGATCCGATAAATGGTTGATTTAGGCGCAATCTTACTGGCAGCAATATCCTTGCCTGTGAAGCCCTTTTTGTGCAACGCAATGATGACGGCACATGTTTCCTTGCAGGTAACCATGGTTGACAGAGGAAGAACAATGATTCCAAGCACCACCCTCCTTTTGAAGCTTCCAGTCTGTTATTCGAACTCAATCAGCATGACAGAGTGATCTCCAGCCTTGTCCTCGTCAATACTCACACCTGTGTTAACGAGAGAATCACTGACATGATGTCAGCTAGTCCTTTTGTGGCAGTGCTGAAATGCAGTGGAAATGTTTTTGGGGGATTCAGTTCATTTGCATGGCAAAGACGGACTTTGCAATTAATTGCAATTCATCTGATCACTCTTCATAACATTCTGGAGTATATGCAAATTGCAATCATACAAACTGAGTCAGCAGACTTTGAAAATTAAAATGTGTCATTCTCAAAACTTTTGGCCACGACTGTACACACACGCACACTGACACTCCAACACACACATAACATGCACACACATTTATACTGACTCTACACACATGCACACACACTCACATGCAATCATCACTTACACTGCTGCTACTCTGTTTATCATATATCCTGATGCCTTGTCACCTTACCTCTATACATACTGTATCTACCACTATCACTCCAGTGTTCCTGCACATTGTAAATATGGTATTGGAACTGACCCTGTATATAACTTCTTACTTTCTCCTGTTCTTATTATTTCTTATTTTTATTTGTGTGTTTTTGTTCTACCTTATGTTATTTTTAGCTCTACATTGATATTGATTACTGCATTGTTGGGTTTGGAGCTTGCAAGAAAGGCATTTCTTTAATTTCGTTCTGCCCCTGAACAAGGCAGTTAACCCACTGTTCCTAGGCCGTCATTAAAAATAAGAATTTGTTCTTAACTGACTTGCCTAGTTAAATAAAAAATAATAAATAAAATTGTGCATTTGAAACTTAACTAATCCTCCACCCCCTCCCTGTCTGTGGACAACTTTGTCAACCACTTTGAAAAGAAGGCTGATGACATCCGCTCCACATTCACTCAGCCTATTCAGTCCACTGTTCCCACTCACACAGAACTATCCTACGCTGACCTCTTTCTCTCCCCTCTCTCCAGATGAAATCCTGCAACTCGTGAAGTCCAGCCGCCAAACAACCTTCCCTCTCGACCCCATCCCATCCTCCCGTCTCCAGACCATCTCTGCTGACCTCCCATTCCTTACTTCCCTCATCAACTGATCCCTGACCACTGTCTACGTCCCCTGACTTTAAAATGTCCAGAGTCCCTTCACTTCTCAAAAAAAAAAAACTCGACCCCTCTGACATCAAAAATGACAGACTGGCATCTCTGATTGCAATGCTGTCTCTGATCACATCTCTCGTTATCACTCTCAGAATGTTCTTCTTGACCATAATCAGTCAGGCTTCAAGACGGTCACTCAAGTGAGACTCCTCTCTGTCTCACGGAGGCTCTCTGCACTGCCAAACGCTTACTCTCTCTCCTCTGTTCTCATCCTCCTAGATCTATCCACTGCCTTCGACATCGTGAACCATCAGATCCTCCTCTCCACCTTCTCAGGGCTGGGTGTCTCAGGCTCTGGACATTCTTGGATTGCATCCTACCCTGCAGAGCGCTTCTACTAGGTAACGTGGAGAGGATCTGTGTCTGCATTACGTACTCTCACTACTGGTGTCCCCCCAGGGCTCGGTTCTAGGTCCTCTCCTCTTCTCTCTATGCACCAAGTCACTCAGCTCTGTCATATCCTCAAATGGTCTCTTCTATCATTGCCATGCGGATGACACTCAAATACTTTTCTTCTTCCCCCCCTTCTGACACTCAGGCGGTGACATGCATCTCTGCGTGCCTGGCAGATATCTCAGCTTGGATGTCGGCCCACCACCTCAAGCTCAACAAGAGGGATCTGCTGTTCCTCCCGGACATGGTCTGCCAGCTCCAAGACCTCTCCATCACGATTGACAAATCCACAGTGTCTCCCTCCCAGAGTGCAAAGAACCTTGGCGTAACCTCAGACAACACCCAGTCATTTTCTGCAAACATCAAAGCAGTGACTCATTCCAACAGGTTCATGCTCTGCAACATCTGTAGAGTACGACCCTACCTCACATAGGAAGCAGCGCAAGTCCTAATACAGGCACTTGTCATCTCCCGTCTGGACTACAGCAACTCGCTGTTAGCTTGGCTCCCCGCTTGTGCCATTAAACCCCTGCAACTTATCTAGAACGCCGCAGCCTGCCTGGTATTCAACCAATCAATTCAACCAAGTTAATAGAATAGATTAACCACAATGCCTTTCATATTCAAACTACGGAAGGACTTGCAAGAGAAATATACCACTAGAAATTGGATTTAAATATTCAATTTAATTTAACAAAACATTTGACAAACTATGACAAATTAAATAATTCCAGCAACACACTGAACACTTCCCATCACAGGAACTGAATGGCAAATGAGAGTGGATTATTGTTGTAGAAAATATAGTCTACTTCTGCTTGTCCCCATAAGAGAACCACATTTGGTGCTAGGTATAAACGTTTGCAGAGGGTTCTACTTAGAACGAGAAATGTACAATAAGATCAATCAATCACTGTGTACAGTGTGTGTAAGGAGAAACCGAGAGATAGAGGAGGATCAGAGGGAGCATTCCTAAGATCACACCAGATAGGAGAGGCTACGGGATTTGGCTCCCTGACTCATCTAGTGCTACTCATATGATCACTCGGCTACACATGCCTCTCCCTAATGTCAATATGCCTTGTCTATTGCTGTTTTGGTTAGTGATTAATGTCTTATTTCTCTGGACAGAGCCCCTAGCCCTGTCCAATATGCCTTAGATAGCCCTTTTGTTCCAGCCCCAGCACATGGGGTGACCTCACCTGGCTTAACTGGTGAGAAGAAACAAAACCTCTCATCGTCACTCAAATGCCTAGGTTTACCTCCACTGTACTCACATCCTACCATACCCTTGTCTGTACATTATGCCTTGAATCTATTCTTCTGCGCCCAGAAACCTGCTCCTTTTACTCTGTTCCAAACGCACTAGACAACCAGTTCTTTAAGCCTTTAGCCATACTCTAATCCTACTCCTCCTCTGGTGATGTAGAGGTTAACCCAGGCCCTGCAGCCCCTAGCACCACTCCCATTCCCCAGGCACTCTCATTTGTTGACTTCTGTAACCGTAAAAGCCTTGGTTTCATGCATGTTAACATTAGAAGCCTCCTCCCTAAGTGTGTTTTATTCACTGCTTTAGCACACTCCGCCAACCCTGATGTCCTAGCCGTGTCTGAATCCTGGCTTAGGAAGGCCACCAAAAATCCTGAAATGTCCATCCCTAACTATAACATCTTCTGACAAGATAGAACTGCCAAAGGGGGCGGCGTTTCAATCTACTGCAGAGATAGCCTGCAGAGTTCTGCATTACTATCCAGGTCTGTGCCCAAACAATTCGAGCTTCTACTCAATCTCACACAAATTATCAAGGAACCTACCATGTACAACCCTAAATCCGTAACCATGGGCACCCTCTTAGATATCATCCTGATGAACTTGCCCTCTAAATACACCTCTGCTGTCTTCAACCAGGATCTCAGCGAACACCGCCTCATTGCCTGTGTGCACGATGGGTCCGCGGTCAAACGACCACCCTTCATCACTGTCAAACGCTCACTAAAACACTTCAGCGAGCAGGCCTTTCTAATCGACCAGGCCCGGGTATCCTGGAAGGATATCGACCTCATCCCGTCAGTAGAGGATCTTAAATAAGCATGCCCCATTCAAAAACTTTGAACTAAGAACAGATACAGCCCTTGGTTCACCCCAGACTTGACTGCCCTTGACCAGCACAAAAACATCCTGTGGCGTTCGACTCTGTCAATTTTTATTTTACTAGGCAAGTCAGTTAAGAACAAATTCTTATTTTCAATGACGGCCTAGGAACAGTGAGTTAACTGCCTTGTTCAGGGGCAGAACGATAGATTTTTACCTTGTCTGCTCGGGGATTTGATCTTGCAACCTTTCGGTTACAAGTCCAACACTCTAACCACTAGGCTACCTGCCGCCCCAATCACCTCATTCTTATCGGCAGACTCAATAACCTTGGTTTCTCAAATGACTGCCTCACCTGGTTCACCAACTACTTCTCAGATAGAGTTCAGTGTGTCAAATTGGAGGGCCTGTTGTCCGGACCTCTGGCAGGCTCTATGGGGGTGCCACAGGGTTAAATTCTTGGGCCGACTCTTTTCTCTGTATATATCAATGATGTCACTCTTGCTGCTGGTGATTCTCTGATCCACCTCTACGCAGACGACACCAATCTGTATACATCTGGCCCTTCTTTGGACACTGTGTTAGCAAACCTCCAGACGAGCTTCAATGCCATACAACATTCCTGCCGTGGCCTCCAACTGCTCTTAAATGCTAGTAAAACTAAACGCATGCTCTTCAACCGATTGCTGCCCGCACCTGACTGTCCGACTAGCATCACTACTCTGGACAGTTCTGACTTAGAATATGTGGACAACTACAAATACCTAGGTGTCTGGTTAGACTGTAAACTCTCCTTCCAGACACACATTAAGCATCTCCAATCCAAACCTAAATCTAGAATCCGCTTCCTATTTTGCAACAAAGCCTCCTTCACTCATGCTGCCAAACATACCCTCGTAAAACTGACTATCTACCGATCCTTGACTTCGGCGATGTCATTTACAAAATACCCTCCAACACTCTACTCAGCAAACTGGATGTAGTCTATCAGTGCCATCCGTTTTGTCACCAAAGCACCATATATTACCCACCACTGCGACCTGTATGCGCTCGTTGGCTGGCCCTCACTACATATTCGTCGCCAAACCCACTGGCTCCAGGTCATCTATAAGTCTTTGCTAGGTGAAGCCCCACCTTATCTCAGCTCACTGGTCACCATAGCAACACCCTCCAGTAGCACCTGCTCCAGCAGGTATATTTCACTGGTCATCTCCAAAGCCAACATTTCCTTTGGCTGTCTTTCATTCCAGTTCTCTGCTGCCAATGACTGGAACGAATTGCAAAAATGACTGAAGCTGGAGTCTTATATCTCCCTCACTAACTTTAAGCATCAGCTGTCAGAGCAGCTTACCGATCACTGTACCTGTACACAGCCAATCTGTAAATAGCACCCCATCTACCTCATCCCCATATTATTACTTACCCTCTTGCTCTTTTGCACCCTAGTTTCTCTACTTGCACATCATCATCTGCACATCTATCACTCCAGTGTTAATGCTAAACTGTAATTATTTCGCCTCTGGCCTATTTATTGCCTACCTCCTCATGCTTTTTGCACACACTATATAGACTTTCTTTTTCTCTACTGTGTCATTGACTTATTTAGTGTGTTATTGGCTTGTTTATTCCATATTTTTCCAAGTGTAACTGTGTTCTTGTCTGTGTCACACTGCTTTGCTTTATCTTGGCCAGGTCGCAGTTGTAAATGAGAACTTGTTCTCAACTAGCCTACCTGGTTAAATAAAGGTGAAATAAAAAATAAAATAAATTGCCTTACTTCCCTACTCTTCTACATTTGTACACACTGTACATAGATTTTTCTATTGCGTTAGACTGTACGTTTGTTTGTAACTCTGTTGTTTTTGTCGCACTGCTTTGCTTTATCTTGGCCAGGTCGCAGTTGTAAATGAGAACTTGTTCTCAACTGGCCTACCTGGTTAAATAAAGGTGAAATAAAATACAAATGATCTGATGCACCCTCATAGGAACGGCATGGGAGAGCACGAGCAGGCCAGTGACTCGGCCTCCGTAATAGGGTCAGAGGCAGAGAATCCCAGGAGAGAGTGGGGACCCGGCCAGACAGACACAGAAAGGGTGGTTCCTCTTGCCAGTGCCTTGCCGTTCACCTCAATCATAAGACCTACTGAAGAGATGAGTCTTCAGTAAAGACTTAAAGGTAGAGACAGAGTCTGCTTCTCTCACACGGATCGGCAAACCATTCCATAATAGAGGAGCTCTAAAAGAGAAAGCCCTGCCTCTAGCTGATTCCTTTGAAATTATTGGGACAATAAGGAGGCCTGCGTCTTGTGACCGTAGCGTACGTGTAGGTACATTATGTATGGCAGGACCAAAACAGAGACACAAGTAGGAGTAAGTCCATGCAATGCTTTGTAGGTTAACAGTTAAACCTTGAAATCAGCATTAGCCTTAACAAGAAGCCAGTGTAGAGAGGCTAGCACTGGAGTAATATGATACAATTTTGGGGTTCTAGTCAAAACATCTAACAAGAAATGTTGCTAAAATACCCATAAAACCTAGCGGTCAAAACAGGGAAATGGTTCCAATTGTTTTTCCACCATTCCTTTTTCCCATGGAGAATTTTAGAAATACTTAAAATAAGGGCAGTGTTTTGTGTAGGCTTACACTGGTGTGATGTTTTGATAACCGTGTAAATCTCTCTCGGACAAGGTGACGTCTATTAATATATTTGGCTCTATTTACACTCAGATTCGAAAATGCTAATTATCATCAACGTGGACATCATGCAAGACTACAAATCCCTGCAAGCTCCTGCAACTCATCTCCAGCTGACACCTTTGCTAACAGGTATTGTGTCAATTTAAAACTTGCACAAGACTGTTCACAGAATTGTTAATTTAAAGAAATGTTGCCAATTTATTAATTACTAAATGTAGCTAGCATTAGATCGTTAATCCAGAGATTCTTACCTTTGCCTCAATTCCGCAGTCTCATCCAGATCATCACGGCATTTGTAGTTCTTTATGATAGCCACATTTACAGCTAATTAGCATTGCATTTTGGGGGGGGGGGGTAAATACACCTTGTCCTAGGGAGATTTATACTGTTATCAAAACATCACACCAGGGTAGGCCTACACGAAACACAACCCTTATTTTAAGTGTTTCTAAAATCCCTTATGGGTAAAATGAATGGTGGAAAAACGATTGGAACCATTTCCTTATTTGACCGTTAGGTTTTATGGGTATTATGACTCATACTGTGGTTCTCTATTGAAGGAGTGCCAGGCTACCCACACAATTAATGTGTGATTATGAAACTCGAGTCTGAAAATAAGACATGCACACCTTTTTTCCATCATAAAGAACCTAACTGGAGGTATGTAGCTCAAATCTTTCGTTAGCTATTGAAGTTTGAAGGTCCGAATATATGACGAATATCAAAACAACTTTACCACAGTCCTGAACCGTGAATATTATAGTCTTGAGGGAACAACACCCGAACTCCCTAGCCCCGTTTCATGATGACAGCTTGAACGACCTCAAAGACACCCACGATTGACAATTACATCTATTTGCAACTTTGCATGGAAATAATTATTGCCATTTTAATACATTATTCATGCTGTAGTATTGATTATTTCTACATTGTTAGCATGCAATAAAAAAATACATACACCTCACCCGATCACGTATGCCAGCACACATATCTGAAAAACTCTGAATGAGATTCCCAATTTTCTGTTTTCGGCGATGACATATTTTTCTGTCTTGAAATTAAGGAAACCCAGGAAAAATGATCCCCAAGTCAATTCGCCCATATTCCTGTCCCCAGAGTTCGACAGCTGGTGATCGCGCGTGAGACTGGCAGCACTGAAGTTAGTGTCACTGGCAACTGCATGGGCTTTCATTAGTCCAAGTAAATTGCTGCAATTCCAATGACTTGTGCCTCGGCTAACCTACCATGAACGCGGTTTTAGTTTCTGCTTTAAATTGATAATGAAACGGAGACTGTAATGAAACACAACAATAATGTGTATAAATTATCATTCATAAATCAGATATCTGGTCAGCTAATAATTAACAGCGAATTCTTGCAATGAACATATTTATTCCCATGACTGCCAATCTTAAACATTACCCTCATCCTATACCAGGGGTCGGCAACAAGCGCCCCAAGAGATTTTTTGAGGCATCAAAAGACTGTAAAATCACCAGGAATTAATAAAAAAAAAATAGAAAATTTATTCCCAAGTATTCCCACAAATAAAAAAAAGAGACATGTGATCGTGTTTCAATGTAATCACGGTATGAAAGTATAGTTATTTTCAAATGCAACCTCTCTTTGGATTCAGATGCGGTCAATTAGCAGTTTAGAAATTATTATAATTATGTTCCGTGTATTGATTAGGGTACTCGAGGACTGTAGTTGGGAAACACTGGACTAAAACAACAGTTTAATTTGTATGAGCTATCAAATATGGCAAGAGCAGCCTACAGGCACCCGGCTGGGCTGGGCTGCAAAAATACAATTGTTCAGTTGAGTAGCTAACTAGAGCAAAGGTTAAAAAAAAATATTCTTACATTGGGAAATGTGGCCAGGACTGTCTGGGTAATAGACTAAATCTCATGTCCATTCTAACAAGCAATATGGTGTTAGGTCTAATAAATACCAAAACACATTGCGCTCATTAGGCGTGTGCGTGCGTGTGTGTGTAAGTGTAATATGACATTGTAGACTACTGAACTGTGTCACCTGAACTGCAGTACCATCCCATTTAATTCAATCAAACTGTATATACAGAATATACAGTTGAAGTCGGAAGTTTACATACACTTAGGTTGGAGTCATTAAAACTCGTTTTTCAAACACTCCACAAATTTCTTGTTAACAAACTATAGTTTTGGCAAATTGGTTTGAACATCTACTTTGTGCATGACACAAGTCATTTTTCCAACAATTGTTTACAGACAGATTATTTCACTTATAATTCACTGTATCACAATTCCAGTGGGTCAGAAGTTTAAGTTGACTGTGCCTTTAAACAGCATGGAAAATTCCAGAAAGTTATGTCATGGCTTTAGAAGCTTCAAAGTATGTTCATTAAAATGCAAATGAATTTATAACATTTTTGACATGCGTTTTTCTGGATTTTTTTGTTGTTATTCTGTCTCTCACTGTTCAAATAAACCTACCATTAAAATTATAGACTGATAATTTCTTTGTCAGTGGGCAAACGTACAAAATCAGCAGGGGATCAAATACTTTTTTCCTTCACTGTATGTAAACTTCCGACTTCAACTGTATAAGCTATAACACTTTTCACAACAATATTCTCACACAGACAATCCTTATCTAAATACTGTTGGAGGGGTTCAGGGGTCACAGGCTGCTTTTATCATGTTCTGTGGGTGTTCAGCTCTTCTCCAGTTCTGGGTTCAGGTTCAGCTCATTAGTGTAATGTAGACATTTAGGGAGTTCAATTCTCATTCTATAGTATGTATGTACTATATGGGCTCCTCTTCAGGTTGCAAACACTTTGATTACAGAAGCTGGAAAGGTCACTGCATATGAGAAACTTTTAGTCGGTCTGCTTGAGCCAGCTCATTTTTGTGTGGTAGTAATCCTGTTTTATGAGGGGAATGTAAATACTGTTTACTTGATCCAATCCTATTTCAGATTCTGATGGAAAGATAAAACAGTCCTATGATCTTTTTCAGCGATCATATTTCAAATAACACCAGTCAGGTGTAAAGTAACGGGGAAAAAAATATTTGAAGTACTTCTTCAGTAGTTTTTTGGGGGATATCTGTACTTTACTTGAGTATTTAGTTTTGACAATTTTTACTTTTTCTCCACTACATTCCTAAAGAAAATGTGTACTTTTTACTTCCATACATGTTCCCTGACACCCAAAAGTACTTGTTACATTTGGAATGCTCAGGCAGGACAACAATATGGTCCAATTCACGTACCTATCAATATAACAAGTTGTCATCCCTACTGCCTCTGATCTGGCAGACTCACTAAACAAATTTAATTTGTTTCTTTATGTAATTGTTGTACTGTATGTGTCTATAGTTTTGTTCAATGTTGTGTTAGTGTATGTAAGTTGTTTTGTCTGAAACTTTGTTCCCCCTGCTGCTGTTTCACCAGGTCTCTCTTAAAATCTATTTTTCATCTCAATGGGAAAAACCTGTATAAATAAAGGTTAAATTGAAATAAAAAAAACTGTAAATTGTTTCTGAATGTTGTGAGTGTGCCTCTGGCTGTCAGTAAATACAATTTAAAAAAGACAACCATAACGTCTGGTTTGCTTAATATAAGGTATTTGATGTATATAATTTACTTTAACTTTTTACCTTTACTCAAATATGACAATTGAGCCCCCCCCCCAAGAGTGTGCAAAGCTGTCATCAAGTGAGTCCATGTGTTCTTTCATATTGTGATGTCTTTACTATTATTCTACAATGTAGAAAATAGTTAAAAAAAAAAAGAAAAACCCTTGTGTCCAAACCTTTGACTGGTACTGTATATTTTGGATCAATTGTGTGGTGAAAAATGTCTCCAAACAAAATTAATGCAGAATAAAAAGTTTTGAATTTAAAACGTGCTACATTACTAGTGTTACCAGTTAAATAACTTTAATGCTCCATTCCATACACTACAGCTTTGGTTTGTTTTAATATTTAGTCAACAGGGGGCAGCAAAGGCTCATTAACAGGAATTCAGGTACAAAACAGTACCCGCTACCTTTTTTACGTTTGTAGTTGGAGTATTGAACTACATATCGTTGAACTTGTCATTGAACTAAATGCAAATCTTGGTAGTGTTTTCAGCAGTGAATTACTTTCTTGATATGTAGCGGTGTAGTTAAGTACTGGAACTACACTACTTATTTTGCAAAAATAAAATATGGGTGAAGAAAGCAATAACGATTTTTATAGCCAAGATAAACCCCAGCCTGTCGTTTCCAATGGGAGCAAATGAATCCTACTGGGCAGAGCCTATTGGCACGTTCTAGCATGCATTTGGATATTTCGGCAGGTAGCCTAGGGGTTAGAGCGTTGGACTAGTACCCGAAAGGTTGCAAGATCGAATCCCCAAGTGGACAAGGTAAAACTGTTGTTCTGCCCCCTGAACACTTCCTAGGCCGTTATTTAAAGTAATAATCTCTTAACTGAGTTGCCTAGTTAAAGGTAAAATAAAAACGCCTCAAGTGCACGCTCATGCACTAAAAGTTATGGAAACTTTGGCAAAGGGTAGTCTCATTTGAAACTGGTCTAAATTACACATTCACGTAGCATAACCCCAAAGTGATCCATCTTGACTTCAGATTTATATTCTTACAAAGTATATTTAGTTAAGACTATAGCCCAAGGGTCACTTTTAGTGTACCTCAACTTCCAGTGGGAATCAATTGGTAGCATGGTATACTTCATTTTCAGAGTAGCTTCCAACACTACATTTCTTCATTTTACCCACCATAAAAAAACTAAATCCTAGTGTTGATCTGACAGGAAACTTGCCCCTTACCATCAGTGTGGCATAGAAGTTGATTTGGAGCATGAAACTAGGAATATGGTGGCTACATTGTCAAATGTAGACCAGATAAGTCAAGTTGCTCCAGCTTTAAAACCAATGAAGAAATACCGTGGCAGAATCAATTTGACAAAAAAAATTCATCACTAAACCATCCTGCGATACACTGCTGAAAATAAGGCATTGGTAAGCACTAAGCGTGAACTGCTCCTGACCACTCATAGGCAGCTGTATTCACACTGCAAGTGTGAATTAATGTACCATCTTCATGAATGACCTCATTCAACCAATTAAAGATTAAGTTGCATTGTTTCAAATCAGAACATTTCAGAAAGCTATGAAAACACTGAACAATTTAATTAAATGCATTAATTTAGCCTTTAATGACTTCAATAAAAAAAACACGTGAAAACTGAAAACATTTGTCAGAACAGAAGCAGGGGAAACTTTCACTGTCCTCCCCTGAGACGCAGCACAAGATGGAGGGTGGACTCTTTCTGGATGTTGTAGTCGGAGAGGGTGCGGCCATCTTCCAGCTGCTTGCCGGCGAAGATCAGACGCTGCTGGTCTGGGGGGATGCCCTCCTTGTCCTGGATCTTGGCCTTCACATTCTCAATGGTGTCACTGGGCTCCACCTCAAGGGTTATGGTTTTACCAGTGAGGGTCTTGACGAAGATCTGCATGCCTCCCCTGAGACGCAGCACAAGATGGAGGGTGGACTCTTTCTGGATGTTGTAGTCGGAGAGGGTGCGGCCATCTTCCAGCTGCTTGCCGGCGAAGATCAGACGCTGCTGGTCTGGGGGGATGCCCTCCTTGTCCTGGATCTTGGCCTTCACATTCTCAATGGTGTCACTGGGCTCCACCTCAAGGGTTATGGTTTTACCAGTGAGGGTCTTGACGAAGATCTGCATGCCTCCCCTGAGACGCAGCACAAGATGGAGGGTGGACTCTTTCTGGATGTTGTAGTCGGAGAGGGTGCGGCCATCTTCCAGCTGCTTGCCGGCGAAGATCAGACGCTGCTGGTCTGGGGGGATGCCCTCCTTGTCCTGGATCTTGGCCTTCACATTCTCAATGGTGTCACTGGGCTCCACCTCAAGGGTTATGGTTTTACCAGTGAGGGTCTTGACGAAGATCTGCATGCCTCCCCTGAGACGCAGCACAAGATGGAGGGTGGACTCTTTCTGGATGTTGTAGTCGGAGAGGGTGCGGCCATCTTCCAGCTGCTTGCCGGCGAAGATCAGACGCTGCTGGTCTGGGGGGATGCCCTCCTTGTCCTGGATCTTGGCCTTCACATTCTCAATGGTGTCACTGGGCTCCACCTCAAGGGTTATGGTTTTACCAGTGAGGGTCTTGACGAAGATCTGCATGCCTCCCCTGAGACGCAGCACAAGATGGAGGGTGGACTCTTTCTGGATGTTGTAGTCGGAGAGGGTGCGGCCATCTTCCAGCTGCTTGCCGGCGAAGATCAGACGCTGCTGGTCTGGGGGGATGCCCTCCTTGTCCTGGATCTTGGCCTTCACATTCTCAATGGTGTCACTGGGCTCCACCTCAAGGGTTATGGTTTTACCGGTGAGGGTCTTGACGAAGATCTGCATGCCTCCCCTGAGACGCAGCACAAGATGGAGGGTGGACTCTTTCTGGATGTTGTAGTCGGAGAGGGTGCGGCCATCTTCCAGCTGCTTGCCGGCGAAGATCAGACGCTGCTGGTCTGGGGGGATGCCCTCCTTGTCCTGGATCTTGGCCTTCACATTCTCAATGGTGTCACTGGGCTCCACCTCAAGGGTGATGGTCTTGCCTGTGAGGGTCTTCACGAAGATCTGCATCTTTACACCTGAATAGACAGTGAAACGTAATTAACAGACCAACTTATTTTTTAAAGCGCACCACTGACGTCAATTTCCGCAAGATGAAAATATTATACTTTGCTAGCTACTGGGGTAAAGTAGCAATTGTTTGAACTGCGTAGCGATCGTTTCGCTTCCGAATTCGATCGGGCGCCATTTTGTTAGTCCAATTTGTTCAGCCAGCTAAAAATACGTTAACGAAAGAAGCATACAAATTGGAGAGAAAAAAAACGGACAACCATAGTCATGGTTAGCAAACTTGTAAAATGGTAAGACATACGAGCCGTATAGTAACAAGGCTTTATTTCAAATTTGGGCACAAAATCAAAATATTTTGTAAGGGAAGGGTGAAAGACGACGGTTGGTGAACAAAACCATTCGACAAAACTAGGTCAAGCCGAATTCTAGCAAGTAACGTTAGCAACCCTAGCACAGTAGTTAACACATGAATATCTGTAAAATACAAAAGTTCAACTAATATCAATATCGAATGTATCTACTTACGATAACCTCGAAGTAAATTTCACAAACACGTCTTCTTAGAAACTCTTCTTGCTCTGTGTTCAATGTGATTCACGAAGGGCGCGGACACTGTATTTATACTAAGAAAACATTGCGACGTGGAAAAGCGTCATGTGACAATATCCATCCGCGATTGAAAATATAGTCCGTGCTTTAACCTTAAACTTACAATATAAATGTAATTCATTCGAATAAATACACATATAACACATACACGAATTATCGATTAAGAAAATATGATTTTAAAACAATTACTCTCGGCGGAGTTACATTTATTTAATGTGTGCTGAGATGTCTCTAGAAATTGCTAGAACCACCCACATCAAGAACCCCCTCCCGTACGTCTGTGATTGGACGCTTATATTGTTTGTCTGAACAACGATTGGTGGATACTGTGTTGGTAATGTGACTTTTTTCAAACCTGTCTGACTGTACCGTGAACTGTGTCAACAACACTGATTTGTTGGAAAAGCCAGCTACATAAAAAACAAACGTGGTTTGTGTCATTTGAGATTTGAGAAACTGTAAAAACAGTTTTAGGCTCAAATTATTATTTCCTTTGTTTCCAATTCACAATGTTTTCTTAGTATAAATACAGTATCAGTGTTGAGGGATAATTAATGAAACAATGGAAACTTTTGACACTTGTGTGTTATGCATTTTAACAATATGTACTGTCTGTCTCATCTATTGATATAGGTCTACGCATATCAACACCAAGACACACCCTTCATTCACGCTATATGGCACAACCTGTTCAAAACAATTATTTGTCAATTGTCACATTTGCTTCATGTAATCATAATACATAGAGAGCAAATGTCATGGTATTTCCCAATCCTAAAAAAATCCCAAAATACTTCTGAATGTAGAGCAGAAACTTGTAGCATGAGGTCCAGCCTCCAGCAGATGAGAACATGTTTCCCTGCTTTATCTGCACAAGTAAAGTATGTCAGGTTGAAGAGAAAGCGGACACTACTACCAGTACAGGTCTCTACCTTTCTTGCTCTACAGAGCACCTCCATGAGAAATTAATGAGAAATTCAGAGATATAAAGCAGAATGAGAAAAAAAACATACCGGCATGAAGGACCAAACTATTTTCAGACAGAACAACATGAGGATTGTAATGTATAGGCTATTTACAGTGCATGGTAAATATAGGTTGCTTGGTAACACACCATAGTAACTAAATACTGGTTTGCCCCACAAGTAAGTGCATATATTTTTTGAAGGCTAGATATATATTTTTAAATTAAATGAATTACATTGTTTTGACTTTGAACGACTCCTTTGACTCCTGATTCAGGATGAGATACAGATCAACCCAGTTCTAACCTTCATCATCCTTACCCAATAACACATCTGGTTTGGATTGAATTTACACTATTGATTCAGTTGGTGAACGATTGCACCGTTGGAGGTCATGTCCAAATTTATACATTTGTTTATTCAGAATGAACAAGGCAGAAATTGTAAAACGGTGCTCTTTGGCTCTGCTTATCTGGATCCACTGCACTGTGAAAATGTTAACATTGTTGGGTCAGGGGCTATGAAATGAATTCCACAGGCAGGGCCAACAGCTGCCTGACACCAGATTGTTGAGCCAGTTGGGTCCTGTAACAGCAGCAACTACTAAAACACAAGGCTGACATTTTCCATAACCTTCACAGTCTTTTCTTTTCATACATTATTTAACACGCTTTTCCTGTTGCTATAGTCCTATTTTATTTCAAGAGGAGGCATAGAGATGGTCATAATGACCAAGCAGTTATCATCAGTTATTTTTAGGTGCACTGATTTTGCAGTGTGAAGGTTAAATGTATATCTGTCACATGTCCATACTGAGCACCATCTAGACTAAAGACTTGACATGACCTGGCCCACTGTAGTCCAAAACATGATTTTTCTATGTTTTATATATATTTCCACACTATGAGGTTGGAATAATACTGTGAAATTGTGAAAATTATGATAATGCCCTTTTAGTGTAAGAGCTGTTTGAAAAGACTGCCTGAAATTTCAGCCTGTTTTGGAGGGATTGAGTTCTGACCTGCCAGACCACTCCCATGGTCCTAACAAAATTCTTGCTTTAGAAATTGTTCCTTCCTAAGAAGCTATTTTAGTGTCTTTTTGACATTTTTAATTGAAAACATTCACAGTGAGGTACTTAATTGTTACCCAGAAATGTTTTGATATTGAGATAAAAACAGCTGCATTAATTATAATATAATATTTGTGACATTATTGAATTCAAGCATTTTCATTTAAGTTTGATGAACAGTGTACCAACAGTCATTGAGCTGCTGAGGGCCTAGTTTGATATTCTACTTCCTTCCAGGAACTCCGTAACTGGCCAACTGTACAATATATTGAGGGCAAAGAGTGGTCTGGTCTGGTTTAGGTCAATCAAAGTATTCCCATGCGGATACACAGCAGCATTGTGGACTGTTGGTTCTTCGTGTGACTCAATCCCAACGCGTGATCTCCACGTCACTCTTTCCTCAGGACTGGTTGAGCTTCACTGGAATGTGGTTGTGCAAGCCTCCTGTACTTTGCAACCCAGTCTGACTGTTTATAATTATGGGAAGGAGGACAAGTTTTCATGCAAAACATGTTCCATAAGTCTCTGTTGAGCACTGTATATAAAGAGCTGCTTCAGCAGTGTTGTGATTTGAGAAAGTGTAAATTCTTTTAGAAAATATGAGAAGCGATTTCAGACAGACAGACATATGTCAATATACGTTTCTTGTGTGCTACAATAACCACAGTCCTTTTTACATAAGGTTATTTTATAATAACCCTCTACTCGATGTGATCATCTTTATAAAAGGGATAGTTAACCCAAATTACAAAATTACATATTGTTTTCCTTACTCTGAAAGCAGTCAATGGATAAGGTAAGACAGCAATCCATGATTTGGTTTTATTTCCCAAGTCATATTAAAATAAAATGTTATTTGTCACATGCTTCGTAAACAACAGGTGTAGATTAACAGTGAAATGCTTACTTGAAATCTTTATTTTTGGAAAAGTGTAAGATAAAACAAGGCCAGCACCCCGGAGTCGCCTCTTCACTGTTGACGTTGAGACTGGTGTTGTGCGGGTACTATTTAATGAAGCTGCCAGTTGAGGACTTATGAGGCATCTGTTTCTCAAACTAGACACGAATGTACTTGTCCTCTTACTCAGTTGTGCACCGGGGCCTCCCACTCCTCTTTCTATTTTGGTTAGAGCCATTTTGCACTGTTCTGTGAAGGGAGTAGCACACAGCGTTGTACTAGATCTTCAGTTTCTTGGCAATTTCTCACATTGAATAGCCTTCATTTCTCAGAACATGGATAGACTGACGAGTTTCAGAAGAAAGTTCTTTGTTTCTGGCCATTTTGAGCCTGTAATCTAACCCACAAATGCTGATGCTCCGGATACTCAACTAGTCTAAAGAAGGCCAGTTTTATTGCTTCTTTAATCAGAACCACAGTTTTCAGCTGTGCTAACATAATTGAAAAAGGGTTTTCTAATGATCAATAAGCCTTTTAAAATGATAAACTTGGATTAGCTAACACAACGTGCCATTGAAACACAGGAGTGATGGTTGCTGATAATGGGCCTCTGTCACGTCCTGACCAGCAGAGGGAGCAATTGGATTAGTTTTGGTCAGGATGTGGCAGGGTTTTGTGTGTTAAGTGTTGTGTTGGTGATTGGACTCCCAATTGAAGGCAGGTGTGTTGAGTTGCCTTTGATTGGGAGTCCTATATAGTAGTGTGTGTTTTTCTTTGGGGTTGTGGGTAGTTGTTTTTGCACTGCGTTTTGTGTGCCTGCAAAACTGTTGCTGTCGTGTTTATTGTTGGTTTTCCTGTGGATGCTTTACTTGAGTTTATTAAAAAACTATGAGTATCCACATACCCGCTGCGCCTTGGTCCATTCCTAACGACAAGTGTGACAGAACTACCCACCACCAAAGGACCAAGCAGCGGAGGAAGGAGGAAGAAGGATGGACGTGGGCGGAGTTAAGGATGAGCGTTTCCAGGGCTATGGAAGAGTTAAGTAAACTCGAGAGGCAGTTTCAATAATTTTTTTGGGGGGGGGCACAAGGGCAGTTTTGCGGGGCAGGAATGGAGCCCCAGGCCAGCTCCCCGCACTAGCCCTGAGGTGCGTGTCTCCAGGCTGGCACGTCCAGTACCAGCCCCACGCATCAGGCGCCTAGTGTGTCCAGCCCAGCCTCGCCAGTCAGGAACCGCCAGAGCCTCCCGCCAGTCAGGAGTCGCCAGAACCGCCCGCCAGTCAGGAGTCGCCAGAGCCGCCCGCCAGTCAGGAGTCGCCAGAGCCGCCCGCCAGTCAGGAGTCGCCAGAGCGGCCCGCCAGTCGGGAGATGCCAGAGCGGCCCGTCTGCCCGGAGATGCCAGAGCGGCCCGTCTGCCCGGAGATGCCAGAGCGGCCCGTCTGCCCGGAGATGCCAGAACGGCCCGTCTGCCCGGAGATGCCAGAGCGGCCCAACTGCCCGGGTCTGCCAGAGCGGCCCGCCTGTCCTCCGGCCCAGCCCGAGCGGCCCGCCTGTACTCCGGCCCAGCCCGAGTGGTCCGTCTGCCAGGGTCAGCCCGAGTGGCCGTCTGCCCGGCGCAGCTATCGGCGCCACCGAAGTGGGCAACGCCGAAGGTGGAGCGAGGTCCACGTCCCGCACCTGAGCCACCTCCAGGATAGGTGGGTCGGGGAGGGAGGGTGTAGCACAGTGCCGTCGTTGACGGCAGCCACCCTCCCTTCCCTCCCTTATTGTTTAGGGGTTATTGTTTAAGGGTTTTGTTGGGGTATTGGGGATTTTTTTTGTGTTTTCTTTTGTAAGGTGCATTCCGGGGTCTGCACCTTGAGGGGGGGGGGGGTGTACTGTCACATCCTGACCAGCAGAGGGAGCAATTGGATTAGTTTTGGTCAGGATGTGGCAGGGTTTTGTGTGTTAAGT
Organism: Salmo trutta; assembly: GCF_901001165.1. Taxonomy (NCBI): domain Eukaryota; kingdom Metazoa; phylum Chordata; class Actinopteri; order Salmoniformes; family Salmonidae; genus Salmo; species Salmo trutta. Next base: position 29,677,662 of record NC_042975.1, read on the forward strand.
GTTGTGTTGGTGATTGGACTCCCAATTGAAGGCAGGTGTGTTGAGTTGCCTTTGATTGGGAGTCCTATATAGTAGTGTCTGTTTTTCTTTGGGGTTGTGGGTAGTTGTTTTTGCACTGCGCTTTGTGTGCCTGCAAAACTGTTGCTGTCGTGTTTATTGTTGGTTTTCCTGTGGATGCTTTACTTGAGTTTATTAAAAAACTATGAGTATCCACATACCCGCTGCGCCTTGGTCCATTCCTGACAACAAGTGTGACAGCCTCGGTACGCCTATGTAGATATTCCATTTACAACATTAACAATGTCTACACTGTATTTCTGATCAATTTGATGTTATTTTAATGGACCATTTTTTTGTTGTTGGGACATTTCTAGGTGACCCCAAACTTTTGAACGGTAGTGTACATTCAATACACACGCTGCCATACACACCTTCTGTAGGACCTGTGGAGTCCAAAGTTTCTACACACCACACTCCAATCCTGATGAAGATGTTAAGGATGACTACTAACAAACACAGTAACAGTCATGTTTACCTTTGCTTTCCATGTAAACCTGAAACGCGCCCTGTATTGTTGTTTGTGGTACAACAGGTAGGATAGCAACGTGTTGGAGTGTCTCACATGCATGAAACTGAACCGACAGGTTTGGGTGTGTGTGTTTGTTCCAACCAGGCATAGCTCAACACTGTTTGGACCCAGGTACGGTACGCAGTGTGACAATTGAGAAGTTCTGTGGGCAGAAGTATGAGGAGACCATGTAGAACTACCCATATATCAGAGACTTGTCTAAGCCTGTAGCAGACACACACACACACACACACACACACACACACACACACACACACACATCGGAGATAAAACAGCGGAGATAAAAAGTTTACATACACATTACCCAAATACATTTAAACTCAGTTTTTCACAATTCCTGACATTTAATCCTAGTAAAAATTCCCTGTCTTAGGTCAGTTAGGATCACCATGTTATTTTAAGAATGTGAAATGTCAGAATAATAGTAGAGAGTGATTTATTTCAGCGTTTATTTCTTTCATCACATTCCCAGTGGGTCAGACATTTACATACACTTAATTAGTATTTGGTAGCATTGTCTTTAAATTGTTTAACTTGGATCAAACGTTTTGGGTAGCCTTACACAAGTTTACCACAATAAGGTGGTAGCCTTTTTCAGTTCTGCCCACAAATTTTCTATAGGATTGAGGTCAAGGCTTTGTGATGGCCACTCCAATACCTTGACATTGAATGTCCTTAAGCCATTTTGCCACAACTTTGGAAGTATGCTTGGGGTCATTGTCCATTTGGAAGACCCATTTGCGACCAAGCTTTAACTTTCTGACTGATGTCTTGAGATGTTGCTTCAATATATCCACATAATTTTCCTGCCTCATGATGCCATCTATTTTATGAAGTGCACCAGTCCCTCCTGCAGCAAAGCACCCCCACAACATGATGCTGCCACCCCCGTTCTTCACGGTTGGGATGGTGTTCTTCGGCTTGCAAGCCTCCCCCTTTTTCTTCCAAACATAACAATGGTCATTATAGCCAAACAGTTATATTTTTGTTTCATCAGACCAAAGGACATTTCTCAAAAAAGTACGATCTTTGTCACCATGTGCAGTTGCAAACCGTAGTCTGGCGTTTTTATGGCGGTTTTGGAGCAGTGGCTTCTTCCTTGCTGAGCGGGCTTTCAGGTTATGTGAATATAGGACTCGTTTTACTGTGGATATAGATACTTTTGTACCTGTTTCCTCCAGCATCTTCACAAGGTCCTTTGCTGTTGTTCTGGGATTGATTTGCACTTTTCACACCAAAGTACGTTCATCTCTAGGAGACAGAATGCGTCTCCTTCCTGAGCAGTCTGACGGCTGCGTGGTCCTATGGTGTTTATACTTGTGTACTATTGTTTGCACAGATGAACGTTGTACCTTAAGGGTTTTGGATACCAGACTTGTGGAGATCTACATTTTCTTTCTGAGGTATTGGCTGATTTCTTTTGATTTTCCCATGATGTCAAGCAAAGAGGCACTGAGTTTAAAGGTAGGCCTTGAAATACATCCACAGGTACACCTCCAATTGACTCAAATGATGTCAATTAGCCTAGCAGAAGCTTCTAAAGCATTGACATCATTTGCTGGAATTTTCCAAGCTGTTTAAAGGCACAGTCAACTTAGTGTATGTAAACTTCTGACCCATTGGAATTCTGATAGTGAGTTATAAGTGAAATAATCTGCCTGTAAACAATTGTTCGAAAAATATATTGTGTCGTGCACAAAGTAGATGTCCTAACCGACTTGCCAAAACTATAGTTTGTTAACAAGAAATTTGTGGACTGGTTGAAAAACAAGCTTTAATGACTCCAACCTAAGTGTATGTAAACTTCCGACTTCAACTGTGTATTCTTCAGACTTGCCCAGAGGAAATGTTTAATACAGTATGTTGTAAAACATATATTCTAGATAACATTTTCTTTTAAAAAAATGCACCAAAAACGCATTTAAAGTATTTTACAGATAGAAAGATGAAAAAAGTATTAATTCACAATTTGCTCTGGACAAGTCCGGTCTTTGAGTGTTTTAACAAAATTAAACCAAAATAATTAGGCTGACTTCATCCAGTTTCCAGATAAATTAATTTGCGCTATGTAAATATGCACATATTTACAGTGCATTCGGAAAGTATTCAGACCTCTTCACTGTCTTCACATTTTGTTACGTTACAGCCTTATTCTAAAATGGATTACATAGTTTTTTCCCTACACACAATACCCCATAATGACAAAGAATAAAAAAGAGAAATATCACATTTACATAAGTATTCAGACCCTATACTCAGTACTTTGTTGAAGCACCTTTGGCAGCGATTACAGCCTTGAGTCTTCTTGGGTATGACACTACAAGCTCGGCACACCTCTATTTGGGGAGTTTCTCCCATTTTTCTCTGCAGATCCTCTTAAGCTCTGTCAGGTTGGATGGGAAGTGTTGCTGCACAGCTATTTTCAGGTCTCTCCAGAGATGTTCGATCGGGTTCAAGTCCGGGCTCTGGCTGGGCCACTCAATGACATTCAGAGACTTGTCCCGAAGCCACTCCTGCGTTGTCTTGGCTGTGTGCTTAGGGTTGTTGTCCTGTTGGACGGTGAACCTTTGCCCTGGAGGTCCTGAGCGCTCTGAAGCAGGTTGTCATCAAGGATCTTTCTGAACTTTGCTCCATTCATCTTTCCCTCGATCCTGACTAGTCTCCTGGTCCCTGCCACTAAAAAACATCCCTACAGCATGATGCTGCCACCACTATACTTCACCGTAGGGATGGTGCCAGGTTTCCTCCAGACGTGACGCTTGGCATTCAGGCCAAAGAGTTCAATCTTGGTTTCATCAGACCAGAGAATCTTGTTTCTCATGGTCTGAGAATCTTTAGGTGCCTTATGGCAAACTCCGAGCGGGCTGTCATGTGCCTTTTACTGAAGAGTGGCTTCCATCTGGCCACTACCATAAAGGCCTGATTGGTGGAGTGCTGCAGAGACAGTTGTCCTTCTGGAAGGTTCTCTCATCTCCAGAGAGGAACTCTGGAGCTCTGTCAGAGTGACCATCGGGTTCTTGGTCACCGCCTTTACCAAGGCCCTTCTTCCCCGATTGCTCCGTTTGGCCGGCCGGCCAGCTCTAGGAAGAGTCTTGGTGGTTTATAAACTTCTTCCATTTAGGAATGATGGAGGGCACTATGTTCTTGAGGACCTTCAATGCTGCATAAATTGTTTGGTACCCTTCCACAGATCTGTGCCTAGACACAATCCTGTCTCGAACCTCTACGGACAATTCCTTCAACCTCATGGCTTGGTTTTTGCTCTGTGAGACCTTATATAGACATGTTTGTGACTTTCCAAATCATGTCCAATCAATTGAATTATTACAAGTGGACTCCAATCAAGATGTAGAAACATCTCAAGAATGATCAGTGGAAACAGGATGCACATGAGCTCAATTTCGATTCTCATAGCAAAGGGTCTGAATACTTATTTACATACAGTCGTATGAAAAAATTTGGGCACCCCTGACAATTTCCATGATTTCCATTTATAAATAATTGGGTGTTTGGATCAGCAATTTCATTTTGATCTATCAAATAACTGATGGACACAGTAATATTTCAGTAGTGAAATTAGGTTTATTGGATTAACAGAAAATGTGCAATATGCATCAAAACAAAATTAGACAGGTGCATAAATTTGGGCACCCCAATAGAAAAATCACATCAATATTTAGTAGAGCTTCCTTTTGCTAAAATAACAGCCTTTTGACGCTTCCTATAGCCTCTAATGAGTGTCTGGATTCTGGATGAAGATATCTTGGACCATTCCTCCTTACAAAACATCTCCAGTTCAGTTAGGTTTGATGGTTGCCGAGCATGGGCAGCCCGCTTCAAATCATCCCACAGATTCTCAATGTTATTCAGGTCTGGGAACTGGGATGGCCATTCCAGAACATTGTACTTGTTCCTCTGCATAAATGCCCGGGTAGATTTTGAGCAGTGTTTTGGGTCGTTGTCTTGTTGAAATATCCAGCCCCTGCGTAACTTCAACTTTGTGACTGATTCTTCAACATTATTCCCAAGAATCTGCTGATATTGAGTGGAATCCATGCAACCCTCAACTGGCCACACAGCATGATGGAACCCCCACCATATTTTACTGTGGGTAGCAAGTGTTTTTCTTGGAACGCTGTGTTCTTTTGCCGCCAAAACGTCCCTTGTTATGACCAAATTACTCAATCTTTGTTTCATCAGTCCACAGCACCTTATTCCAAAATGAAACTGGCTTGTCCAAATGTGCATTTGCATACCTCAAGCGACTCTGTTTGTGGCGTGTGTGCAGAAAAGGCTTCTTCCGCATCACTCTCCCATACAGCTTCTCCTTGTGCAAAGTGCGCTGAATTGTTGAACAATCCACAGTGACACCATCTGCAGCAAGATGATGTTGTAGGTCTTTGGAGGTGGTCTGTGGGATGTTTTTGAACGTTCTTATTTTTGACCGCCTTTGCCTCTCCGATATTTTACTTGGCCTGCCACTTCTGGCCTTAACAAGAACTGTGCCTGTGGTCTTCCATTTCCTCACTATGTTCCTCACAGTGGACACTGACAGCTTACATCTCTGCGATAGCTTTTTGTAGCCTTCCTCTAAACCATAATGTTGAACAATCTTTGTGTTCAGGTCATTTGAGAGTTGTTTTGAGGCCCCCACGTTGCCACTCTTCAGAGGACAGTCAAAGAGAACAACAACTTGCAATTGGCCACCTTAAATACCTTTTCTCATGATTGGATGCACTTGTCTATGAAGTTCAAGGCTTAATGAGCTCACCAAACCAATTGTGTGTTCCAATTAATCAGTGCTAAGTAGTTACAGGTATTCAAATCAACAGAATGACAAGGGTGCCCAAATTTTTGCATAGCCTATTTTTCACATCTGATTTAATTTCATACAACTTAATATTGCTACACTAAAAATCTTTGTCTGGACAATACCCCAGTACTCATCTTTTATTAGAAAATGAATGGCATGTCACTGTGATCCTTTTCTGTGACGACAGAGTAAATTATTATGACGCCTCAGAGGGGTGCCCAGACTTTTTCATACGACTGTTAGGTTTCTTTTTTAAATATTTTATAAATTTGCTAAAATTTCTAAAAACCTGTTTTGGCTTTGTCATTATAGGGTATTGTATGTAGATTTATCAGGATTTTTTATTTTATTTAATCCATTTTAGAATAGGCTGTAATGTAACAAAATGTGGAAAAAGTGAAGGGGTCTGAATATTTTCCAAATGCACTGTAATTACATACTGTGCAATTTGCATATTCTAATAAAATATTTCAGAGAACTTTTAATACAAAGAAGTATTATATTTTTGTCTACATTCAACTGGTAAAAGTTGATTGTGATATGATTATGGGAAAACAATTACCCTATGAGGGTGTGGTGGCTAGCCTTAAGCAACATGTCTATGAAAAACACTGATCATTTACATGTTTTAAGGAGACTGTGAAACTTGGATATCTACAGTAAATGGTCCACGGGGCAAAAGAGGCTTTAGGTAAGCTAGTGAAAATGAGAGGGGAGAATAGTATGCAGCTTTGCTAACAAGCTTTAGAATCACATTGAGGCTTATCTCTCCCGCTCAACACCGAACCCAGAGTACCAATGTGAAAGCACACTTGAAGGTCTGGGTGTGGCATGTTTACAGCTAATCAACTAGTAGTGAACATCCCTCTCTCATCCCTCTCTCAACAATGCTCATAATTAAATAAAAGGGTCCTGGCAGAAATCAGCTGTCAGAGCAGCTTACAGATCATTGCACCTGTACATAGCCCACTTGTAAATAGCCCATCCAACGACCTCATCCCCATATTGTTATTTTTAAAATTTTCTTTCTCCTTTGCACCCCAGTATCTCTACTTGCACATTCATCTTCTGCACATCTATCACTCCAGTATTTAATTGCTAAATTGTAATTACTTCGCCACTACGGCCTATTTATTGCCTTACCTCCCTAATCTTACCTCATTTGCACACACTGTATATAGACTTTTTCTATTGTGTTATTGATTGTATGTTTGTTTATTACATGTGTAACTCTGTATTGTTTTTTGTGTCGCACTGCTTTGCTTTATCTTGGCCAGGTCGCAGTTGTAAATGAGAACTTGTTCTCAACTGGCCTACCTGGTTAAATAAAGGTGAAATTATAAAAAAAATTAAAATAATTCTAATGAACAGTTTGATCTCACATCCTATAGTAATAGAAATGTGTCATCTCTCTCGTCTGTTCCCTAGGTTAAGGGAAAGGAGGACAGGGTATAGAGTGGTAAATGGTCTTATTTGTTCAAAACAGTGATCAAGAAAGTGTCACTCTAAAACATGCAATATTTTCTACTGTGAGCCATAATGTATCTAGTAATAGCAGTAACTACTTCATTTACAAATAAGAGTCAAGATCCAGACAGCTGGGTTCAAGGGTCTGAATATTATGTAAGAGGAAGGTTTGAATCAGATGTCAGGCAGATTAATCTTGGCCAAGATGGAGTTAACGAGAGAGATCTGCCCATCTGCTACATTAAGAGGAGTTTAAAAGTTGGACCCTGGCCTGAGCAGTGCAAAGCTTTAGGAGGGGCTATGATGATGTGGTTCCACTATCTTACAAAGGCCAAAGCCATAAAGTGTTGGCGGAAACACAAGTGTAACAGAGGAGGGAGGGGGTTGTTGTATGGCAATAGATTCACATCCAGTCGGGAGAAAGAGACAAATGGCGACTGTGATAAAGGGGAGTTATAGGTCCACTTGTAAAATGCCCTCTGTCTTTTATTATTGTAATTGTGAATAGGCTGACTAAGAATAAAGTCCTGCAGGATTTTTAGGTACTTCATTCATATTCAGTCTATTTACAATTACAGGAATATCACCTAGTTTGTTGTGTCCCCATCTACTCCCTACTGCCACCAGCTGACTAAGTGCAAGCGACACACACTAATTTCAACACTAGATGGCGGTCTTTTCTTAGGCTCCAGTTCCAACTACACTGCTTGAGATCAGTTCTCCCTTGTTGTCCTTACGAGCTTATACGTGTACCAGTTTAGATTTGTAGTTCAAAACTCCATTTACCAACATGCAACATATCATGTAACTGATGCAAATGGTTTAAGATATGTAATTTCTGATAAGGGCTCTGTAAAATAAAAAATACTCACCATCTGGGACTTTCCCAGTGGAAGCGAGATAGCTGTTGGGAGGGGCAAGAAAAAAACCCAGTAGTTATTGAGGACTAAGCAGACAAACTTTGACTTGCAAGAAAATCCTACACATAGGCTTACTTGCTTTCCCCAGGTTTTCCTATGAGACAAATAGTTAAATAAAATCTGGACTGGGAACTAATTACATTGCCAAAGTTCTGGGCAGTGAAAGACTTTGTATGAGTGAACAATACACAATAATTATCAGGACACAGTATGGCCCTTCCAGCCATATTAAACCCGAAGGTTCCGTTTCCCTGGCTGCAGCTCAAATGTGTAAAAGGTCAAGGGAAAGGGAAGCCTTCACAAGGGAAAGTATCAAGGCAGCAAAGTAACCTTTGAAATGTTAGGAATAAGATAATATGCCATTGCGGATGGTTGTCAAGCTGTTGATGTTTTCTAATGAATTGTCATGTGGTTCATGGTAATTTATGGATGGATTATGGTCTCTGGATGTTCCATGTCATATTTCACAGTTGCTACAGTAACTCTCCCTCTCCTCTCCCACTCTCATCAGTGACTGAAAGCTAGAGAACGCTTCACTCCTCCTCTTCCCTGTTCAGTACAGGCTCTCATTGGAGACTTAATCCAAGTTGATGAAATACAGATGGCCTTATACATTCACTTCCACAATGTTTTTTTTAACCAAGAGACAAAAATAAAACTCCACACAGCAAATCCTGAGGATTTGGCATGGTGGAGAAAACGGTGTGCATCACTTGTGGGTCTAAGTCTAATGGGAATCATGGGATGTGATCTGGACAACACAACACACTCATCTTCCCAGACAAGAGATGAGGTCTGGGTGTTGGAGGAGAGCCATGGAGGCTCAGCTCAGAACAACCTGGTCTTGGAGCATTTCATATTATTATGTACGTAAATCCGAGATTTACATGGCATGTATTAATTTCTGAATGTCCATCACCCATTTCGTATTATATGTTACGAATTTGCAAAAAGTACAATATGTTACGAATTTGTTAAACGTATGATATGTTACGAATTCTATGCTAGGTGGCTAACGTTACCTTTGGGTTGCTAGACATTCACGTTATATACCCTGACCTTGCCTTAAGTAATCATCTGTCTTATATAACCATACCAAACGTAACATATCATACTCATTTCAGTGTTTTCTTCACTCACTGTGTAAACCTTACTACACTGTAATGTAGCTATGTACACATCACAATAATTCCTGAGGGAACCCAAAACCAAATCTCCTGTGGGTGCTGGCCAGCTACTACATTTTTAACACCTATTAGTTTATCATCACGGGAGACTATGACACGACCAAACATTCTTCATTTCATTTCACAATAGTCTGATGCAACTGTTGGACTCGTGTCCTCTCCAGTTCTCCAGACCTCCTCTCTCATTTGCTAGTTCTCCTCCCTACTCTCGTTAGGAAGTGATTTTATGTGGGTTTCTGAGAGCAGGGCCATCTGCAGATCCAGCGGTGGAGTGTGGGTTTGGTCGACCTCTCAACTATGTAACAATGTGCTTTTGTATGTGTGTGTGCGTGCGTGTTTATAGGGGGTTGGGGGGAAGGGAGGTTAATGTGTGCAGAGATGTTTAGTATGTGGTGTGTGTATGCTTTATAATTATGGTGTCTAGGAATGTAGCCTACAGGGCTGGTTCCTGGATCTGTGGACAATATGTGTTTCCTAGAGTACTTCCCTTGGGACGGCATGTGCTTGCCACAATCGGATCAAAAACACACTATTAAAATACAATTAAATCTAAAGGACAGTGTTTTAAGGACATAGTCTAGTCTAGTTTGTACCTGATAGACTTGTAGACGGCAGTGTGATTGCTATGGCCACTCCTCTTCCATCGAAGGTCAGCACCTGAAACAACAAAAGTATTAATTTGAAGATACTTTATGCCATAACATAAGATAGCTATCAAATATCAATGTGAAATGTAGGCTATATGCAAAATAAATACATTGAACAAAAATATTCCAACAATTTCAAAGACATCACTGAGTTAAATTCATTAAGCCCTAATCTACAAACATGGTTTGTAAACTATTTAATAATTTCTGCATCTGTTGGTCACAAAAAAAGTAGGGGGGCATGGATCAGAAAACCAGTCAGCATCTGGTGTGACCATCATTTGCCTCATGCAGCGCGACACATCTCCTTTGCATAGAGTTGATCAGTACACACAGCCATTGAAGAGGAGTGGGACAACATTCCACAGGCTACAATCAACAGAATGTTGTCCCACTCCTCTTCAATGGCTGTGTGAAGTTGCTGGATATTGGCGGGAATTGGAATTGTACTGTTGTACAAATTGTGTACAGATCCTTGCCACATGGGACCGTGCATTATCATGCTGAAACATGAGGTGATGGTGGCGGATGAATGGCAAGACAATGAGCCTCAGGATCTCATCACGGAATCTCTGTGCATTCAAATTGCCATTGATAAAATGCCCCACTGCCACTATGGGACACTCTGTTCACAACGATGACATCAGCAAACCGCTTGCCCACACATCGCCATACATGCTGTCTGCCATCTGCCTAGTAAAGTTGAAACCGGGATTCATCCATGAAGAGCACACTTCTCCAGCGTGCCAGTGGCCATCGAAGGTGAGCATTTGCACACTGAAATCGGTTACGGCACTAAACTGCAGTCAGGTCAAGACCCTGGTGAGAACGACAAGCACGCAGATGAGCTTCCCGGAGACAGTTTTCTGACAGTTTCTGCAGAAATTCTACGGTACTGCAAAGCCACAGTTTAATCAGCTGTCCGGGTGGCTAGTCTGAGATGATCCCGCAGGTGAAGAAAGCAGATGTGGAGGTCCTGGGCTGGTGTGGTTACACGTGGTCTGCAGTTATGAGGCCTGTTGGACGTACTGCCAAATTCTCGAAAACAATGTTGGAGGTGGCTTATGGTAGAGAAATTAACATTCAATTCTCTGGCAACAGCTCTGGTGGACATTCCTGGAGTCAGCATGCTAATTGCACACTCCCTCAAAAATGATATCTAAGAGCCTTTTTCTGCCTGCATGCATGTTCACAAGAGAACTAAGGGGAGATGGGAAAAAGCAGGTCAAAGAGAAAGAATAATTACTTGACTAAAGACGCAGTAGTTTGAGAGTGAGTGAGGCAGAGGCTAAATGCTGACCATGACTATGCCCCTGAAACCAAACATAAAGTAGGACACCACCCACCTTCTAATCTAACCCATGTACTGGCCTGAGGGAAATATTTATTTTTGACAATATATCGTACTATATCATTTTTGACAATATCGCAATATAATTTGTGCTAGTTTGGTGTAGCTGCACCAAAACTCCAGTATTTTTTATTCAGAGCTTGTTCTCCATCGTTTTCAGCACTTTTATTTCCATGACTGATTAAAACTCGTTTTCTCATGGCTCTCTCTTGTTCCTCTGTAGAAGACATACGGTGAGCAATATGTTTGGAACATCGAATCGCAATAAAATCACAGTATCGAATCGCAATACATATCGTATCGGCACCTAAGTGCCGTGATAATTTCGTATCGTGAGGTTCCTGGCAATTCCCAGCCCTACTTGGAAGAGAAAAATATATATAATTACACATAAACCCCAGTTTCTAGAAATATTCGTTGTTGCCAAAGCAAACAGATAATAACAATGGCTTCCAAGAGGGGAGAGAGGTGGATATCTGCTTCAACTCTTTCTTTGCTTATTCTAGGCTTGGACTTAACATGCTAAAAACTCTAACAGCAGTAAACCAATAGGAGGAATAGGTTATATTATGGGAAAAGTGAAATATTATATTTCTGTAGTCTCTTTTATGATCTAGTTAATCTTTGTGCATTATCCTTAACAGGATGGGGAAGACATGACCATCCAATATAATTTTGTCTTTGATAAAAAACACAGATCAAATTCCTTTTGGTAAATGTCCTGTAACAAGTAAACATGCCAACAATGACCCGAGCTCCAACCAGCACCACAACCACATTCTGCTGCTACAGACGGCAGCCATGTTGTTCCTGAGAGATGTTTACATGTAGCCAAGTCCCAGATCAGTTTGCGCCGTCTTGCCAACTCCTATGCTCATTGCCATTATTTTGCATGACAATGACTATAGAAATTGACAAGACAGACAGCACAAACCAATCTGGGATTAGGTTAATTTACATGTAATGTGGGGTTAATACAAAGAAAGAAAGACATGGCCCTCTTTCATTTCATTATCGGTGGATCTTGGGAAGCTGTGAGAGACATGCGCAGATACAAAACACTATTGACAATGATCAGAAAAATGTGGTGCAAAAACCGATACACACAACAGTGTAAACAAATTTTCTGGCATTTTTCAGGATGAGAAATAATAGTGAGATTCAGTGATGAGTTGATCATCATACCAGGTTGATGGAGTGTGCTCTGATGTGCTTCAGGATTAAAGAGGAGGCCATTGAGATGCTCCATTCTACGTTGGGATTGTCTGGCAGATCTCTGAAAGATGAAGAGGGGAAAACGTTACGAGTTACACTGGGGCTCTGGTTGAAAGTACGAACAACAGAGGCCTATGCAGGCCCTTCTCTGCCTGACTAGAATACTGCAGCACACCAACCAACCAAAACAGTAGCCTGACAACAATTTAACAAAATGGTGGCCCAGTTTTAGAATTAAAAGTTTGTTTTTGCCACTGAACCACACTGCTGGATTTACCAAATGTAGCCAACTTCTTACTATGCAGAAGATTCACACACTAGAAAATGTGTTCTTTCACATTTCACTAACCCCTACCTACATGTACAAATTACCTCGACTAACCTGTACCCCCGCACATTGACTTGGTACCGGTACCCCTGTATATAGCCTCCTTATTGTAATTTTATTGTGTTACTTTTTATTATTTTTTACTTTAGTTTATTTGGTAAATATTTTCTTAACTCTTTCTTAAACTGCATTGTTGGTTAAGGGCTTGTAAGTAAGCATTTCACGGTAAGGTCTACACCCGTTGTTTTCAACACATGTGACAAATACATTTTATTTGATTAGATTTATGACAGCGAGGGTATACTGTGGCTGGGAGGTTAGGGGTCAGTGGAGCCTTAGCATAGCCTGGCTGACGCAACCGACATGACTCACAGCGCACGGAGAGCTTTGACCACAGTGGTCTGGAAAGGAGGCCGTTTGTTAATGCAATATTTACTCATAAATTGTGCAACAGGTTTGATTTGTTCTCTAATATGTAATTTTTTTCTCAGGGGTTTGAGACCTCTCGTTGTTTGGATTTGAAAATGCAACCATTATAATTTAAAGGGCCGCGTTGGGGGCTGTGTATGGCTGGGTGTTTGAGTGATAAAGACACAGAGGTGAACCAAACAGTAAAAGCACAGCCCCCTTTATTGTCGACGCATTGTGCCGACAACATCATAGTCATTCCAGACTCTGAAGTCAGGAGGATAAAGTTTTAAGTGTTAGCTACACTAGCCTTAGCATCCTATTATCTGAATCTACAGCCCAGCGAGAACGAAGACCATAACAGCTACATCACACACACAGCACTGGGTTCAAATAGTATTCAACCCTTTTCAAATACTTTAGATGTGCTTGATTGAGCCATAGAGTTTCTAAACCCAGAGGCGTAACATCGTAAGACTTCCGGGAACGCTTGCAAAACAGACCAGGTTTGAGAAGTCAATGAGAAGTGAAAAATTCTTCCTTAGTTGTTAATTTTCTCAAAATCTAAAGGCACAAGCTAGATTTGAGCCATTGTCTTAAGTAGTTGAACATATTCATATCCAACCACGTGAAAGTGACAAACTGACATGTTTTAATTTTTGTAAAAAAACAACAACGTTATATTGAAGGAGTGCCTTTGATTGGCGCGAGACGACCCCTTAGTCCCGATGAAGCATTTCTGCGCATGAGCTTAGCTAGCCAACGTCGCCATGACATTGCCTACAAGTGTGATCAGGAATTTCTACTGAAGAAGCCGTTTCTGCCTATCTTCATACTGTACTGTCTTCGATTGAGCTTTCCTGGCACCAGAGGCGGCATTGCCCATTGGAGGAACATGTGCACGTGCCCCCCCACGACAAATCTGAGGGGGTACATGCTCTACCAATTGAGCTACAGAGGACCACGTTACATGTTTTGTTGTTGTTTCTCTGTAATAGTACTAGCCAGCTAGCAATTTTATGAAGTTGGCTTTAGCTAGTCCAGACAGGTTCCCAATCTCCCAACCTCATAACTAGCAACCAAGAAGCCATTTCAGGCTGTCAACCAAGTTAGCGCTAGCTTGTCTAACTAGCTTAGCTGGCACACCTGCTGGCAAGATTGGTAGACTTTAGAGAAGCAAGCAATTACTAAATGTACTGAATAAGACTCACATTCCTTTAAATTTTTTATCCAGATTTTTACAGAGAAACATATTTTGTTTCTTAAAAAAAATTATCTTACATAAAATTAAGCATTATGATTATGGCTCAGATCGCAGGAAAAAGTTGTTTCAGGTGTCAGAAAATTGCTAAAATTCTCCAATTTACAGATGGGAGGCCTAACCCCTATTCTTGACCACCCCCCATCTTTCCTTACATACTTAATGCACATTCAGATTTTTGGGATGCATGGGCCCTGCATGACACAATGGAACCAATGGAATAGACCCAAAAGTGCAAACCCACCCATCTCGAGGCAGAATCAATCAAGCAGTCATAGTATTTGAAAGATTTCAAATACTATTTGGACCCAGGTCTGCATCTCACACTTTCCTGAGCTACCCAAGTCTGTCCATCAGACAACCTGATCACTCAACACACCATCTAGCTATGGGGGCCACTCATTGGCTAAATGCTGATCACTCTCACAGCTCCCCCCCTCCCTCTTTCTCGCTTGCACACTTTCCCTCGTTCTCACTCCCGCTTTAATTCTCTCTCTTGCTCTCGTGTAGTCTTTCATTCCTCTCTCCTGCCTCTCTCTCCCAACGTCGTCTTTCATTCCTCTCTCCTGCCTCTCTCTCCCTCCAGATACATCAAACATTAAAAAGAGAGAGCGGGAGAGAGGCAGTGGAGCATGTCAAGAATGATTCCGACACACTCGGGTCGACGACGCAGTTCAGATGAAAACAAGGCGGGTGGAGGCAGTACAGTTTCTCTCTCTCTCTGGTTAGCCATTTCTCTGCTAGCAACATGTTGATCTGAACCACAACAAGAATAGGAGGTTTGACTGGTGCAAAATGGATGCGCAGGGCTAATAGAACGCATGACGACATTGGACGTACTTGGTTAAAAAACACAACCACAGCTCAACCTCGGGTAACCATATGAAAGAGGGAGCGAGAGGGCGGTTGTGTCGAGAAGGGTAGACACTGGACAGACAGCAATGACCTGATGTCTTGTACATTTTGAAATGAGGATGGGGGGCAGAGATGATTGGGTAGTGGGTGAAAAGAGGTTGTCACACCTCCCCTTGGTTCTTCACAATGGGGCAGGACAGTTGTTCCTGTGGAGGGGCTGATGGATCAGGACACAAATCAAATGCCTGCCCGTGCTATGGGGGTCAGGCCTGAGGGTTCCTGTGTCACAGGGATGGGGGCTGGGTGCAGAGGGCTGGGGGACATGGGGAGTATTGGGTTTGACGTAGTCTGCACTCCTACATCATTATGATGATTCCTAATTATGGTTATGTTCCATGTTGTCTTATGTTTTGGACTTTGGTCCAAAGCATTAATAAATGGTTATTAGGTTAGTATGCATGGAGGCACAATGTGAAAAAAAGTCAAGCGTGACATACATTTTGAAATTTCCTCTGGTTGCAAAGGCATGAGAGGTTGAACAATAATGTTCGGCTTCACAACCACATCTCCAATAACAAGACATGCAAATAACACTAAAACACATCATCAACTTTAATCCTCACATACCCTTCACAGCTATTGTCTATTTGTTGTAAAATGTTGCGTTGAAATGCAAATGCACCTTCCTGTTCTTCCACAAGTCTGTAAAAAAAGTAAGATTCAGTTTTTACCCAGGCAACCGTAGCTAAGCAAGAGGTCAAGGAGAATAAAAAAAGAAAAATGAACAAAAGACAGATGATCTACCTGACCTTTCTTCAAGCTGGATGCAGGCAGCAGAGTGACTGTCGGCTTTTCTATGGCAACAGTGCCAAACGCCCTAAAGTAACCTCCCCCTCCCCTTCCCTAGCCCCCCTCCTGCTGCTTTGCATGTGGATGTCTAATTGCTTGCAAGCATCTGGATGGAGTGGTTGAACATTGGCCCAGTAGACTAGAGGGCACTGGCTTGTTTAGGCTGGTCAAATGGGTCAGCCAGAGGCCTAGGAAACAGCCAGGCAAGTTCGAGCTGCTATCCCCACTGTCAGGTTTATAGGGCATGCTGGGACAATGCTGAAACCCACCACTGGATGGTTGACTCCTTCACGGCATACTGACCTTATATGGCACGCAAAATGTCTTATATAAAAGAAAACACTGCAATATTGAATTTATTTACTTAGGAACCGTGGGAAGTCTAGTGTAGTCTAAATTGACTGTTACGCAATGTGTTTTCTTAAATGTTATTTTTTACAGAGGGGATGATAGGCTGTGATTTTACTTTCAATATTTCTACAATGTTTTATTTGTACCCTAATAGGCCTACATGTATTTAACCTTAAAAAACAGCTGTAGCAAATACAGTGTTCAGTCAGATAAGGGCTGTGATGCAAAAACACTGCTTCTTCTCAATACACACACACATTATTTACTATAAGCTGAGCTCCATGTCACTTTATTTCCCCCATCCAAAATGGACAGGTGTACCCTTGAGGTGATGAAGCTTTTCAACCATCAACAGACAATTTTTTACTCTGGGGAAATTCCATGGTAAGAGAGTGACACTGAGACAGAGATGTTATACTCTCAAATGTATGTCAAACAAAAACCAATGATTGCAAAGTTAAACACACCATACAACTACGCACAAGGACTACTTTTAACAATTTCCACAGAACATTTTACAAAAACACATCAACTTAAAAGAGCAAAGTTTGGTAACAGAATGACTGCACAAACGGCACAAACCGTCATTGTGTTACCAAACTTTGCATTTGCACTGTTTTTCAGGTAAATGTGCTTTTTTTTACATTTTCTGTGGAAATTGGTAAAAGTACCCCATGGTTTACTTAACTTTGCAATCACTGTTTTTTCTTACTCTTAACGCCATGGAATTGCCCTCTACTATACGCCCCCAATGTGTAGCTGTGATTGCATTAGCAGGAGGCCAGGACATGGGAACACAGTGAGGGGTCAATGCCAGGGATGGCGCCACTCACAACTAGATTCTCTCTGTCCTTAGTGTGTGTGTTTCTCTGAGTCCCTGGCTCGGCTCTGCCAGCGTCCAGTAAATCAGCCAGAAATATTTTCACCAGTAGATCAATGTATAATTAAACACCGTTGGGAAGGATGATACTCGGTGACTCTGCTGAGTGACTCCTGCACACTCTTTACTCTTACTGGATACCAAAACAACAAGTTGGCTAGGACACTTATATCCTACTGAACTATCAGGGTCATCTTCCTTAGCAAATATTGTATCTACTTGGTGAAATGGAAAGATCAACATAAACACATGACGTATTTGAATTTGTGGAGAGACGCTCAGGTCCAAATGAGGCTGTGATGGGGCCACTGAACTTAGTCACATCTGCAGATGTTATAAAGCAGTTAGGGGGGATGTATCTCAAATGGCTCCCCATTCCATATATAGTGCACCAATGACCATAGGCATCTTGTCAAAATTAGTGCACTATATTTGGAATAGGGTGCCATTTGGGATGCATCTATGAAGTTGGTGCTGTAGTCAGCCAGAGGTAAGACTACAGTACAGTCTGTTCCATGCCAATGCGGCGACCGACAAGTTCTCTCCCTCTCATGTTTGCAGGGAGTGGACAGGGTGAACAGAGGTCACGCCAGTGCAAGTGGAGAGGCAGTGGAGCGTGCTCAGATCAGGGCTGATCACAAAGCCCATGCCCCATGATGCACTGGGGCCCTGCACAGAGACTGTCAACACAGCTGTCCTATTCAGCGGGCATTAAGGTCTGATGAGGACGAGGGGCCAGCCAGCCAGCCACCAGTACAACTGACTGACTGTTTAGAAGAGAGGCAGAACACTGACTGACTGACAAGAGAGCGATAGATAGAAGATAAAAATAGAGAAAGGAACAGCATGCTTCACATTTTTTTATTATTTTTTTATTTCACCTTTATTTAACCAGGTAGGCAAGTTGAGAACAAGTTCTCATTTACAATTGAGACCTGGCCAAGATAAAGCAAAGCAGTTCGACACATACAACAACACAGAGTTACACATGGAGTAAAACAAACATACAGTCAATAATACAGTAGAAAAATTAAGTCTATATACTATGTGAGTAAATGAGGTGAGATAAGGGAGGTAAAGGCAAAAAAAGGCCATGGTGGCAAAGTAAATACAATATAGCAAGTAAAACACTGGAATGGTAGATTTGCAGTGGAAGAAAGTGCAAAGTAGAAATATAAATAATGGGGTCCAAAGGTGCAAAATAAATAAATAAATAAATACAGTAGGGGAAGAGGTAGTTGTTTGGGCTAAATTATAGATATGCTATGTACAGGTGCAGTGATCTGTGAGCTGCTCTGACAGCTGGTGCTTAAAGCTAGTGAGGGAGATAAGTGTTTCCAGTTACAGAGACTTTTGTAGTTCATTCCAGTCATTGGCAGCAGAGAACTGGAAGGAGAGACGGCCAAAGGAGAAATTGGCTTTGGGGGTGACCAGAGAGATATACCTGCTGGAGTGCGTGCTACAGGTGGGTGCTGCTATGGTGACCAGTGAGCGGAGATAAGGGGGGACTTTACCTAGCAGGGTCTTGTAGATGACCTGGAGCCAGTGGGTTTGGCGACGAGTATGAAGCGAGGGCCAGCCAACGAGAGCGTACAGGTCGCAGTGGTGGGTAGTATATGGGGCTTTGGTGACAAAACGGATGGCACTGTGATAGACTGCATCCAGTTTATTGAGTAGGGTATTGGAGGCTATTTTGTAAATGACATCGCCGAAGTCGAGGATCGGTAGTATGGTCAGTTTTACGAGGGTGTTTGGCAGCATGAGTGAAGGATGCTTTGTTGCCAAATAGGAAGCCAATTCTAGATTTAACTTTGGATTGGAGAGGTTTGATGTGAGTCTGGAAGTCTAACCAGACACCTAGGTATTTGTAGTTGTCCACATATTCTAAGTCAGAACCGTCCAGAGTAGTGATGCTGGATGGGCGGGCAGGTGCAGGCAGCGATCTGTTGAAGAGCATGCATTTAGTTTTACTTGTATTTAAGAGCAGTTGGAGGCCATGGAAGGAGAGTTGTATGGCATTGAAGCTCATCTGGAGGGTTGTTAACACAGGTGTCCAAAGAAGGGCCAGAAGTATACAGAATGGTGTTGTCTGCGTAGAGGTGGATCAGAGACTCACCAGCAGCAAGAGCGACATCATTGATGTATACAGAGAAAAGAGTTGGCCCAATAATTGAACCCTGTGGCACCACCATAGAGAATGCCAGAGGCCCGGACAACAGGCCATCCGATTTGACACATTTAACTCTATCAGAGAAGTAGCTGGTGAACCAGGCGATGCAATCATTTGAGAAACCAAGGCTATTGAGTCTGCCGATGAGGATGTGGTGATTGACAGAGTCGAAAGCCTTGGCCAGGTCAATGAATACGGCAGCACAGTATTGTTTCTTATCGATGGCGGTTACGATATCGTTTAGGATCTTGAGCGTGTCTGAGGTGCACCCATGACCAGCTCTGAAACCAGATTGCATAGCGGAGAAGGTGCGGTGGGATTCGAAATGGTCGGTAATCTGTTTGTTGACTTGGGGGGATGACAGCAGCTGCTTTCCAATCTTTTGGAATCTCAGACGACACAAAAGAGAGGTTGAACAGGCTAGTAACAGGGTTTGCAACAATTTCAGCAGATAATTTTAGAAAGAAAGGGTCCAGATTGTCTAGCCCGGCTGATTTGTAGGGGTCCAGATTTTGCAGCTCTTTCAGAACATCAGCTGACTGGATTTGGGAGAAGGAGAAATGGGGAAGGCTTGGGCGAGTAGCTGTGGGGGATGCAGTGCTGTTGACCTGGGGGATGCAGTGGGGGATGCAGTGGCCTGGGGGATGCAGTGGGGGATGCAGTGCTGTAGGGGTAGCCAGGTGGAAAGCATGGCCAGCCGTAGAAAAATGCTTATTGAAATTCTCAATTATAGTGGATTTATCAGAGGTGACAGAGTTTCCTATCCTCAGTGCAGTGGGCAGCTGGGAGGAGTTGTTCTTATTCGCCATTGACTTTACAGTGTCCCAGAACTTTTTTGAGTTTGTGTGTCAGGAAGCAAATTTCTGCTTGAAAAAGC
Source organism: Salmo trutta (assembly GCF_901001165.1). Taxonomy (NCBI): domain Eukaryota; kingdom Metazoa; phylum Chordata; class Actinopteri; order Salmoniformes; family Salmonidae; genus Salmo; species Salmo trutta. The sequence goes on from NC_042975.1 coordinate 29,697,830, forward strand.
TAGCCTTGGCTTTTCTAACTGCCTGTGTATATTGGTTTCTAACTTCCCTGAAAAGTTGCATATCACGGGGGCTGTTCGATGCTAATGCAGAACGCCACAGGATGTTTTTGTGTTGGTTAAGGGCAGTCAGGTCTGGAGAGAACCAAGGGCTATATCTGTTCCTGGTTCTGCCGATAGCTTTTCGAGCTAAGGGATAGCTGATGACCGCCAACCGTGGCTAGCTGAACTCCAACGTTAGCCAGTGAACTGGCCAGCCTCTGGCTAACCTCTGGCTAGCTTCTGTTGTGGATTTCAGATTTTAGGTAAATAATATATTTATTTTTTTAATTGGTGAGGCGGGTTGCAGGAGAGTGTTTTGAGGTTGAGTTTTTAGAAAAAGAATGTAAAAAGATGCGAAGAAAAGATGTAAATATATATATACACGGGACACAACAAGAGGAGGACAACGGACGCCTGACTGCTATGCCATCTTGGAAGAAGATATGATGGTGCAGGGGGAAAAAATATATTTTTGCTAATGCCTGATTTGAGACGTTTTGCTGAACTTCAGTGCCTTCAGATAGTATTCACACCCCTTGACTTTTTCTACATTTTGTTGTGTTACAGCCTGGGATTTTGTGTCACTGGCCTACACGTGCCTTTCTTTTCCCCAACACAATTAAGCCAAAACCACGGCCCGTTATTCAGAAGGCCGTTCTACTACGCTCCCATTGGCTAGCTAGCGTTGTCTCACTCACAGGCGACGAGCGCAGACAGAGTGACCTTCCAAGGTAACGCAAGGATGGAAAGTGTAATTTAACAATTAGCTGCCTACCGTATTGCAGGCCTATTATTATCATGTTTGGTAACATTTGCCTATGTATTCGGTATTTTAAGTTGTTATATTATCATTAGTAGTCTATTATCAGATAAAAGCATATGCTTATTATTCATAATTTCTCAAATATTTATTAGCTAATCATTCAGTCTAATACACTATGCTACAGCCATAGAATCTGTCTTTGAGCTTTAAGGGATGTTAATGCTAGCTCTGTCCATGACATTATGTTATTATATTTTGTAATCTTGCAATACAAGGGCAAATGTTATTAATCAGTGACTGAAATTCCGCGCTACGTGATATTCACTTCCGGACTTGGAGATCGCTCAAAGCGTTGTAGAACGCCTCTCTGAATAACGGGGCGAGGTTTTGGCTTAACTGCATTGGGATAAAGAAAGACGCGGCTTACACACAATATCCCATAATGTCAAAGTGGAATTAGGTTTTTACAATTGTTTATAAATTAACTAAATCTAAATGACAGAGTGAAAAGAAGGAATCCTGTACAGAATAAAACATATTCCAAAACATGCATCCTGTTTGCAATAAGTCACTGCAAAAAAACAGCAAAACACGTGGCAAAGAAATGTACTTTATGTCCTGAATAGAAGTCTTCATATTTTCAAGGATGGTGGTGGCTGCATCATGTTATTGGTATGCTTGACATCAGCAGGGACTAGGAAGTTTTTTAGGATTAAAAAAAAACGGGAAAGAGCTAGGCACAGGCAAAATCCTAAAGGAAAACCTGCTTTAGTCTGCTTTCCACCAGACACTGCGAGATTAATTCACCTTTCAGCAGGACAATAACCTAAAACACGAGGCCAAATCTACACTGGAGTTGCTTACCAAGAAGACAGTGAATGTTTCTGAGCGACCAAGTTACAGTTTTGACTTAAATCTACTTGAAAATCGATGGCAAGACCTGAAAATGGTTGTCTTGCAATGATCAACAACCATGTTAACAGAGCGTGAAGAATTTTGAAAATAATAAATGGGCAAGTGTAGCAAAATCCTGGTTTGTAAAGCTCTTAGAGACTTACTCAGAAATACTCACAGCTGTAATCGCTGCCAAAGGTGCTTCTACAAAAGTATTGTCTCGGGGGTGTGAATACTTACGTAAATTAGATATTTCTGTATTTCATTTTGAATAAATGTGCAAAAATGTCTAAAAACATATTTTCACTTCGTCATTATGGGGTAATGTGTGTAGATGGATGAGAAAGAAAACACAATCCATTTTGAATTCAGGCTGTAACACAACAAAATGTGGAATAAGATTAAGGGGTATGAATATTTTCTGAAGGTACTGTACATCTGCACAAACTGGGCTCTAGAGACTGGGTAAACCATATTAATTAAATAACTTTTTCACAGCATCCCTTTTGATTTGAACAAAACTTTCCATACATGTTTGCCCATGGAAGAAGTGGGCAGAAAATTACTTTTTGGACATGAATGACAAAACATTCAGGAGATAGAGGTTCTCAAAGTAGACCTATTTTGCATACCCCACTGTACCGTGAGACATACATGTCTTCATCCCTGGAAAAGACAAACGGGTGAGTTTGATATCATTTAAAAGCTTACAAACAGCGTTTGTAAACTATTTAATAATTTATTTTGAAAAATGTACATGTAATGTCAACAATTACTGAGTTACAGTTCATATAAGGAAATCAGTCAATTGAACTACATTCATTAGGCCCTAATTTTTGGATTTCACCTGACTGGGAATACAGATATGCATCTGTTGGTCACAGATTACATTAAAAAACACCATTTGCCTCATGCAGTGCGACACATCTCCTTTGCATTGAGTTGATCAGGCTGTTGTTTGTAGCCTGTGGAAGGTTGTCCCACTCCTCCTCAATGGCTGTGCGAAGTTGCTGGATATTGGCGGGAACTGGAACACGCTGTAGTACACTTAAAACCCAGAGCATCCCAAACATGCTCAATAGGTGACATGTCTGGTGAGTATGCAGGCCATCGAAGAACTGGGACAGCTTCCAGAAATTGTGTACAGATCCTTGCGACATGGGGCTGTGCATTATCATGCTGAAAAATGAGGTGACGGCGGCAGATGAATGGCATGACAATGGGCCTCAGGATCTCGTCACGGTATTACTGTGCATTAAAATTGCCATCGATAAAATGCAATTGTGTTTGTTGTCCATAGCATATGCCTGCCCATATCATAACCCCACCATGGGGCATCAGCAAACCGCACGCCCACACGACACCATACACGCTGTCTGCCATCTGGCCGGTATAGTTGAAACCGGGATTCATCCGTGAAGAGCACACTTCTCCAGCATGCCAGCGGCCATCGAAGGTGAGCATTTGCCCACTGAAGCCAAACTGCAGTCAAGTCAAGACTCTGGTGAGGATGAAGAACACGCAGATGAGCTTCCCGGAGACGGTTTCTGACAGTTTGTGCAGAAATTCTTTGCTTGTGCAAAACCACAGTTTCATAAACTGTCCGGGTGGTTGATCTCAGACAATCCCACAGTGGAAGAAACCAGATGGGGAGGTCCTGGGCTGGCGTGGTTACACGTGGTCTGCGGTTGTGAGGCTGGTTGGACGTACTTCCAAATTCTCTAAAACAACGTTGGAGGCGGCTTATGGTAGAGAAATGAACATTCAATTCTCTGGCAACAGCTCTGGGGGACATTCCTGCAGTCAGCATGCCAATTGCACACTCCCTAAAAAATGTAATAGATATTTAGTTTCATGTGAGTATGGAACATTTCTGGGATCTTTTATTTCAGCTCATGAAACATGGGACCAACAATTTACTTTTTTTATTTTTATTTTTTCAGCGTAATTCTGCACTGCAGCTCAGTGCGGGAGATGGGCTGGGGGCAGATGACCAGTCAATACTGGGGGCAGAGGCAGTGCTTGGGGCTGGTGAACAGGCAGTGCTGAGGCGCAGAGAACAAAATCAGGTGCTGTCTCCATTCACTGGAATTGTGCCTTAAAACAAATGAATAAAAAAAGAGGGATACTTATTAGTACACATATCCAAACCATGTCATTAAGGGGTACTGTTTGTAGATTGAGGATAAAAAAAAAACTTAAACCATAAATAAGGCTGTAATGTAACAAAATGTGGAAAAAGGGGTCTGAATACTTTCTGAATGCACTGTGTGTGTGTGTGTGTGTGCATACATACAGTGGGGGAATTTTTTTTTGATCCCCTGCTGATTTTGTACGTTTTCCCACTGATAAAGAAAGGATCAGTCTATAATTTTAATGGTAGGGTTATTTGAACAGTGAGAGACAGAATAACAACAAAAATATCCAGAAAAACGCATGTCAAAAATGTTATAAATTGATTTGCATTTTAATGAGGGAAATAAGTATTTGACCCCCTCTCAATCAGAAAGATTTCTGGCTCCCAGGTGTCTTTTATACAGGTAACGAGCTGAGATTAGGAGCACACTCTTAACCTCTATGGGCTAGGTGGGACCCTTCTATCGACCGAGGTCTGGGTATGAATGCCATTGGGCTCCATATGCTCTGTTCCAATATCCATAGCATAGACTACCACTTATTAAAGGGAGCGCTCCTAACCGCAGCTTGTTACCTGTAAAAAAGACACATGTCCACAGAAGCAATCAATCAATCAGATTCCAAACTCTCCACCATGGCCAAGACCAAAGAGCTCTCCAAGGATGTCAGGGACAAGATTGTAGACCTACACAAGGCTGGAATGGGCTACAAGACCATTGCCAAGCAGCTTGGTGAGAAGGTGACAACATTTGGTGTGATTATTCGCAAATGGAAGAAACACAAAAGAACTGTCAATCTCCCTCGGCCTGGGGCTCCATGCAAGATCTCACCTCGTGGGGTTGCAATGATCATGAGAACGGTGAGGAATCAGCCCAGAACTACACGGGAGGATCTTGTCAATGATCTCAAGGCAGCTGGGACCATTGTCACCAAGAAAACAATTGATATCACACTACGCCGTGAAGGACTGAAATCCTGCAGCCGCCCGCAAGGTCCCCTTGCTCAAGTATACAAATACATGCCTGTCTGAAGTTTGCCAATGAACATCTGAATGATTCAGAGGACAACTGGTGAAAGTGTTGTGGTTAGATGAGATCAAAATGGAGCTCTTTGGCATCAACTCAACTCGCCGTGTTTGGAGGAGGAATGCTGCCTATGAACCAAGAACATCATCTCCACGGTCAAACATGGAGGTGGAAACATTATGCTTTGGGGGTGTTTTTCTGCTAAGGGGTCAGGACAACTTCACCGCATCATTTGACGGGGCCATATACTGTCAAATCTTGGGTGAGAACCTCCTTCCCTCAGCCAGGGCATTGAAAATGGGTCGTGGATGGGTATTCCAGCATGACAATGACCCAAAACACACGGCCAAAGCAACAATGGAGTGGCTTAACAAGAAGCACATTAAGGTCCTGGAGAGGCCTAGCCAGTCTCCAGACCTTAATCCCATAGAAAATCTGTGGAGGAAGCTGAAGGTTAGAGTTGCCAAATGTCAGCCTCGAAACCTTAATGACTTGGAGAAGATCTGCAAAGAGGAGTGGGACAAAATCCCTCCTGAGATGTGTGCAAACCTGGTAGCCAACTACAAGAAACGTCTGACCTCTGTGATTGCCAACACGGATTTTGCCACCAAGTACTAAGTCGTGTTTTGCAGAGGGGTCAAATACTTATTTCCCTCATTAAAATCATTTTATAACAATTTTGCCATGTGTTTTTCTGGATTTTTATGTTGTTATTCTGTCTCTCACTGTTCATATAAACCTACCATAACAATTATAGACTGATAATTTCTTTGTAAGTGGGGAAACATACAAATCATCAGGTGATCAAATACTTTCCCTCCCCACTGTACATACATACATACATACATACATACATACAGTTGAAGTCGGAAGTTTACATACACCGAATACATTTAAACTCCGTTTTTTACAATTCCTGACATTTAAGCCTAGTAAAAATTCCCTGTCTTAGGTCAGTTAGGATCACCACTTTGTTTTAAGATTGTGAAAGGTCAGAATAATAATAGAGAGAATTATTTATTTCAGCTTTTATTTTACATACACACAATTAGTATTTGGTAGCACAGCCTTTCAATTGTTTAACTTTGTTCAAACGTTTCGGGTAGCCTTCCACAAGCTTCCCACAATAAATTGGGTGAATTTTGGCCCATTCCTCCTGACAAAGCTGGTGTAACTGAGTCAGGTTTGTAGGCCTCCTTGCACGCACACATTTTTTCAGTTCTGCCCACAGATTTTCTACGGGATTGAGGTCAGGGCTTTGTGATGGCCACTCCAATACCTTGACTTTGTTGTCCTTAAGCCATTTTGCCACAACTTTGGAAGTATGCTTGGGGTCATTGTCCATTTGGAAGAACCATTTGCGACCAAGCTTTAACTTCCTGACTGATGTCTTGAGAAGTTGCTTCAATATATCCACATCATTTTGCTTCCTCATGATGCAATCTATTTTGTGAAGTGCACCAGTCCCTCCTGCAGCAAAGCACCCCACAACATGATGCTGCCACCGCCGTGCTTCATGGTTGGGATGGTGTTCTTCGGCTTGCAAGCATCCCACTTTTTCCTCCACACATAACGATGGTCATTATGAACAAACAGTTCTATTTTTGTTTCATCAGACCAGAGGACATTTCTCCAAAAAGTACGATATTTGTTCCCATGTGCAGTTGCAAACCATAGTCTGGCTTTTTTATGGCAGTTTTGGAGCAGTGACTTCTTCCTTGCTGAGCGGCCTTTCAGGTTATGTCGATATAGGACTCATTTTTACTGTGGATATAGATACTTTGTACCTATTTCCTCCAGCATCTTCACAATTTCCTTTGCTGTTGATCTGGAATTGATTTGCACTTTTCGCACCAAAGTACATTCTTCTCTAGGAGACAGAACACATGTCCTTCCTGAGCGGTATGACGGCTGCGTGGTCCTATGGTGTTTATACTTGTGTACTATTGTTTGTACAGGTGAATGTGGTACCTTCAGGCGTTTGGAAATTGCTCCCAAGGATGAACCAGACTTGTGGAGGTCTACAATTATTTTCTGAGGTCTTGGCTGATTTCTTTTGATTTTCCCATGTGAGTTTGAAGGTAGGTCTTGAAATACATCCACAGGTACACCTCCAATTGACTCAAATGATGTCAATTAGCCTATCAAAAGCTTCTAAAGCCATGACATAATTTTCTGGAATTTTCCAAGCTGTTTAAATGCACAGTCAACTTAGTGTATGGAAACTTCTAACCCACTGGAATTGTGATACAGTGAATTATAAGTGAAATAATCTGTCTGTAAACAATTATTGGAAAAATGTATTGTGTCATGCACAAAGTAGATGTCCTAACCGACTTGCCAAAACTATAGTTTGTTAACAAGAAATTTGTGGAGTGTTGAAAAACGAGTTTTAATGCCTCCAACGTAAGTGTATGTAAACTTCCGACTTCAACTGTACATACTCCAGCAGTCAAAAGTTTGGACACACCTACTCATTCAAGGGTTTTTCTATATTTGTATTATTCTACATTGTAGAATAACAGTGAAGACATCAACACTATGAAATAACACATATGGAATCATATACTAACCAAAAGTGTTAAAACAAAATATATTTCATATTCTTCAAAGTAGCCACCCTTTGTCTTGATGACAGCTTTGCACACTCTCAACCAGCTTCATCGGGTCTTCATCGGGTCTTCAACCAGCCCCATCGGGTCTTCACGACTGGACCACCGACGTTATCTGCCCGAGGGAGTTATCCAACTGGCCCCTCCGTCGCGACGTAACCTGATCGCCCATCTGCGGCCGGCTAATCGTTAGCTGTCTTTTCGGCTGCGATCTGAATAGGTCTATCCGACACTTTTCTTGGGCCACTATAACTAACTATTTTGCCAACTTGGACAGGTCCCCCCCTTCCACACGGAACCCCACTAACCCACAGACGGAAACGCACGAGGTGGCTAAAAACAGACCTCCCTCCCATCTTCCACCAGCTTGCTACCTATGGCCCGGCTAGCTGTCTGAATCTCACTGGACCCTTTGATCACTCGGCTAAGCATGCCTCTCCTTAATGTCAATATGCATTGTCCATTGCTGTTCTGGTTAGTGTTTATTGGCTTATTTCACTGTAGAGCCTCTAGCCCTGCTCATTATACCTTATCCAACCTCTCAGTTCCTCCACCCACACATGCTATGACATCTTCTGGTTTCAATGATGTTTCTAGAGACAATATCTCTCTCATAATCACTAAATGCCTAGGTTTACCTCCTCTGTACTCACATCCCACCATACCTTTGTCTGTACATTATACCTTGAAGCTATTTTATCGCCCCCAGAAACCTGCTCCTTTTTCTCTCTATTCTGGACGTCACAGACGACCAATTCTTATAGCTTTTAGCCGTACCCTCATACTTATTCTTCTCTGCTCCTCTGGGGATGTAGAGGTGAATCCAGGCCCTGCAGTGCCTGGCTCCACTCCTACTCCCCAGGCGCTCTCTTTTGATGACTTCTGTAACCGTAATAACCTTGGTTTCATGCATGTTAACATTAGAAGCCTCCTCCCTAAGTTTGCTTTATTCACTGCTTTAGCACACTCTGCCAACCCGGATGTCCTAGCTGTGTCTGAATCTTGGCTTAGGAAGTCCACCAAAAACTGTGAAATCTTCATCCCTAACTACAACGTTTTCTGACAAGATAGAACGACCAAAGGGGGCGGTGTTGCAATCTATTGCAGAGATAGCCTGCAGAGTTCTGTCCTGCTATCCAGGTCTGTACCCAAACAATTTGAACTTCTACTTTTAAAAATCCACCTCTCCAAAAACAAGTCTCTCACCGTTGCCGCCTGCTATAGACCCCCCTCGGCCCCTAGCTGTGCTCTGGACACCATATGTGAACTGATTGCCCCCCATCTATCTTCAGAGATCGTGCTACTAGGTGACCTAAACTGGGACATGCTTAACACCCCAGCCATTCTACAATCCAAGCTTGATGCCCTCAATCTCACACAAATTATTAATGAACCCACCAGGTACAACCCCAAAGCCGCAAACACTGGCACCCTCATAGATATCATCCTAACCAACGTGCCCTCTAAATACACCTCTGCTGTTTTCAACCAAGATCTCAGGGATCACTGCCTCATTGCCTGCACCCGTAATGGGTCAGCGGTCAAACGACCTCCACTCATCACTGTCAAACGCTCCCTGAAACATTTCAACGAGCAAGCCTTTCTAATCGACCTGGCCCTGGTATCCTGGAAGGATATTGACCTCATCCCGTCAGTAGAGGATGCCTGGTTATTTTTTTAAAATGCCTTCCTCTCCATCTTAAATAAGCATGCCCCTTTCAAGAAATTTAGAACCAGGAACAGATATAGCCCTTGGTTCTCCCCAGACCTGACTGCCCTTAACCAACACAAAAATATCCTGTGGCGTTCTGCATTAGCATCGAACTGCCCCCGTGATATGCAACTTTTTAGGGAAGTTAGAAACCAATACACACAGGCAGTTAGAAACGCCAAAGCTAGCTTTTTCAAACAGAAATTTGCTTCGTGCAACTCCAACTCTAAAAAGTTCTGGGACATTGTAAAGTCCATGGAGAATAAGAACACCTCCTCCCAACTGCCCACTGCACTGAGGATAGGAAACTCGGTCACCACCGATAAGCCCACTATAATTGAGAATTTCAATAAGCATTTTTCTACGGCTGGCCATGCTTTCCACCTAACTACCCCTACTGCATTCAACAGCACTGCACCCCCCACAGCTACTCGCCCAAGCCTCCCCCATTTCTCCTTCTCCCAAATCCATTCAGCTGATGTTCTGAAAGAGCTGCAGAATCTGGACCCCTACAAATCAGCTGGGCTTGACAATCTGGACCCTTTCTTTCTAAAATTATCTGCCGAAATTATTGCAACCCCTATTACTAGTCTGTTCAACCTCTCTTTCGTGTCGTCTGAGATTCCCATAGATTGGAAAGCAGCTGCTGTCATCCCCCTCTTCAAAGGAGGTGACACTCTTGACCCAAATTGCTACAGACCTATATCCATCCTACCCTGCCTTTCTAAGGTCTTCGAAAGCCAAGTCAACAAACAGATTACCGACTATTTCGAATCCCACCGCACCCTCTCCGCTATGCAATCTGGTTTCAGAGCTGGTCATGGGTGCACCTCAGCCACGCTCAAGGTCCTAAATGACATCGTAACCGCCATCGATAAGAAACAATACTGTGCTGCCGTATTCATTGACCTGGCCAAAGCTTTTGACTCTGTTAATCACCACATCCTCATCGGCAGACTCAGTAGCCTTGGTTTCTCAAAAGATTGCGTCGCCTGGTTCACCAACTACTTCTCTGACAGAGTTCAGTGTGTCAAATCGGAGGGCCTACTGTCTGGACCTCTGGCAGTCTCTATGGGGGTACCACAGGGTTCAATTCTTGGGCCAACTCTTTTCTCTGTATACATAAATGATGTCGCTCTTGCTGCTGGTGAATCTCTGATCCACCTCTACGCAGACGACACCATTCTGTATACTTCTGGCCCTTCTTTGGACACTGTGTTAACAACCCTCCAGACGAGCTTCAATGCCATTCAACTCTCCTTCCGTGGTCTCCAACTGCTCTTAAACACAAGTAAAACTAAATGCATGCTCTTCAACCGATCGCTGCCTGCACCTGCCCGCCCGTCCAGCATAACTTCTCTGGACGGTTCTAACTTAGAATTTGTGGACAACTACAAATACCTAGGTGTCTGGTTAGACTGTAAACTCTCCTTCCAGACTCACATCAATCATCTCCAATCCAAAGTGAAATCTAGAATTAGCTTCCTATTTCGCAACAAAGCTTCCTTCACTCATGCTGCCAAACATACCCTCGTAAAACTGACCATCCTACCAATCCTCGACTTCGGCGATGTCATTTACAAAATAGCCTCCAATACCCTACTCAACAAGCTGGATGCAGTCTATCACAGTGCCATCCGTTTTGTCACCAAAGCCCCATATACTACCCACCACTGCGACCTGTACGCTCTCGTTGGCTGGCCTTCGCTTCATAATCATCGCCAAACACATTGGCTCCAGGTCATCTACAAGACCCTGCTAGGTAAAGTCCCCCCTTATCTCCGCTCACTGGTCACCATAGCAGCACCCACCTGTAGCACGCGCTCCAGCAAGTATATCTCTCTGGTCACCCCTAAAGCCAACTCCTCCTTTGATCGTCTCTCCTTCCAGTTCTCTGCTGCCAATGACTGGAACGAACTACAAAAATCTTTGAAACTGGAAACACTTATCTCCCTCACTAGCTTTAAGCACCAGCTGTCAGAGCAGCTCACAGATCACTGCACCTGTACATAGCCCATCTATAATTTAGCCCAATCTACTACCTCTTCCCCTACTGTATTTATTTATTTTATTTATTTTGCTCCTTTGCACCATATTATTTATATTTTAACTTTGAACTTTCTTCAAACTACAAATCTACCTTTCCAGTGTTTTTCTTGCTATACTTTATTTACTTTGCCACCATGGCATTTTTTTGCCTTTACCTCCCTTATCTCACATCATTTGCTCACATTGTATATAGTCTTATTTTTTTCTACTGCATCATTGATTGTATGTTGTTCTACTCCATGTGTAACTCTGTGTCGTTGTATGTTGTCGAACTGCTTTGCTTTATCTTGGCCAGGTCGCAATTGTAAATGAGAACTTGTTCTCAACTTGCCTACCTGGTTAAATAAAGGTGAAATTAAAAAAAAAAAAAAAAATGAGGTAGTCACCTGGAATGCATTTCCATTAACAGGAGTGCCTTGTTAAAAGTTAATTTGTGGAATTTCTTTCCTTCTTAATGTGTTTGATCCAATCAGTTCAGTTGACAAGGTAAATAGTACCCACAAAACACCAGTCTCAACATCAACAGTGAAGAGGCGACTCCGGGATGCTGGCCTTCTAGGCAGAGTTGCTCTGTCCAGTGTCTGTATTCTTTTGCCCATCTTAATCTTTTATTTTTATTGGCCAGTATGAGATATGGCTTTTTCTTTGAAACTCTGCCTAGAGGGCCAGCATCCCGGAGTCGCCTCCTCACTGCTGACGTTGAGACTGTTGTTTTGCGGGTACTATTTAATGAAGCTGCCAGTTGAGGACTTGTGAGGCGTCTGTTTCTCAAACTAGACACAAATGTACTTGTCCTCTTGCTCAGTTATGCCCCGGGGCCTCCCACTCTTTCTATTCTGGTTAGAGACAGTTTGTGCTGTTCTGTGAAGGGAGTAGTACAGAGCGCTGTGCGAGATTTTCAGTTTCTTGGAAATTTCTCGCATGGAATAGCATTCATTTCTCAGAACAAGGATAGACTGATGAGTTTCAGAAGAAAGTTCTTTGTTTCTGGCCATTTTGAGCCTGTAAACGAACCCACAAATGCTGATGTTCCAGATACTCAAGTTTTATTGCTTCTTTAAATCAGAAGAACAGTTTTCAGCTGTGCTAACATAATTGCAAAAGGGTTTTCTAATGATCAATTAGCCTTTTAAAATGATAAACTTGGATTAGCTAACACAACGTGCCATTGGAACACAGCAGTGATGGTTGCTGATAATGGGCCTCTGTACGCCTATGTAGATAGTCCATAAAAAATCTGCCGTTTCCAGCTACAATAGTCATTTACAACATTAACAATGTCTACACTGTATTTCTGATCAATTTGATGTTATTTTAATGGACAGAAAATGTGCTTTTCTTTCAAAAAGCAGTTAATTTCTAAGTGACCCCAAACTTTTGAACCATATTGTGTGTGTGTGTGTGAGATATATATATATAATATACACAGTGCATTTGGAAAGTATTCAGACCCCTTCACTTTTTCCACATTTTGTTACGTTACAGCCTTATTCTAAAATGGATTAAATAAAATAAAAAAAATCCTCAATCTATACACAATGCCCCATAATGACAAAGCGAAAACAGGTTTAGGCATTTTAGCAAATGTAAAAAAAATAACAGAAATAGCCTATTTACATAAGTATTTTATACACGTTGCTATGAGACTTGAAATTGAGCTCAGGTGCATCCTGATTTCATTAATCACCCTTGAGATATTTCTACAACTTGATTGGAGTCCACCTGTGGTAAATTCAATTGATCGGACACGATTTGGAAAGGCACATGCAGGCTATGGCGGTCACGAAATTTCGTCAGCAGGTGATTGTCAAGCAAATAACTGTCATTCTCACGGTAATTTACAGCTAATTAACATACACATTTAGCATCTCCAGGCTTCCACACAGAGCCTTCAAGCCACTGATGCAGACCTTTACAGTTTAAAAAGTCTAATAAATCCATGTAATATAGCCTACACCTTCAGAATAAATCCATTATTTATTTTAGATAGATCTAAAGAAGCATGATATGAAGGAAATGTAGTCTATTTCAGAAGAACAGAATAACATACTCTTGAGTTGTCTTTATGTTAGGTCCTGATCTGGCTATGCCAAATGGCTGTGGGCTACACTAGTTCATTTAGCAGACAATATTTGCTTAGAATTCCGTGGTATTATTTTATAGTATGAAGAATACAATTGAACAAAATAGAATAAATAATAGAAATAGAAGGGATATTTTCTCCAAACGATTTGAGGGAGTGCGCACGTGGCTATTCTGTGTTGAGCAGTTAACAAAGAAATAGGTACTCCTATATGCTTAATTAGAGTTATTAATGTAACTTTAGTTGTTCTACAAACGTTCGGCTATATGTCGATGTTTAATACATTGTAAGGCAGCAGGATGCAACTAGTGATAATTTGAAAAAAGTTGCTTGAAAGGAATGAGCTCGGCTTTGTTTTTTGCACAGGCTGTACAAACATCATCATACTCGCATTCCCAATTTGACAAGCACTTGATAATGCCTACAATTTCACGGCGGCATCCCCTTTGTGTGGCCATAATGCATCCTTAAAAAATCCATGCCTTCTGCGGCCAGTGGCCGTTGTGCCCTTGGCCCGGAGTGCTGCGTTGTGCCCTTCTCCCTGAGTCCTGCGCGCCTCAAACACCTCTCACTCACATTGCTCTCCATCACGTGATCAGGTCTTTCTCACAGGCTACAAGTGAAGACGGACACATCGGGGATGCAACTGTGTGTGTCCTTATCCAAATCTGAGGTGCATATTGAAGATATTGGAAGAACTGTCCACATTTACTTTGTCAGCCAACAAGATGAGTAGGCCTAACGAACAGAAAAAGCACTAGCCTATGTCAATCTTATATCCCCCATAGTACAAAACTTGACCTATTCTGTGCGAGAAATTAATATTCTAAACATAGTCTGGGACAGTAGGGGATAGGATAGATCCCAAATTAATACAACCACTAGCATTAAAAAACCTTGGCTGACAAAACAGATTAGAATGTTTAGCTTAAAATGTTGATAAGACTATTAGGCTATTTCTTCACATTATAAGCGCAGCAATGCACACATGGCAGTAGGCTATAAGCGCAAATGTTCCATTAGCGGGAAAACACAATTATCAAAAGTGACAGCAAATGCGACTATGCAAGTAATGCTTTTATTATAAAAAGGTGCATTTTTTATGGTGAAAATGATCTTCCCCAAACTTGAAACTCACTCGCTGCTTATGTATGCCAGTTACGCTCTACACCCCTTGTAAAGCGGATTAATGTGCTTAATTTTAACAAGCCATTTGGCCACTTTAGTGGTTTATGGGCTAGGCTACATGAGGTGTGCGGCTATGATTCTAAAAAGTCACAAAAAGAGGCATTGTTTCTTGCCTTATGCTGGGCATCATTCACAAGTGATAGGCTAATATTGTCACCCATCAGACTATTCTTGATATAATCTTGTCTTTACATATACTAAATAATATGTGTGAAATTTGTTTTGATTTAGAATGGACCATTATCATGCACCTGTCTTGAAACAGGGGCAGCGGGGAAAAAAATACATGAAATCTATGCACTTATAGCGAATGGAGGATTCTTTTGCCCTACCTGACTGTTCATTTTCATGCCAGCCAGGTAGGCTATACCTCTGTTGTAAAGATAAGCAATGTGCTTAATATTAGGAAAGTTGATAAATAAATATATTAGGCCTAGCCTATAGAAAATTGATGGGAACTCCTTTTTTTATTAGAGGCCATCACTCTGTTTTCTCATGAAAGTGCATAGCCTACAGAAATGTTGTACAACATGAGTATATGGGCTCTCGTGAAGTGTTTGATTAGATGTTCGATTACATTTGCATTGATGTCAGAGTGAGGGACAATATAGTGCTGAGTACCAAGTAGTTAGCAAGTTTGGCAGGCTACAATTGACCAACAACAGCATCAGAGCTTGGAGAAGCCTAATTATTGTGTCTACGTGGTCACGTGGAATTTGACTTGCCTTCATGACACGTGACCGCCAGTGTGGCGGTAATATGGTCACCGCAACAGCCCTACACACTAGAGGTCGACCGATTATGATTTTTCAACGCCGATACCGATTATTGGAGGGCCAAAAACCCCGATACCGATTAATCTGCCGATTTTGTATTTATTTGTGATAATGAAAATTACAACAATACTGAATGAACACTTATTTTAACTTAATATAATACATCAATACCATCAATTTAGCCTCAAATAAATAATGAAACATGTTCAATTTGGTTTAAATAATGCAAAAACAAAGTGTTGGAGAAGAAAGTAAAAGTGCAATATGTGCCATGTAAAAAAGCTAACGTTTAAGTTCCTTGCTCAGAACATGAGAACATATGAAAGCTGGTGGTTCCTTTTAACATGAGTCTTCAATATTCCCAGGTAAGAAGTTTTAGGTTGTAGTTATTATAGGAATTATAGGACTATTTCTCTCTATACGATTTGTATTTCATATACCTTTGACTATTGAATGTTCTTATAGGCACTTTAGTATTGCCAGTGTAACAGTATAGCTTCTGTCCCTCTCCTCGCTCCTACCTGGGCTCGAACCAGGAACACATCGACAACAGCCACCCTCGAAACAGCGTTACCCATGCAGAGCAATGGGAACAACTACTCCAAGTCTCAGAGCGAGTGACGTTTGAAACGCTATTAGCGCGCACCCGCTAACTAGCTAGCCATTTCACATCGGTTACACCATCCTTATCTTGGGAGTTGATGGGCTTGAAGTCATGAACAGCGCAATGCTTGAAGAATTGCGAAGAGCTGCTGGCAAAACGCACGAAAGTGCTGTTTGAATGAATGCTTACGAGCTTGCTGGTACCTACCATCGCTCAGTCAGACTGCTCTATCAAATCATAGACTTAATTATAATATAATAAACACACAGAAATACAAGCCTTAGGTCATTAATATGGTTGAATCTGGAAACTATCATCTCGAAAACAAAACGTTTATTTTCTCAGTGAAATACGGAATGGTTCCGTATTTTATCTAACGGGTGGCATCCCTTAGTCTAAATATTCCTTCAATGTTATGTCATAATTACGTAAAATTCTGGCAAATGAGTTCGCAACGAGCCAGGCGGCCCAAACTGTTGCATATACCCTGACTCTGCGTGCAATGAACGGAAGAGAAGTGACACAATTTCACCTGGTTAATATTGCCTGCTAAATATGCAGGTTTAAAAATATATACTTCTGTGTATTGATTTTAAGAAAGGCATTGATGTTTATGGTTAGGTACAGTCGTGCAACGATTGTGCTTTTTTCGCAAAAGCGCTTTTGTTAAATCATCCCCCTTTTGGCGAAGTTGGCTGTCTTTGTTAGGAAGAAATAGTATTCACACAGTTCGCAACGAGCCAGGCGGTCCAAACTGCTGCATATACCCTGACTCTGTAGCAGAGGTGACACATTTTCCCTAGTTAAAAGAAATTCATGTTAGCAGGCAATATTAACTAAATATGCAGGTTTAAAAATATATACTTGTGTATTGATTTTAAGAAAGGCGTTGATGTTCATGGTTAGGTACACGTTGGAGCAACGACAGTCCTTTTTCGCGAATGCGCACCGCATCGATTATATGCAACGCAGGACAGTCTAGATAAACTAGTAATATCATCAACCATGTGTAGTTAACTAGTGATTATGATTGATTGATTTTTATATGATAAGTTTAATGCTAGCTAGCAACTTACCTTGGCTTCTTACTGCATTCGCATAACAGGCAGGCTCCTCGTGGAGTGCAATGTTAAAGCAGGTGGTTAGAGCGTTGGACTAGTTAACCGTAAGGTTGCAAGATTGAATCCCCAAGCTGACAAGGTAAAAATCTGTCGTTCTGCCCCTGAACAAGGCAGTTAACCCACCGTTCCTAGGCCGTCATTGAAAATAAGAATGTGTTCTTAACTGACTTGCCTAGTTAACAAAATATATTTTAAAAAATAAAAATAAAAATAATAATATATATATATATATATATACATTTTTTTATTTTTTAAATATCGGAAACTTGGTTGCCAAAAAAAACGATTACCGATTGTTATGAAAACTTTAAATCGGCCCTAATTAATCGGCCATTCCGATTAATCGGTCGACTTCTACTACACACACCTGTCTATATAAGGTCCCACAGTTGACAGTGCATGTCAGAGCAAAATCCAAGCCATGAGGTTGAAGAATTGTCCGTAGAGCTCCAAGACAGGATTGTGTCAAGGCACAGATCTGGAGAAGTGTACCAAAAAATGTCTGCAACGTTGAAGATCCCCAAGAAAACAGTGGCCTCCATCATTCTTCAATAGAAGGAGTTTGGAACCACCAAGACTCTTCCTAGAGCTGGCCGCCCAGCTAAACTGAGCAATCGGGGAAGAAGGGTCTTGGTCAGGGAGGCTACCAAGAACCCAATAGTCACTCTGACAAAGCTCCAGAGTCCCTCCGTGGAGATGGGAGAACCTTCCAGAAGGACAACCATCTCCACAGCACTCCACCAATCAGGCCATTATGGTAGTGGCCAGATGGAAGCCACTCCTCAGTAACAGGCACATCCCAGCCCGTTTGGAGTTTGTCAAAAACTACCTAAAGGACTCAGACCATGAGAAACAAGATTCTCTGGTCTGATGAAACAAAGGTTGAACTCTTTGGCCTGAATGCCAAGCGTGACATGTGGAGGAAACCTGGCACCATCCCTACGGTGAAGCAGACCGCAGGGACCGTAGCGATAGACCCAAACTGTTACAGATCTATATCCATCCTGCCCTGCCTTTCTAAAGTCTTCGCAAGCCAAGTGAACAAACAGATCACCGACCATTTCGAGTCCCACCGTACCTTCTTCGCTATGCAATCTGGTTTCCGAGCTGGTCACGGGTGCACCTCAGCCACGCTCAAGGTCCTAAACGATATAACCACCATCGATAAAAGACAGTACTGTGCAGCCGTCTTCAGCCGTCTTCATCGACCTGGCCGAGTCTTTCGACTCTGTCAATCACCGCATTCTTATCGGCAGACTCAACAGCCTTGGTTTCTCTTATGACTGCCTCGCCTGGTTCACTAACTACTTCTCAGATAGAGTACAGTGTGTCAAATCAGAGGGCCTGTTGTCCGGACCCCTGGCAGTCTCTATGGGGGTGCCACAGGGTTTAATTCTCGGGCCGCCTCTTTTCTCTGTATATATCAATGATGTCGCTCTTGCTGCAGGTGATTCTTTGATCCACCTCTTCGCAGACGACACCATTCTGTATACATCTGGCCCTTCTTTGGACACTGTGTTAACAAACCTCCAAACGAGCTTCAACGCCATACAACACTCCTTCCGTAGCCTCCAACTGGTCTTGAATGCTAGTAAAACGAAATGCATGCTCTTCAACCGTTCTCTGCCCGCACCTGCCCGCCCGACTAGCATCACTACTCTGGACGGTTCTGACTTAGAATATGTGGACAACTATAAATACCTAGGTGTCTGGCTAGACTGTAAACTCTCCTTCCAGACTCACATTAAGAATCTCCAATCCAAAGTTAAATCTAGAATCGGCTTCCTATTTCACAACAAAGCCTTCTTCACTCATGCTGCCAAACTTACCCTCGTAAAAATGACTATCCTACCGATCTTTGACTTTGGTGATATCATTTACAAATTAGCCTCTACCTAGCAAATTGGATGCAGTCTATCACAGTGCCATCCATTTTGTCACCAAAGCCCCATCTACTACCCACCACTGCAACCTGTATGCTCTCGTTGGCTGGTCCTCGCTACATATTCGTCGCCAAACGCACTGGCTCCAGGTCATCTATAAATCTTTGCTAGGTATAGCTCCGACTTATCTCAGCTCACTGGTCACCATAGCAACACCCACTCATAGCGCGCACTACAGTAGGTATATTTCACTGGTCATCCCCAAAGCCAACACCTGCTTTGGCCGCCTTTCCTTCCAGTTCTCTGCTGCCAAAGACTGGAACGAATTGCAAAAATCACTGAAGTTGGAGACTTATCACCCTCACTAAATTTAAGCGTCAGCTGTCAGAGCAGCTTACCGATCGCTGCAGCTGTACACAGCCCATCTGTAAATAGCCCATCCAACCAACCAACTACCTACCTCATCCCCATATTTGTTTTTGTTTTTCTGCTCTTTTGCACACCAGTATTTTCCCCTGCACATCCTCATCTGCACATATATCACTCCAGTGTAAATTGCTAATTTGTAATTACTTCGCCACTATTGGCCTATTTATTGCCTTACCTTCTTACTTCATTTGCACACACTGTATACCTATTTTTCTATTGTGTTATTGACTGTACGTTTGTTTATCTCATGTGTAACTCTGTTGTTGTTTTTGGTCACACTGCTTTGCTTTATCTTGGCCAGGTCGCAGTTGTAAATGAGAACTTGTTCTCAACTGGCCTACCTGGTTAAATAAAGGTGAAAATAAAAAAATAAATGATCCTTGATGAAGTCCTGAGCGCTCTGGAACAGGTTCTCAGACTAGGGCGAAGGTTCACCTTCCAACAGGACAACAACCCTCAGCCCGGATTTTAACTCGATCTAACATTTCTGGAGACCTGAAAATAGCTGTGCAGCAATGCTCCCCATCTAACCTGACAGAGCTTGAGAGGATCTGCAGAGAAGAATGGGAGAAACTCCCCAAATAAAAGGTGCCAAGCTTGTAGCGTCATACCCAAGAAAACTTCAACAAAGTACTGAGTAAAGGGTCTGAATACTTATGTAAATGTGATTTATATTTTGAATAAAAGGTGCAAAAAAAATTATAAAACTGTTTTTGCTTAGTCATTATGGGGTATTGCGAGTAGATTCTAAAACTATTTTATCATTTTTAGAATTAGGCTGTAACGTAACAAAATGTGGAAAAAGTCAAGGGGTCTGAATACTTTACAAATGCACTGTATATGTATTTGTGCCAGACCACGCCCCTGTGAATGTTTAGTGGTCAATAGCTGCTATTTTGTTTTAGGTACTTGTCTGGAAAATAATGTGTTGAGATCTTTGTTCATTGATGCCACTTATCAAATTTTGTGCAGATCAGTCATTTGATACCAGAAGTGTAGCATTTGAAGTGTTTTTCACAAAACTCTAAATAGCGGAAAATCCATCAAGTCGGACCTTTATGGGTCCCTGAGGAGAGGGACCTATGTACTGAATGTCATGACTTTAGGTCAACTCCAGTCCTCGATGGCCTAGTTGGTGTCACACTTTTTCTCCATCCCTAGCAAACACAGCTGATATATCAAATTGGATGTGGCAGGGCTTGAAAACTATAACAGATTACAAAGGGAAACCCAGACGCGAGCTGCCCAGTGACGCGAGCCTACCAGGTGAGCTAAATGCCTTTGAAGCTCGCTTCGAGGCGAGCAACACTGAAGCATGCACGAGAGCACCAGCTGTTCTGGATGTCTGTATGATAACGCTCTCGGTAGCCGATGTGAACAAAACCTTTAAACAGGTCAACATTCACAAAGCCACTGGGCCACACGGATTACCAGGATGTGTACTCAAAGCATGCGCAGACCAACTGTCAAGTTGAGTCGGTAATACCTACATGTAAGTCGCTCTGGATAAGAGCATCTGCTAAATGACTAAAATGTAAATGTAAATGTTTCAAGCAGACCACCATAGTCCCTGCGCCCAAGGAAGCAAAGGTAACCTGCCTAAATTATTACTGCCACGTGGCTCTCACGTCGGTAGCCATGAAGTTCTTTGAAAGGCTGGTCATGGCTCACATCAAAAGCATCCTCCCGGACACTTTAGACCCACTCCAAATCGCATACCGCCCCAACAGATCCACAGATGACACAATCTCAATCACACGCCACACTGCCCTTTCTCACCTGGACAAAAGGAACACCTATGTGAGAATGCTGTTCATTAACTAAAGCTTAGCGTTCAACACCATAGTGCCCACAAAGCTCATCACTAAGCTAAGGACTCTGGGACTAAACACCCCCCTCTGCAACTGGATCCTTGACTTTGATGGGCCGCCCCCAGGTGGTAAGAGTAGGCAACAACACGTCTGCCACCCTGATCCTTAACACTGGGGCCCCTCAGGGCTGTGTACTTAGTCCCCTCCTGTATCCCTGTTCACCCATGACTGCGTGGCCAATTACGACTCAAACGCCATCATTAAGTTTGCTGACGACACAACAGTGGTAGGCCTGATCACCGACAATGATGAGATGGCCTACAGGGAGGAGGTCAGAGAACTGGCAGTGTGGTGCCAGGACAACAACCTCTCCCTCAATGTGTGCAAGACAAAGGAGCTGATTGTGGATTACTGGAAAAAGCGGGCCGAACAGGCCCCCATTAACATCGACGGGGCTGTAGTGGAGCAGGTCGAGAGTTTCAAGTTCCTTGGTGTCCACATCACCAATGAACTATCATGATCCAAACATACCAAGAGAGTCGTGAAGAGGGCACGACAAAACCTTTTCCCCCTCAGGAGACTGAAAAGATTTGGGTCCCCAGATCCTCAAACGGTTCTACAGCTGCACCGTCAAGAGCATCCTGACCGGTTGCATCACCACCTGGCAACTGCTGAGCATCTGACCGTAAGGCACTACAGAGGGTAGTGCGAACGGCCCAAGCATCCAACCATCCAGGACCTATATAATAAGCGGTGTCAGAGGAAAAGCCCATAAAATTGTCAGAGACTCCATTCATCCAAGTTATAGACTTTTCTCTGCTACCGCATAGCAAGCGGTACCGGAGCGCCAAGTCTAGGACCAAAAGGCTCCTCAACAGCTTCTACCCCCAAGCCATAAGACTGCTGAACAATTCATAAAATCACCACCAGACAATTTACATGGATCCCCTCCCTTTTGTACACTGCTGCTACTCGCTGTTTGTTTGTTACCTATGCATAGTCACTTCGCCCCACCGACATGTACAAATTACCTCAACTAGCCTGTACCCCCACACATTGACTCGGTGCCCTCTGTATATAGCCTCAGTATTGTAATTCTTATTGTGTTACTTTTTATTATTACTTTTTATTTTAGTCTACTTGGTAAATATTTTCTTATTTTTGAACTGGACTGTTGGTTAAGGGCTTGTAAGTAATCATTTCACGGTAAAGTCTACACTTGTTGTATTCGGCGCATGTGACGAATAAAGTTTGATTTGAAATTGCATTCTAAACTGAAGCTCATGATTAGGTGATTATTGGAGTCAGGTGTGTTAGCTGGGGTTGGGGCAAAACTGACACCCATCAGGCCCTCGAGGACTGGAATTGCCCACCCCTGTTTTAGGTCAAACGGGGTGAGGGGCATGACCTTTCAAAGTCAGTATTTTCAATTTCATGTTATAGCGCCACCATCTGGTCAATCGGTGTAATTTTGTAAATGCCAGATCTCTATGGCAAGATGCCTCATTCGTCAAAGTTTTGTCAAAATTAGGCCAGTGCTGTCTGAGATATTGTGTGCAACTAACGTACGTACTAACGCACAAAAGGACAAAGACACATCCACAGTCTCCTGCCCAATTTCATCGTTGGGGACAAAAATCACATTATTTGTTAGGCTTAATAAATTGACCATCGGTTGACTGTTCTGACAAGGTTACTTAACCACAAATGTATGCTAAGCAGGCACTTCTTATTTAAAATAGCAGATTACTTTCTAAACCTGGATCCCAAGCACAACATGGGTAGTGTATATGCATGCAATCAATTTTTGTTATATAGTTAAATTAAATAAATTATAAAGGGCATCATTTCTACTGGTACAACCAAGAAGCACCAAACTGGCGTAAGCCCCATCAATGGCTGTTTTTAAAAGGAATGTGTGGGGCTGATTGGCCAGTATGTTCTGCTGCAAAATGATAATTGTTCTGAAGATTCCTTACTTGCTAGCTTCGCTGGCAGACAACTTACTTGCAGTCGTGCATAATGACTCTGGAGGCTGGTATTACCAACACTGCACAGCTGCCTAGACGCTGTACACCTTGATTGTAGTAATTACCTAGGTAATTATTTGGAGAAAAGTAATTACTTTATATGTTGTCATTTAAAGCATTGCTACATAACGACATAAAAAAAAGTATTAACACAAAATTACATGCAACGAAACATTTGAGTTGTTGTAGACTTCCGACCTATGCATGGCAGTAAGGTTAACGCTATCTGGGATCCTTGTGACCTGAGCGATTCATTAGAGGTGGAAAATAGTCATGTATTTGGTTGCTTGTACATTTTTATTTAGACCTTTTTTAGAAGTACATACCGGCCATGACGGCAGTAAATTACGATAGTTAATCAATCGAAAGTCCCTTTTCGTGAGCAACTACCGTATTTTGACATTAAGTTTGAAAAGCTGTTGCATGGCAAGTTGAAAGGCTGCTTTCTGGGCTTAATGGAGATTCGCCATATCAACGTCTCCTGTAAAGCCACATTCTGGTTCAGGAATAAATAAGCTGCTCAAAGGACCAATCAAAACAAATGTTTTCTATTGTAAACCCACCTTGAAATACACAAATGAAGAGGCATTTAGTTCCTCGAGTCTTAAAATTGTTGGTACAAAGAACATGCATTCATCATCAGGATAGGCAGTTAAAGAGTGCTCGAACATCGCCAGACAAATCGCTTGTTTCAGATTAGTTGAATTGCTTGTCTCTACATAACAAATGTAAACAATTGTTTACGTGACTTTGCTGAATTCTGCTGAAAGTAAATGCATTTTATCCAGACAAAGGTACTACTAAAACTACAAATAAAACATGAATGTTTTTTTCCGTTCTTATAAACATTCCGTATTTTCAGTCTAATTTATCAAAGGTTCCGCCTAAAATAAGTTAATTTGCTACATTTCCTGTTTCTGGAACGCAACATAACATTTGAACCCACGACCATGTATAATATATAATTACAAAAACACCGAAAATTGGCATAAGTCAACGAATATCCAGTTGATATGAAAATCATAAATGCTCTAATTATAATGTTAGTTAGGCATCTGAAAGTTTCCCCGTTTCTGTTGCATGTGTAAGGTTAGGTAAACGACCAACCGATCATTTGTATTATTCAAGAAACGTATTTTTATTTATTTATCTAAACTGTGGACACATTATTACTTATATTTTCGTTTTGGATAAATCAAAAATCAGGATCAACAAGCATGTTTTGTGTCAGGCGGAAGACACATTGATCTTTAGTTCGCCTATGGGGATGGTTTCAACGTTACACAACATTATCCTCTTTGGTATATCAAATAAAAATATATATGTTTAAATCGCGTAGTTTAGACAACGTTGATTTAATGTCTAATCACTGTTTTAATCCATATTTAACACACACAGTACGCACTGAGAACATATGCAAATGTAAATCATGAAAGTACTGTATTTGTTTTCTATATAACAATTTCTACAATCCTGCCAGGACATCGACAGACAAATGTGGTGCAGCGTTCTGTCTGCTACGACCCGTCTACTGTCCGTCAACATCGGGTTTACAAAGCATCTGCCCTTTAAGACCAATAAGAACACATTTAGTTCTTACACGGTACTTTTTCCCCGAATGTGAGGTGAGTGCCTATCTCTTCATATGTGCACAGAAGTTACATGTTTTTAAAATAGAGCAGAACTTTGAGTTGCGTTTAGCTAGCATGTTAACCACTTTAGCGTACTATATCGAGGCTGCAAATTTCCATTTGCAAGATGGCGGCTTGCTTGAGAATTCAAAGTGAAAAATTGTAGCAAACAACACTGTCGTTTCGCAGGATCCGGTGTTTTCATGTACTTTATAAAGTTCAAGTATGCTGCATTTACACATTTATGGCAGATGAATGCTAATTCGTCGATTTAAACTAAAAAGAAACGCACATATCCTTTAATTCAGCAACAAGCAATTGATATTGTAAGCTACTTAGCTTACCCAGTTAGCATACAAGCTAACAAGGCAAACACCAGAGGAAGGTGTAGACTGCAACGAACATTACATTTGTCAAGTTGCTATTGATGTTTGCAACTATATCTTGTTTAATACGTTTAGACAATCATAACTAATAATTGATTTCACCTTATGTAAAAAGGTTCGCTCCATACAGCAGTATCTGCAAACTATTTACATAAGCTAGCTAGGTAATCATGTTATGTAGGCCAAGTAGCTAGGTACCTATTATTGTAAACGTCTGTATAACCATCATCATCATCAACAAACCCAAAAGTAACCATTTGCATCTTTCATGGAGTCACCATCCATGGTTAGTCAATAAATTGCGCTAATATGATCGTAGTGTGGTTTGTTGCAATATGTGCTTGTTATTTATTCAGCCACAACAGTAGGTTTTGTCCTTGCAGCTGTAATTCAACATCTGGTCCTGCCTGTCAACAAACTGGTATTAAAAGATAATAAGTCATATTAGATATTATGTTCTGTATTGATGAGAAACTCACTACTGTCAGCTGGCCTAAAGATGCAGACTCCAATCATCCCGTTTATTTACAAAGTGCACACTTCACCTGTTTCGTCTCCTCTAATATGACCTCCTCATTGATTTTGAGTTGTTTACGATTACATTTTTTACTTTGTTACTTTATATTAATGACTGAAGTGGAAGAGACTTTAATTGGTTGTTGTGATGTTGCATTGCCTTAGGTTTTATAACTGTTACATATCTGACGGAAGATAATTATTGTGTGGTCCTTGTAGGCATGCAGAACAAGCATGAGAAACACACTGGGGCCTTGTTTGTGCTTGCGGTAGGCGCAATTTGGGGGGGGGGGCTCCATGATGCATTTTAGGCTAGGTGTTGTGTAGAGTTTCATTCCAAGTATGAATTTGGATAGAGTTTCAGCAGCATATTTTATGCCATCTTATTGTTTTAAGCATTTTGAAGGAAGAACTCTATGGCAACTGCAGAGATTTGGAGAGCAACTGTGGAGATTTTCTTCCCTTCTACATGCTTGTTTTTTTGTTTTTTTTTAGCAGCATGGCGTTGTAGATGCATAGCCGGTCATGATTTGTCTTACAAACAAAAAGGTGCCTTGTTTGGTATTCCTGGCATTCTTGTCATCGCCATATCTGTCTGGATGGCACCCCTGTAGCAGAATTTTTTAATTTTTTTTTAATTTTTTTTAATTTTTTACAAATCCTCGATTTTTAAGACAACGAGGTGTTCATCAGATCAACATTCAGGCTTTCCTTCTCAAACAGGCTCTCTGTACAGGATTTCACTTGCGTCAGTGTAACTCTGAAAATATGGGAAGATCGGGACCTTCAAAGTAAGCAGTTCTGGCAGAGCCCTGCATGGTAGTAATGCACCGATATTACATTTTTGGCCGATACCGATATCCAATATTTTCATTGCCAAAAAAAGATATAGATTTAAAAAATGTTGTGCCCTTTTAAGCATTGTAGTTCAATAAAATAGTTCACACACACAAGGACGCAGTGGTCTAGGGCACTGCATCTCAGTGCAAGAGCCATCACTACAGTCCCTGGTTCGAATCCAGGCTGTATCACATTACATTACATTTAAGTCATTTAGCAGACGCTCTTATCCAGAGCGACTTACAGTAGTGCATTTAAAAAAAAAAATGTTTTGTACTGGCCCCCCGTGGGAATCGAACCCACAACCCTGGCATTGCACACACCATGCTGGCGTTGCTAACACCATGCTCTACCAATCCGGCCGTGATTAGGAGTCTCATAGGGCGGCGCACATTTGGCCCAGCGTTGGCCGGGGTAGGCCGTCATTGTAATTAAGAATTTGTTCTTAACTGACTTGCCTAGTTAAATAAAAGTTACACACACACACCTCGCTGAACAAAAATGTATTTTGTTGACATTTACGTATGTCCCCATTACCAGTAAAACATAATCAAAAACCTATTTCTTTCACTTACTTCCTGTGCTGTTTTGTTGTTCATTTGTTCAGTTGTTTCATTCTCAACCAGGATTTCTATTGAACGCTGTTTGGTTCTTTGCATGTCAAATAACACTTTGGCGTGTGCAATACGCTTCTTGACCAATCATGACCTGAATATGACTGCACGTCACATAATAATTTAACGCGTTCAGTAATTTTTTTGCGTAGATATTACACTATCACTCATATTTCAAATGTCACAATGATTCATCAATACGTATGCTATGATGCTGGTAAAGTTGTCTCGCGTACCTACAGTGTTGGTCATAAAAAAAGCTTGCTAGCTCATGGATGCAAACAATGTTCTTCCCCAAAAACATAGCAAAATGACAATCTGTTTCAGTAGTTATAGTTAGCTAGCTAACTATATAGCTAGATGTTATCTAAAATAACTCTAATTTGTAAGACAGTTCTTACTTGATTACTGGTGGTCGGACCCATCTATGTGAAACTAGCCACAATAAGGATTTGCCCCCATAGTGGACTTTGTTAGCCTTCAAAATAAAAGTATGTCATTGACAGTGACGTAAATGCATACAAATAGTAGAATTATGCCATCATTTAATAGGTCATGCTAAACGAGGTTGGAATTTTGTTATATAAAATCAACAAAAGACAATTTATTAATTTGACATCTGCAATCACTGGATGTATTATACTTTAGAATTGCATTACTTATTTCACTGTACAGCCTTACCTATGGATTGTCAATCAATGACATGGGGTATCAGTCTACTCAGTGACACTCAAAGAACATTAGCATCGTAGCTCTTATTGCGGGACTCTGAAACAACTGTGAATTGAGCCACATTTATTGTCAACCTATGTGTATTGAACACTTTTCCTGAGGAAAAACAATGCTGCGTGGATGTTTTGAAGTCTGATAATTCTGAGGACATTGGGAAAACATATCTTGGGTATTGAGTAGACTGATACCCCATTTCATTGATCCCCAATCCTTAGGTAAGGCCGTACAGTGCAGTGTGAATATCAATACACACAATAGGCTGACTGGGGAGGTGATTTCACACAGTCACAGTCCCGTGATAATATTTGCGTAAACTCTAAACAGTTGTGTTCTGTGGGTGTCGCCGAGTAGACTGATTTCACATTCCAACCTTGTTTAACATTATCTAGTCTAAATATGGCATGATTCCACCAATTGTTACCTTCTGTGACAGTATGTACATACCCCAAACAGAAGCCATGGATTACAGGCAACATTCGCACTGAGCTAAAGGGTAGAGCTGCCGCTTTCAAGGTGTGGGACTCTTAACCCGGAAGCTTACAAGAAATCCTGCTATGCCCTGCGGCGAACCATCAAACAGGCAAAGCGTCAATACAGGGCTAAAATTGAATCATACTACACCGGCTCCGATGCTCGTCTTATGTGGCAGGGCTTTTACACTTTTAAACTATTACAGACTACAAAGGGAAACACAGCTGCGAGCTGCCCAGTGACACGAGTCTACCAGACGAGCTAAATCATTCTATGCTCACTTCGAGGCAAGCAACACTGAGGCATGCATGAGAGCATCAACTGTTCCGGACAACTGTGTGATCACGCTCTCCGTAGCCGACGTGGGTAAGACCTTTAAACAGGTCAACATACACAAGGCTGCGGGGCCAGACGGATTACCAGGACGTGTGCTCCGGGCATATGCTGACGAACTGGCAGGTGTCTTCACTGACGTTTTCAACCTGTCCCTGACTGAGTCTGTAATACCAACATGTTTCAAGCAGACCACCATAGTCCCTGTGCCCAAGAACGCAAAGGCAACCTGCCTAAATGACTACAGACCCGCAGCAGTCAAACAGATCCACAGATGATGCAATCTCTATTGCACTCCACACTGCCCTTTCCCACCTGGACAAAAGGAGCACTTATGTGAGAATGCTATTCATTGACTACAGCTCAGCGTTCAACACCATAGTACCCTCAAAGCTCATCACTAAGCTAAGGATCCTGGGACTAAACACCTCCCTCTGCAACTGTATCCTGGACGGGCCGCCCCCAGGTGGTGAGGGTAGGTAGCAACACATCTGCCACGGTGACCCTCAACACTGGAGCTCCACAGGGGTGCGTGCTCAGTCCCCTCCTGTTCTTCTTGTTCATCCACGACTGCATGGCCAGGCACGACTCCAACACCATTAAGTTTGCAGACGACACAACAGTGGTCACAGACAACGACGAGACAGCCTATATTGAGGAGGTCAGAGACCTGGCCGTGTGGTGCCAGAATAACAACCTATCCCTCAACGTAGTCAAGACAAAGGAGATGATTGTGGACTACAGGAAAAGGAGGACTGAGCACGCCCTCATTCTCATCGACGGGGCTGTAGTGGAGCAGGTTGAGAGCTTCAAGTTCCTCGGTGTCCACATCAACAACAAACTAGAATGGTCCAAACACACCAAGACAGTTGTGAAGAGGGCACGACAAAGCCTATTCCCCCTCAGGAAACTAAAAAGATTTGGCATGGGTCCTGAGATCCTCAAAAGGTTCTAAAGCTGCAACATTGAGAGCATCCTGACTGGTTGCATCACTGCCTGGTACGGCAATTGTTCGGCCTCTGACCGCAAGGCACTACAGAGGGTAGTGTGTACGGCCCAGTACATCACTGGGGCTAAGCTGCCTGCCATCCAGAACCTCTACACCAGGCGGTGTCAGAGGAAGGGGCGGTGTCAGAGGAAGGCCCTAAAAATTGTAAAAGACCCCAGTCATAGACTGTTCTCTCTACTACCGCATGGCAAGCGGTACCGGAGTGCCAAGTCTAGGGCAAAAGGCTTCTCAACAGCTTTTACCCCCAAGCCATAAGACTCCTGAACAGGTAATCAAATGGCTACCTGGACTATTTGCATTGTGTGCCCCCCCTCAACCCTCTTTTAAGCAGCTGCTACTCTGTTTATCATGTATGCATAGTCACTTTAACTATACATTCATGTACATACTACCTCAATTGGGCCGACCAACCAGTGCTCCCGCACATTGGCTAACCGGGTTATCTGCATTGTCCCGCCACCCATCATCCGCCAACCCCTCTTTTACGCTACTGCTACTCTCTTTTTATCATATATGCATAGTCACTTTAACCATATCTACACATACTACCTCAATCAGCCTGACTAACCGGTGTCTGTATGTAGCCTCGCTACTGTATATAGCCTGTCTTTTTACTGTTTTATTTCTTTACTTACTTAACCTTTTTTGCACTATTGCTTTGAGCCTGTAAGTAAGCATTTCACTGTAAGGTCGACACCTGTTGTATTCGGCGCACGTGACGAATAAACTTTGATTTGATGATTGTCAATGACATACATTTATTTTGAAGGCAAACCGCAAATTCCACTATTTTGCCTAATCCTTATTGTGGCTAGCTTCACAACACATAACCCGGTCAGGTCGAGCCTCACTAGCTACTTTAAGCTAGCTGGCTGCTTATAACGTTAGCTTTGGACACCAGGGTTAAGTAGCTGGCTAGCTATTTTCATGAACTGAAGTTCAATTTCAATAGGCGAACAACTGGCAAGTGGCTACCTAGCTATTACCTCCTCACAAGAATTCCTAAATCATTGCTAAGAATAGTGAAAATGACTGCAGTTTCTACTGGTCATTGTTTTCAGACTGGTTGTATTGGTGCTAGCTAGGTACCAAGCTAAAGCTAGCTAGCTTCCCCAGAAGTTGCTGTCAAGCAAATAATGCTTTATTACCAGCGTGGTGTTGTAAGCACATCGTTTGTGGCGGTGTTTGCTTGTTTGCAGACTTTTTTTGTACAGCTTTGACAGTGCTACTGATAGTAGTGGTGGCGCTTGGCTTGCACGTGCAAATTCAGAACACACAACATTCTATAATAGAACTGTGTTATTTGACGTGTCAAATTAAAAGCTTTTTTTAACGCGTCAAATAGTGATTTGACATATAATTTTGGCACGCAAAGACCCAAACAGCGTTCCATGGTATGTATGTTGTGAAGCTAATGGCAGTGACGCTATTACTGTGTAACTCTGGTAGGGTAACGTTTGAAAAATAGCTCACTTGGTTGTGTGTACCGGTGCTCAACCAGTCGGTGAAAGCCAACATCACCCACGACAGAGAACGGTTGATTGTCAAGGGCAATGAATTCCATTATCTTAGCGTTAATGGATTTTGCCTTTGAATTGTCTCGCTGACATGTTCTTCCTCTTTCAAATGACTGCTCGATCCACACAGCAGACATTGTGGGCTAGGTTAGGAATGCTGTTTTTCAGGTGTAGCGCAAAATATTATGTGGCGTCATGTACCTACGTTCTATAGATATGCACGTCGGTTTTTCACATCGGTGTTAAACTAGACATCGGGCCAATACCGATGTTGCCATTTTAGCTAATATCGTCCAATTCCGATATGTTCACTGATATATCGTGCATCCCTACTGCACAGGCATGAATTTTAAGCTCGAGCCCTACCCATGCCCGTGGCGCTCCTAGTGGCCAGGGACTTTAATGCAGCGGAACTTAAATCCGTTTTACCTCATTTCTACCAACATGTTAAATGTGCAACCAGAGGGGGAAAAAAACTCTAGACCACCTTTACTCCACACACAGAGATGCGTACAAAGCTCTCCCTCGCCCACCATTTGGCAAATCTGACCATTATTCTGTCCTCCGGATTCTCGCTTACAAGCAAAAACAAAAGCAGGAAGCACCAATGACTCAGTCAATAACAAAGTGGTCAGATGAAGCAGATGCTAAGCTACATGACTGTTTTGCAGACTGGTATATGTTTTGGGATTCTTCCGATGGCATTGAGGAGTACACCACATCAGTCACTGGCATCATCAATAAGTGCATCGACGATGTCGTCCCCACAGTGACCGTATGTACATACCCCAACCAGAAGCCATGGCTTATAGGCAACATCCGCACTGACCTAAATGCTAAAGCTGCTGCTTTCAAGGAGTGGGACTCTAAACCGGAAGCTAAAAAGAAATCCTGCTCTGCCCTCCGACGAACCATCAAACAGGCAAAGTGTCAATACAGGACTAAGATCAAATCGTACTACACTTGGTCCGATGCTCGTCAGATGTGGCAGGGCTTGAAAACTATTACAGACTACAAAGGGAAGCACAGCCGAGAGCTGCCCAGTGACACGGGCCTACCAAACGAGCTAAATCACTTCTATGCTCGCTTCAAGGCAAGCAACACTGAAGCATGCATGAGAGCATCAGCTGTTCCGGTTGACTGTGTGATCACGCTCTCCGTAGACGATGTGAGTAAGACCTTTTAAACAGGCCAACATTCACAAGACCGCAGGGCCAGACTGATTACCAG
The DNA here is from genome assembly GCF_901001165.1 of Salmo trutta. NCBI lineage: Eukaryota > Metazoa > Chordata > Actinopteri > Salmoniformes > Salmonidae > Salmo > Salmo trutta. The sequence goes on from NC_042975.1 coordinate 29,730,263, forward strand.
GATGTGTACTCCGAGCATGCGCTGACCAACTAGCGAGTGTCTTCGCTGACATTTTCAACCTGTCTGAGTCTGTAATACCAACTTGTTTCAAGCAGACCACAATAGTGCCTGTGCCCAAGAACACAAAGGTAACCTGCCTAAATAACTTCCGACCCGTAGCACTCACGTCTGTAGCCATGAAATGCTTTGAAAGGCTGGTCATGGCTCACATCAACACCATTATCCCAGAAACTCTAGACCCACTCCAATTTGCATACCGCACCAACAGATCCACAGATGATGCAATCTCTATTGTACTCCACACTGCCTTTTCTCACCTGGACAAAAGGAACACCTGTGTGAGAATGCTATTTGTTTACAACAGCTCAGCTTTCAACACCATAGTGCCCACAAAGCTCATCACTAGGCTAAGGACCCTGGGACTAAACACCTCCCTCTGAAACTGTATCCTGGACTACCTGATGGGCCGCCCCCAGGTGGTAAAGGTAGGTAACAACACATCTGCTACGCTGATCCTCAACACGCGGGCCCCTCAGGGGAGCGTGCTCATTCCCCTCCTGCGCTCCTTGTTCACTCATGGCTGCATGACCAGGCATGACTCCAACACCATCATTAAGTTTGCCGACAACACAACACTGGAGGCCCTGATCAGACAACGATGAGACAGCCTATAGGGAGGAGATCAGAGACCTGACCGTGTTGTGCCAGGACAACAACCTCTCCCTCAACGTGATCAAGACATAGGAGATGATTGTTGACTACAGGAAAAGGAGGACCGAGCATGCCGTCATTCTCATCGACGGGGCTGTAGTGGAGCAGATTGAGAGCTTCAAGTTCCTTGGCGTCCACACCACCAACAAACAAACATGGTCCAAGCACACCAAGACAGTCGTGAAGAGAGCATGACAAAGCTCGTTCCCGCCCAGGAGACAGAAAAGATTTTGCATGGGTCCTCAGATCCTCCAAAAGTTCTACAGCTGCTCCCTCGAACATCCTGACTGGTTGCATCTCTGCCTGGTATGGCAACTGCTCGGCCTCCGATTGCAAGGCACTACAAAGGGTAGTGCTTACCGCCCAGTACATCACTGGGGCCAAGCTTCCTGCCATCCAGGATCTCTATACCAGACGGTGTCAGAGGAAGGCAAACAATACCGGAATGCCAAGTCTAGGTCCAAGAGGCTTCTAAACAGCTTTAGAAGCCCCCCCCCCCCCCATCTATTACGTTGCTGCTACTCTGTTTATTATCTATGCATAGTCACTTTAACTCTACCTACATGTACATATTACCTCGACTAACCTGTGCCCCCGCACATTGACTCTGTACCGGTACCCCCTGTATAAAGCCTCACTACTGTTATTTTACTGCTGCTCTTAAATTATTTGTTGTTTTTACTTACCTATTTTTACTAAACACTTATCTAAAAACTGCATTGTTGGTTAAGGGCTTGTAGTTAAGCATTTCACTAAGGTCTACACCTGTTGTATTCGGTGTATGTGACAAAACATTTTTTTTTTTTTTTAAATTTCATTAGCGCCTCTAAATCGCTCACTCGCTGCCTGCACCTCTGCATGCGCTCTGCTCATGGCAGGTCTGAGTAACCATATCAACATCTCTGCTTGGGCTGCTCTGCTCAATGAAGAGACATGAGAGCAGGTAGCTGTTAGCTACTTTTCATCACTCTAAACTCAGTCAACTCAAGGAACATTATTTTCTGTGAAGTAAGAAAATATATTTGAGGTTGAAGCACTTCTGACCCCATGTTATGATCATAGTCAGATATGACTCTACTGCGCAGCAGAGCACAAGGATAGTTTAGCTTCAAAATGTTAGTGATCAATTTAATGAAGCCCTGCCCATTTCATAGTTATTGATGGAAAAAACAGGCCCTAACCCGACCATAATATCGGGTAGCAGCACTCTACACAGTATATATGCGGGGTACAGTTTAGGGTATTTAAATAGGGTACACAAAACAACTGCAACCTATAATGTGATTGAAATTGTATACTTTAAGGCCAACACTAAAAACATGAACATACAGTGAATTTGGAAAGTTTTCAGACCTGTTTCAGCCTTATTATAAAATAGATTAAATCAACATTTTCCCCTGTCAATCTACACACAATACCCCATAATGACAAAGTGAAAACAGGTTTTTAGAATTTTCTGCAAATGTATTAAAAATAAACGGATACCTTATTTGCATAAGTATCCAGACCCTTTGCTATGAGACTTGAAATTGAGCTCAGGTGCGTCCTGTTTAGGGCTGTCTTCACTAAAAATAATCTTGGTTTCTGAAAGTTGTGTTCTTTCGACCAATCAAAATTTGTAAATGTGTATTTTTCCATATAGACACACCCTATATGTTTTAATAAAATCAACTATATGCATTGAGCTTGTCTGATGCTTTATGGTTTGACGTAATTTGACAAATGCCTCGAGGGCACCAGATATCTAGATAACAACATGACGAAGAGAAAAAAACGTAACCTAACCCAACTCTTCTCCTCCTGCTGGCTTTCGCAAATTATGCCATTACACTCCTGAAGTTGCCGGCAATAGGTTATACGAAGAGTCGGCAACCTTTCTCATGTGGAATGCCAATTTATCTTCTAATTTCTAACGATCTGTGTGCCAGCGATGGTCTTCATTTGCACATTTTTATAGTAACATCTTCATATCTCAATCATTTTCAAGTGGTTCACGAAAATTGTATACAAATCTAATTTAAAATGATAACCTAAAAAGTAACTTATTGCCATTGCCTACATAAAGCCAACAAATTAAAACATTGCAGGCAGAAAATATCCGGATTTTTTTTTTTTATTATATTTTTTTTCAAAGGGGATTTTTTTTCTTCTCTCCTATAAATCACATTGGCTACACATTGCCTGTCTGCAACAAACTTGAAACGTATTAACTTTGGTCCGGCCCAATGCTTGCACTAGCCAATTTGCAGCATTGTATAAAATATTATGGGCCCTCGGTTTCCTGCGCCAGTGAGCTCAGGACAGACACAGCTGTAGGCTATTTGCGCAAGGGATAACAAGCAGTGCTTAACTTGGGAAGGAGTTCACCGGAGCTGAGTACCGGCTACTCAAATGTTATAGAATATTAGCTCAAAAGTATTGTGGAGCTCCTGCACCTACAGTTGAAGTCTGAAGTACATACACTTAGGTTGGAGTCATTAAATTTCGTTTTTCAGGTATTCCTTAAAGAGGTGAGGTTTCAGGTGACCCACTGGGGATGTGATGAAAGAAATAAAAGCTGAAATACATAATTCTCTACTATTATTCTGACATTTCACAATCTTAGGATCACCACTTTATTTTAACTGGCCTAATACAGGGAATTTTTACTAGGATTAAATGTCAGGAATTGTCCAAGTTGAGTAAATGTATTTGGCTAAGGTGTATGTAAACTTCCGACTTCAACTGTAAATATTAACAGTACCAGCACCCACAATGAGTACCGGAACCTATTTCTGTCCAAGTCAAGCACTGATAAGAAGTAATCTAGGCTTATTTTATGTGGATGCCACTGGATCAGAGCATCACATTTTTCACTTTCACGCTGAGTGGTTAACAAAAAGGAGAGAGCTGGAAAGATTTTCGAAATGTGTTGGGGAGCTATTGTCATTCTCAATGGATGTAAAACAGACATATTTGGTTACTACATGATTCGATATGAGTTATTTAATAATTTTGATGTCTTCACTATTATTCTGCAATGTAAAAAAATTAAGAACCCCTTTTTTGATGAGGTGTCCAAACTTTTGACTGTGTTACTGCTCAAAAAATGATTTGGAAAGGCAGACAACTGTCTTTTTAAGGTCCCACAGTTGACAGTGCATGTCAGAGCAAAAACCAAACCATGAGGTTGAAGGAATTGACTGTAGAGCTCTGAGACAGGATTGTGTCGGCACAGATCTGGGGAAGGGTACCAAAAAATGTTTGCAGCATTGAAGGTCCCCAAGAACACAGTGCCCTCCATCATTCTTAAATAGAAGAAGTTTGGAACCACCAAGACTCTTCCTAGAGCTGGCCACCCGGCCAAGCTGAGCAATCAGGGGAGAAGGGTCTTGGTCAGGGAGGTGACCAAGAACCCGACGATCACTCTGACAGAGTTCCTCTTTGAAGATGGTTGTCCTTCTGGAAGGTTCTCCCGTCTCTGCAGCACTCCAACAAATCACGCCTTTATGGTAGAGTGGCCAGACAGAAGCCACTCTTCAGTTAACGGCACATGACTGCCCACTTGGAGTTTGGCAAAATGGCACCTAAAGACTATCAGATCATGAGAAACAAGATTCTCTGGTCTGATTGAACTCTTTGGCCTGAATGCCAAGTGTCACATCTGGAGGAAACCTGGCACCATCCCTACAGTGAAGTATAGTGGTGGCATTGTACAGATCAACAGCATTGCATAGAAGTAGCTCCATTGAATTTTTTTTAACCAATAGTTACGTCATTCACAAGGCATTCGTTGTGCTGAGGCAATAGGTAATCTTTGGGTGATAGATGCAGTAAGTGAATGAATAAAGTGTTTGGTGGAAATCGGCTATGAAATCTGCATTTTTAGCATTAACTTGCATTATGGTATCACAAACAAGGTACTAGGGTAGTGAATTGATGTTGGCTTTAGCTGTCAGCTAGCAAGGAAAGTTAGCCTACTAAGCTGGAAGCTACCGGTATCATCTTCCATTGTAAAGGTTTCTGGCCTGTATGGACATTGTTTTGTGAACAGTAATTAACAGGTTCAACATTTCTACGTGTGGTGTCATATTATTCAAGTGTGTTAGCTCCCCACACATGCTGTACAGTAGTTAACATGCACCAGGCCAGCCTCTCTGTGCAGGCTAGCAATGAGTAAGTAGGCAGGCACGATGTGCACAATAATAAGGGGCCGGCTGCACTGATACAGACACATTTGACAGAAATACCAAAAGTAGCATTCTAGTACCAATCCGTTTTTCATGTTCTAGTATTGAAAATGTATCGACATTTCGGTATACCGTGCAACACTAGTGTCCCTCTATCTGTCCTACCTCAGGTGGTTTGGGTCTCCAGCCATGCTCCAGCAGAGCCCCTGATCAGTGCAGCAACAGCCCGCCCGGCTCAACCCGGAGCCAGGATGTCCAGTAGCTCGGGCTATCCCCCTACACAGGGCAGCTTCAGCAGTGAGCAGAGCCGCTACCCATCACACTCTGTCCAGTACACCTTCAGCACCACACGCCACCAACAGGTAAGAAACTGAGCTCAGAGAAACGTCATTACTCTCTCAAACTCTTAATGATTGCACTGCACTGCATCTTTTAAAACATTATTATAAAAAAATGTTTTACACCTACTAGCAAGAATTCCTCTCTCTCCATGCAAATTATTCACTATTGCATGTTAATGCTGAATCCATAATATAATGGAAAATAGAGATTTCAAGATGAGACATGCCTCAGGATCTGCTCTGGAATCATGCAGACTTCTCGTGTTCAAGTGAAAGCAAGAGTATCCACTGGCTTGAACAGTCTAAAGGTACAGCAATTGAGTTATTCTCAAGTCATTTTTTTTTTTTTTTTTTACTCTGGCTGCTTTAGTATTATTACAGTGCACTTGTGGTTATAATGATCAACCGATTTATCACCTAATGTGAAATGATCACTATAATCAGAGAAGAAGAGAGAGAGACCAACTCTTTAGCAGGTGGTGTATTTTTGCTCACCAAGCAAGGAGTTTTTGTATGGAGGTCAGTGAGAGCGTGACGAATTTGGTCAACAAATAAATGAAAGGGTTATTTGTTACATGAGGTTATTTTATTGAATATAAGTTTTGTAATGCTTAAGTTGTTACGAGTGTACTGAAATACACTATATATACAAAACTATGTGGACACCCTTTCTAATTAGTCGATTCGGCTATTTCAGCCACTCCCGTTGTTGACAGGTGTATAAAATTGAGTACACAGCCATGCGATCTCCATAGACGAACATTGGCAGTAGAAGGGCCTTACTGAAGTGCTCAGTGACTTTTAACGTGGCACCGTCATAGGATGCCACCTTTCCCACAAGACAGTTCATCAAATTTCTGCTCTGCTAGAGCTGCCCCGGTCAACTAAGTGTTGTTATTGTGAAGTGGAAACGGCTCAGCCGTGAAGTGGTAGGCTACACAAGCTCACGGAACGGGACCGCTGAGTGCTGAAGCGCGTAGAAATCGTCTGTCCTCGGTTGCTGGCCTGCACAGAGCCCTGACCTCAACCCCATCGTGATTCTCTACACTATTATTTGCTTGCATTAGGGGAACTGTTTAGAATTTTAGCAACCGGGAAATGGCGTAGCAAATTCTGCGTAGTGCACTTTTAACTTTGTTGTTCACATTAGGGATGTTAACAGCCGACACTGTGCCGAGGTGCTAAGTACCTATCGGGGGTCATATTTCTCTGTGTCTGACCCTTTCGACTTCATCTGAGAATGTTTTTATTTTGGTCATTGGGTTATGAAAATTACTCAGTGTGTAAAACATATGTTTTTGCATGGATAGGCAAAGAGCTACAAAAAGCTTCAGCCTATAAAGAGGTGTGTGCATGTTTCTGAACACTTCACTGTTTTTATCTCTCCTTGAATATGCCAGAACCCACTGTTCTAGCTAAGTTTAGCATGGCTCTAGCCAGACCAGAGCTATGCAGTGTTGTGAGTGTTTTTCTCTCCACCACTTCCCCCTGGTCAGATGAAAGACTCCAGAAAGCGCTGGATTTCCATGGCTATAAATCAATTTGGTTATCTCTGCTCAGTGTTGTGCATTCCTCAGGGCTTGATGAACTGATTCACACAGAGGCCAACTGTTCACCTCTAGTATCGCTGCTTTCACTCTGGTTTCACATTTACTGCAACATAATCATCAATGCCTGATATTTTTACATGGAAATGAACTTTCTGCATGTGTGTAGGACCATTTGTTGGGTAATTGGAGAATACATTAAAATGCCTAACTTTTTTGTTGTTTTGTGCAGACATTAACTGTTTTGCGATTAATTAGTTAGCATTTGGTCTGACAAAGTTGAGAGATGCGCTAGGTTTTCCTTGCAGTTACTGCAACATGATCACAAAGGTTGTTTCATGTTTGTTAGGTTGATTTGATTAGTGGTCAATGGAAAACATTTTTTTTTTTTACAAACTCTGTATGTGGAAAAATAAGGGTTGTTTTAGGAAATGTTTGGTCTAGGTAGGGCTGAACTTTCTGTTACGTGCATTGACATGCTCAGGTTTGTTTGTAGGTCACAGTGTGCTGATAGCAAAAGGGCATGAAATGCTAATTACTCCCTGATAGAAGCCTTTAAAGGCCCAGTGCAGTCAAATGTGATTTCCTGTGTTTTATACTATGAGGTTGGAATAATGTGAAAATAATGATAATGCCCTTTTAGTGTATGAGTTGTTTGAAAAGACCCCCTGAAATGTCTGCCTGTTGTGGTGGGATGCAGTTTGCTTGCATGGTGTCATCATAAATGAGTTAACAATAAAGTTCCAAACCTCTCTGCCAACAGTTTTCAGTTTTCCCCTCCCCACTCAGATCACGCACACAGTCCTAGCTAAATTATTGCTTGAGAAATTCTTTGCTGACAACAATCACAGCAAGGTACTTAATTGTTACCCAGAAATGATTTGATAATTAGATAAAAATGGATGCATTTAACATAAACCAGTTTTTTTTTGTTGAAAAAAAAAATATCTATTCACTGGCCTCACTTGAAAGCAATGAAACTGATTTTGATTTCTAGTTTGACTGAGGTAAAAAGGTGCTCGAGGACGTGTGCATTGATGTAGCAATTGGGCTAATAACCGCAGTGTTGCACAATCACACCCTCAAAGTGTCTTGTTGCTTCTCTGCGGTGGCTGTTCAGACTTTTGTGTAAATCGTTAATAATCATCAAGTAGAGAGCTTTCCCCTTTGATAGTGTATCATAGGCGCAAACGTCTCTGCCTCCTCTGCAATGCTGGGCTTTTTTTAAATTATTGTTTTTTTTCATTCTGAAAGCATAGGGCCCTACAAGTAGTTTTTATCTTAAACATTTTTATTTTTTGAATTGTTATCGATTGTTTTGGGCAATAGCGCCGTTTTGGTGAAATGTGTTGTTGCTCTGACATGCCATGTGTTATCAACAGGCTGTGTCTCGTGGCTGTGCAGACCTGCCCTGTTCACTGTGCAACTGGCTCTAGTCTAAACCAGCATGTTATTATAGTTTGCTTACTGTGTGTGTGTGTGTGTGTGTGTAGGAGTTCACCGTCCCGGACTACAGAGGTCACCTGCAGGACCAGCAAGGTCGACGAAGGCCTTCCTTGCTTTCGGAATTCCACCCTGGAACTGAGAGGTACTTAATGATACCAACGGCCACCTCAGCTTCAAAAGCCTGTTATAGTCTGTTGGGGGGATGATGACAGTAATTTCTGGGATTTTTCAGTTATCCTAAAAGTAGCACAAAAGAAAAGGTCTACTCGTATGGCCAGTTTACCTGACCCATATTAAGCCTAGTCTTGGACGAAGAAGTAGTTTCAATCGAGAGTCTCCACATGCCTTTTAGTCTAGGACTGGGCGTTATCTGGTGTCTGGGAAACCATCCTATAGAGCAGCGCTGTTAAATTCTGGTTTTTATTTGCACTCACCTGGTGTCCCATGTTTTTGAAGGAAAGGACGAAAACCAGAAGTGTTTCGGCCCTACAGGACCGACATTGAACATCCCTGCTATAGAATGTACTAGTGCATAAAACCCTGTTCTGAGTTCCGGATCCTGACTCAGAACAGGGTCAATACGGAATGCAGCTTCTAGGGCTCACCCAATTTTGTCAACTGGTCTATAGGCTGTTGGTTGCCCGAGATTAATTTAGTCGAGCAGTAGTAACAATTCTATTTTATGGTGTACAAGACACCGGTCTGACTCTCGCCTGTCCATTGTGGATGCCGTGGGGATGGTGCGGTCCATCACTGAGACGTGCTACTGCAATTGTATATGGTTATATTACGTAAGAACAATGGTACAACACCTAATAAAAATATTATTTTATAACAAATGCCCTTTTTCCCGTGTTGGATAGCGGTCGCTGTCCGCGGTTCTGAAACATCAATGCGCTGTTGAATTGGCGCCTTTTTCTAGACCGTGTTGCTATGTGCATAATAGCAAAGTTACCCAGCATGTTGCTGTTGAGAACAATGCAGCGGATGCAGCAGCAGCGTTAAGAGATGAAAAAACAGCACTTGCCTTAATTGTCTACAAAAAGTGAGGGGCCCTCCTGATTGGGGCAGCGTTTTAAGGCACTGCATGGTAGTGCTAGAGGCGTCACTACAGACCCGGGTTGGATCCCAGGCTGTCTCACAGCCGGCTGCGACCGGGAGACCCATGACGCGGCGAACAATTGTCCCAGCGTCATCCGGGTTAGGGGAGGGTTTAGCTAGCCGGGATGCCCTTGTCTCATCGTGCCCTGGCAACTCCTTGTGGAGGGCCAGGCGCATGCACGCTGAATTCACCAGTTGGACCGTGTTTCCTCCGACACATTGGTGGCTTCCGGGTTAAGCGAGCAGTGTATCTGAAAGCAGTGCAGCTTGGCAGGGTTGTGTTTCGGGGGATGCTTGGCTCTCGACCTCCGCCTCTCCCGAGTCCGTACGGGAGTTGCAGCGATGGGACAAGACTGTAACTACCAGTTTGGATATCACAAGAAAAAGGGGTAAAATGTACCGAAAGAAAAGTGAGGAGAGGGGAAACCCCAACTTAATTAGGTCTATAATCAATAGTCTAACTGTTAAATGTGCCTGGCTTTATAAATCATCCATATACAGTGCCTTTGGAAAGTATTCAGACCACTTGACTTTTTCCACATTTTGTTAGGTTATAGCCTTATTCTAAAATGTATGAAATTTGTTTTTTTCCTCATCAATCTACACACAATAATGACAAAGCAAAAACTGATTTTTAGTAATGTTTGATAATTTCTTATATAAACATATCACATTTACATGAGTATTCAGAAATTTTACTCTGGATCAGTACTTTGTTGAAGCTCCTTTGGAAGCAATTACAGCCTCGAGTCTTCTTGGGTATGACGCTATAAGCTTGGCACACCTGTATTTGGGGAGTTTCTCCCATTCTTCTCTGCAGATCCTCTCAAGCTCTGTCAGGTTGGATGGGGAGCATTGCTGCTCAGCTATTTTCAGGTCTCTCCAGAGATGTTCAATCGGGTTCAAGTCCGGCTCTGCCTGGGCCACTCAATGACATTCAGAGACTTGTCTTGAAGCTACTCCTGAGTTGTCTTGGCTGTGTACTTAAGGTCGTTGTCCTGTTGGAAGGTGAACCTTCACCCCAGTCTGAGGTCCTGAGTAGGTTTTCATCAAGGATCTCTCTGTACTTTGCTCTGTTCATATTTGCCTCGATCCTGACTAGTCTCCCAGTACCTGTCGCTGAAAAACACCCCCACACTATGTTGCTGCCACCTAGCTTCACCGTAGGAATGGTGCCAGGTTTCCTCCAGACGTGACGCTTGGCATTCAGGCCAAACAGTACAATCTTGGTTTCATCAGACCAGAGAATCTTGTTTCTTATGGTCTGAGAGTCTTTAGGTGCCATTTTGGCAAACTCCAAGCTGGCTGTCGTGCCTTTTACTGAGGAGTGGCTTCTGTCTGGCTACTACCATAAAGGCGTAATTTGGTGGAGTGCTGCGGAGATGGTTGTCCTTCTGGAAGGTTCTCCCATCTTTACAGAGGAACTCTGGAGCTCTGTCAGAGTGACCATTGGGTTCTTGGTCACCTCCCTGACCAAGGCCCTTCTCCCCCTGATTGCTCAGTTTGGCCTGGCATTCAGCTCTAGGAAGAGTCTTGGTGGTTCCAAACTCCTTCTATTGAAGAATGATGGAGGCCACTGTGTTCTTGGGGACCTTCATTGCTGCAGAAATGTTTTGGTACCCTTCCCCAGATCTGTGCCTCGACACAATCCTGTCTCCGAGCTCTACAGACAATTCCTTCGATCCCATGGCTTGGCGTTTGCTCTGACATGCACTGTCAACTGTGGGACCTTATTTAGGCAGGTGTGTGCCTTTCCTAATCATGCCCAATCAATTGAATTTACCACAGATGGACTCCAAGTTGTAGAAACATCTCAAGGATGATCAATGGAAACAGGATTCACTTGCATGCACCCTGACGGGTTTCATCTCTGCCTGGTATGGCAACTGCTCTGCCTCTGACCGCAAGGCGCTACAGAGGGTAGTGTGCACAGCCCAGTACATCACTGGGGCCAAGCTTCCTGCCATCCAGGACCTCTATTCCAGGCAGTGTCAGAGGAAGGCCCTGAAAATTGTCGTAGAATCCAGCCACCCTAGTCATAGATTGTTCTCTCTGCTACTGCACGGAAAGCAGTACTGGAGTGCCCAGTCTAGGTCCAAGAGGCTTCTAAACAGCTTCTACCCCCAAGCCGTAAGACTCCTGAACACATAATAAAATGGCTACCCAGACTATTTGCATTGCCCCTCCCCACTCTTCTATGCTGCTGCTACACTCTGTTGTGACCTATTATCACTTTAATAACTCTACCTACATGTACATACTACCTTAACACTGGTGCCCCCGCACATTGACATACTCTGTACCAGTACCCCCCTTTATATAGCCCCGCTATTGTTATTTACTGCTACGCTTTAATTATTTGTTACTTTTATCTTACTTTTTTAGGTATTTTTGAACTGCATTGTTGATTAAGTGCTTGTAAGTACAGTGAGGGGGAAAAAGTATTTTATCCCCTGCTGATTTTGTACATTTGCCCACTGACAAAGAAATGATCAGTCTATAGTTTTATTTGAACAGTGAGAGACAGAATAACAACATAAAAATCCAGAAAAACGCATGTCAAAAATTTTATAAATTGATTTGCATTTTAATGAGGGAAATAAGTATTTGACCCCCTCTCAATCAGAAAGATTTCTGGCTCCCAGGTGTCTTTTATACACGTAACGAGCTGAGATTAGGAGCACACTCTTAAAGGGAGTGCTCCTAATCTCAGCTTGTTACCTGTATAAAAGACACCTGTCCACAGAAGCAATCAATCAATCAGATTCCAAACTCTCCACCATGGCCAAGATCAAAGCGCTCTCCAAGGATGTCAGGACAAGATTGTAGACCTACACAAGGCTGGAATGGGCTACAAGACCATCGCCAAGCAGCTTGGTGAGAAGGTGACAACAGTTGGTGTGATTATTCGCAAATGGAAGAAACACAAAAGAACTGTCAATCTCCCTCGGCCTGGGGCTCCATGCAAGATCTCACCTCGTGGAGTTGCAATGATCATGAGAACGGTGAGGAATCAGCCCAGAACTACACGGGAGGATCTTGTCAATGATCTCAAGGCAGCTGGGACCATAGTCACCAAGAAAACAATTTAACACACTACGCAGTGAAGGATTGAAATCCTGCAGGGCCTGCAAGGTCCCCTTGCTCAAGAAAGCACATATACATGCCCGTCTGAAGTTTGCCAATGAACATCTGAATGATTCCGAGGACAACTGGGTGAAAGTGTTGTGGTCAGATGAGACCAAAATGGAGCTCTTTGGCATCAACTCAACTCGCCGTGTTTGGAGGAGGAGGAATGCTGCCTATGACCCCAAGAACACCATCCCCACCGTCAAACATGGAGGTGGAAACATTATGCTCTGGGGGTGTTTTTCTGCTAAGGGGACAGGACAACTTCACTGCATCAAAGGGACGATGGACGGGGTCATGTACCGTCAAATCTTGGGTGAGAACCTCCTTCCCTCAGCCAGGGCATTGAAAATGGGTCGTGGATGGGTATTCCAGCATGACAATGACCAAAACACACGGCCAAGGCAACAAAGGAGTGGCTCAAGAAGTCCTGGAGTGGCCTAGCCAGTCTCCAGACCTTAATCCCATCAAATCTGTGGAGGGAGCTCAAGGTTCGAGTTGCCAAACGTCAGCCTCGAAACCTTAATGACTTGGAGAAGATCTGCAAAGAGGAGTGGAACAAAATCCCTCCTGAGATGTGTGCAAACTTGGTGGCCAACTACAAGAAACGTCTGACCTCCGATTGCCAACAAGAGTTTTGCCTAAGTCATGTTTTGCAGAGGGGTCAAATACTTATTTCCTTCATTAAAATGCAAATCAATTTATAACATTTTTGACATGTGTTTTTCTGGATTTTTTTGTTGATATTCTGTCTCACTGTTCAAATAAACCAACCACTAAAATTATAGACTGATCATTTCTTTGTCCGTGGGCAAACGTACAAAATCAGCAGGGGATCAAATACTTTTTTCCCTCACTGTAAGCATTTCACTAAGGAACACCTGTTGTATTCGGTGCATGTGACAAATAACATTTGATTTAAGCTCAATTTCAAGTCTCCTAGCAAAGGGTCTGAATACTTATGTAAATAAGGTATTTATTTTTAATACATTTACAAAAATGTTTCACCTGATATTTTTCTTTATCTCTCATTATAATAATATGTAATGTTATCATTAGTAGGCTTCGTATAGCAGCCTTGTATAACCACCATTGAGCTGTAGGCTAAAGAGGGCATTCTGTTTAGTCTTAATACCATAACTTTCTTAGGCCAATATTTCAATACTTTATCAATCAATTATTCATTCGTTCATGTCATCACACAGCATGTGAGTCATTCAGGATTTGAAATGCAATCAAGCATTTTTGTTTTAAAATAAAGCAACCCTTGCATAATTAGCGTGAACAATAAATAAATTGTTCCATTTCACAAATGAATGCTACTGATTTTAGTCTTTGCTGTTAAACAAAAAAAAATACATTACAACAGACTCTGGTATGCTTATCATTTGTTTACATTCTCCAAACGATCAGAAAATATATTATATTCTAACAGCACCTGTTTGGCAGACATAATATACACAGTGCCTGCTCCTTACATTCTTTTTCTTCATCTCCAGTGTTTTTCACAACTAGTCAAATTTATTCTACACATCCGACTTCCCATTTTACCTCCTGAGTAACAAGTAAACATTCCCCCGTTTTCAAGTTTTTGTCACGTCCTCTGCATCCATTTTGCTGTCATGTGTTTGGAGTTTGTTATAACCGATTTTATTGATGTGATTATGATATGCTTTAGGTCAGGGCGTATTGATCACGTGCGTGCGACGCATACTTGTGTCACATAAAGAGAGCAAGGGTTTAGGGAATGTGTTTTTTATTATTATTTATTTTCTCAACGAATGAGGGATTTTTGGTCAACTTTTATTTATCTATCGCGCAACAAATATGAGCACAATCAAGTCAATTGCAGTCGGACACCTTCCTAGTCACTTGTCTTCATTATTTCATCAAGCGGTGCGCTTAAAGCCTCAGACCATCTCAGTGCATAAAGTTGATTTGATAAACTCATAGGATGTGTCTGTAAATGGAAAAATATACATTAAAATTCAATCAATTAGTTGGAAGATCAGACAACTCTCAGTCGACCAAGATTCTTTGCATCTCGGTAAGGCTATGACCCCTGGTATCATATTAACATGCATTAGACATGAAAAATATGTAGAATTGTAACAACAACAGTTTGGGGTAGCATGGGTTGGGGTTTGTTGCTACGCTGATGAATGACTATCCATCCGGACTTTTGCCACCTAGGAAATTTGTGTGACCGGACCTTCTCAAATAATACTTGAGCACCCCTGGCATAGATGTTATTGTAGAAGGTTGTTATTGTAGAAGGTAGTCATTGTAGAAGGTAGTCACTATAGATGTTATTCCTGTATCAGGAGGAGTGTGTGTGTGATCTGATGTTTACCTTCCCCCTCCAGGCCCCCAGAGAGACGTCATGGCTACGAGCAGCAGTTCCACAGTGTCACCTCCCAGCAGCAGGCTGACGGCCACGAGGCTCTGGAGGCCAAGCGGCCCCGCATGGAGACTGTCTCCGAGGCCCACTTCGCCCGCGGTGCCCTGCCCGGGGGCATCATTTTATCCCTGCAGTCCCACCAGGTCCAGGACAGCCTCAGAGCCAACGTAGGGGAGGTCAAGAAGGTGCACGTCGCCTAGCTACCTAGTTCTAATAAAGACATAGAAAACGATGGCTAAAGCAATGTATTAAACCCTCAATGACTTTCAATATGTTTGAGGGTATCGATTTCAGCAAGGTGTGGTGCAGCATGGCTCATTTTGATCACATAATGATAATTTATTTGGGATACAAGTTGAGTTGTAGATTCTGTACAGTCCGTCAGTGACTGTGCATTCCGACTACAATGCAGTCAATCTCAAACATGCACAATGTATTGAACCCTCGTTGACTGCAGTGGACTCACACTTTCTCTGTCTGTGTTCCAGGAGACCCAGTTCAGTGGCATGAAAGCCGAGTCCCAGGCCCCAGGAGGGCTGCACCATGTGGGGGAGGTGCCTGACAGCTCGCCCTCCAGATTGTCCAAGGAGGAGCTGATCCAGAGCATGGACCGTGTGGACAGAGAGATCGCTAAAGTGGAGCAGCAGATCTTCAAGCTGAAGAAGAAGCAGGTGCGTTAGGCCATTGTTACATGACACACTTTACTAGCCTGCCCCAGACCTGTTGAAATTATTCATATTCTGTGATTTGTATTGATAAGAAAGATTTCCTATCTTGGAGCTCTAGCCAATAGCATAAATATTGGAGTTGATTTAAACAGTGCCCATAAACCAAATGCATCAAAATGACATCTGATGGAATGTTGATTGACCTAAAACAAATTTATTTTTGTCATGCATACATACCCACTAATACAAATATTTCACAAGATATTATAACTGAGTGAAAAGCCTCGTCTCAGTGACAAGGAGGTGGAAATGAACCAGTCTCTGTTGGAAGTGAGCCAGGCATGGTTAAAGGGCCTTAAGCTAAGCCCCACAGGTTAGCTAGTAGTCTCAGGGAGGGCCACTCATCTCCAGGCAGAGCTACAGGTTTCCCCCCCCTGCCTGTGGGATTATTTGCTATGTCAAGCGCTCTTCCTGACCTGGTGACACGAGCATTAACTTGCTTTAAACATTTTTGTGGTTGGATAGAAAAAAACATATATTTTTGGAATCCCTACTCATTAGACAGGAAGGTAAACTGTGCTTGGCTTTGGGAGAAGTCAATGTTTATGTTTTTCTGAAGCTTTTCCCAGGATTTTCTGAGATTTATTTATTCAAGGTATTCCAGGAGCCCCTAATCTCAGGTGGCTTTCTATAACCAGGTTGTTTACTTAAGCATGTAAACGCACACAGACACAGCAGTTCAACTATTGGACACACACTACAAGTTCAACTATCTGTCAACAGTCTTAGATGGTGCATAGATCAGCCATTATCAGTTACATTACAGAGCTCTTAAAATAAATGCCCTAAAACAAGTGGGTGGGGAATAATCCGTCATGAGCCTCACATATCAGAGACTGGAATCAGATTAACACTTAGCCTTGTCCTCCTGTCCAGCCACCACCATTAGCTGAAATGAGGTGGAATTAGAAAGCGTGAATATGCAGCATGAAACCCATGCCTAATTTTATAATTGTATGATTTATGGAGGAGAGGAAGTTTACCATATATTTTCCTGTGTGTGTTTGTCTGAGCACACACTCGTTTATTGACATAGGTGATGTGTTGATGTTGTCTCTTAGCAACAACTGGAGGAGGAAGCGGCAAAGCCAGTGGAGCCAGAAAAGCCAGTGACCCCTCCCCCCATACCACAGGAACACAACAAGCATCGCAGCATTGTCCAGATCATCTATGACGAGAACAGGGTGGGTTTACCAGGGAATCCTCCTCTACTGTACACATGCTGCACTCCACCTTTATTATACCTGTGACTACACAGACAACTCTCCATGTCTCTGGTACTGTTATCTACTCCATACATGCAAAAAGTTATGAATCTGGAGGGGCAATGCAAAGCAGTACTTAAGTCTTACAATGCTTGTGTATAAGTTTCTAGGGCTAGAAAGGCTTGAATGTCATCCAGGATTCCGTAAAGTCTTGTTGTTCATGCATCATTGATATTTTTTCAAGACGGTCCCTGTGGAGTTGTGTGTGAATTGTATGTGTGTATTTTGCTCGTGTGTATTTCTGTCAGCGAGTGAGACATTTGGAGAGAGAAAGGGTGAGTATAAAATCGTAAAGAGTGTCCCAGCTCTCCCAAAAAATGATGCCTGCCGGAAGTGGAGTCACTGCCTGCGTCCGCGACATGGCTGTGAATTGTGCAGCGCTATAGTAGCTCTCCCCGCCTGGCTCACACAGCAGCGCTGCTCAATGAACAAATGGGAAAGAGGGACTGAGTACAGAATTGCATGCAATTGCCATGTGCCATGTGCTCAGGTAGAAGCTATTACCCATTAGCCCAAACAAATAAAACTGTTTCAGAGTTGATGCTTTTGCATCCAGGTATAATGATGTGGGTGAGTCAAATTATTTGAATGACTTTATTTCATATGATTTAATACATGCTATTAACAAAGTGTGCTCCATTTTGAAATAGAAATGAAAATAAAATGTATTACATAATATAAATGTTTAATCATTTTGAGACTACAGTAAATGGGTTTACTGCTATGTTATACATCTGCAGTCATGGTTGCCTTGTTTGTCTACATCCTAGTGGCTACTGTAGTCTTTTTACTGTAGAAAAACGGTTATCTCTAAAGTGGTCCCAGGTAAGGCAGGTAGCATGTGAGGGAGTGCCAACTGCTCCCGCGCAATCCCCCGGCTGAGCAAAGGAGTACAGCCACAGACTGCGTGTATCTTGTGTTTTTTAGCAGAAGGAAAAGGGA
This sequence comes from Salmo trutta, assembly GCF_901001165.1. Taxonomy (NCBI): domain Eukaryota; kingdom Metazoa; phylum Chordata; class Actinopteri; order Salmoniformes; family Salmonidae; genus Salmo; species Salmo trutta. The sequence continues at coordinate 29,748,043 of NC_042975.1, forward strand.
GGGACTGTGTGTGTGTGTGGAGGTTACTGTTGGTCGTGTCTGCACTGCATCCTTTTCAGGCAGCCATTAACCCTTTTAGCAGGAAGGCTTCTCCTCAGCCCAGCCTGTGAGAGCAGAGCTACGGGCCACGTAGAACATTCCCCTTGTGGTCTTGGTTATCTGCCACAGCAGTATCTGGGCAGAGTTTTTATGAAAAGATCATTTTTTTTTATTTTTATTTTACGTGTTTTTAGGTTGTTATTTTACAGAGTTGACAGTCTTGTGTGATACGTGATCGGTCACTATTGCCAAGGTCTATTAATTATGCTCTACCGGAACACTATTTTCTGTCTTTGTATTGTGTGTCTGCTTTTCAAACAACTGTAGCTTCTCAATTCTTTGTGTAATTTGGACAAAAGCTTAGAAACCACAAAAAATCACAAGCAAACAATATGCAAAAAATTTTCAGAGATGGACACATTCCTATTAGTTATGTAAAATAGTTTGCAAATACAGTACATGGAGATCACATGCTTCAGAGAATTAATTCAGTCACTCGCTCAGCTGATTGAGCTTCTTATTGAAACTAGTTTTATAACCTTGCCCGACAATCTCCCTTGGCTTTCCTCTTTTGGGCAGGGAGATTCGCCGCATAGTGCTGCCTGGGAAAAAAGACGTGGTATTTTCAGAGTTCAGACGCTTGGGGAGTCTAAAATATTGGAGCGTTTCTTTTATATAATTGTACCTAGTTGAGGGGAAAAAAGGGAAGATATTTAGGAAATTAATGTGTCCAAATATTTATTGTCCTACGCTGGCAAGAGTTTATGCAGCTGTAATAAACACGGAACCACAGAGCCTGCAGGACACAGTGTGTTAAATCACAAAGGACTACTACTTTGAGTGACGGGTTTCTATTATTTTGAGACCTACTAACTATCATCATATTGTATTTTATTACATTTCAGAAAAAAGCTGAAGAGGCCCATAAGATATTCGAAGGTCTTGGTCCTAAGGTTGAACTGGTAGGTGGTTGAGGGGGTTTTCAGTGGTTGAATGATTGTTTCCTAGATAAGGTTCTTTGAAAAACTGCATGTGGTAGCAATGAGTTGAGCTATTATAATACTAGTAGCTAATGAAAGTCATTACTTAGACTGATTTCTACCCCCCCCCCCCCCCTTTTTCTTAGCCCCTATATAATCAGCCATCGGATACAAAAGTTTACCATGACAACATAAAGACGTGAGTATGCACTTTGTTTCTTGCATGTATGGTGTGTGTATATGAACCATCTATTTTGATAACTAATGGTTGAGTTTTGTCTGCACTGTCAGCCGGGTCATGAATTCTCTGTTTGCTCCATTGACACACGTGAGAAAGATTGAAAAAGAGGATCCGTCGGTGTAAAATGAAGGAAACATATAGCTAGGTTAATGTAGTGGTGTAGATGGTAGGGTTGAAGGCCAGGCTGTCTGGGTCTAACCATGAGAAACTGGCCTACGGTTGAGGACTTTACTTCTTCTCTGTGCTTAAGGTGGCCCAACCACTGTTCTTACCCCTCAGCGATGGTGTCCAAAGTAGAGATGGTGTGTAGGGTTGCACATTTTGGGAATATTCAGAGGTGGAAACGTTCTGTGGGAATTAACAGGAATATATGGGAATTAACGGAAATGTATGCAAATTGATATTAATACCATTTAAATGTAGATGTTTTTTACATTGGATATATTTACCATATCATATGGAGACAGAAACATAAACCTTTTACCTTATCGTAAGTAGGCATAATTGCAAATGATTAAATCCTTCCAATAGAAGAAAAAACGTAAACATTTAGTTACGAATTTAACTTTAATTAAATGAGTTGACTCTTCACATGGAATGATTTCACTGAACAACAAAAGAAAGGGAATATTGAATGATCCCCAATGATCCATCGCATCTCCCAAAAACGTTTTCAACATATCTGTAAAATCATAGTCTAAACTAAAGCTTTGGTTGTCTTCCTCTCAGGCTTCCATGTCTTCTCCCTGGACCTCCTCAATGTCCACCTCTTGAACATCAGACTCTGAGGCCTTGTCTTCACTGTCCCTTTCCAACCTTGTTGAGGATGGCTCGTTGTCAGGCTCAAAAAGCCTCAAATTTTCCCGGATGGCCACCAATTCTTCAACCCTTGTATTGGTCAGGCTTTTGCGGGCTTTGGTGTGTGTGTGTTCCCAAGCAAGGACCAGTTGCGCTCTGAGGCAGCTGATGTTGGTGGGATTTGGAGGATGATTGAGGCAACAAGGCAAAGAGCCTCAGATCCAGAAAGTCCCTCCCACCAGGTGGTTGATGAGATGTTGGCACAGCTGCCATATTGCATCTCCATCCCACAGCCCTTGCTTGGAAGTGTACTTTCAAGAACCTTGACCTCATCCAGGCCAAGGTGGTGAGACACAGCAATGATGATACCATAGGCCTTGTTAATCTCTGCACCAGACAGGATGCTCTTGCCAGCATACTTGGGGTCCAACATGTACGCTGTGGCGTGTATGGGCTTCAGGCAGAAGTCTTCACTCTTTTTGATATCTTTCAGAACTGCAGTTTCCTCTGCTTGGCGCAACAGTGAAGTGGGCAGGGCAGTACGGATTTCTTCTCTTACATCCGCAAGTAGAGTCTGAACATCAGACAGAATGGCATTGTCTCCCTCAATCCGTGCAATTGCTACTACTATAGGTTTCAGGCTGCTTACCACTCTCTCCAAAAATACATCATCCAGGAGGATCCTCTTGATGGGGCTGTCCATATCGGCAGACTGTGATATGGCCATTTCTTGGAGAGACTCCTTCCCATCCAGGAGACTGTCAAACATGACACCACCACCCCAATGGGTGTTGCTGGGCAACGTCAATGTGGTGCTGTTATTCTTCTCACTTTGCTTGGTGAGGTAGATTGCTGCTATAACTTGATGACCCTTCACATACCTAACCATTTCCTTGGCTCTTTTGTGGAGTGTATTCATTGTTTTCAGTGCCATGATGTCCTTGAGGAGCAGAGTCAATGCATGCGCAGCACAGCCAATGGGTGTGATGTTAGGGTAGGACTCCTCCACTTTAGACCAAGCAGCCTTCATGTTCACAGCTTTGTCTGTCACCATTGCAAATACCTTCTGTGGTCCAAGGTCATTGATGACTGCCTTCAGCTCATCTGTAATGTAGAGACCGGTGTGTCTGTTGTCCCTTGTGTCTGTGCTCTTGTGGAATATTGGTTGAGTGGTGGAGATGATGTAGTTAATTATTCCTTGCCCACGAACATTCAACCACCCATTAGAGATGATTGTAATGCACTCTGCTTTCTCTATGATTTGCTTGACCTTGATCTCTGTTGAACTCTGCATCCAGCAAATGGGTGGATAAAGCATGTCTGGTTGGAGAGGTGTATGCTGGGCGAAGAACATTCAGAAATCTCTCCCAATACACATTGCCTGTGAGCATCAGAGTTGAACCAGTTGCATACACAGCTCAAGCAAAACATTCATCAGCATTTCTCTGACTACGTTCCTCCATTGAGTCAAAAAAAATCTTCTGATTCAGGAGGACCATGAGCTGTTGCTATTGATAAGGTGTCTGATTCATAATTTTCACCTTGAATTGAAGTGGAGGGGCTTTCGTCAGAGGTTGCTTGTTGTGAGCGCTGGGGGAGCTTTATGCACTTGGCCAGATGATTCTGCATCTTTGTTGCCTTCTTCACATATGATTTGGCACAGTATTTGCAAATGTACACAGCTTTTCCTTCTACATTAGCTGCAGTGATGACTATTTACTAGTTATCAAAAAATGTCATATACAATTTATTCACCCCACACAGTATCGTAATCAAAACTTACCAGAAAGCATGTAGTCCTTGACTCAGGCAGTGTAGTAGTGTGGGCTCTATATCATCTCATTAGTGTGCAAGATTTTGAGAATCAGCTGTACAGTCGTGGCCAAAAGTTTTGAGAATGACATAAATATTAATTTTCAACAAGTCTGCTGCCTCAGTGTCCTTAGATATTTTTGTCAGATGTTACTATGGAATCCTGAAGTATAATTACAAGCATTTCATAAGTGTCAAAGGCTTTTATTGACAATTACATGAAGTTGATGCAAAGAGTCAATATTTGCAGTTTTGACCCTTCTTTTTCAAGACCTCTGCAATCTGCCCTGGCATGCTGTCAATTAACTTCTGGGCCACATCCTGACTGATGGCAGCACATTTTTGCACAATCAATGCTTGGAGTTTGTCAGAATTTGTGGGGTTTTGTTTGTCTACCCGCCTCTTGAGGATTGACCACAAGTTCTCAATGGGATTAAGGTCTGGGGAGTTTCCTGGCCATGGACCCAAAATATCGATGTTTTGTTCCCTGAGCCACTTAGTTATCATTTTTGCCTTATGGAAAGGTGCTCCATCATGCTGGAAAAGGCATTGTTCGTCACCAAACTGTTCCTGGATGGTTGGGAGAAGTTGCTCTCTGAGGATGTGTTGGTAACATTCTTTATTCATGGCTGTGTTCTTAGGCAAAATTGTGAGTGAGCCCACTCCCTTGGCTGAGAAGCAACCCCACACATGAATGGTCTCAGGATGCTTTACTGTTGGCATGACACAGGACTGATGGTAGCGCTCACCTTGTCTTCTCTGGACAAGCTTTTTTTCCGGATGCCCCAAACAATCGGAAAGGGGATTCATCAGAGAAAATGACTTTACCCCAGTCCTCAGCAGTCCAATCCCTGTACCTTTTGCAGAATATCAGCCTGTCCCTGATGTTTTTTCTGGAGAGAAGTGGCTTCTTTGCTGCCCTTCTTGACACCAGGCCATCCTCCAAAAGTCTTCGCCTCACTGTGCGTACCGATGCACTCACACCTGCCTGCTGTCATTCCTGAGCAAGCTCTGTACTGGTGGTTCCCCGATCCCGCAGCTGAATCAACTTTAGGAGACCGTCCTGGTGGGCTCCCTGAAGCCTACTTCACAACAATTGAACTGCTCTCCTTGTCGTTCTTGATGATCCGATAAATGGTTGATTTAGGTGCAATCTTACTGGCAGCAATATTCTTGCCTGTGAAGCCCTTTTTGTGCAAAGCAATGATGACTGCACGTGTTTTCTTGCAGGTAACCAAGGTTGACAGAGGAAGAACAATGATTCCAAGCACCACCCTCCTTTTGAAGCTTCCAGTCTGTTATTTGAACTCAATCAGCATGACAGAGTGATCTCCAGCCTTGTCCTCGTCAACACTCACACCTGTGTTAACGAGAGAATAACTGACATGTCAGCTGGTCCTTTTGTGGCAGGGCTGAAATGCAGTGGAAATGTTTGTTTGGGATTCAGTTCATTTGCATGGCAAAGAGGGACTTTGCAATAAATTGCAATTCATCTGATCACTCTTCATAACATTCTGAAGTACCGTAAATTCCGGACTATAAGCCGCAACTTTTTTCCCACGCTTTGAACTTCGCTGCTTAAACAATGACGCGGCTAATATATGGATTTTTTTCCGCTTTCAAATTTGTGGGTCCTGACAGCGTGGAGCATTGTCAAAAAATCCACTATCATCAACGGGTTTCGAAAGGCTGGACTGCTGCGTGTTGAAGAGGGCTCAGCGGGGGATTTGCCTCCGGATGAAAGTGACGAGAGCAACAATGAAAACGATCCAATATCGGATAAAGCAATTCTGAGGCTATTCAACTCCGACACCGAAGGAGATGGTTTCAGTGCACAGGAGGAGGAAGATGGTGACCAATGACTTTCTTGGTAGGCTACTGTTTACTGCTAATTTTGTATTTTTTGTTACAAGCCGTGTTTCGTTAAAGCCTATTTATTTTTGTTACAAGCCGTGTTTCGTTAAAGCCTGTATAAAGTTCATTTGTTTCAATGTACCGGTAGGCACCTGCGGCTTATAGACGTGCGGCTTATTTATGTTCAAAATATATATATATTTTTAATTCAGTGGGTGTGGCTTATATTCAGGTGCGCTAAATAGTCCGGAAATTACGGTATATGCAAATTGCCATCATACAAACTGAGTCAGATGACTTTGAAAATTAATATTTGTCATTCTCAAAACTTTTGGCCACGACTATACATGTGATGGAAGAGTGCACTGTGCATGCGGAAGGTGCAATTCATTGAATTGGGGATAGTTAAACCAAAATATGCCACAAGACCTAGAATTGCTTTCTGTATCCAACATAAAAGGTTCACTGTTATAAGCTAACTTTTTTTAATGAATTTAAGCAAAATTCCCTGGCGTAACTTCCCATGGAAAATTTCCAGAAAAATTCCTGACATTTACCGGACAGTTCCCGACCCTTTGCAACCCTAGTTAAGGTAATGAGAGCACCTCCCATGGCCCGTGTGTGTGTAAAGTACTTGTTACACACCGATCAGACGGCAAGTAAATAACATCTAAAATGACCCTGTTTCTTCAGGATTGTTTACTGTGTCTGCAATCTCTTTGTGAAATACCTCATCCACTGCATGTTGCTTTTGGAGAGAATGCTATTTACTACACCACAGATGTTTTCTCCCCTCTATGGCTTTGGTGCCCCTCTAAAGTAATGACTCTGCAGTCTGCTGCTGTGTTGTAGGAAGGAAGTAGTGATGTTGTTTGCCCAGCTCTTTTTGACCAATGATGGACAGCGGTTGTGTTGTTGATACAGGATCCTCTCCTTATCGATTTCTTTATATCCATGGAGAGGTGAAAGGCAGATTGTTAGGTTGACTATTTTAGTGCTATTAAATAGGCATGTTTTGAGCATATAATATTGTGTACCTGTTTACTATTTCCTACAGGATCATTTTGTTGTATTGTTTACAGTAACAGTAGTGTCCCTATGGGCCCTAGATCAGTGCACACCTCACTGAACAATTTTGTTTCATCTCTCTCCCAGTAATCAAGTGATGAGGAAGAAGCTGATTCTGTTTTTCAAGAGAAGGAACCATGCTCGTAAACAAAGGGTAAGTCTCTCTCCCTGCTGTTGAGGGAGGGATTCAAGGGAAGGAAACTTCAAGGAATGTGTTGAATACTTTGAACAAAACAGACTGATACACACAATTGAACCCAAACACACACGGACAGCCTGACTGACATGGTCGTAAATCTCCACCACACAAACTGTGCTCTCATAGAGATGACCCAAACGGACCATGGCCAATAATACTTTGATTGTTTACCCCATTTGCAAACTCTAACTGTATGCGTACACAGTATGTTAAACTGCATCGCGTTTCTCAATTTGGTGGCGTTTTATTGTCCTCTGCAGGTCTCTGACACCAATTGAATTTTAAATTAATAGGTGGCAGTCACGCACACTAGCTTCAGCTTACATGCCCTCTTATTGGTTTCATAATTTCATGGTTGACATGTTTATAACACTAATTCTGTTTGAACAGGGTATCTCCTTGCATCCCTACTAGTATGGTACTGCAAGTCCAATTAGTGGCTTTCCAATAGTCAATGGATTGAGTAACCAATGTCATCAAAGGGACAGACCTCAGACCGAAACAGCACTGGCTAGCGAAATTACTCTTATCAGTTAGTCAGCCCATAGTTAAATATAGTTTTTACTAATGATCACCCCCATTGTAAACGTTTTCCTTTTTTAAATGATAAAGGTAGCTTTGCTATGGTTAACTGAGTGCGACTTTTAGCTGGCTGCTTCCAGGCAGGGTCAGGACAATTGCAGCACAGTGCGCAGCTTGGCCACCTGCCAAGAGGAAGGTGGCTTGTTTGGCCCTTGCTGGTTGAGTGGAAACAAGGCTGTATTGTCCTCCGTGTATGGGACTCTCTCTAGCTCTTCTCTTTTGCAACAGTAAATGCTTGGTTAATGCACATCATTTGTAAAAGCCGTAATGTTCCACATCAAACATCTCACATTTCAAGTCCAAGATGGCAAATGGAACTTTCTGGATTTGACAGTTGTGGCCAGCATTATGTTTTGAGAGGTGAAATATGACCAATAGGGCAGGGTATCATCAGCAGAAAATGTGTGATTTTGGATACATTCTACTTAGCCATGGTTATCTTGACCTACCTCTGAAAGCAAATGGCTAAGGTTTGCTTAAGGTCACCATCATCATTTTGTACCTCAACATTCAAATCCCCTTTTTATAAATGTGTATTATTGTGTGGTTCAGGAACAGAACATCTGCCAGCGCTATGACCAGCTGATGGAGGCGTGGGAGAAGAAGGTGGAGCGAATAGAGAACAACCCGCGTCGCAAGGCCAAAGATAGCCGCACCAGAGAGTACTATGAGAGACAGTTCCCCGAGATACGCAAGCAGAGAGAGCAGCAGGAGCGCTTCCAGAGGTAAACTGAGTGAACAGTGAACTGTAATTCAACTTTTCTCTTGTTCTGCCTGGCGGCTACGATGTAGCAGATTAATCTAGAGTCTTCCCTTGATTGCTTGCGTCCTCTCGCCGCCGCCTCAAAATGCATTGACGAGGTTCCTCCCCTCTTCCCACTGTTTTGACACAACAAAGGTGAAAGCAATACAATCAGTGCCTCATATAATAAGAAATTGCTATCATTGTCCAGTTTCTTTCAGGTCAGTGCATAATGATGGAGATGAAACAAGGAGTGGAGGCCTCTTCACACTATTCAGATGCATCCTAGGTGGTGTGCTGAAGGCAGTCTGCAGTGGGCTTATCAGCTGGCTGTGTCAGGGGACAGAGTCCAGCCAGTGTCTGGCTGTTCCTGGCACACAGGCATGGGTCTTTCGCTGAAATCTCAGAGCAAGGCTGTTAATAGGCAGGTCAGGGCTGTTTGTTCAGACTGGTAGTACTAGACCAGGCAGAAAGAAAGCGCAAGCAGTGATTAGCCTCAAAAGTCTAGCACATTTATCCCCCCCCACTTTTTTTTTGTACACCAATGTCCCTGGTCTGTGTTTTTAAACTATTTCCTTTTGAGAATTTCCCCCATATTTTGGATGCTATCATTGTAGCCATAAAGAGTCAACATTTGGGTCAGGATGTGTCAAGGCATGTTGATTCATGATGCAATACAGTCCAGATTAAAAAGTTAATTGTGTCCTTTTCAGAAGTATTTGTTACTAGTCCACTATGCAGTAATTTCCCCCCAGTTTGAATGATTTCAGTCAATTCAAAGATTAACTTGTTTGGTCACAACATGTTGGCTATGTTTAATTGGATTCATGTTAGCTCTTTGCCTTTTGTGCTACTGGGGCTATTGTTGCCCCAGCATTAAGACATTAACCACCATTACAAGTTCATAAGAACAAGGAAGCAACTCTACTTGTCTTTGATCCTTGTGATTTTCAGTTTTCCACTTCAAAGGCATTTGCCAAACTCCCTAAATGTAAACTTTGTAAAATGTTTTTTTTTAATCATTAATTTGTACTTATTTTAAAATAAAGTAGGTTAACCCCTAAAAGTCTTCTGTGGGGAGAGGGGTTCGACTAAGCTAACATTTGGAATTGTTTTAACTTGGTCATACCATGGATCATTTAGCTACCGTAAATTCCGGACTATAAGCTGCAACTTTTTTTCCAGGCTTTGAACCTCGCGGCTTAAACAATGACGCGTTTAATATATGGATTTTTCCCGCTTTAAATTTTTTTTTTTTTTTTCAAAAAAACATTCTGTGATGTGCTCAGTTTTTTGGCGGCATGAAGCTTTCATTAGACCAATGAAATTGCCGAACGGGTTAAGGTCGAACAACTTTTTTGTTTACTGTTTAGATTAAATCGAGCGCTCTCAAACTTCCCATAATTCTGATTACGGTAGTCATTTTGTCACCCTCATCATGGCAAAGACACGGAGAAATGCATATGATGCAGCTTTCAAGTTGAAGGCAATTTGATCTGGCTGTTGGAAAAGGAAATAGAGCTGCTGCACGGGAGCTTGGTCTTTAATGAGTCGATGATAAGACGGAAACAGCAGCGTGAGGAATTGACTCACGCTGCAATTTTTTGTTACAAGCCGTGTTTCGTTAAAGCCTGTGTAAAGTTAATTTGTTTCAATGTACCGGTAGGCACCTGCGGCTTATAGACGTGCGGCTTATTTATGTTCAAAATAATATATATTTTTTTAATTCAGTGGTTGCAGCTTATATTCAGGTGCGCTTAATAGTCCGGAAATTACGGATTTTGAATTTTAGGACCCCTGTAGGTATAAAATAAAAATTTAATTTGACCTTTACTGATATGGCCCATAGAAATGCATTGAATAATACACTTTAATAAATGGCAGAGCATTCAGTCAAATGTATCATAAGGAATAAGGTTTTCAAGTGTTTGTCCAATATCTAGAAGATATGAGAGCTGGGATTATATAAAAAAAATGTGGACCCATATTTAACAATATTTGGGGGGGGGGGCACAACCATTAAAAAAAATTTTTAACCGGTCCCGGGTTACCTTCAGAAGAGTCACGTGACACTTGTAGGGGTTGTAGAGCAAAACAGAGAACACCATCATGTTCATGAGTCATCTTTCTAGGTAGTGGTCATATTAGTTTCTGGGCCAAACCGTTCGGATGCTACCTACGTTTTTGTGAGATGACTGACTTTTGGGATGTCAAATGGCGCTGTAGCTCTGCCACTTTCCACTAGAGATGTGGAAGGCCGACATAGGCGAATGCGGTGGATTGAGACGTAGCCCATACAAAAAATATCGCTAGTTTAAACAGACAGATTTTGAAGGGTGCATCAATCGACTCTTAAGGATTAAAGGAGTGGTGAGGGAGGTAAACTTCTTCCTCAATGCTTAAACAGCCTTGTTAGCAAACATGTTTTCCCTGCATAGTTTGCAGATTTCTCAGAAAACCTGTTTGTTACAGCTTGATTTAGCCTCTCTTTGTTTTTCTTCTTTCAAGTGAAGAGGTAACGGAAGGGTCATGAGGGAAGGAGGGGCACACTGTGATGTGATGGCACCTACCCAGTATTGTTATATGGAGGATGCACATTTGGTATTTTTAAAAGGTCATTATGTTTCTTAATTTCCGTGTTTGTTCTCCAATTTAGGGTTGGTCAGAGAGGAACTGGAATGTCTGCGACCATTGCCAGAAGCGAGCATGAGATTTCTGAAATCATCGATGGCCTTTCTGAACAGGAGGTGAGTGCTGTCAACTTTGAAACCTCTCAGTTTAAGGTCATCGTCCATTACCACTTCCTCTAGTTCTCAAGAATTGTAGGCGTGTCATTGGCTTCATCCTGATTGTCCATCCTTCTCTCTGTGCACTTCCTGTCATGGATTTCACAATGGTTGAAACTCCCTCCAGCCAATGCTTGCACCAATCCTATGCTTTTAAATTAATGACCAAGTATGCAAGTACATACTTAGGAAGAACGGTGTAGAATCTGGATGCAGCCATTCAATCATCATCAGAGTCAAGTTCAAGTTGAAACAAGGTTAACAAAAATCGAAATCGCTAAAACGCCTCTCGTCCAATAGAATAACGAGAAGCAGATGAGACAGCTGTCCGTCATCCCACCCATGATGTACGACACCGAGCAGAGGCGAGTCAGGTTCATCAACATGAACGGCCTGACGGATGACCCCATGAAGGTGTACAAGGCTCGGCAGTTCATGAATGTGTGGACCGAACACGAGAAGGAGATCTTCAAAGAAAAGTGAGTTCCAGTTATTTTGTTGTCCTTATAGCAGGGATCATCAACTAGATTCAGCTGTGGGACGATTTATTCTTGAGCAGATGGTCAGGGGGCTGGAACATAATTACAAATTTGTAGATTGACCACAAGATGCCCAACAGACAATATTTTGATTTAAACAATTTCAGTCCTTGCTTACATTTGTCTGCGATCACATATCTCTATTATGTGTAGGAATACTTTTGAACAGATTCTCAGTTAAAATCACTTGGAGCTAGGGCTAACCCCATTTAGTCGATTGTTTGGTCAATAGGCTGTTGGTCGACCGAGATTTCTTTAGTCGAGCAGTAGCAAAAAATAAATAAATTATCATGGTGTACAAGACACCTGTCTGATTCGCACTGAGTGGACTGATCCATTAAGGAGGCTGTGGGGATGGCGCAGTCTAAGACGTGCTACTGAAATTGTATATGGTTATATTACATAAGAACAATGGTGCAACACTAATAAAAATTATATTATTTTATAACAAATGCGCTTTCTCCCTTGTAGGATAGCGGTCGCTGTCCATGGTTCTGAAACGCATCAGTGTGCTGTTGAATTGGCAACATGGTCTAAGAAAAGGCGCCATGTGCATAAAAGCAAAGTTAACCAGCATATTGGTATTGAGAACAATACTGGGGCCAGCAGCAGAATGAGGAGATGAGATAACAGCCCTTGCCTTATTGTCTAAGAAAAGTGAGGAGAGGGGAAACCCGAACTTCATTAGGTCTATAATCAATAGCCTAACTGTTAAATGTGCCTGAGTTTTTAAATCATCAGTATATCTACATAAATAAGACTGATCCAGCTTTTGTTGCCTGCTTGAGTGTTTGTTTAATAGCCTACTGATTTCGTGAGCACCAAGCCTCATGCAACGACATGTCCAGTAAACAATTTCACAATTTCGGCTGTTTTTAATCTTTGCTGTAATAATGGATTTCTTATTTTATTTTTTTCTTCGTTAGAACAGCCTCTGATATTATTTATAATTTGTCTGAAAAATAATATTTATAATAACACCTTTTTCTTGATCTCGTTTTTATAATAATTAATGTCATTATCATTAGTTGGCTTAGTATAGCAGCCTTGTATAACCACCATCGAGGTGTATACCGAAGGGATATCCTGTTTAGTCTTAATACTGTACATTACTTAGGCCTAAATTTCAATACTTCTATAGGCTATTGTATCAATCAATCATTCATTCGGGGCCAATTGTGCGCCGCCCTATGGAACTCCTGATCACAGCCGGTTGTGATCCAGCCCTGGATCGAACCCGGGTCTGTAGTGACTCCTCTAGCACTGCGATGCAGTGCCTTAGACCGCTGTGCCACTCGGGAGGCCCTCCAATATCCTGTATCTTATCCACAGATACTTCTGACCTCTTGGCTAGTGCTTTGTGGAAAAATATAATTCTCAACAAATTCCCTCAATGATTTTAATTTTGTTTCCCACCGCGAATCCAAGTTCACTTGGATTTCCAAAATATATGAAATGCCTGCCAAGGATAGAAAAGCATTTAGTGACTCTAGGCTGCAAATATTATTTATGGAGTTTAGTGGCATCCTAACTCAACATTGTATTCTTTCACTTAGCAGAAGTACTTTGGCTATGAATTTGAGAGGGGATATATTTCTTTAGCACCATCTAGCCTGACGACTCACACTAAAGTTGTTTGCTACATACTTTAGTCTGAGACTGCCATCACTGAAGTAATTTGTTGTGAGGGGCATTGTAGAAAACAGTCCTCAGCAAATGGATTGACGCATTACCCACGTGTTTTCTGGCTCTGGCCCAACCCATCGGTTTCTGGACCAATCAGACGGCCCCGGCTGTGTTCACATTTGGTGACGTGTCGGAGGTACTCAGATCCAGACTTTTGCAGAGAAAAAAACGTAAGTCTGTGGGCGTGGTGTCGCCTTCGGCGACGGAGCAAGGAGTCTGGGCAACCATCCCTCAGCTGTATACCAAAACAAGTGGCAGGGCTGCCGTTTATTTTTTGAATCCCAAAATGTAGCTTTAACCGTGACTATTTTCCCTTGTTTTTCTCACAGGTTTGTTCAGCACCCAAAAAATTTTGGCCTCATTGCTTCTTATCTAGAGAGAAAGGTGAGCTACAGTGGATTGAATTCATTCTCTGGTGATTTTACTCTGTAGTAAAGCCTATTCTACACTCTCCCCCATATGTTTATGAAGCTAATCCAACAAACCCAAAACACACGGTTTACATTTGTTGTCTGTTATTTAAATGTTTCATGTGCTCATATGTCCCTCTGTCATATCCTCTCTCTTTGCAGTGTGTGTCCGATTGTGTCCTGTACTACTACTTGACCAAGAAGAACCAGAACTACAAGACACTGGTGAGACGCAACTACGGCAGACGGCGAGGGAGAAACCATGTGAGTTCTAAAGAGCATCTTCACTAGGGAATGACAAAATGTATTTGTGTTAATGAATAGGCTTTGGAAATACTGAGAGGCTGTCTGGCATGCCAATGCCCCCCCCCTCGTTTTCGAGTCTCCCTCAAATGGAGCAACTAGTTGTTCGGAGAGATAACCCTATGGAATGGGACATTTACTACATCACTCGCGAACAGAAGAAGCAGCCAAAGGATAGCCTACCACGCAATTCATTGATGACGAGACTTGTGTTTTTCACAATACCTGTACTGGTGGCATTAATAGCTTTCCTTTATATTTCTCATGCAAGAAATACGTACTTACCATATGAGTAACATACAGCATGAGAACTGCAAAATAACTATATGCCCGTAATGTACCTGTAGTTCAATGTGGAGTAGTACTGAAGCATGACATTCCATAATAGCAGTTTGACATTTTAACAGTTGCATTTCCTTTGCTCAGTCATTTTCTACATTTTCTGAACCAGTGGAAGCAATTAAACATTAAAACCACTGTTCTGAACTAATATTAATACCAAATGTTTTAGGGTCCATACACGGGTCAGCTACTACGTATTTGTATTTATTATGGATCCCCATTAGCTACTCTTCCTGGGGTCCAGCAAAATTAAGACAGTTTTTACAGTTTTAAAAACATTACAATACATTCACAGATTTCACAACACACTGTGTGCCCTCAGGCCCCTACTCCACCACTACCACATATCTACAGTACTAAATCCATGTGTATGCGCCAATGTTTGTGTTGCTTCACAGTCCCCGCTGTTCCATAAGGTGTGTTTTTTTCAGTTTTTTAAATCTAATTTTACTGCTTGCGTCAGTTACTTGATGTGGAATAGATTTCCATGTAGTCATGGCTCTATGTAGTTCTGTGTGCTTCCCATAGGCTGTTCTGGACTTGGGGACTGTGAAGAGACCTCTTGTGGCATGTCTGGTGGGGTATGCATGGGTGTCCAAGTTGTGTGCCAGTAGTTTAGACAGACAGCTTGGTGCATGTCCTTTTTTGTGTCACCTGACCTCACGACTGAACAGTAGTCTAGGTGCGACAAAACTAGGGCCTGTAGGACCTGCCTGGTTGATAGTGTTAAGAAGGCAGAGCATTGATTTATTATAGACAGCCTTCTCCCCATCTTAGCTACTACTGCGTCAATATGTTTTGACCATGACCGTTTACAATCTAGGGTTACTCCAAGCAGTTTAGTCATCTCACTTTCCACATTATTTATTACAAGATTTAGTTGAGGTTTAGTGAGTGTTTTGTTCCAAATACAATGCTTTTAGTTTTAGGGATAACTTATTCCTTGCCACCCACTCTGAAACTGACTGCAGCTCTTTGAGTGTTGCAGTCATTTCAGTCGCTGTAGTAGCTGACGTGTATAGTGTTGAGTCATCCGCATACATAGACACTCTGGCTTTACTCAAAGCCAGTGGCATGTCATTAGTAAAAATTTTAAAAAGCAAGGGGCCTAACCAGCTACCCTGGGGAATTTCTGATTTTAACTGGATTATATTTGAGAGGCTTCCATTTAAAAAAACACCCTCTGTTCTGTTAACTCTTTATCCACAATATAGCAGGGGGTGTAAATCCATAACACATGTTTTTCCAGCAGCAGACTATGATCAATAATGTCAAAAGCTGCACCAAAGTCTAACAAGACAGCCCCCACAATCATTTTATCAATTTCTCTCAGCCAATCATCATTCATTTGTGTAAGTGCTGTGCTTGTTGAGTGGTTGAGAAGTTTACTAAGGGTTGGTAACAAGCTGATTGGTCGGCTATTTGAGCCAGTAAAGGGGGCTTTACTATTCTTGGGTAGCAGAATGACTTGAGCTTCCCTCTAGGCCCGAGGGCACACGCTCTCTAGTAGGCTTAAATTGACAATGTGGCAAATAGGAGTGGCAATATCATCTGCTATTATCCACAGTAATTTTCCATCTAGATTGTCAGACCCTGGTGGCTTGTCATTGTTGATAGACAACAATCATTTTTTCACCTCTTCCACACTGACTTTACGGAATTCAAAAGTACAATTCTTCTCTTTCATGATTTGGTCTGATGCACTTGGATGTGTAGTGTGAATGTTTGTTGCTGGCATGTCATCCCCAAGTTTGCTAATGAAAAAGTCATTAAAGAAGTTTGCGATATCAGTGGTCTTTGATGAATGAGCCATCTGATTCAATAAAAGGAGCCGCCGAGTTGGCTTTTTTACCCAAAATTTCATTTAAGGTGCCCCAAAGCTTTTTACTATCATTTTATATATAATTTGTCTTTGTTTCATAGTGTAGTTTTCTTCAGTCACATGATTTCTTAATTTGCAGTACGTTTGCCAATTAGTTGGGCTGCCAGATTTAATTGCCATACCTCTCAACCGTACAATTTTTCAATTCCTCATCAATCCAAGGGGATTTAACAGTTTTTAGTAATTTTCTTATTGGGTGTGTGCTTATTAGTAACTGGAATAAGTAGCTTCATAAATGCGCCAAGTGCAGTGTCTGGTTGCTCCTCATTACACACCACAGACCAGCAAATATTCTTTACTTCATCAACATATGAATCACTACAAAACTTATTATACACTATATTAGGCCCAGCCTTTGGAACTTTGGTTTTCCAAGATATGTCTATTATAATTGTGATCACTACATCCTATGGATTTGGATACTGCTTTAAAGCAAATATCTGCTGCATTAGTAAAGATGTGATCAATACATGTTGATTTAATTCCTGTGCTGTTTATAACTACCCTGGTAGGTTGACTGACAACCTGAAACAGGTTGCAGGCACTGGTTACAGTTTGAAGTTTTTTCCTGAGTGGGCAGCTTGATTATAGCCAGTCAATATTTAAATCACCCAGAAAGTATACTTCTCTGTTGATATCACATACATTATCAAGCATGTCACACATATTATCCAGATACTGACTGTTAGCACTTGGTCTATAGCAGCTTCCCACAAGAATGGGCTTCAGGTGAGGCAGATGAACCTGTAACCATATTACTTCAACAGTATTTAACATTAGATCGTCTCTAAGCTTTACAGGAATGTGGTCCTCAATATAGACCGCAACACCGCCTCCATTGGCTTTTCGTTAGATGTTATAACCATGAATTGCTACTACTGAATCATCAAAGGTGTTATCTAAGTGAGTTTCATAGAGAGTCAGAATATCAATGTCATCTGTTACAAGCAAGTTATTGACTTCATGGACCTTGTTTCTTAGGCTACATACACTGCTCAAAAAAATAAAGGGAACACTTAAACAACACAATGTAACTCCAAGTCAATCACACTTCTGTGAAATCAAACTGTCCACTTAGGAAGCAACACTGATTGACAGTAAATTTCACATGCTGTTGTGCAAATGGAATAGGCAACAGGTGGAAATTATAGGCAATTAGCAAGACACCCCCAATAAAGGAGTGTTTCTGCAGGTGGGGACCACAGACCACTTCTCAGTTCCTATGCTTCCTGGCTGATGTTTTGGTCACTTTTGAATGCTGGCGGTGCTTTCACTCTAGTGGTAGCATGAGACGGAGTCTACAACCCACACAAGTGGCTCAGGTAGTGCAGCTCATCCAGGATGGCACATCAATGTGAGCTGTGGCAAGAAGGTTTGCTGTGTCTGTCAGCGTAGTGTCCAGAGCATGGAGGCGCTACCAGGAGACAGGCCAGTACATCAGGAGACGTGGAGGCGGCCGTAGGAGAATAACAACCCAGCAGCAGGACCGCTACCTCCGCCTTTGTGCAAGGAGGAGCAGGAGAAGCACTGCCAGAGCCCTGCAAAATGACCTCCAGCATGCCACAAATGTGCATGTGTCTACTCAAACGGTCAGAAACAGACTCCATGAGGGTGGTATGAGGGCCCGACGTCCACAGGTGGGGGTTGTGCGTACAGCCCAACATCGTGCAGGACGTTTGGCATTTGCCAGAGAACACAAGATTGGCAAATTTGCCACTGGCGCCCTGTGCTCTTCACAGATGAAAGCAGGTTCACACTGAGCACGTGACAGACGTGACAGAGTCTGGAGACGCCGTGGAGAACGTTCTGCTGCCTGCAACATTCTCCAGCATGACCGGTTTGGCGGTGGGTCAGTCATGGTGTGGGGTGGCATTTCTTTGGGGGGCCGCACAGCCCTCCATGTGCTCGCCAGAGGTAGCCTGACTGCCATTAGGTACCGAGATGAGATCCTCAGACCCCTTGTGAGACCATATGCTGGTGCGGTTGGCCCTGGGTTCCTCCTAATGCAAGACAATGCTAGACCTCATGTGGCTGGAGTGTGTCAGCAGTTCCTGCAAGAGGAAGGCATTGATGCTATGGACTGGCCCGCCCGTTCCCCAGACCTGAATCCAATTGAGCACATCTGGGACATCATGTCTCGCTCCATCCACCAACGCCACGTTGCACCACAGACTGTCCAGGAGTTGGCGGATGCTTTAGTCCAGGTCTGGGAGGAGATCCCTCAGGAGACCATCCGCCACCTCATCAGGAGCATGCCCAGGCATAGTAGGGAGGTCATACAGGCACGTGGAGGCCACACACAGTACTGAGCCTCATTTTGACTTGTTTTAAGGACATTACATCAAAGTTGGATCAGCCTGTAGTGTGGTTTTCCACTTTAATTTTGAGTGCGACTCCAAATCCAGACCTCCATGGGTTGATAAATTGGATTTCCATTGATTATTTTTGTGATTTTGTTGTCAGCACATTCAACTATGTAAAGAAAAAAGTATTTAATAATATTATTTCTTTCATTCAGATCTAGGATGTGTTGTTTAAGTGTTCCCTTAATTTTTTTGAGCAGTATATGTTAATATGGGCTATTTTTAGCACTTTTCTGTGTTGCTGGATTGTTTTTAATGCTTTACTGGGAAGCTTATCAGATGTAGACTTACTCATATTGATGCTGATAGTGCAGGGTGAGCTGCATAAAGTGGTCTTCCTACTATTGCACACCGCCTCAGTGCTAACAGTGTAACTCTGGTTTATAGGCTCATGATTTCTGCTTACCATAGCTGTAGGATAAACTGATGTATTCAGTGCAATTACATACATTTAATTTCTTACATTGTGTTTGCCAATAATCATGTACATTTGATGCAGCATTATGACGACACAATGTCACAATGGTAGGGATTAGCTGAGCTGGTCTTGGATAATTTACCAGTCATTGTTTCAACGCAGCCTTGAAATGCGGGGACAAAGTCCAGGAGCCAAGATGATTTGGATGGACTCCGTCATTCCTGTAGAGTATCTTCTGTTTCCAGAAGGTGTCAAAGTTATCAATAAAAGTGACTCCAGCAGAGCTACAGTAGTATTTTAGCCAGATGTGTAATGCCAGCAGTCTGCTGAATCTTTCACACCCGCATGTTTCTCATATCGTAATTGACTGAGCGCAGAATGCATCCCTGTGCTTCCTACAATGAGAATATCAAACACAGTTCAGAGCGTGATGTCAGATGTGTCATATCAGAATCAGTGCTTCATCCAATATCACGTGTGGCAGCTGTCATCAGTCAGCCGCATCACCTAACCAGCCATTAGCATTAGGCCTACATTAGCTTACTCAGCTGCTTCTCTCCGTTCAACTCTCTCTGCACATCTCCATCAGTTTTAAAATGTTATTTAGCCGTGATGGCGATCTGGGGTGTGCTGACAGTGAGGCTTCTGTTACATTTGTTTAATTATTGGAGCGGCTCGAGCGCGAGAAACGTAGATGCATTGTATGTTTGAACTTCGGCTGTAAGAACAAGTGCACATTACGGTCTGACTAGGCTTCACCGTCATCGCAGTCTCCGAGTGCCACTGTCATAGAGGGAAAAACGGAGCACAGCAACCACATTGCGACTTCACATTGCTGAAAACCGCGTGTCTATAGACCAAACAACTCAAAAGTTATGCCCTATATTATCGGAGCTATATCTTCTCCCCTTTCTACCACGAATCGCACGGTTTATAGAATTCCATAAATCAGGTCACGGGCCATTTTAAACTACTTGCGGGCCGCTAATTTTTTGTTTGATAACAAATGAGCTAGCTAACCTGGTAACTTGGATGGAAAAAAACTATCAATTTGGATATGAGCAAATCAGCTATAAAATAATAAGTTACATTTTCTGCGAAATATATTTTTTGCCTTTTTTATAATGCTTTAAAAAATGTACGCAAACATTTAAGTGTAAACACTTAAGGAACTATATATGGCACATGCAATATAAGCTAAATAAAAAGCTAAACAAAACATCCCTTGCATGTAGGGCTGACCCCATTTAGTCAATTGTTAGGATGATAGGCTGTTGGTCAATCAAGAATGTTTTTAGTCGAGCAGTCGCGCGCATATATTAACACGTGAGACACCTGTCTCAGAGGACTAATCCACTGTGTAGGCCGCGGGGATGGCACACCAGTACTACATTTTACCATTAAAAACCATACATTTTAATCTACAATGTTACGGTAATTTATGAAAATGCATTCAATTTACTATTATTATTATTCGTCTTTTACCATTCTCATTGTCAGTGGACACGTTGTTTGCGGAGCACACAACCTCGGCTACACTTGTGAAGAACACGTTTCATTCCATTTAGGAGTGGTCAATTTTATTCTTTGTCTTTTGTTTGTAGCTCTCCTGTCAATGTTGAGTAAGGACACCTAATTATACATAGAAGGCCTAGGCTACCTGGCCTGTGCGCAAATGTAGGCCTATAAATGTGGCCATTTGGGGATCGAACTGCCACCACTGTGGAACTTCTCAAAGTAATTTCTTTCACCTCAAACAGCAAGTAAACAAAGTTGTTTTTTACATCCATTGAGAGTGACAATAGTTCCTCAACGTAGCCTATTTGAAAAATCTTTCCAGCTCTCTTTCGATAACCACTCAGTGTGAAAGGGGTTAATAAATGTCATGCTCGGTTCGGTGGAAACGTCATAAAATAGGCCTACCTGATTTTCTTATCCATTGGCACAAAGCCTATAGCTATGTCTGTCCGGAGCTCACTGGAGCAGGAAACTCTGAGGGCCCAGAATATTTTATACAATGGTGCAAGTTTTCTAGCATGAGTTTCAGGCCTGACCCAAGTTAATAGTTGAAACATTGTATCAAATTCCTTGCAGACAAGCCATGTGTAGCCAATGTGATTTATAGGATATTTATTTTTATCAGGATATTTTCTACCGGCAGGCTGCAATATTTTTATTTGTTGGCTTTATGTAGGTTATTTTTACATAGTTGGCAATGGTAATAGAAGTTACTTTTTAGGTTTATCATTTAGATTTGGATAGAATTTTGATGAACTTTTTTAGGATAGGGGGGCAGCATTTGGAATTTTAAATGAGAAACATGCCCAAAGTAAACTGCCTGCTACTCAGGCCCAGATGCTAGGATATGCATATAATTGGTAGATTTTGATAGAAAACACTCTAAAGTTTCTAAAACTGTTAAAATAATGTCTGTGAGTATAACAGAACTGAAATGGCAGGCGACACCCCGAGGACAAACCGTCCCCCCCCCCAAAAAAAATCATCTTACCACTGAGTTCAATGGCTGGCACTTTTATAATAGGGCGAAATCGTGCCCGATTGCAGTTCCTAAGGCTTCCACTAGATGTCAACAGTCTTTAGAAAGAGTTTCAGGCTGGTTTTTGGAAAATGAGCCAGAAATTGTAGTTTTTCTTCTAGGTGGCTCCCATTTTGGCTGTAGTGTTTCCAAGCGTGTGAATGAGAGCGCTTTCTTTGGTATTTTTCTCCGGTAAAGACACTAACGATTCTCCGTCTTAAATTTGATCGTTTATTTGCCTATTAGGGTACCTATTGTTTGATTATAAACGTTGATTGACTTGTTTGGATAAGTTTATTGGTAACGTTTGGGATTCATTTTGTATGCATTTTGAAGGAGGGAAACCGAGTGCATTATTGACTGAAGTGCGCCAGCTAAACTGAGTTTTTATGGATATAAAGAGGACGTTATTGAACAAAAGGACCATTTGTAATGTAACTGGGACCTTTTGGAGTGCCAACAGAAGAAGATCTTCAAAGGTAAGGCAAATTATATCGCTATTTCTGACTTTTGTGTTGCAACTCCCTGGTTGAAAATGATTTGTAATGCATTTGTGTGCTGGGCGCTGTCCTCAGATAATCACATGGTTTGCTTTCGCCTTTTTGAAATCTGACACGGCGGCTGGATTAACAACAAGTTAAGCTTTATTTTGATGTATTGCACTTGTGATTTCATGAAAGTTTAATATTTATAGAAATTTGAATTTGGCGCTCTGCAATTTCACAGGAAATTGTCGAAATGGGACCGGTAGCGTCCCACTAATCCGCAAGAAGTTAACCTTTTATTTAACTAAGCAAGTCAGGTAAGAAGTCAGGTAACTGCCTTGTTCAGGGGCAGAATGACAGATTTTTACATTGTCAGCTCGGGGATTTGATCTAGCAACCTTTCGGTTACTGGCCCAATGCTCTAACCACTAGGCTACCTGCCACCCCCTACTAGCAAGGGAAGGCGACTCAAAATGAAAAGACAAAAATTAAATACTTTGCTTTTGCCCCCTTGTGAATGGGAGTGAGAACGGCAAGGATATAATGTTACCAAAAGGCGCATGCATGCACATGGATCAACAGAGTGGAGCTTGTAGTGACCTTTAGCCCACAGTGCCTCCTCAGCTCTCCCTCCCTTCCTCTCTCTGTGTATCAGGCTAGCAGTAGAACCACAGGGGCTTGTGAGGAGTGTGAGGTTTGGGAGCTGAGTGAGCGTAGGCTCTTGATGTGTTGTGTGGGTAAATAAGAACCAGGCCCCAGGCATAGAAGCAGAACATAGTGGATCTAGGTCTGGGCTGGCTTGCTGAGACTGATTTATGGAAGGGCTGGGGAACAGCAAACGTTCCCAGGAATCTTTTTAATCTGGTTGCCATAGTCGGGAGGCTCCGTGTTGCTTTCCAGAGCCTGAGGGAAGAGAAAGCGAGAGGGAGGTCAAAAAGGAAAGTCAGACTCCCTCTCTGTGAACTCACCCAGTCATCCTCAATTCTAGTCTCCGTCCATCCTAACTGCTAAAATATGTTGATGCGCATCAGTAGGCTCTTTTGTTTAACTTTTTCGGGGGGTTTAAGGTAATTTCCTCAATTTGGTTATGGTGAGAAACTTGTCAGAACCTTTTATTTCTGCAGAGGGAGTGAGAGAGTGGCAGTTGCTTTTACATTGGGTGAGATGCAGACTTCACTACACACAATAAGGTTGTCCGTGCCTTGGAGCTCTGCTTACCAACGGAGTGCCCGTGCTGTTTTACTTCAGACGTGTTTCATATTGTTTCCCTCACAAGAACACTGGAGGAGTTTTAATCAATAAGGTTTATGCACATTTTGTCATTTTTGTTTCATAATCGCCTAGTCAGCCCTGAGACTCTGTTTTCCCTCATTCAAATCCAACAAGGCTCTCTGCTTGGAGAGTAAAAAAAATAAAACATAGTTGGAGGCTGCAGTTGAGTTGATGATTGAGTGTTTTCCATTGGATTTGAGCAGTGGTCTGAATGTGGGTTAGCGTTACATACGGTGCATTCGGAAAGTATTCAGACCTTCACTTTTTCCACATTTTGTGACGTTACAGCCTTTGTAATTTAAAAAATTTGAAATGGGTTTTTCATTTTCCATCCCCCCCAATTTATAAAAAAATAAACAGATCCCTTATTTACATAAGTATTCAGACCCTTTGCTGTGAGACTTGAAATTGAGCTCAGGTGCATCCAGTTTCTATTGATAATCCTTGATTGTTCTACAAGCCATGAGGTCGAAGAAATTGTCCGTAGAGCTCCGAGACATCAGGATTGTGTCAAATGTCAGGATCAAGGCAGAGATGAATGGCGCAAGTGCAGAGATCCCTGATGAAAACCTTCTCCAGAGCGCTCAGGACCTCGGACTGGGGTGAAGGTTCACCTTCCAACAGGGAAACGACCCTAAGCACACAGCCAAGACAACACAGGAGTGGCTTCGGGACAAGTTTCTGACTGTCCTTGAATGGCCCAGCCAGAGCCCGGACTTGAACCCGATCGAACATCTCTGGAGAGACATAATAATAGATGTGCAGCGACGCTCCCCATCCAACCTGACAGAGCTTGAGAGGATCTGCAGAGAAGAATAGGAGAAACTCCCCTAATAAAGGTGTGCCAAGCTTGTAGCGTCGTAACAAGAAGACTTGAGGCTGCAATCGCTGCTGAAGGTGCTTTAACAAAGTACTGAGTATAGGGTCTGAATACTTATGTAAATGTTATATTTCATTTATTTTTGCCATTATGGGGGATTGTGTGTAGCTTGAGGGGGGGGGATACAATTTAATATGTTTTAGAATATGGCTGTAACGTAACAAATGGTGAAAAAAGTGAAGGGGTCTGAATATTTTCCGAATGTACTGTAAGTGTGGTAGTGGTATGCCCTGGGGCTGCTGTTGAAACAGGCAGCCAGCCTGCACTCACTCTAGGGCTGGGCGATATTGACAAAATATATGACAAAAATATTCACATTTTAAGTTATTTTATGTTTTTGAATAAGTTAGAAATATGCTTTGTGTAATTCATGACCCTAGGGTGGCAACACATAAATTGTAATTGATTTCAATGGGGCTTTCTCCATTCAATTCAACTATAAAAATTGATGACATACACGCCGGAGTTGCGTATCACATTTAACAAACCAAACACTAAAATACCATTTATAGAAAGTAAACTGAAAACTCAAACCGGTCCGTGCATCAATACAAGTATATAGTAAAATACGGTATATGCGGTTCCAGCCTCAGGTGAGCAGAGGTCAGGCAGGCCCATGGCAGCCTAGGGCAGGGCAAGGGAGGGTAAGGGATTGCACACAGGTTGGCTTTACGCCTAGATAAGAGTTGTGTGTGGGTGAGAGAGGGACTAGTGTGTCTTGTGTCTGAGGACAGTACACCAAGTCCCATCTATTAACTGCCATAAATGATTTGTATTCATTGGTACACATTGTTTATGTTTGCAGGGTTACGGTAATATAAACCAAATGCAGACAAAATGTTGTGAATTGTTGTATGCTAAAAGCTGTGTCTGAGTTCATCACCTCCATGACTCAACTGTGACTTTTTCTGGGCGACAAACATTTAACCCTGTTCTGAAATCCCCAGCATAGCTCTAACAGCTGATTTCATAATTCATTTCCTATCATCTCGTGTTGTCTGAGCTCTCCTCTCTAATGCCTGTATCCCAGGACGATGGCCTGCCTTGGCTTTCCTTCTTGGGCTTTTCTAGCTCATTGATGCCTCTGGCGCTTCCTCTGGGCCTCTGACCCCTATATGTGTAATTCATTCATGTCCCTTGCCCCTCTATCTGCAGAACATACAGTGGGGTCTGGAATTATTGGATCCCTTGATAAAGATGAGCAAAGAAGAATACATAAAGAAATAAACAGATTTATTGTATGCACTTTAAAAATATATATATATATTACTAATACAGTTGCTCAGAGAAAGATTTTGTTTAACGAGTAATAAAAAATAAAAATAAGGGTGTCAATTATTGGATTCCCTGTTTTCAATACTCCAGCACCCTCCCCTTGTGAGGATACAACATTTTAGAAAAAGGCTAAGTTTTATGAGATTGGAGAACACATTGGGAGGGATCTTAGACCATTCATCTGTACAGAATCTTTCCAGATCCTTGATATCCTTCATCTGCGCTAATAGACTGCCCTCTTCAATGGTGTTCAAGTCCAGAGACTGAGAGGGCCAGTTATAAAATGTTTGATTTTTGTGACCAATTAATCATTTCTTTGTGGATTTTGATTAGTGCTTGGGGTTATGGCCGCAAGTGGATCTTCCAGCAAGACAAAGTGTCAGCCTCCTGGCAGAGGCAACCAGGTTTTTGGCTAATATGTCCAGGTACTTGGTAAAGTTCATGATGCTGTTGACCTTAACAAGGGCCCCATGACCAAGGGAAACAAAATGTCATCATTTATTTCAGTTTCATCAGGTGGCTGGTTTCAGATGATCCTGCAGGTGAAGAAGCCGGATGTGGAAGTCCTGAGCTGGCGTGGTTACACGTTGTGAGGCCGGTTGGACATACTGCCAAAACCTCTAAAATGACGTTGGAGGCAGTTTATGGTAGAGAAATGAACATTAAATTATCTGGCAACAGCTCTGGTGGACATTCCTGCAGTCTGCATGCCAATTGCACACTCCGTGAACACTTGAGAGATCTGTGGCATTGTGTTGTGTGACAAAACTGCACCAAAAAGTGGCCTTTTATTGTCCAGCACAAGGTGCACCTGTGTAATGATCATGCTGTTTAATCAGCTTCTTGATATGCCACACCTGTCAGGTGGATGGATTATCTTGGCAAAGGAGACATGCTCACTAACAGGGATGCAAAACATTTGAGAGAAATAAGCTTTTTGTGTTTATGGAAAAAGTCTTTTTTTTTCAGCTCATGAAACATGGCACCAACACTTCACATGTTTTGTTTATTTTTGTTCAGTATAGTTAGAGGAAGCGACTCTGTTACTATATGTCAGTCTATACAAGCAGCAACAAAAAGATAGGGCTCTGTTTGCCTCGGAGACAGGAGGACATACTGTATCACAAGTTTTGGTTCTGGGGTCACTGGAGGCATGATGTGTCCAGCAGCCCTCAGCATCATCAGTCCAATAATCACAACTATTAGCCTTGTTCAGCCAGAGCACACAGCCACTGACCTTCTCACATGCAAATTCATCAGCCAGTCATTTCTTCTGCTGTAAAAGGGTCATGTAACAGTGTGGAAAAATGTTTGTATACATTATTGATAGGCTGACATTATATAGGATTTAGTTCTTAACTGACTCGTCTGTTTACATGAAAGTTTGATTAAGTTAATATTCAGTCATGTATTACGGTATGCATTTAAAATGCCCATTGTCAGTGTAGTGAAAATGCCACGGCCTTGTCATATGGTGGAAAGCAGCTCAACCCTCCCAAGCCGTTGGCTGGAGCTTGTGTAAATTATCTGAACTTCCTCAGAGACTGTGTCGAGTGACTTGCGAGAGGGAGAGAGTGCAAGAGCAATGGAAAAGAGTGAGTGAGGGAGAGAGGAAAAAAGAGAAAAAAACACTGACAGTCTAGTCTATGGTTTGCTCTGGTTCGCTGTGAGCGAGAGACAACCGATAACCCCTCTCAGTAAAAGCAGAGTGGTACGCCCCAGCGATCTGACAGGCCCAAAAAACTTGATGTGCTGCTGCGAGTGCCAATCAAAGAGAAGCGCTCGCCAGGGATTACCTTGAGTGACCCCGCATAGATTAAAATGTGCATGTGAGATGGACGATTCTTCAAGCGGTTTAAGCGGCTTGATGACATGCTTTCCTGGAATATGTGGAGCAGTGCCGGGGCCAGGCAGCCCTTCTAAGGAGCTCTGCTATGATGCTGCTATCCTGTCCTGCTGTAACAGTAGTGCTGCAACCTTTACCGCTGCTATGGAGGTACTGCTACCGGGGGTCTGGCCAAACTCACGCCTGCTACACCCATAGGCTGTGGCTTGCTCAGGGGCAAAGGGCTTTTATGACCGACAAATGAATTTGCAGGTATGTGGCGTCTGGCTTTGAAACCAGTACTGTGGTGTGTTGACTCTCTTGCGCTCTGTCTCTCTCCCCCTTGCTTCAACCCCACCCCCCCATCTCCTCTATCGTGCTCTTTTGCTCTCTCTCCCCCTCTTTCAGTTTCTTGGGACAGCCACAGTTGCTTGCATTTTTTTGTTTTACTTTCTACGTATTAACCTTAACACCCATTTTAAAGTTACAATGGGGAACACTGTGTGGATTTGAGTACAGTTTGTTTTTTCTGTACTCTTGCACAATCACACAGTTGCATAACTACAGTGCCTGGTTTTTGTTCTTGATGATGTTCGCTAGGCTAGTTGCTTGCGCATATGTGCCCGCTGTCTACAAATAGGCTACACTTAACATTAACTTTTTTAACCACGTGTTAAATTTTGTACGGATTGTGTACTTGTCCGAAAGTTGAAGTCATTTGTCCCCCCTCTCCCCTTTCTCTCCCAGGGTGACTGAAAATGAGTGAAGTACATAGAAGGGGTCTGAAATAATTATATGCGCTTGCCCATAGACGATGTTATTGCTCATTAGCGGCCGTCCAAAACATGTAAAACAAACATTTTAAAATGACATAGACAAAATATATTTAGTGGGGCCAAATCTTTTCGAATAGTCTATTCCACTCTGATGAGGCTGGGGCATGAAAGAGATATGTAGTAGCTAAGGCTACTATCTGTGTCTGTGTGCCGAAGCGCGTAGGTGGCGCGAGTGACCGTCATCGAGCCTCGCTGGCTGTGCGTCTTGTGATGGGTTGTAAATCTTCATGGCTGCAGAGCAACTGCTGTCCTCAGAACTGGATAATTATAAACTGATTTGCATTTTTCCCCTCATCCTCCTCGCTTACTGGCCTAGGCATTATATGCGTTTTAGTCAGGTTGAACATTGCTAGAATAATATGGAAATAGGCCTAGGCAAACTACGCATATTTTCATTCATAATTTATGCTACAGCTGTGGAAAGTTATTTTTCTTTTGACTTTTCATTAGATTTTTCCATCTTGGTATTGTTTGCTTACTTTCACAGCTTGTAGCCTAAAATATTTGTAATTTAAAATAAATATTTGAATGAGAATAGCATAGACTTTGATAATTATTCTCATTGAAAAGCTGCAAATTTAGGACTAACACTTTATTAGAATAGTTTGGAAAATACTCTACTCTTTATAACCAGTGGTATAAAGTACTTAAGTAATAATACTACTAAAGTAGTTTTTTTTGGGTATCTGTACTTTACTTTACTTTACTATTTAACTTTTACTTCACTACATTCCTAAAGAAAATAACTTATTTTTTACTCCATTTTCCCTGACACCCAAAAATACTTGTTACATTTTGAATGCTTCATAGGACAGGAAAATGGCCTAATTCACACACTTCTTAAGAGAACATCCCTGGTCAACCCTACTGCCTCTGATCTGGCGGACTCACTAAACGGTGTCAAATTTTATTGGTCACACACACATGGTTAGCAGATGTTAATGCAAGTGTAGCGAAATGCTTGTGCTTCTAGTTCCGACAGTGCAGTAATATCTAACAATTCCCCAACAACTACATAGTGCTCACAAATCTAAAGGGGTGAATGAGAATATGTACATATAAATACATGGATGTGCGATGGCCGAGCAGCATAGGCAAGGTGCAATAATGGTATTATATACGTAAGATATGTACACATTATTAAAGTGGCATTATTTAAAATGGCATTGTTTAAAGTGACTAGTGATCCATTTAAGGTGGCCGGTGATTGTGTCTCAATGTAGGCAGCAGCATCTGTGCTAGTGATTGCTGTTTAGCAGTCTGATGGCCTTGAGATAGAAGCTGTTTTTCAGTCTCTCGGTCCCTGCTTTGATGCACCTGTACTGACCTCGCCTTCTGGATGGTAGCTGTGTGAACAGGCAGTGGCTCGGGTGGTTGTTGTCCTTGATGATCTTTTTGGCCTTCCTGTGACATCGGGTGCTGTAGGTGTCATGGAGGGCAGATAATTTGCCCACGGTGATGCGTTGTGCAGACCGCACAACAGCCTTACAGTTGTGGGCGGAACAGTTGCCGTACCAGGCTGTGAAGCAGCCCGACAGGATGTTCTCGATTTGTGCATCTGTAAAAGTTTGAGTGTTTTAGGTGACACGCCAAATTTCTTCAGCCTCCTGAGGTTGAAGAGGCGCTGTTGCGCCTTCACCACACTGTCTGTGTGGGTGGACAATTTCAGTTTCTCTGTGATGTGTGCGCCGAGGAACTTAACTTTCCACCTTCTCCACTGTGGTCCCGTCGATGTGGATAGGGGGGTGCTCCCTCTGCTGTTTCCTGAAGTCCACGATCATCTCCTTTGTTTTCTTGACGTTGAGTGAGAGGTTGTTTTCCTGACACCACACTCCGTGTGCCCTCATCTCCTCTCTGTAGGCTGTCTCATCGTTGTTGCTAATCAAGCCCACTGCTGTTGTCGTCTGCAAACTTGGTGTTTGAGTTGGAGGCGTGCATGGCCATGCAGTCGTGGGTGAACCGGGAGTATAGGAGGGGGCTGAGCACTCACCCTTGTGGGACCCCAATGTTGAGGGTCAGCAACGTGGAGATGTTTCCTACCATCACCACCTAGGGGCGGCCCGTCAAAGTCCAGGACCCAATTGCACAGGGTGGGGTTGAGACCCAGGGCCTCCAGCGTGATGATGAGCTTGGAGGGCACTATGGTGTTGAATGCTGAGCTGTAGTCAATGAACAGCATTCTTACACAGGTATTCCTCTTGTCCAGATGGGATTGTGCAGTGTGATGGCGATTGCATCGTCTGTGGACCTGTTGGGGCGGTATGCAAACTGAAGTGGGTCTAGGGTGGCAGGTAAGGTGGAGGTGATATGATCCTTGACTAGTCTCTCAAAGCACTTCATGATGACAAGTAAGTGCTACGGGGCGGTAGTAATTTAGTTCAGTTCTTTGCCTTCTTGGGTACAGGAACAATGGTGGCCATCTTGAAACTTGGGGACAGCAGACTGGGATAGGGAGTGCCTGAATATGTCCGTAAACACACCAGCCATGGTCTGCACATGCTCTGAGGACGCGGCTAGGGATGCCGTCTGGGCCAGCAGCCTTGCGAGGGTTAACACGTTTAAATGTTTTACTCACGTTGGCCACGGAGGGGGGGGCAATCCTTGTTAGCGGGGCCGCGGCGGTGGCACTGTATTATCCTCAAAGCGGGCAAAGAAGGTGTTTAGTTTGTTTGGAAGCGTGACGTCTGTGTCCGTGACGTGGCTGGTTTTCTTTTTGTAGTCCGTGATTTCCTGTAGACCCTGCCCCATATGTCTTGTGTCTGAGCCGTTGAATTGCGACTTCACTTTGTCCCTGTACCTGCATTTCGCTTGTTTGATTGCCTTGCAGAGGGAATAACTACACTGTTTATATTCAGCCATATTCCCAGACCTCTTTCCATGGTTAAATGTGGTGGTTCACGCTTTCAGTTTTGCGCAAATGCCGGCATCCATCCACGGTTTCTGGTTAGGGTAGGTTTTAATAGTCACAGTGGGTACAACATCCCCAATGCACTTCCTTATAAATTCACTCACCGAGTCAGCGTATAAATCGATGTTGTTCTCAAAGGCTGACCGGAGCATATCCCAGTCCGCATGATCAAAACAATCTTGAAGCGTGGATTCCGATTTAGTCAAACCAGCGTTGAATGGTTCTTGTCACTGGTACATCCTGTTTGAGTTTCTGCCTATAAGACGGTAGGAGCAAGATGGCGTTGTGGTCGGATTTGCCGAAGGGTTGGTGGGGGAGGGCTTTGTATGCATCGCTTAAGTTAGAATAGCAGTGATCGAGTGTTACTCCCGCGAATACTGCAATCAGTATGCTGATTAGAATTTAGGTAGACTTGTTTGCAAATTTGCTTTGTTAAAATCCCCAGCTACAATAAATGCAGCCTCAGGATACATGGTTTCCGTTTTACATAGAGTCCAGTGAAGTTTCTTGAGGGCCGTCGTGGTGTCTGCTTGAGGAGGAATGTACGATTACTGACGAGAATTCTCTTGGGAGGTAATATGGCTGGCATTTGATTGTAAGGAATTCTAGGTCGAGTGAGCAGAAGGACTTGAGTTCCTGTATGTTGTTATGATTACACCATGAGTCGTTAATCATGAAGCATACATCCCGGTCCTTCCTCTTCCCAGAGAGGTGTGTATCTCTGTCAGTGCAATGCATGGAGAAGCCTGGTGGCTGAACCGATTCCGACAACATATCCCGAGAGAGCCATGTTTCCATGAAACAAAGAATGTTTCAATCTCTGTTTCTC
This sequence comes from Salmo trutta, assembly GCF_901001165.1. NCBI lineage: Eukaryota > Metazoa > Chordata > Actinopteri > Salmoniformes > Salmonidae > Salmo > Salmo trutta. The sequence continues at coordinate 29,779,933 of NC_042975.1, forward strand.
TGGATGGCAACCCTTGCTCTAATTTCATCTACCTTGTTGTCAAGAGATTGGACATTGGTGAGTAGTATACTCGGGAGTGGTGGGAGATGTGCACGTCTACGGAGCCTGACCAGGAGGCCGCTCCGTCTGCCCCTTCTGCAGCGCCGTTGTTTTGGGTCGGCTTCTGGGATTAGATCCATTGTCCTGGGTGGTGGTCCAAACAGGGGATCCGCTTCGGGAAAGTCGTATTCCTGGTCGTTGTGTTGGTAAGTTAACGTCATTCTTATATCCAATAGTTCTTCCCGGCTGTATGTAATAAGACTTAAGATTTCCTGTGGTAATAATGTAAGAAATAATACATTAAAAAAAATTAAAAATGCAACATAGTTTCCTCAGGACTCGAAGCGACCATCTCTTTTGGTGCCATCTTCCATGTGAGGGTTGGTGCGTGCCCCTGGCTATTTGTAAAAAGGGGGAAAAAATGGTGCCGTCTGGTTTGCTTAATATAAGGAATTGAACATGATTTATACTTTTGATACTTAAGTATATTTTACAAATTACATTTACTTTTGATAAGTATATTTAAAACCAAATACTTTTACTCAAGTAGGATTTTACTGGGTGACTTTTACTTGAGTAATTTTCTATTAAGATATTTTTTTAAGTATGACAATTGGGTACTTTTTCCACCACTGTTCATAACTTTAATTTGTCTTAATGATTTAATGATATTTCAGTTAGTAGTATTAGGCTTTTTGTTGTTTGGTTTGCAACAGCAAGGGGGGACTTCTTTTCTGGTCACTTATGCATGCATCCTTTGTCTTACAATGCTTTGCTCAGCTGCAAGGTTTGTTCAAATTTCTCATTAAAGAAACAATAGCAAGATATAAAATCTCTCTCTCACTACCTTAGGCCTCCCATGTTTTGGGGTTATTCAAAAACAACAACTTTCTGAACCTAGAACTCTGTTAGATTCATTAGTTTGATCATGAAATATCGCATGCATTCAACTGAAAGAGTGGCTTAATAGGCCAAGTCGTATATCAAATGGAGAGAAGATCAAATTTGGGCTTCTGTAACAATAAGACACAGGTGTGTTCTCTTAAAAACATTTTTTTTTTTAAACCTGACTTTTGTCCCAGATCATCTGACATTCGAGAGAGCGAAAAATATATACAGTGCATTCGGAAAGTATTCAGACCCCTTGACTTTTTCCACATTTTGTTATGTTACAGCCTTATTATAAAAATAAAATAATCCTTGTCAATCTACACACAATACCCCATAATGACAAAGCAAAAATAGTTAAAATTTTTTTTTTACATTTGTGCAAATTTATTCTAAATAAATCATTCATGTTCAGGGCTGACCCAGTAACTAGCTGAAATGTAGGGCACAAGGACGGCATGCTCCCCCCCCCCCCCTTAGTTAACTCTCTCTACTCTTATAATATTTTCCTCATACTCTGCTATATGGATGTCGCATGGATCTGTTTTATATATTTTATATTGACCTACATTAATAGTTAGACCCTCATAGTTATTGCTTTACATGTGGTTGTATTAAAAGACCAAATTGAACACTGGAGAAAAGCATTCACAAAAAGTATACACATTATACTTGTATTTCCAAAATGGCTGTCTATCCACCAGACCCGTTGTGTGTTCCTCTGCTTGGCTGCCTGCATTGCCATGCGGGATGTTGAAATGCATCCTGACTGGAATAGCTGTTATTTTATGAGGTGACAGAGCCTGCTGACCTTCTCCTCCAGCCATGGCCTCCAGAGCTAAAGGGCGTGTGTGTCATGGAGTCATAAAGGTGACCTGGAGGAGTTCAGTTCACTGGGCTGTAACCAAGTCCACATGCAGGTTACATGGGAATTACTACCCACACAAAAAGCCACACAGATGTTACTCTAGTCTACAGCAGGTGGCAGAATTTCACACAGACGGCAGGAGAAGAAATTAAGGAATGTAATTGTAGGGAAATCAGTCAGCGCTATTGCCACGTCTTTCTTTTACACTACTCTCAATAATGCCTGCTTCTGTTGGACATGCAATGGCAAGAAGTGGTTTCCCTGCCTTGTTCTTTTCTTCTTCGTAATCACTTGGCAGTGAATGTTTTATCTAGCAGCAGTCAAGCAGAACCCATTAGCTTTGGATAATGACGCCAAGAGAGCCAAACCTTGCCTTCAGCGCCTGAATGACCAGGTGCCTACTTGGCACAGTGACCTGGATCATGACATGCAGGGGGAGAGTGGACAATCCACTGTTTTTGAGTTAGACCTGTGTTCAAATGCTATTTGAGTCTTTCAAATACTTAACTTGTTTGATCTAGCCCACCTGGAGTGCCATATGGATGGGTTTTGCAAGCTCAATAAAGCACAGAGTATTTGAACCCAGGTCTGGAGTCCAGTGCAGTGGAGGACAGAAATTCTAGTAAGTTTGTTACCTAATTGGATTAGCCTATTGGATCATTGGATTATAAAAGGTCAAACTGAACTGTAGGTAGGCGGGTTAGATGGCTTACGGTAGATAAGTATTTTCTGTAAAGTTTGTTCTGTTTTTCTTTGCTCTCTTGGAGAGGAAACCAAATCTGACTTAATTGTACATGGTGAGTGTTTTCTGAAAGGGTTTGGTTTTTTGCCCCTCATTTGAGTTGAAGGTCATACCAAACTGAATTGTAGGTTGAATAGCTAGCGGTAGATAGTAGTTGGGTGTTTATGAACAGTCTATTCTCCCTTTCCTCATTAAAGGTTAACAGTGTGTGTGTGTGTGTGTGTGTGTCAAAGATCTCTCTGATGCCCCATTAAATTCCAGGTAAGGAAAAGATGATCTTGTGGTTGTCATTTCCTAACTCAAACAGCATTAGGGAACCAGTAAAAAGGTGAGAGAGAGGGGAGAAATTAAAACTCAGACCAGGTCAGGGGGGGGGGAAACTCGGTCTAAAAAAACTGGCAAACAGGGCCTCCAAAATAAACACAAGTGATCCCTGAACCCACCAGGACTGCTCTAGTGTGGAGGAATAACTGGGGTACAGAAACCTTTTTAAATAGAGTTTCACTAGTGGTATTACCTGAACATGTCCAAAACGAACACAGATTTTTGTTGTTGTTAAATGTTTTGTTTTTTTGCTGAACACGACCCATGTCTATTTGGCCAAATGGTGTCTCTGATCCGTCTGTAGATCGAGCCCACCACTAATGTCTGTCTTCATGCATTCAAATTCATCCTTGTCCCTCTTCATGCTTTTAAATAATCTACTTATCTTCTCTGCCTTTCTCCCTGTTTCTACTATTTCTCTCTTGTTCTTTCACTCTTGCTCGCTCTCCTTTTATCTTCTCTGCCTCATTCCCCCTCTGCCTCACCACTGAGTTTTGAAATTCCTTGGCCCCATCCGGTACCAGCATGGGATGTTTGGCTTGGCATAGCCAGACTTGTTCCAGCACAGTACTTTCGTGGAACAGGCAGAGGAGGGAGGTAGTCTGGTGTCCTGCGCCAGCAATGATGATAAAGAATGTTGCTCTATTCTCAATCACTCTGTGGGACTTGTCTTCAGACCTGTATCTGACCCTGGGGTTCTGCTATCTTGTATCTACTGCTTTTAGTGAATACATTGTAAACTATTACTGGTAAGTATATAATGTATGCTTATGTGTTACGAACGTTCACTATGTGGATATACTTTACCAGTCAAGTTTGGGGACACCTACTCATTCTAGGATTTTTCTTTAGTTTTACTATTTTCTACGGTGTAGAATAATAGTGAAGACATCAAAACTATGAAAAAACACACTGAATCATGTAGTAACGAAAACATTGCATTTCAATTAACAGGTGTGCCTTATTAAAAGTTAATTTGTAGAATTTCTTTCCTTCTTAATGCATTTGAGCCATTCATGTGACAAGGCATGGTTGGTATACAGAAGATAACCCTATTTGGTAAAAGACCAAGTCCGTATTATGGCAAGAACAGCTCAAATAAGCGAAGAAAAATGACAGTCCATTACTTTAAGGCATGAAAGTCAGTCAATCCGGAAAATGTCAAGAACTTTGAACATTTCTTCAAGTGCAGTCGCAAAAACCATCAAGCGCTATGATTAAACTGGCTCTCATGAGGACCGCCACTGGAAAGGAAGACCCAGAGTTACTTCTGCTGCAGAGGATAAGTTCATTAGAGTTACCAGCCTCAGAAATCGGCAAATAACTGCACCTCACAGGAGTTCAGGTAACAAACACCTCAACTGTTCAGAGGAGACTGGGTGAATCAGGCCTTCATGGTCAAATTGCTGCAAAGAAAGCACTACTAAAAAACACCAATAAGAAGAGACTTGCTTGGGCCAAGAAACACGAGCAATGGACATTAGACAGGTGGAAATTTGTCCTTTTGTTCTGATTAGTCCAAATTTGAGGTTTTTGCTTTCAACTGCTGTGTCTTTGTGAGATGCAGAGTAGGTGAACGGATCTTCGCATGTGTGATTCCCACCATGAAGCATGGAGAAGGAGGTGTGGGGGTGCTTTGCCGGTGACACTGTCAGTGATTTATTCAAAATTCAAGGCACGCTTAACCAGCATGGCTACCACAGCATTCTGCAGAAAAACACCATCCCATGTGGTGTGTGCTTAGTCCCACTATCATTTGTTTTTCAACAGGACAATGACCCAACACACCTCCAGGCTGTGTAAAGGCTATTTGACCAAGAAGGAGAGTGATGGAGTGCTGCATCAGATGACCTCAACCCAATTGAGATAGTTTGGGATGAGTTGGACCGCAGAGTGAAGGAAAAGCAGCCAACAAGTGCTCCGCTTACATGGGAACTCCTTCAAGACTATTGGAAAAGCATTCCAGGTGAAGCTGCTTGAAAGAATGCAATGAGTGTGCAAAGCTGTCATCAAGGCAAAGGGTGGCTACTTTGAAGAATCTAAAATATTACATTTTGATATAACACTTTTTTGGTGACTACATGATTCCATGTGTTATTTCGTAGTTTTGATGTCTTCACTATTATTCTACAATGTAAAACATTGTAAAAATAAAGATAACCCCTTGAATGAGTAACTTTTGACTGATCCTGTATATAAATGTGTACTTTATTTTTATACAAAAATGCAACATTAAGATCCTTCTCGTCATTGGTGCGTCAGCCAAATGTTATATTGATTGGTGGCTGCAAAAGTAAATCTTGGTTTGTACAGCATCTGCATTCTTGCTGTAAGCTAATGTGATTACTAATTGTCATGGGCAATCGTAATGACTTGAATGATTGCGTATATGAACTCTGCTTTTTCTAAGTTGTGTTGGGGTGGTTGTGGGTTCAGGACACCCTCTCACTCACACCATCTTTCACTGTAATTATTTTCATTTAGTCGTCATGTGAGGCCTTCATGTGAGATCCAGGGGGAACAATAGCATGTATTGTACTTAGTGTGTGTGGCATGATCCTATGGACACCCTCTCCATCTGAAGATCATCAAAGGAAGCCATAGTCATCTTATTGACACTGGCTGGGTGCATGACCAGGCTGTTAAACTCCACTCCTGGTTCCCTTTCTTTTCTTACATTATGACATAGTACTGTTGTTCAGTTTGTAGGGCAGTCTGTCTGTTCTCTCTTTAGTCTGAAGAGTTCAGCAGCAGACCACTCAGTGAACTTTTAGCAGTCTTCTGTATGTGTAAGGGGTTAGACATTGGGAGTTTGGGTGATTGCTGCAACAGTAAAGATAGATTTAACTGCTGTTTGATTTGTAGCTTCGCTTGGCTGGAGAGTGCATTAATAGGCCATGAAATTGTATATTTGAAATAAACCGTAGGTTGCTCTAAGATTCATGCTGTGATTTGTAGGTCCGTCAGTGTATTGCTTTGTGAAGGGTTGTGAATGGTAATGAAGATATTGAGAACAAATGCTTGAATTCAATTCAAGTCTTTAATTTACATCCCAATGGAAGGATCGTGCTCAGCTGAAACACTGTCAGACAAGTTTTACACCTCATACTGTCAACTTGCACATGTTCATTGGTCTCATTCTCATTGGTCAAGTGCAAAAACACCTATACATTTACATTAACACTGGTCAACATGGCAACATATGGCTTCTAGATAATACTGAAGATTGTGTATGCATTGGTACATCTGATCTTCTTAGTTCTCTGTGAGACGTGCAAAACGGCTCATACCTTCCCGAGAAGTTAACTATTCACACAGGCAATGTGTAGGAGAGAGGGGTTTTAGCCATGTTACAGAAATACACATGTATTGAAACATAATCAGTTCCCATCATTTGGTATTTTTTTACACTCTTATTTTTCATCCTGAATCCTTTTCTTTCCTAAAGGGTGTTGTTCTAGCGCACCACTATTATGTTGCCTTAAAAGGAAAGTGGGTCATGGCGAGCTGTTTTAGCTGTGTGCCTCATTAACCCCACTCACTCAGTCACTAAATAGGAATTCAAACATGGCCAGACTTTTAAAACTAGACGTTAATGAGCAGTGGGCTGCCTTTTTGTGAACTTTCTGGCCCAGATTGAACTGCGTCATCATGATGAACTTGAATAGACTACAGTGCTCTCTGTCTGACGACATGAGAGATTAGAGAATCTCCCCATTTGATGACTCTGAAGAGTTGCCATGTATACATTTTAAAAATAGTAATAAAAAAAAATGTATCCTTGTTTTTTTCCTAGCAAATAACACGATCCTCACAAGAAGAAAAGTCTGACGATAAACCTGAAGAGGACAAGTTGGAGAAGTCAGAGAAAAAAGAGGACGAGCAGAATAAGGAAGAGGAAGAGAAAGATGAAAAGGAGGACTCCAGGTGAGTTTTGAATAGCTCTGTGTGTGCGTATACACTTGCGCATGGGTTTCCCACAGGTACAGCTTTTAGTCCTGGCTATAGTCATCCTTTGGCCTGGTCCACCTCTGAGAATCTGTACCTCCCAGTAAATGTTTACCTTCAGTTGAGGCGGCAGGAATTCCGGAGCCCTCATAGATGTGTTGTAAATCAGGCCATAGAGCGGGAGAGAACCACTGTCCTTCTCTGGGGTGATGGCCAGGCTGACCATACCACCCGACTGCTTTCAATGTTCCATCGATTTACTCCTGTCCTCTCTCCTTCGGATGTTCTACTCCAATTCATTTTGAGATGGAGAAGGGTTGAGAAGAATTGAGGAAAAGTGAAATGAAAAAGAGCTACTGACTCTTAAGAGGAGAGCCCGGCAGACATCTTGACCCCAGGACTCTGATCCATTAGCCAGATAACTCCCTGCCTTTTTACCCAGCTTTATCAGTGGGCAGCAGTTAGTCATGACTCGTATCCTAACCAATCATCAAATGAGAAATGCAAGTGCTTGTAAAAAATGTTTTTTTTATTATTTAGATTGGACTATTTAGATTTTCCTAAGCATTTAGCTATGTAAATAATAGGCTTGTACAGTTTATGAAAATGTCCATTGTGGAGGAGTTGAATAAAATAAAACAATCCCTTCTCTTCTGTCCTCCAGGGACATCGGAAAAGACAAAGACAAGTGTGACGGCGGGGAGGACGAGGACGGTAAGGAGCAGAGCACGCCACGCGGCAGGAAGACCGCCAACAGCCAGGGCCGGCGCAAGGGAAGGATCACCACGCGCTCCATGGCCAATGAAGCTGCCTCTGTGGCGGAGCCACCGCCACCCGAGCCTCTCTTGCCCTCCGAGCCCCCTCAGCCTTCCAAACCTGAGCCTACTACCCAGAAGGCTGTGAGAGAGCCCACCAAATCTGCACCGGGTGAGCCCCCCATGGACCTTAACAGAGGAGGTAAGCACCTCAGCTATTCTACGCTTTTAGTAGCCCACTACCATCCCCTGGGGGGGGATTTTTTTTTTACCAAGATGCATCTCAAAGATAGACTTATGCTTACTAAGGTGGTTTACTAGTTTTGTGGTGGTTGTATTTGTGAGAATGGGACTGAGTAGATAATATAAGTCTCAACTCCTGTCCACTCGCAGTATTGCTCCTCAGCTATGGAGGTTTGAACAAGTGTGTGTGGGGAGTGAACTGTGTCTTCATGATTATCTTATGTGAGAGCGAAACTGTTTTTTTCCCTGGGAAGGCCCGGAAATATAATAGCATTGTGAGGATGCTTTTATAGGTCCCAGCTGTAGAAGAGGACGGCACAACTTGCCTAAATAAGTCCCAATGGTCATGCAGCTGAGCTGAAACACCTCTAGCTTCAAGAAAAACACCACCACATACCATATAATTAACCCCAGTTACCTTTACACACACGTGATAGGGTGGGCAGTTAACAACTGGAGTCAGTTCTATTCATTAGCTATATTTCTATCTTCTATCATGTCACCGCACTGAATAGGTCCCTGGTTCACCAGGTTCAGGTTGTTTTTGTTTTGCTCCTCAACACAATGCCATAACAGACTATCTCTCACTTCTGTAACCTAGCCAGGGGTTCAGTCTGTCTAGCCTATACCCTAGCCATCATCACCATGGCAATAGTGTGGTGTCTGGGGTGGACCTGTTGTCATGGCTCCTTCCAGCTGTACCTCAGCCTAACCACTTAATTTGTCCTTGTGCTGCTCTGAGAGCTTCTTTTGATGTTTGTGTGCTGAACGTCAGACAGTACAGGCCCAGGTCTCTAACCAGAGCATTCAAGCAAACACAAAAGTATTTTAGAAAGGTGAATTTAAGCTACATCCTTGTAAAGATTAGAATGGAATAATTGATTATCCATCTCAGAAAGGTGAATATCCTTCCAAGGATTTAATCAAATTGTATTATTTTAAGGAATTTCGTCTTCATGGCTGATTTCTGTATTAACCAAAACCTACATGTTGTGCTGTCCTTCTCTGCTCTGTTTTTTAAGTCTGCACCTTATTTCCCAGTCTGTCAACCCCCTGACCCCTCTTGGCTACTGTGCATCAGGGATTTGCATAGGATCATTTTAAGTTCAATCTTCTGAAATGACTGACTGCTGAGCAGGCTGTGGTTGTCTCCTCTCTTCTCCTCTGCTGATTCACTGCCTCCGTGCTGGTTTTGTGTGTTAGACTTGGGCTGTATCCAGATGGTCATACCTTTTTATCTTTTGCCATCCTGAGATATTCGGTAATACCACCACTGACCACATAGGGGCGCTATTTCAAACCCCACTGAGCTTTTGTAATCCAAAGGTTAGCAATGTTAATAACAAGTACATGTAAAATCCCATAGAGAATGCTAACGAGCATATTGCAAACATTTTATATGGTCTCTGACTGAAATTATTTGCAGGACAGACATCCCAGCTCAAAGTTATACAAGTAACAAAACAATGCTACTCACAGTTTGCAGCAGGCACAAAACAAATATTAGACAGCAAGGCTCTAGAATCCAGGAGGGGATTTCTCTGATTTTACCAAGCAAAGCTTGATTTTGGAAGAAGCTAACCATTTAGCTAACTAGCTACTAAATCAGCAAATCAAATGCACAACTGCATTTAGCACATTTTACACTGTTAACTTAGCCAGATGTCTTATAACTACTAACATTTAGTTGTGAATTCCATACTGTAACTACGTCCCCTGGTGCATGTTGAGTGAATAACACTCAAGGCTCCGGTCTCATCTTTGTGTGCTTGTAAACAAACACCACTTGACTGGGGACTACCGGTAAGCTTCATAATGACAAATAATGTGACAGGTGAAATGAAGAATGCAATTTTCTTTATCTCCTAATGTATTGCACAAGTTGACTGCAGGTATTTGTTTAAAAATGTATAAAAATACTTCAAAGAAATAGTTTCAAGGGTATTGACGGGATTGGTACAGTTGAAGTCGGAAGTTTACATACACCTTAGCCAAATACATTTAAACTCAGTTTTTCACAATTCCTGACCTTTAATCCTAGTAAAAATACCCTGTCTTAGGTCAGTTAGAATCACCATTTTATTTTAAGAATGTGAAATGTCAGAATAATAGTAGTGATTTATTTCAGCTTTTATTTCTTTCATCACATTCCCAGTGGGTCAGAAGTTTACATACACTCAATTAGTATTTGGTAGAACTGCCTTTTAAATTGTTTAACTTGGGTCAAACGTTTCGGGTAGCCTTCCACAAGCTTCCCACAATAAGTTGGGAATTTTGGCCCGTTCCTCCTGACAGAGCTGGTGTAACTGAGTCAGGTTTGTAGGCCTCCTTGCTCAAACACGCTTTTTCAGTTCTGCCCACACATTTTCTATAGGATAGAGTTCAGGGCTTTGTGATGGCCACTCCAATACCTTGATTTTGTTGTCCTTAAGCCATTTTGCCACAACTTTGGAAGTATGCTTGGGGTCATTGTCCATTTGGAAGGCCCATTTGCGACCAAGCTTTAACTTCCTGACTGATGTCTTGATGTTGCTTCAATATATCCACATAATTGTCCTGCCTCATGATGCCATCTATTTTGTGAAGTGCACCAGTCCCTCCTGTAGCAAAGCACCCCCACAACATGATGCTGCCACCCCTGTGCTTCACGGTTGGGATGGTGTTCTTCAGCTTGCAAGCCTCCCCCATTTTCCTCCAAACATAATGATGGTCATTATGCCCAAACAGTTCCATTTTTGTTTCATCACACCAGAGGACATTTCTCCCCAAAATATGATCTTTGTCCCCATGTGCAGTTGCAAACTGTAGTCTGGCTTTTTTTCTTGACATTCCCATCACCATTGCTTGATTAAGGCGGTGTTGGGTTTTCCCCAAACATAGCAGTGTTGATTGTGACAAAAAAGGTCAATTTTGGACTCATCGGTCCAGAGAATGGACTTCTGGACAAACCTGAAGGTTTCTGGGTGGTCTCTGGCAAAGTTAAGATGGGCATTTTGGTTGTTTTTTTTTACAGAAGAGGCTTCGTCCTAGCAACCCTCCCATGAATGGCATTCCGGTTCAAATCTAATTTTATTTGTCACATGCGCCAAATACAACAGGTGTAGACCTTACAGTGAAATGCTTACTTACAAGCCCTTAACCAAAATTCAAAAGGCTCTTGCACATGTGAGCAATCTTTTTTGCAGGTGCATGGTAACAGTTGAACAAGATGAAGGAAAAAGCTCTTAAGAAAATACCTTTAAAAAAGGTAAGATAAAAGAATATCAAATAATTAAAGAGCAGCAGTAAATAACAATAGCAGGGCTATATACAGGGGGTACCGGTACAGAGTCAATGAGTGGGGGCACCGGTGTCGAGGTAATTATGTACATGTAGGTGGAGTTATTAAAGTGGCTATGCATAGATAATAACAGACGAGCAGCAGCGTGGGGGGGCAGGCAGGCAATGTAAATAGTCTGGGTAGCCATTTGATTAGCTGTTCAGGAGTCTTATGGCTTGGGGGTAGAAGCTGTTTAGAAGCCTCTTGGACCTAGACTTGGCGTTCCGGTACCACTTGCCGTGCGGTAGCACAGAGAACAATCTATGACTAGGGTGGCTGGAGTCTTTGACAATTTAGGGCCTTCCTCTGACACCGTCTGGTATAGAGGTCCTGGATGGCAGGAAGCTTGGCCCCAGTGATGTACTGGGCCGTGCGCACTACCCTCTGCAGTGCCTTGCGTTCGGAGTCCGAGCAGTTGCCATACCAGGCAGTGATGCAACCCGTCAGGATGCTCTCGATGGTGCAGCTGTAGAACTTTTTGAGGATCTGAGAACCCATACCAAATGTTTTCAGTCTCCTGAGGGGAGAATAGATTTTGTCGTGCCCTCTTCACGACTGTCTTGGTGTGCTTGGACCATGTTAGTTTGTTGGTGACATGGACGCCAAGGAACTTGAAGCTCTCAATCTGCTCCACTACAGCCCCGTCGATGAGAATGAGGGCGTGCTCGGTCCTTCTTTTCCTGTAGTCCACAATCATCTCCTTTTGACTTGATCACGTTGAGGGCGAGGTTGGTGACCTTGCACCACTGTTGACGTTGAGACTGGTGTTGTGCGTGTACTATTTAATGACGTTGCCAGTTGAGGACTTGTGAGGTGTCTGTTTCTCAAACTAGACACTCTAATGTACTTGTCCTCTTTCTCAGTTGTGCACCGGGGCCTCCCACTCTTTCTATTCTGGTTAGTGCCAGTTTGCGCTGTTCTGTGAAGGGAGTAGTAAACTGCGTTGTATGAGATCTTCAGTTTTTTGGCAATTTCTCGCATGGACTATCTTTCATTTCCCAGAACAAGAATAGACTGAAGAGTTTCAGAAGGTCTTTGTTTCTGGACATTTTGAGCCTGTAATCAAACTCACAAATGCTGACGCTCCAGATACTCAACTACTCTAAAGAAGGACAGATTTATTGCTTCTTTAATCAGAACAACAGTTTTCACCTGTGTTAACATAAGTGCAAAAGGGTTTTCTAAGGACCAATTAGCCATTTTAAATGATAAACTTGTATTAGCTGCAGCAAGGGAGGTCTGCAAATCTCTAGATGATATTGAGGGCGAGGAGTACGGAGAAAAAAATGTATGCATTCACTACTGTAAGTCGCTCTGGATAAGAGCATCTGCTAAATGACTAAAATGTAATGTAAAATTATGTTTGGGTTTGCTTTTTCCTGATTTATTATTGTTCTTGTGGCTCTTGGGGATATTTTGGAAAGGCGTCCACTTCTAGGCCGAGTTGCTGTCATGTTAAATGCTCTCCATTTGTAAATGATTTGCCTCACAGTGGACTGATGGACCTCAATCTTTTTGAGATGATTTTATAGCCTTCCCCAGACTGATGTGCTCTCGGTACCCTCGTCCTGATATCCTCTGAGATCTCCTTTCCTCTCGGCATGGTGTGCTTTGCATTCACCTGGATGGTTAACACCAAACTGACCAGGTTTCTTATCTCTATTTATCAGAGTCCCGCCCAAACTCATTCCTAACGATCTCTCCTTTGATTGGTTCATTTGGTCCCCTATTATTTACCCACCTGATTTTACTTACCTACTTGATTTAACCAATGCAACTTGGGGTTCACTTATTTTTGCTCCTGCACTAATTCCTTTTTCATTTCATGGTAAAAACAAATCTGTAATTGCGCAAGGGGTTCACATACTTTCAAGCAGCACTGTACGGTATACTGTCCAAGCCTAGTGTTTGTGTTTGATGTCATTAGGAGTCTCACCAGTCCTATGGGCTGGGTCAAAAGCAGTCCATTGTATAGGGTCGGTCCAAAATGGCCCCCTATCTCTTCAAAGAGCCAGCTGAGATGAATGACCTGCCCACCTCCCTTGATCTTAAAAGGCATGATGGGGGCACGAGGGAATGGCGGTAAGATTAGGTGAACATGTTGAACGTGCCACGGGACAGGAGCAGTGATTCAGCAAACATTTGAGTAGATTTAAGTCTGTGTGGCCCTAGACCATTCGCTTGGAGCCGTCTAAACCGTAAGAATGGATCTCCTCAGTAAAAATGTTTTGTGTAAGTGTCGGGTTCGTACTGCAGCTATATTGGCCCAAATGTTTACACAATCTCTATGGGTCCAATGGAATAGGGTGGGCCAGGGTTCACACTCTCTCAGCCCCAGCCTCCATCAGCACCTGTGTGGTTAATGGTTATGTTGCATTGTAGCAGCGATATGAGTGGTAAATCTGTCTGTCGGCTGTTCTGTCTGTTTTCTCTGTCCAAGGCCGTTTCCCAAAGAGGGGGATGTTGGGAGGCCCGTCTCTCTACTCCGCTGTTTAGAGCCAGATCAGGTGACATGGACCCTCCCCTTGTGAGGGGGAGAGGGAGGAGGGGGTTGGGGGGGGGGGGGGGGGGGGGGGGGGCGTGAAGGGCAACAGAAGGAGGGAGCATGAGCGCGAGAGAAAGGGAGTGTAAGAGAGAGCGGGAGGGGTAGGTCTCGGCAGCGAGCCAAAGAATGTAAACTGATTATTAGATTAGCAGCCATGAGAAGCAGACCGCTGAGAAGCAGAACGAGCTTGGTACTGTACTTTCTCTCTCTGTGGGCTGATTATGAAGGTTTCTGTTCTCTCTCTGTGACTTAAACAGGAGGAGCTGCTGCTGCGAACGGCGAAACCGGAGAGACTTCTCGCTGGACCGAGGAGGAAATGGAGGTTGCCAAAAAAGGTACTGTTTTTGTTTTATTTCTCTATCTACTGTTTCTCTCACCCCTCTCTTTCTAGTTTGATCTCTCTCCTCGTAATTTGTATTTATTATGGATCCCCATTACTTCCTGCCAAGGCAGCAGCTACTCTTCCTGGGGTCCAGCAAAATTAAGGCAGTTATACAATCTGAAAAACATTACAATATATTCGCAACACACTAAGTGTGTGCCCTCAGGCCACTACTCTACTACCACATATCTACGACACAAAATTAATGTGTGCGTGTGTTTGTTATCTTATGCATGTGTTTGTGCTTGTCTCTTCACAGTCCCCGCTGTTCCATAAGGTGTATTTTTATCCGGTTTTTTAAAAACCTGATTCTTCTGCATGCATGAGTTACTTGATGTGGAATAGAGTTCCAAGTATTTATAGCTCTATGTAGTACTTTGCACCTCCCATAGTCTGTTCTGGACTTGGGGATTGTGAAGAGACCTCTGGTGGTATGTCTTGTGGGGTATGCATGGGTATCCAAACTGTGTGCCAGTAGTTCAAACAGACAGCTCAGTGCATTCAACATGTCAATACCTCTCACAAATAAAGTTTGCTCCCACACAAACTGTCAATCTGACTCTCTCCTGGCTGGGTGCATAACTGGTGGAGGCTTTTAGGGGGAAGCAAGACAGTGGTTTGAGCGAGGATACTTTTTCTGGTAGCTAACTGCAGTGGCTCTGTTCTGCATGCCTCTCAAAACTGATCTATTAGGGCCAAAGTATGAAGTAACAGAGCGTGACAGTTTGAGTTTCCTCTAAAGATCATATCTATTATTCACCAGAACAATTTGCCAGGCCTCTGGATCTTATAGGACTTTACCCCAAAACATTTTTCTCTCCAAAACAACTCCTTTTGAGAGGTGAGTGTTTAATTTCATGCAGTTACTGACAGTGGACACACCAGCATTTTCTACTTTCGCAGTTGCGTCACTCAGTCCATGGGAGATTGACTCCATCGACCCGTAGTTACCTTCCAGCCAGGCCAGTACTCCTCCATCTTTGTCAGTGTAGACTCTGGTGGACAATGGGAGAAAAAGGGAGAGGTCGAGTTTCCATCATTTATCCTGGTGTTTTACCCAAAAGGCTCAGACTTTTCTGTTTCCATCTACGTGTACCGGCACCTGTGTCTCACTGGGCCATGGCTCCGGCGGACCTGCTCCTCCTTGGGGCCAATTCTAGGCCACTGGTACTTTTCAGCTGTCATTTCCATAATACTGTCTAACTGTGAACTTTAGCACCTTCTCACAAAGTAACAGTCTTGATAATGCAGAGGTTGTTGATTCTGCTCGCCCAAAGTCTTTAGTGTCACACTCCTGATGGAGAAACAATAACACTAGAGCTTACTTTAATAGAAAACACTGGCAGTACTTTGGTGTGGGGTAAGTCTTAGGTGGAAGTGCAGCATGAGAATGCCAATGGGGCTAAGCACATTGGACAGGGGAGAGTAAATAGAAGGATTAATGGGGATTAATTAAGGCTGTCTTGGGTGGGTTTGCGAATTTGTAAATTATTTGGTCATGCCTCCCCCAACCCATGTACATTTCCGCTTTCTCCCGTACATAGACTTCAGTCGACAAACCTATCCTATATATCCCAGGGAGTTACTACCACAGTATTCTGTTTTGCCATTGGTATCATTTGGTTGGTCATACATTCACAGCCAAAAGTGAATCACTGTAATCATACAGTGACTAGGGCTGTTCATTTGGAGTAGTCTGGTTGAATTAACAGGGTCTAGCAGAGATGCCACTGATATCCAAGGTCTTAAAACTGAAGCTCCTCCAGACCAGACAGTACAGAGGGGGAGTTTTTAAAAGCTGACATGTTTGAAAGGAGCACTTTCATTCATTGGGCTGCCTGATGTCGCGAAACTGAGACATAGTGTACATTAGATGCTGGCACGGTGTTCTGCGTAGTTTCACTACAGCTTTTTTTAATGTTTTGCCTACTGCTGGATGGGTCAGAGTGCCCCCCCCCCTGTCTTTTTTCTCAGATGTTTCCCCCCCCCATCTTCATGTAAGCTGTATGTAACAGAGCGTACCAGGTCGAAGTGTAGGGTTACGAGGTAGTTATGTACAGTGCATCTGGAAAGTATTCAGACCCTTTGACTTTTTCCACATTTTGCTACGTTACTGCCTTATTCTAAAATGGATTAAATAAAAACTATTTCCTCATCAATCTACACACATTTCCCCATAATGACGAAGCTAAAACAGGTTTTTAGAAATTTTAGCAAATGTATTAATAATGAATAACAGATGCATAAGTATTCAGACCCTTTGCTATGAGACTCGAAATTGAGCTCAAGTGCATCCTGTTTCCATTGATCATCCTTGAAATGTTTATACAACTTGATTGGAGTCCACCTGTGGTACATTTTAAATTTATTGGACATGATTTGGAAAAGCTCACACCTGTCTATGTAAGGTCCCACAGTTGGCAGTGCATGTCAGAGGAAAAAAAACAAGCCATGAGGTCGAAGGAATTGTCTGTAGAGCTCCGAGACAGGATTGTGTCGGCACAGATCTGGGGAAGGGTAACAAAAAATGTCTGCTGCATTGAAGGTCCCCAAGAACACAGTGGCCGCCATCATTCTTAAATGGAAGAAGTTTGGAATCACCAAGACTCTTCCTAGAGCTGGCTACCCGGCCAAACTGTGCAGTCGCGGGAGAAGTTCCTTGGTCAGGGAGGTGACCAAGAACCCAATGGTCACTCTGACAGAGCTGTGGAGATGGAGAACCTTCCAGAAGTACAATCATCTCTGCAGCACTCCACCAATCAGGCCTTTATGGTAGAGTGGCCAGATGGAAGCCACTCTTCAGTAAAAGGCACATGACCGACCGCTTGGAGTTTGCCAAAAGGAACCTAAAGGACTCAGACCATGAGAAACAAGATTCTCTGGTCTGATGAAACCAAGATTGAACTCTTTGGCCTGAATGCCAAGCGTCACGTCTGGAGGAATCCTGGCACCATCCCTACGGTGAAGCGTGGTGGCAGCATCAGGCGGTGGGGATATTTTTCAGGGACTGGGAGACTAGTCAGGATCGAGGGAAAGATGAACAGAGCAAAGTACAGAGATCATTGATGAAAATCAGCTCCAGAGCGCTTAGGACCACAGACTGGGGTGAAGGTTCACCTTCCAACAGGACAACAACCCGAAGCACACAGCCAAGACAATGCAGGAGTGGCTTCGGGACATGTCTCTGAATGTCCTTGAGTGGCCCAGTCAGAGCCCGGACTTGAACCCAATCTAACATCTCTGGAGAGATCTGAAAATAGCTGTGCAGCGACACTCCCCATCCAACCTGACAGAGCTTGAGAGGATCTGCAGAGAAGAATAGGAGAAACTCCCCAAATACCGGTGTGCCAAGCTTGTAGTGTCATACCCAAGAAGACTCGAGGCTGTAATTGCTGCCGAAGGTGCTTCAACAAAGTACTGAGTAAAGAATCTGAATACTTAGGTAAATGTGATATTTCATATTTTTTATATTTAAATTTGCAAAAATTCAAATCTGTTTTTGCTTTGTCATTATGGGGTATTGTGTATAGATTAATGAGGGGAAAAAACAATTGATTCAATTTTAGAATAAGGCTGTAATGTTATAAAATCTTGGTAAAAGTCAAGGGGTCTAAATACTTTCCAATTGCAACGGGATAGGTAAACAGTAACAGCAGCGTATGTGATGAGTCAAAGGAGATTAGTGCAAAAAGGGTCAATGGAGGTATTCCGAGTAGCTATTGGTTAACTATTTTAGCAGCCTTATAGCTTGGGGGTAGATGCTCTTCAGGGTCCTGTTGGTTCCATATTTGGTGCATCGGTACCGCTTGCCTTGTGGTAGCAGAGAGAATAGTTTGACTTTGGTGGCTGGAGTCTTTGACAATTTTGGGGGAGAATGGATAATGTCCATGTTGTATACTGTAGGTGTGTCAGTGGTTTTCTGGCCAATCAATAAATAGGGCAACTGGACCACCATTATCATTTTGAAGTGACTACTACTACAAAAAAAATATCTAATCATAAGACTATTACGAGTGACTCAAACCAGACGCTAAATGTTCTGTCCAGTGTCCTCTGTCTTCTCATTAGTTCAGATGGCGTTGTAATGGGCCTTTGTCCTATTCTGGCCTCCAGTCTGAGGTGATTTGTCAGTGTCGGTGTCCTTTAGCTCAGAAATGCAGTGAAGGAAGGGGGAGGGAGGCTGTCGATCTTCCAGTCCACTGCACCTCTCTGTAAGCGTAGTCTGTCGTAAACAGTTTGAGACTCCATTAAAGCTAATTGTTGGATTAGATAAGTGCTGTTGGCCTGCAGGGTTTTATCAGGTGAGATGGTGTCAATCTGTAGTAGGTTAATATTCAATGAATATGCTTAATCTGGGCCTGTTTTAGGTTCAGATCCCAACCCAGTCTCCCTCTCTCCTCTGCCAGGCCTTGTGGAGCACGGGCGCAACTGGTCAGCCATTGCCAAGATGGTGGGCACCAAGAGCGAGGCTCAGTGCAAGAACTTCTACTTCAACTACAAGAGACGGCACAACCTGGACAACTTGCTCCAGCAGCACAAGCAGGTACGGCAACACTCAACACAATTAATTACCAGGGTTGTGTTCATATGGGCACATAAAAAATGTAAAAACAATGGCAATAAAAGAGTATACCTTATCGTCCAGGGAGTCCCTCCCGGTTTCAGTTAATTTTCTCAGTTTAGTGCTTAATGAATACACCCCTGTTCAGGTACAATGTGAAGAGGTTTGGTTTCTTTAACGTCTATTAGAACATGTATGTCTGACACTATCTTTAATCGATTTTCTGTATTAATCAGAGGAGCAGTGAAGTTGATGTAGTCTGTTCTATAACCTGTGTTGTTTCAGGACACACGGCGGGCACGGGGAGATCGAGACCCGTCTCAGAGCGAGAGCATGGCTTCAGCTGACGACGACCAAAACCCAGAGGATAGTGATGGTCAGTCAGAGAGATGTCGCACACCATCCATCTGTTTATCCTCACATTCAGACACACTTACACTGTCTGCACAAATACACAAACACAACCATTGTTATGAATTGTTTTTGATGATTATTTATTTACATTTGATCTGAGTGAATAAACGATGTAGTTGTGTGTGAATGAGAAAGATTTAGAGAAACGCCTCTATGGAAAAGTGAAGCGAAGTGTAAAAGAGTGAGTCCACTTCAGAAAGAGCCTCTTGAACTGTCTGTCTTCTGAGAATTTGATTTGAATTATGGCGAAGGAGCCCCGGTATTTTCTCTATACTGTCTGTAGTTTTAATGAGAGAGAAAAAAGGGATCAAATGGAAAGGGAGAAGGAGGGGGGGGAAAGCGAGAGATAAAAGATGTGAACTAATTCTGACTGCTGGGTCTGGGTTATGTAACTGTTCCTTGGCTTTGAAGAAAGCGTGTTGCATGGAACGCTGAGTGCTACTCCGCTCGTTTGATCCGCCGGGCCTCCCCCGGTTTCTTTCTCTACCCCTCTCCCACTCTCTCCCCAACTCTCTGCTCTTTTCCCCATCACCCGGTCTCCTTCTCCTCTGTGTCTCCTCTCTCCCCCCTCTCTCCCGCTCCACTTGCAGTCTTCTATCTCTCTCGGTCTTGCTCTCGCTCTCCACTCTTAAAGTTCTAAAATGCTGTCGTAACAGGGCAGAAAGGGCCTGTTTTGAATATTCAAATCCTTTGCCTTGCAATGCTCTGCCACGTATGGGGATAGGTTAATGCGTGTGAGTCCAGATTAAGTCTGAGACCTTTCCATTTCATCCTGTCCCTAAATGTCCTCATGAATTCAATGTCTCCTTGGGTTTGTCACAGACCGATCACTCACCGACTGTCGCTCTTGGCCATCTCTTTCTCTCCCCCTCTTTCTTCTCCCCTTCTCTCTCTTTTTCTCTTTTGGAGTGGAGTCCATCTCCCTCCAGCTTTTGGTTGTGGTAAAGCAAAGTGGCTGAGGTGAAGCAAATTGGTTTAAGGTTGAGCCTCTCACCTGACCGGGAGGAGGGAGGTAGTAGAGGCTTCCCCCTAGCCTTGCAGCCTGCTAGTCTCTCTGTCTGTCTGTCTCTCTCTCTCTCTATCCCTCCTGCTGCCCCTCCTGATGACAACCAACTACAATCAGACATTTGTAAAGTTGTGTCTGGACTACAGAAGGTCACTATATTATGTGTTGTTTTTGAAGCTCTCATTGACTCCCAAGGAAACTCAAACTGTCCTCAAGGTCTTGGTTGGTTGGTGTAGCTGACTGCAGAGTGTCACGTGGTTGAGCATAGGCAGTAATGCTGCTGGGAGGGTAGTGTTCAGTGTTCTAAAACCCTGCTTCTGTCATTTAGATTTTTTGTTTTTGGTCACATTATTTGGACACAATCTTTGGCGTTTGATTTGATTCAGTTTGACCTCTGTGTTAGAGATTTATCTTGGCATCGACATATGCTTTTTTTATTATTTTTTTATTCAATGTTCAGGTTTCTTCTCTCCATGGCAACAGTGCCAGACACAGGCAACATTGCGTGCATCATTGGTTTGCAGCATATTTATGTATTTTATGTGGTCTGTCTTTTTATCTATACTGCATATTTTTATCCATAACATTTCTATCTGCTTGGATCAGTATATGTGTCCCTCT
Organism: Salmo trutta; assembly: GCF_901001165.1. Taxonomy (NCBI): domain Eukaryota; kingdom Metazoa; phylum Chordata; class Actinopteri; order Salmoniformes; family Salmonidae; genus Salmo; species Salmo trutta. Next base: position 29,800,588 of record NC_042975.1, read on the forward strand.
CCTCAGGGTCACTTCCTATGTATGCCATGCAGAGTGATTTAAGTGTGTCTCACCCATGTCTTTTCCTGTTCTGTGTGCCCATAAAGGTGGAGAGAACAGCTCAGACACAGAGAGCGCCCCGTCCCCGTCCCAGGCGGACCCCTCCAAGGCCGGAGGGGATTCCCAGAGGGGAGACGGAGCTGGAGGGTCAGAGAACCAGTGGTCCGACAAGGGCCAGGCTAGCAATGGGAGGGTCCAGGAGCCCTCCTACGGGGAGCTGAGGGTCAAGTTGGAGAAGAGCCCCGAGGGAGAGGCCAGAGAGCCTGGCTCTCAGGAGGATGGGGAGAGGGCCCGGGTGGCCTATGAGGGCCATGGGCACCCCAAGAGCGAGCCCCAGGATGTGGACATGAAGCCTGGGGGGTCCGGGGAGGTGCAGGTGAAGGTGGAGCCTGACTCTGCCAAGGAGAAGGGGGAGCCAGAGAAGCAGAGGGAGGGGCACCACTCAGACAACGACTCCAGCGCCACCTGCAGCGCCGACGAAGATGTAGACGCTGAGCCCGAGAGACAGAGGTGGGTCAGAATGATGATCACAGGGATGGCCACTTGATTTGGACTTAAAAAACAAAGCTATTTGGGTGAAGCTAATGATCTCTCAGCTGTTGATACTATCAGTATAGGGGATCAGATGAGGGCAAAATGTACTTGGATTAATTATTAAGGTGGTAAATGGTTGATATTATTAGTGGTAATTGAATCGTTCCATACAGGACTCCTTTATTATAACTCCTGTGACCGTTACCTCAACTCTTTCTGACCAGTGTGTCTCACCGTTCCTCTCCTGTCTCCCCCTCTCCTGTGACCTCAGGATTTTCTCTAGTATGGACAAGCCTTCGTTGCTCAGCCCTCCCAGCTCAGTGCTGATGTCCACGACCAAGCAGGCCCACCTCAACATGCAGCAGCTCCAGCAGCGCGCCGCTGCTATCCCGCCCATGGTCAGTCACTATAGCAACCCACACTTTTCTATGATCAGATATGCCCATTCGGAGAGGCAGGCACACGGAGGCAGGCAGCAGGGTGAAAGCATGTCTTATTTAGACCAACCTCCCTGTCAAGTGAGTCCATCATCCCCAGCATTTTTCCAACCAACCTATCAATCAATTTGTTACCAATCATTAATCTTCTGTCATTCAATCAGTTGAGCAATGTGTCAGCATGAATTTAAATCAATCAAATTGTGCCCATCTTTTGTGTAATCAGTCATGCTAATGTACTGATGGGTTTTCTGATGTCAATTTCTTTTCCTCCAATGGCCTCTTCTATGGTGCTTCTGTCTCCTAATTTCTTATGGAATGAGATCAGACAAACTGGATTGTTTAAGCACTATGGCTGAGATTTGTGTGCAAAACACGAACACTATCAAATCTGACAACTGTTTAGCTAATGTTTTACATTTGTCATCCAATGTCCTTTCTCTGGGATGGTTTAAAATCATGCCTTAGTACTATGCGTTTAATTCTAACCCTGAAGTCCAATCAACATCTACTTTTCCTGTACTCTTACAAATGTAGATCGAAGAACTTCAGGGTTAGTGGGCAATGCATCAGCCGCTTGCTTCACTTGTACAGAGCTTGTGTCCCCCCCAGTCTTCCTCACATGGGCATCTCCTCGCCCCCTTCCTGTAGGTGGTTCCTTTTGGTCCTGGCGGAATTTCCATAGGAGCCCCCCTCAGCGGTTTCGCCATGTTCCAGCACCAGATCACGGCTGTGCACGAGTCAGCCCACGCCGAGGAGAAACAGAGGCAGGACCAGGCTGACCCCGAGCGCAGCAGACAACCCTCCAACTGCTTCACCACCCACAGCCCCACCATAGTGGACAGGGAGGGTAAGAGAGAGTACACACCTACTCACACACCGATATCCTCCCTCTGAGCCCCTACCTACCTGAGCCTCTCAACCAACAGTAGCCTGTTTGTAGCCAATGCATTTTTTTCTGTCACGTTCGCTGTAGTTCACCGTCTTAAAAGGAAATATGAGAGGAGAGAGCAGGTTCAGACTGCCACTCTAAAATGTCTTTCTGAGCCAGAACAAGATGTTAGCTGACCCCATTTCACCTCTGATGCGAACATGAAGCCTCTGATGGGGAAGGCTTGTTTTTCCTGAAATGCCTCTGGGGGAAGAGAGGGATTCTGCGGTCGACTTTTGAAGGCGCATGACTTGAGTGTGTCAGAGCAGGAGACAGTCAGTGCCTTCCAGGCAGACAGAACTGCGAGTCCATGTTAGAACTGGTGAACTGCGAATCCATGTCAAGATGCTTCTCAATCATTTTTTGTTGATTTGGAATGAATAATCAAAATCAACAGCATGTGTCCTCAGAGAACTGAATTTCCTTAAATTGTGTTTCATCTTCTGATTCTTTGTCTATTTGTGTGTGGTGTGTGTGGTGTGTGTGTGTAATTTGTTGTGGCAGTGTTTTCATTCATGTGTCTCGGTTCTGTGTTGTGTTCTCCAGGTAAGCCCTTCCCCTACATGCCTTATGATATGAAGATGGCTCTGGAGCAGGAGGCCCAGTCTGGTCGGCCAGGCTCTCCCTACAGGCTCTCTCCCAGGGACATGAGCAAGGCCTCTCCTCAGCCCAACGACCCCAACGCCTCCCGCTACAGCGTGCCTCCAGGTAACCGCCCTCTGCTCTGTCCTCCCCCATCTGACCTCCTCTCTACCATTCACCTAGCCTGGTCCCATACTGTTTGTGCTGTAGCCAACTCTTGTTCCATTGGCTAAAGCTCGTACCGTTGGCCTTATTTGTTTCGCACTCCACCCCCCTACTCTTTCCCCTTTGTCTCTGAGTAGATTCAGCTGTAGTGTAGCTGGCCTTGAGCATCTATCTGTCCCTATCATGAATTAACATTACACACACAGCCTGGCTGCAGTAAGGCTTTATCAGTATTTCATTATGGAGTAGCTTGTTTTCATATATCCCGTGTGAGTTGCCAGGGTGCTGACATCTGTGCCTTCTGTAGGAACTCTCCCAGACAAATAAAACATTTTCGATTTAGTAGAGTGCAGGGGCATGGAGGACGGGTGTGCGGTGGGGAGGAAAGTAACGGGCGTTGCTTCCTCAAGGCAGGCCAGTCACTTTGACTCACTAACATGGTAGAACAATGCACTCTGGGAAATCTGTGGGGGCAGGCTTAAACATCTGTGGGAGCAGCATTAGGGCAAATCAATGTTTGATCATCATGCACTCATAGATGGGCTGCTGGTGGAGCCTGTTGGTAAGACTAATGAATGATTCACTGGCTGAGAATGAGAAACAATTTGGGCTGAATTTAGTAGCAAATTGAAGGAATGGCACCCAAAGAAAAAATGATCCATACTGGACATCAATTGAGAATTTTTTTCCTGGTGTTTTTGGTGCAATCGTGCAGATACTTTTCAGTGCCTCTGGATTCTCTATTCTTGCCACATGTTTTTTTGTGTTTTCTCTTTCTTTACTCACCCTATCCTAGACAAGTCTCATGCTAAGTGACCATATTATCGAGTGTGTCACTTTCTAACTTTTACTGTTTTCTCTCCTCTCCCAGTGCTCCAGCCAGCTCCCAACCAGGTGGTCCAGAGCCTGCCTGATGGAGTCCGTGTGACTTTCTCCAGACACAGCCGACCCGCCAACATTCCATCTCCTCCTCCGCTCATTCCAACCTCCAAACCCACAGACAAGCCTTCCTTTATCCAGGGTGGCTCCATCTCCCAGGTAAGACCCCATCCATTAGGTGAGGGCTCAGATCCAGCCCTGGTAAAGACCCACACAGGTGTAGCTGGACAGGGCCGTTTCTAGCATTTTGAGTGCCCTTGCGGTTGTGGGGCCCTAAGCGGCGCTTATGTCCCTTGTGCAGCATTTCCCAAACTAGGGGTTGCGACGTAATGTGGGGTCGCCTGATTTGAAAATGGGGTTATATGAGAAACTCAAATGCATTTTAATTGCGCTTGGTTCTTAGAACTAGGGTTACGTCAGTAACCTCTGGCTGCCACTAGATGCGGTTGTAATAAACAGTGGTTTCTGTTTTCTTCCTACAGATGTGGCTCTATCATTTGAACGGATTATGCTACATAATGTTATGACCCCATCACTGAACGATAAGACTCTCAGTAACACATATGGGTCTTCTGTTTCCCTCTACAATGACCACAAGCCTCATTAGAATAGAGTGGACATGAGCAGGCACTAAATCAGACTGGGAAAAAGAATATCATCAATGATGATGATCTTTTCTACACAGAAGATCATACAAAATTATTGCCTGATGATCTTCTGAACTTCCCAATGCCTTTCCACATGCCTTTCAGTCACTTGAAACCGTACTTATTTCAGATTGAAATACTGCCAAATCTACTGTCAGACTGATTTGTAATAGAATGTCATAGCCCCAATTAAAAAAAGTAGGCATTTGCTATTGATGCCATCACTTTTTTTTACATGGTGGGGTCCCAGGCCAAAAAAGTTTGGCAACCCCTGCGCTTGTGCCTAGAAACGGCACGGTAGCTGGAGCTTTTGGTATGTTCTATTTGGTGGAAGAAGTGATCATATAGTTTTTCGGCACCATTCTCTCTTACTCATTCAGTCATAATTTAGCAGTATTTGTTGTGTGATAATGATTTACTAAGAAACTGATAAGGGTATTTGCCCTTGTAGCACACGGTAGTCTGTATTTAGTAAAAGTTACTAGCCAATATGCCAAAGGGGAAACTTCGGTACATGTCACTTGGATCCACCTTTATTTGTGTACACTGCACCTTCCTTGTATTTCCCTGCTGTATATTTCCAGACAAGTTTCAAGGTTTTTCAGAAATCTTGTTTAACCAACTGGAATTCTGCAATCCTGACCTGATTCTGACCTATCTGTTCTGGCCATTTCAGGGGACTCCTGGTACGTACCTGCCATCTCATGCTGTCTACGGTGGCCCAGAGGGGGCAAAGAGTTCTGTGGGCTCCATATCCCTGGGCCTGCCCAGGCAGCAGGACCCCACCAAGCCTGGTATGACAAGCCAGTCTGGACAACACACACACACACCCTACCCACATTCCCAATGACTAAACTATAATACTACTTACAATAAATGCCCAATACATGTCTTCTTACTAAGTGGTATGCTAGTGTGGATATTGGAACATAGCCCTGTTGTCTATCATCATCTCCTGTCCTCTCACTGCTATTAGATTTGCATGAGAGAGGCATCTTGTTCAAGTTTAATCACATTCAGACCTGATGTGACAGTCCCAAATATCCCACTTCCCTTTCCTAATTGTCCCCTGTTCATTCTCTCCACCTCCCTCCCTCCCTCTCCCTAGTGTCCTACATTAAGCAGGAGGAGTGTTCTCCGCGTGGCCAGTCTGAGGGACTCCTCTCTCGGACGCAGTATGAGGGGGTAGTCAGAGGTGCGTGTCTGTCTGTCCATCTCACAACCTTTCAATCTGTTTGTCAACCTGTCTATCCTTCGGTGTGTTTCCCCTTTCACCGTGGTAAAGTGTGTGAGTGTCACTCACCAAACGATGCAGATTCCAACAGTGAATACTCAGAAACCACACCCGTGTTCAAATACTATATTATATCTTTCAAATACTCAGTGTTTGCCTGCTTGTAGTGGAAGATGGGTGGGATTTGCATTTCTGGGGCTAAATATTTCAAATACTATTTGAACCCAGGTCTGTGAGAAATTTAATAGAAAAAGAGCATTATCACAGGCTGAGGGAGAAAAGAGATAATGAAATGGAGGAGTCTGGCACCGACATCCCCCCCCCATTCCCTCCAGCCCTCTGTTTGCACAGACCTGACAGAATGTGGCATGCTGGTGAGGGAGGGAGGGAGAGGGAGAGGGAGTGGGCCTTCACAAGCCCAAGTTCAACGAGTACCTCCTCTCACCAGCAGTCCTCATCACACCTTCTTCTACAACTGACCTCTGAGGTGACATGGGGGTGTGGTGTGAACTTCAGGCCATTGCTCTACTCTTCACCCTGAAGTGTGCATTTGTTCACTCCCCTTCAAAGATTTAGAAGCATTACATTAGTGTAGCCAGAGTGTAGCATATTTCTTACACCAATTATATTTTACATCCTTGGAGTCAACAAGTGCACAGTTCAGGGAGAACAAGGGGAAAATTGGAATTGAGCTTGAGTGATTCTGTGCAGGAATAAAATGCCAACTGTACAGCCCTCATGTATCCATGCATACCAACCTCTCTCTCTGTTGTCTTCCTTCTAGGAGGCCCAATGGATGGGGGTATCAGCAGGGGAAACCCAGCCAGAGGATCAATCACACAGGTATTAGAATGACATTAACATTGCTAAACCAGTATGTGTGTCCAATCACCACCCTGTCTATGGATGTCTTATAGAACAATTTAGTTTATGATTATGTACATCTGTGTATATTCCATGAAGTAGTCTAATATTCTTGGAGCAAATTTCTTTGAAATGAAAAATGTACCATTTTATTAAATAGTTTCCGGTTGCTGATCTTCTCCCTCTCTCTGGACCTATTTCTCTCTCTCCCTATCCCTTTCTCTCTTCCATGTGACCAGGGCACGCCAGCCCTGTCCGGGTCCAGCATTGCAGCTGATCTGCTGAAGGGCACCATCACCAAGCTGCCCACGGAGGACCTGAGCAGCCCAGAGAAGGCTCGGGAACAGCTGGCCAAGGGACACGTCATCTACGAAGGCAAGAGTGGACACATCCTCTCCTACGACGGTAAGGCTAAGTTCTGTTAGTGGTCACTCTGACTTGATCCTTTTGTAAATCTGTAAATCAGCTCCTGTCTCCGTAGCCATTAAGAACCCAAGAGAGGCCACGCATAGCCCCAGGACAGGCCATGAGCTCAAACGCTCCTATGATATGATGGAGGTCGCCAGAGGCCACCCCGGGAGAGAAGGAGCCCCCTTCGAAGGTAAGGCGTGTGTGTTTTTTTCTTCTACCCTCGTCTCTGTGCATATATTCAGACCACTGTGTGAGAGTAACTGACTGTGTGTGTGTTTGTCAGGGTTGATCAGCCGAGCCCTGCCCAGAGACAGTCCCCACGGGGACTCTAAGGAGAGGCCCATGATGACTGGATCCATCATGCAAGGTAATTAAGTTATCAGGTGTCATCACAGCTCCAAAACTCAGATGTACTGGGGCGTGAGCGAGAACCTGGCAGATCAGATAATTATAATGAAGTCAACTATCTAAATCAGTCAATTGAAAACAGCTAAATCAATGAAATTAATCAGATATGATTTTTACTATGTAAATGTAACCCACATTAAAGCTGAAATCTGCAATGACACCACTGTTCACCCCCCCAACGCATTTGTTATTGTTTTTGTTTTGTTGATGAAACAGAGGAACAATGCTGTTCAATCTCATGTGCAATGATGTCCAAGGGAAAGAAAATGTGTTTGTTGTTTGAAGTAACTTCTTTGTTGTTGTAATATCTTGTCATTTTCACCATGTACAGATTCCAGCTTTGTGTTTTTCTCTTCCCACTCCAGGTACACCCAGAACCTCTGCAGAGGCCTATGAGGAGAGCATGAAGTACGGCAAGCAGATAAAGAGGGAGAGTCCACCCATCCGGTCCTTTGAGGGGGGGATAGGTAAGGGTAAGCCCTACGAGGGGGTGAACACCATTAAGGAGATGGGCCGCTCCATCCACGAGATCCCCCGCCAGGAGCAGCCTGGACAGGACCCCCGCAAGACCCCCGACATGGCTGCCAACATCCGAGCCTCCATGGAGGGCTCCATATCCCAGGTGTGTGTTTGTGAGAGAGAGTGAGCACATTTGTGTGTGTAGGCGTGTGTGACAGTGTGTTTTATTAGCCTGATTTGACTGAGTGCATCGTGTCGGTCTGTCCGTTGTCACCAGCAGACTCTAATCCCTCCTCTCCTCTCTCTACCAGGGCCATCCTCTGAGCCAGTCGGCCATCAAGCACAACGTTAAGTCCCTGATCACCAGTCCCAGTAGGCTGCCCCATGGTCACACCATGCCCCCGCTGGAGGCCATGGAGCGGGCCAAGTATGAGGAGAGCAAGGCGGCAGCGGAGCAGCGAGCGCGCCACACCTCTGTGGTCAACTCGGCAACCTCCGTCCTGCGTTCCACCCACCAGGAGCAAGGAAAGTCCCAGCTCAGCCCGGGCATGTACCAAGATGCCGACGCCCGCAGGACCCCGGTCAACTACAGCACTAGCTCCATGTCCAGAGGCTCGCCAATGCTGGGCCGAGGACAGGAGGGTACGTCTTGTCTGACCATCCCTCGCTTAGTCTTCGCTTTCAATGCAGATGTATCTGACTGCACCATATAGTTTCACTCTACAGCAATCAGTTCACAAGCAATGATGTGTTGCTATGGGTCTTTACATCATTACAATTTGCCGACATTGAATGTGTTGAACACATTTTTGTATTAGCTAGTTATGTTTTCTATATATAAATCGACTTTGTGATTTTGTATTGATGAAACCCATTTGTAATTGTGATCATTTCTCCCCTATCCAGGCTCTGGGAAGCCTGCATCCCATGACCGGAAGAGTACCATGACCCCCACTCAGAGGGACAGTGTTCCAGCCAAGTCTCCTGTGTCAGGGGGTGACCCCAACCACCCTATGGCCTCCCACAGCCCCTTCGACCCCCACCACCGCCCCATGGCCCCCGGAGAGCCCAGGTTCCACCTGCCTCCACACCTAGACCCTGCCCTCTTCCACAGGGCCGTCCTGGACCCAGGTAGGACACGCTACACAGCCACTCCAATGAACCTAAGCCAACCTCCATTAAACGACACAGTAATAGACCGGAATCCTGGAATGATAGAATGATTCTGGGTAAACTGATGACGGGTATCTTTGGCGTCTCTCATTCATAGGCACTGAATGTCCTGTCCAGTCTCAGGTTGAGTCAGTTGACGTCAGTAGGGATGCACGATATATCGGTGAAAATATCGGAATCGGACGATATTAGCTAAAAATGCCAACATCGGTATCGGGCCGATGTTAAAAACCGATGTCAAGTGCATACCTATACAACGTTGGTACATGATATAATGACGCCACGTAAAATTTTGCGCTACACATGTAACACAGCATTCCTGACCTGTGCAAAAAAAGTTTGCAAACACCGGCCACGAACGATGTTTACACAACCACTTTGGTAATAAAGCATCATTTGTTCGACCGCAACTTCTGGGTTAGCTAGCTTTAGCTTGGTAGCTAGCACCAATACAACCAGCCTGAAAACAATGACCAGTAGAAACTGCAGTCATTTTCATTATTTTTAGCAATGATTTAGGAATCCTTGTGAGTAAGTATTAGCTAGGTTGCCACTTGCTGTTCGCCTATTGAAATTGAACTCAAGTTCATGAAAATAAATAGCTAGCCAGCTACTTATCCCTGTTGCCCAAAGCTAACGTTATAAGCAGCCAGCTAGCTTCATCTGGCTAGTGAGGCTTGAACGGACCGGGTTATGTGTTATAAAGCTAGCCACAATAAGGATTAGGCTTAATAGTGGGATTTGCGGTTTGCCTTCAAAATAAAAGTATGTCATTGACTGATGCAAATGAATACAAATAGTAGAATTATGCCGTACTTTTATTTTGAAGGCTAACCGCAAAGTCCACTATTGTGGCTAATCCTTATTGTGGCTTGCTTCACATAGATGGGTCCGACCACAATTAATCAAATAAGAACTGTCTTATAAAATAGGATTATTTTAGATGTTATATCGGTGCATCACTAGTAAGGAGTGCGCCTGTTGTTCATATTATTGGTCTCTGTTTTCTTCTCATCTATCCTCCTCTTCCCCCTTGCAGCTGCGTACATGTTCCCGAGGCAGCCGTCCCCAACAGGCTACCACAACACCTACCAGCTGTACACCATGGAGAACACGAGGCAGACCATCCTCAATGATTATATCACCTCCCAGCAGATGCAGGTTATCCCACGGCCCGACGTCGCCAGGGGCCTGTCGCCACGGGAACAGCAACCGATAGCTCTGTCTTACCCTCCCGGAGCGCGAGGTACTGGACTCTGGCGGCTGGCTGTCCGTGTGTCCCTCTCTCACGGAGGGAGGTGGGGGGATAGTACTCAGACTGTGTGCTTGTGAATTAGTGGCTACCTTTTTCCAGACGCTCAGAAGCAAATGACCCTCACAAATTGCCTCATCATATTGATTTAGAATTTTATTTTAATTTACTATAGCTGATTTGTTTATGTATATTTTGGGGCTGCAGCTGTCTACAGCTAATACTTAATTTTATAAATTGGGTATTGACAAACTTCCTGTTTTCATTTGCCCAGTGGTTGCCTCTTACAAGGTGACCAGCACTCCACACAACTTTTGAAAAGAAATTAAAAAGCAGCCCTTAAACAAATAAAAGTATTATTTTTGAGCACTGTTCAGAGTAAGGTGACTGGTAAAACCAAGGCTACTGTACACAGTGTTCATTCATAGCTCTTTAAATTGATCCTATGGATTTGGTTCATGTTGCTCACTGTTGGCCCTTTGCTTCTGTCTGTAAAAGGGATTATTGATCTAGCCCAGATGCCTCCAACTATCCTGTTGCCTCACCCTGGGGGAACAGGTACTCCCACTTTGGACCGCATCACCTACATCCCCGGAGCTCAACCCCCTTTCCCTCCTAGGCCATTCAACCAAGCCTCCATATCTCCAGGTGAGGACCCCATCCTGCCCCAACCCCAACCTGACACCCTTCTTGTTCCTTTGTGCCCTCCTCCTAACCTCACAGCCCCTTAAGCACTCTGCCCTGCTACACTCCCCTGAGTTCTGAGAATCTGAACATACCTATACGCACCTCTATGTACCAGATCTAAATAAACACATAGTTCAGTAACTTTTCTTCTCAAAATCAAACATTCGCTTTGTTGAAAGTACAATTTGAGATGGTACCATGTGACCGCTGTTGAAAGATTGTCTGGTCAACATCACGGTGATAGTCTAAACTTAAGCTTTGGATGTCTTCCTCTGTCTTCCATGACTTCTCCCTGGACCTCCTCAATGTCTACCTCTTGAACATCAGACTCTGAGGCATCATCTTCACTGCCACTTTCCAACCTTGTTGAGGATGGCTCGCTGTCGGGCTCAAAAAGCCTAACATTTGCCCGGATGGCCATCAATTTTTCAACCCTGGTCAGCCTGTTGCGGGATTTGGTGTGTGTGTTCCCAAACAAGGACCAGTTGCGCTCTGAGGCGGCTGATGTTGGTGCGATTTGGAGGATGATTGAGGCAACAGGGGAAAGAGCTTCAGATCCACAAAGTCCTTTCCACCAGGTGGCTGATGAGAGATGTTGGCACGACTGCCATATTGCATCCATCCCAAAGCCCTTGCTTGCAAGTGCACTTCGCCAGACTGCCAAGAGCCTTGCCCTTGTCCAGGCCAAGGTGGCGAGACACGATAGTGATGACACCCTAGGCCTTGTTGATCTCTGCACCAGACAGGATGCTCTTGCCAGCATACTTGGGGTCCAACATGTACGCTGTGGCGTGTATGGGCTTCAGGCAGAAGTCTTCACTCATTTTGATATCTTTCAGAACTGCAGTTTCCTCTGCTTGGCGCAACAGTGAAGTGGGCAGGGCAGTACGGATTTCTTCTCTTACATCCGCAAGTAGAGTCTGAACATCAGACAGAATGGCATTGTCTACCTCAATCTGTGCAATGGCTACTGCTATAGGTTTCAGGCTGCTTATCACTCTCCCAAAATACATCATCCAGGAGGATCCTCTTGATGGGGCTGTCCATATCGGCAGACTGTGAGATGGTCATTTCTTGGAGAGACTCCTTCCCCTCCAGGAGACTGTCAAACATGACACCACCACCCCAACGGGTGTTGCTGGGCAGCTTCAATGTGGTGCTCTTATTCTTCTCACTTTGCTTGGTGAGGTAGATTGCTGCTATAACTTGATGACCCTTCACATACCTAACCATTTCCTTGGCTCTCTTGTAGAGTGTATCCATTGTTTTCAGTGCCATGACGTCCTTGAGGAGCAGATTCAATGCATAAGCAGCACAGCCAATGGGTGTGAGGTTAGGACTCCTCCACTTTAGACCAAGCAGTCTTCATGTTCACAGCATTGTCTGTCACCAGTGCAAATACCTTCTGTGGTCCAAGGTCATTGATTACTGCCTTCAGCTCATCTGCAATGTAGAGACCGGTGTGTCTGTTGTCCCTTCTGTCTGTGCTCTTGTAGAATACTGGTTGAGGGGTGGAGCTGATGTAGTTAATTATTCCTTGCCCACGAACATTCGACCACCCATCAGAGATGATTGTAATGCAGTCTGCTTTCTCTATGATTTGCTTGACCTTGATCTCTGTTGAACTCTGCATCCAGCAAATGGGTGGATAAAGCATGTCTGGTTGGAGGGGTGTATGCTGGGCGAAGAACATTCAGAAATCTCTTCCAATACACATTGCCTGTGAGCATCAGAGGTGAACCAGTTGCATACACAGCTCGAGCAAGACATTCATCAGCCTTTCTCTGACTACGTTCCTCCACTGAGTCAAAATAAACTCCTGATTCCAGGAGGACCATGAACTGTTGCTATTGATAAGGTGTCTGATTCATCATTTTCACCTCGAATAGAAGTAGAGGGACTTTTGTCAGAGGTTGCTTGTTGTGAACGTTGAGGGAACTTTATGCACTTGGCCAGATTCTGCATCTTTGTTGCCTTCTTCACATATGATTTGGCACAGTATTTGCAGATGTACACAGCATTTCCTTCTACATTAACTGCAGTGAAATGTCTCTACACATCAGATAGTGCCTGTGGCATTTTCCTGTAAAGATAAGAATTTATTTTGTAAAAAAATAAATACAATTCCATGTACAGATAAATAGTTAAGCAGTTAGATTAAACAACTCCTTTTGTAAGATAAATGTTTTAAAATGAAACGTGTATGGCAACAGCGGAATTAACACTCAATTAGCAGGCTCAAGCAAGCTAAAACCCACATAGTAGCAAAAACGAACTAGCAGAAGTTATCAATGATTTAAACACGTTTTACTGTAGGCTACTATTTACTAGTTAACAAAAAATAATGTATGTCATATAAAATATATTCACCCCACCCAGTATCGTAATCAAAACTTACCAGAAAGCGTATAGTCCTTGGTTCAGACAGTGTAGTAGTGTGGGCTCAATAGCATCTCATTAGTGTGCAAGATCTTGTGAATCAGCTGTACATGTGATGGATGAATGCACTGTGCATGCAGAGGGTTGCAATTCTATTGATTTGGGGATAGTTTAAGAAACATATGCCACAATACCTAGAATTGCCTTGTGTATCCCACAGAAAAGGTTCACTGTTATAAGCTAACTTTGATGAATTTAAGCAAATTCCCAGGCTTAACTTCCCATGGAAATTTCCTGGAAAGTTTCCGACCCTTTGCAGCCCTAATGGTGTGTAACCCTGCTGTGTGTGTTGTCTGTTTCTTTGTGTCTACAGGCCACCAAGCCCACCTCGCAGCTACTGCAGCGGTCAACCAGGAGCGAGAGAGGGAGCGTGAGCGAGAAAGGGAGCGTGATCGGGAGCACCGAGAAAAAGAGAGAGAAAGGGAGCACAGGGAGCGGGAACAGGAGCAAAGACAACGAGAGCGTGAGCGAGCAGTGGCTGCAGCGGTTGCCAATGACTACATGCGTGGAGGTGAGACTCGTCATTATATTGTATAGTGCTGTACTGTGTCATCAATAATACAGAAATGCATGTGAATGTGAGCTATATAATAGTAGTTTATTTCGATTGGACCTGGCTGGACAGATGCTCTCACAGAGTTAAGGATTTATGTAGCCTGTCTTTTGCACAGTGTTGGAAAAGCCATTATATGCTTCCAACTTTGAGTTGTTCTTCTCTGTTATTGAAATCCGCTGTTATTTGTCCCCCAGGTCCAGGGCAGCCAGACAGACCAGGTAGCCGTGGATACCTGCGTAGCCCCTCCCCATCTATGAGGTCACAGGAAGCCCAGCAGCAGCGGCCCAGCATCTTCCAGGGAGCCAACAGCAAGGGCGTCATCACCCCCCTCATGTGAGTCTCTAAGCTTGCTCCGCTCTGGCCTGGTAAGCCCTGACCTTACCTCATGTACACTCTGAGTCTTAGTGGGTGTGTGTGTGTACTGTTAATCCATTCTTATGGGCATACTTTCAGTTGCAAACCGCAACACGTCAGGAGCATACCTGCCTGCACTAAATGTTATGCAGTTTGCAATGAAAACCCTGTACATGCCCACAAAACATAACAGCCCTTCTACTCTTTACCCTCTCCCTTGTTCTATATATTTACAGTACCAGTCAAAAGTTTGGACACACCTACTCATTCAAGGGTTTTTCTTTATTTTTACTATTTTCTACATTGTAGAATAATAGTGAAGACATCAAAACTATGAAATAACACATTTGGAATCATGTAGTAACCAAAAATGTAACCTTTGACTTGATGACAGTTTTGCACACTCTTGGCATTCTCTCAACCAACCAACTACAATGTAGAAAATAGTAAAAAATAAAGAAAAACCCTTGAATGAGTAGGTGTTCTAAAACTTTTGACCGTGTGTGCTGGACAAAAAATATAAACGCATTATGTAAAGTGTTGGGCCCATGTTTCATGACCTGAAATAAACATTTGTGAGCGTTTCTCCTTTGCCAAGATAATCCATCCTCCTCTGGCATATCAAGAATCTGATTAAACGGCATGATCATTACACAGGTGCACCTTGTGCTGGGGACAATACAAGGCGAATGTGTGGTTTTGTCATGCAACACAATGCCACAGATGTCTCAAGTTTTTAGGGAGCGTGCAGTTGGCATGTTGACTGCAAGAATGCCCACCAGAGCTGTTGCCAGAGAATTTAATGTTAATTTGGCAGTACCTCCAACCAGCCTCACAACCGCAGACAATGTGTATAGCTTCATGTGGGAGCAGTTTACCCCATGGTGGGGTTATGGTATGGGCAGGCATAAGCTACAGACAACGAACACAGTTGTATTTTATCAATGACAATTTGAATGCACAGAGAAACCGTGATGAGATCCTGAGGCCCATTGTCCAGCCATTCATCCGCCGCCATCACCTCATGTTTCAGCATGATAATGCACGACCCCACGTAGCAAGGGTTAGTGGTTAGAACGTTGGACTAGTAACCGAAAGGTTGCACGATCGAATCCCCGAGCTGACACGGTAAAAATCTGTCGTTCTGCCCCTGAACAAGGCAGGTAACCTACTGTTCCTCGGCCGTCATTGAAAATAAGAATTTGTTCTTAACTGACTTGCCTAGTTAAATAAAAGTAAAATAAAATGTAAAAAGTATCTTTACACAATTCCTGAAAGCTGAAAATGTCCCACTTCTTCCATGGCCTGCATACTCACCCATTGAGCATGTTTTGGGATGGTCTGGATCGATGTGTATGACAGCGTGTTCCAGTTCCCGCCAATATCCAGCAAGTTCGCACAGCCATTGAAGTGGAGTGGGACAACATTCCACAGGCTACAATCAACAGCCAGATCAACCCTATACGAAGGAGATGTGTTGCGCTGCGTGAGGCAAATGCTTGCACACCGTTCTGGTGCTCAACGTCCTTTCCAACCACTCCGCTAAAAACCATCCTGCGCTCACAGGGGAAGAAAGCGGTCGCTCCATTCATTAAAAGCACAATTTAACCCACACCCATCAATTTTTCTGACTACCTGGACCTACTATTTGGTTTTGAAGTATTGAAACCAAACCATATGATTTGAATGAAAAGTATTTTAATAAACATGAAGTGCTCATCATTTCAAATAGGCTACATGTCATATTAAACGGCATGTTAACTCTAAATACACTGCCTCTGCAGGAGCCAAACACGGAGCCTAAGATTTTTGGTACACCAGAAGTACATTCATTTCCAATGGAACGCTACGTTTGCCATGCAGCGTTGCAGAGGCAGTGTGTTCTGACTACCTGGACCTACTATTTGGTTTTGAATTATTGAAACCAAACCATATGATTTACTATTTGTTCTGTGTGTGTATGTATGTATGTATGTATATATATATATATATATACACACACAATGTTAACGCCTCCATCAACAATAGCATTGCATTTTGGTACACCAGAAGTACATTAATTTCCAATGGAACGCAGCGTTTGCCATGCAGCGTTGCAGAGGCAGTGTGTTCTGTGTGGTGCATACATATCCAGATGATACTGCATACCATTTTGCATGATGACGCTGTCGGTGTGATCGAGGCATAACCATCTACCTCTCTCTGCCCCCTCCAGGCCGGCAGCGGCAGCAGCCCAGGCAGGAGCCCGTTACAGCACTGCAGCCGATGCCCTGGCTGCCCTGGTGGACGCCGCCGCCTCCGCCCCTCAAATGGACGTCAACAAGGGCAAGGACTCCTCCAAGCACGACCGAGACGACGACATGTCTTTATCATCCTCAGTGGCCAGGCGGCAGCACGAGCAGCAGCAGGAGGCAGACAGGCGCTCCATGCAGTCTCCCTATGGCCCAATGTCTCTGCCAGGGGGGAAACTCCACCCAGGATACACTGAGGGGCCCAGTGGTCCCCAGGGGAGTAAGGACAAGGGTCCTCCCAGCAAGTCACGCATCGAGGAAGAGCTGAGGACCAGAGGAAAGACCACCATCACAGCCGCCAACTTCATTGACGTCATCATTACGAGCCAGATTGCCTCAGACAAGGACTCCCGGGAGAGAGGCTCCCAGAGCTCCGACTCCTCCAGCAGCTGTGAGTTTTCCACATAGAACAACATGGAACAGTATAGAACGTAGACACAATGGGACGGAAGGCAGTACAGAACACTGCTGTGGTGATTAGAGACCTGGATATAGATTTGGTTTGCGTTTTAATTCCCAACATTTCTAACATGTAAGACTTAACAACATAGCAAATAACAAAAAATAAATACAAATTATAATAATTTCTCATATGTTAGTGAGAGGGTTGTTTTTAAAGTGTGTGTGTCCGTGCCTGGCCCTGCAGTGTCGTCCAGTCGGTATGAGATCCCCAGTGGAGGAGCCATCGATGTGATCAGTCCAGCCAACTCTCCAGCCCAGTCCCAGCAGCAACAGCAGCAGGACGACAGGGACCGGGCCGACAGGGAGAGGGCTGACAGGGACCGAGCCGACAGGGACCGGGCCGCACAGGCAGCAGTACAAGGTGAGATAGCACTATATACTGTGAAAAATACATGAATGGGTTCTCAGTGCTGGTTTCCCTGATACAGATTAAGCCTGCACCTGGACTAAAATAAAGCTTGCTCAATAGTGAATATCTATTGAAAGTGCATTTCAATCAAAGGCTTAATGTGTCTGGGAAACTGGCCCTTACTGACCGGTAAAGCTCTATAGATGCCATGTATGGAGACTTGAAGTATTCTCTTGACGCTCTCAATCACTCTTTCGCAAGTACTGTTTTCCTTTTCCAAGGTTTAAGTTACCTACCATGTCCTTAATGAGTACAGTACAATCTCTACTCAACTGACTTCAATACAAAATTGAACCAACTCCGCTCTACAAGCTGTATTGAATTCAGGTTACTGCAGGCATACAGTATCTTATAGTGATGATATGGTGTAAACATACTACAACCCGAATGACTCTTCACCCGAGTCATCTGAGTACAACAGATATAGCAGACGACACCATTCCATTCCCCACTAGCCCCCGTCTGGTCAACAGACCGCTGCACAAGCTATTTCTGTCCGCTGGAGGCAAATGTATATCAGTTGGTGCTGGCATATACAATACAGTGCTACCCCTCCTCCCCCTCCCGCAACTCAGGTGTGTGTGTGTGTGTGTGTGTGTGTGTGTGTGTGTGTGGAATATTCTCACTCAGCAGCTGGCATGCGTCCCTTTGACATGATCCGCTACCGCCAGTCAGCAGAGTCCCAGCAGCCCCCCTCCTCCCAGGCTGACGGAGGGTACTCCCAGTCCCAGCAGGTCCCCAAGACCCACCGGGTCATGACCCTGGCTGACCACATCTCGGTAAGACACACTGGTAGCTTTCCACAGTTGCATGCCATGTCATTGCCTGCGCAGTCGGGCATCAGATTGATATATTATGTGTTTATCTAATATGTTAAACTAATCAAAGATCTATCAGGCAACTGCAATGTAGTCAGCCTGGAACGCACCCACTGCCTGAAGAAGAGTCCAATGACTCATTCATTCATAACCTTTTTTAACTGGGTTCCTGAATCCTGAGCCAAACTATCCATATTCTGTGTAACCAATACAAATTACTTTACCAAAAATGTATGTACAGTATGCCTCCTATACCACTTTTTGTTGAGTGATGATATCTTGAGTGATCCATCAACTGAACTGCAAATGATGATCTCAACAACTCTGACAACAGCCTCTACTAGACATCTTAAGAGAAATACTTTTAAGAGTAGTGACTGAAAATGTATGTGTGCCTCCAAGTACTAACATCTCCCTGATCTGTCTGTCCCCTTGTCCTCTCCTCTTTCTCCTTTATAGCATATCATCACCCAGGACTTTGCCAGGAACCAGGACCCTCCTCAGTCCTCCACTACCATCTCCTCCTCTGCCACCACCACATTCCAGAGTGCCCAGCTGCCCGTGTCTATCTTGGGCCCCGGGGGTCGTGCCAAGGGCCCCAGCCGCTACAGCCCAGAAAACCAGGCCCAGGTCTCATCACACCACCAGAGACAGACACCCAGCAGAGTGTCTCCCGATAATGCCCCTGACAAGCCCAGAGCCAGGTACAGTAACGGCACCCGCCGGTAGCCCAACATAGCCTCTTCACCAACCCAGCCTGGGACATAGTCATTAGGGTACACCATAGCAAAATGTTTTGCAACGAAAAACAAAAACTTGTGTTCAGGTAGTACCTCCATGCAAAACGTTTTCTCCCTACTGAACATAACCCCGGTGACACACCTCTGACCACTCCATCAGATTCTCACTTTTTGCACTTTTCCTCTGTGCCTCCCCAGACCTGGTAAATCCCCTGATCGGGGTGGCAGGGGGGCGATGGAGAGCTATGAGCCCATCTCCCCTCCCCAGAGCTACCAGGATAAACAACAAGAGGCCAGAGAGCAGCAGCAACCACAGAGGCGAGAGGCTGACCAGCCTGAGATGAGGTGTGTAGGACTGGTATATCTTCATAAGAAGTGGGCGTACTCCCATTTGTTTATATTCACCTTACATTGTCTTTCAATGTTATAACTAGGCATATTTGTATGTTTTGGTGTCTTTAAGGTTTAAGTGACAAACTAAAAAGCACTGATTTTTTTTTTGTATGTCTACATGCATTTGTGTGTGGATACTGGATACCTTCCCCTGGCACAAGGACACATGGATTCAGTGCCCATGGGTGGAATGTGTCTTGTGGGCAGCTGTGACCCATTTGGCATGCCAACGGAGTGGAAACTGGGGAGAGGTGGCACGCTAGCCTACTTAGCCATCTGCTGCCTGACTCTTAACCCCTGTGGTGGCCTTTCTCTGGTTACAGGGGTGACTCTCGCTCCCCTGGCAGTGTCAGCTACCTGCCCTCCTTCTTCACCAGGCTGGAGAACACCTCCCCTATGGTGAAATCCAAGAAGCAGGAGATCATTCGTAAGTTGAACTCCTCTGGTGTCAGTGATTCTGATGTTGGTAAGTGTGCTCTCTTCTTATCTACCTTGTACTAACGTCTTTTAAGAAAGCTTTCCAAAATGGAAATAATGAGACATTTGATGGAACTCAACTTATACAGTATTATATTAACATATAATGGGATGCATTGCACTCATTTCTCATTTTCACAAGGGGAAACATTCTAATAGGAAGGCATACTGTAAAACGACGAACAATGAACTCTGTCTTTAGCGGCATTTTAGTTTCAGACATTTTGTTTACTGTGCTATCATTTCTCCTTTCAGGAAATGCACAACCAGGCACAGAGATCTTCAACTTGCCTGCTGTGACCAGCTCAAGTGCGTTTTAGATATTTCTAACACCATCCCATTCTATCACCATTCAAACAAACTAGAATCATTTAAACCAGTGTTCAGTAAGCACCAAAATTGAATAAAATAAATTTCAACAAACGTTTTTCTAAATGTTTTCTGTTTGCATACCCTAAAGAACACGACCGTGCTGGCTGCTCCATATTTTCCCTGTCTAATCATCCATTGTGTGTTTGGCCCTCCAGGTAGCGTGAACCCCAGGAACCACTCCTTCAGCGACCCGGCCAGTAACCTGGGCCTGGAGGACATCATCCGAAAGGCCCTGATGGGGAACCTGGAAGAAAGGCCAGAGGAGCACCAGGAAGGGCCTCAGCCCAGCTCTAACACCCCCAGCAACGAGGCCCGCCAGGAGGCCAACCCTTCACCTAGCATGGGTCAGTGGCAAACAAGCACACATACAGCCAACTAAAACATTTATATAGGAATAGACACACAAATTCACATGCACACACAAGGAAATTACTGTCTCTATAGGCCCATCGTGGGAATCAAATTCTTAGAAATTCTGATATTTCCAACAAACTCACCAGACTAGTCCTAAGCTTTTGCTAACTCTATTGCATTATTGCTAACACTTTTGTATTTGTCTGATTGTCCAACAGGCAAACAGAAACTGCAGAGCAAAGCCAACAGCCGAAAGTCAAAGTCGCCCAACCCAGGCCAGGCATACGCAGCAGCAGGAGGGGAGCGGCCCTCGTCAGTCTCTTCCGTCCACTCAGAGGGAGACTACCACCAGCAGCCCCCAGCCTGGTCCTGGGAGGACCGGCCCTCGTCCACAGGTACTTAAGGCCCTTAGCCCCATATAAACCCTGACTGTCTGGCCATTTTTTTGAACATCATTCCACATTAACAGCCGCACAGGTATTCAGAAATCTAGATTTTATTTTCTTGTATCTCAAAAATAGATTTTCAGCCTGACATAAGACACAAAGAACAATCTGAATCCCTCTAATGACTATCCCGTCTCACTTTACTCCCTAGGCTCCATGCAGTTCCCCTATAACCCCTTGACCATGCGCATGCTGAGTAGCACACCCCCCTCCTCCATACAGGCCCAGCAGCCCCCACCTGGAGGCCCTCTGGGGCCCCAGCAGCAACAGCGTGTATGGGAGCGAGAGCCCCTACTGTCGGAGCAGTATGAGACCCTGTCAGACAGTGACGACTGAACCCTGCCACGAGAGTCCTACCTGCCCCCCATCCCACCCCAGAGGAAGGGCAGGCCTCTCAGTACAGGCCTGCATGCCCCCCCCCCAAAAAAAAACCTATCCTCACTCACTGGTGCTGATCGAGTGTGGGGAGAGCAGGGGGGTGTGGCGGTGTCCCTTTTGGTGCAAGTGCGCCCTCTAGCTGCCAGCAGGAGGAAAGGCAGCGAGTGACTTCTGACGGGCTGGAATCTTCAGGATGGACTGACTGACTCCCTTTACGTCCAGAAGCTTTGATACACAGCCTGCCAGGACGGAGAACGCCTGAGTGGAAGATATGATGAAAGATGAAGAACTTGTAATGTAAAAAGATGAAGAAGAAAAAACACTTTTTTTGTGGTCGATTTCTGTAAAGAAATGCTTTTGTCTTTAAGAAAAATCATTGTATGTAAATAGAGTAACCTTTTGCAGTGTTTTTTTTTCTGATTTTTAGTGATGCTTTTAAATGGATCCACTTTGTTTTTGAATGAATGGGGGGGTTAATCTTGAATATCAGTTGGTCTCTCCCTGTCCATCTCTTACCCCCCACCTATCTAGCACCACAGTGAAGCTGCGAGACAGAACCTGTGGGTTGTACTTGATAATGAGGGGAGAACAGAGAACTGTAGGAGAAGCCCTGACCACCAAGCACCACCAAAGCCTGTTGTGGACATAAGTGAATGAAACAAACACGTTAACATTTCAATTGCGGCTTTGTAATTTGATGCCTGTCTTTGCAACACTGTGGAGAAAGATGATGCATGGATGTAACAATATTCCCCCTGATCTAGAACTTAAAGAAAGCTTTTGTCAGTCAGTCACCACACCCTTGAGAAAAACAAAACTAATGTCTTTGGTACAAGTTGAGAACACTGGTGTAGGAGCAAGCAGAAAGGTGAAAGAAGACTAATTAATAAGCTTGATGTTGTTTCTTCTCCTCATGACTACTTCTGGGCCCCCATGTTGATCTGAACTCTGTCATTGAGCCAATAGTTTTTGGATTAAGCTGACCACCACTATGGTGGGTGTATTGTATGGCACACAGTCTGACCCGTAGCTATCCCTCTAGGGTTTCCAACAAGTGCAGAATGTTCTACTTACAGTACTCTGCAACCGATGTTGTCATGGTAACTAAAGTACATCAGGAACCTTTTCAAGAGGTTCGCCCATGCCTTGTGGCTGGAGGAAAAATAAGGCAGCTTTAAACACATTTTCTCAGAGATATAAGTTGGTGTTTTTTAATGTTTTTGTTTTGTATCCATAGTCATTTTTTTTTGTATACTGTCCAGACAGAAAACCAATTTGTGTGATTTGTCTTATGTTTTAGACAAAAAAAGACAACTAACCAAACACAAATGGTCTGCACCATTGTTGCACTTTTTGCTTTGTAACATTTGACAACAAAAGCATACTTTCTACCTGTTGTATAACTTATTCACGCTCCTGCAGAGGATTGTACTGAGATGTGCTTTGACTTTGCCCATCACTCATGGAAACCTGGATGTTTATGACCGAGTTCCTGTCTTCTCTTGTAGCTGGTACATGGTTTTGTAGTGTGACATGCATTGCAGTTTTACTTTTGTTTGGGGTACAGTCAAGATGTTAAGGAAGAGTTGCTTTTTTGCTGTCATGGTGACTATTCAAATCCATGGCCTCTTAATCTATTCTCTCTCAATATTCTAGATTAATATCGTCCGTTCTTTGGCAACAGACATGTAGCTTCTTTAAATTTTGAATTGTGACTAGGTCAACATTGATAATGACAGCAATGTTCCATTGCAAGTCCTTTATGTCCGGATATGTGAAAGCATACCACGTGTTTTGGTTCTCTCAGTTTTTGCTTTGCTTAAATAACAATCCCAATCTGCTCTAAACTAGATTTTTTTTAAATACATTTTTTTTTTAAGTCCTAGAGCTCAGATTTTAGCTATCATTTTCAACATCAGTTATTCAACATCCTATTTTTGATGGGATGTCAAGTGTTTACAACGGCAATGACAAAAAGTTTACAAAACTTGAATCTTAAAGACAATTGAAATGAAGACAGAAAATAATTTGTGCATCTTTACAGCTTGATGGATGAGTCCAAAATGGCAACCTATTCCCTATATAGTGTACTACTTTTGACAAGAGCCAGTGCTCCATATAGGGAATAGGGTGCCATTTGGGTGACATCCAATCTGTCAAACATCCAGTGCAAATTTGTTTTTGCCTGTTTAAAATTTGAGACTTGAAAACCCGTGTATCCCATGATGTTGAAATGCAATGTTTGTATCGCACAATGTCTCTTAGTAGTCTATTACAAGAGTTCAGACCAATCAATAAAGTGGATCAGTTCTCCACCTCAAATGTTTGCGTCTTTGTTTCCTTCTCTGATTGGTCATTGGCTTACAAGTTCTGAGACCTCCATCACTTAGTCTCTTGGCCTAGCCCTAAACTAACGGCTCCATCCAATACAAGGCAAGGCTCATCTATAAGTGGCGCAGCGGACTAAGGCACTGCATCTCAGTGCAAGAGGTGTCACTGCAGTCTCTGGTTTGAATCCAGGCTGCATCACATCTGGCAGTGATTGGGAGTCCCATAAGGTGGTGCACAATTGGCCTAGCGTTGTTTGGCTGGGGTAGGCCGTCATTGTAAATAAGAATTTGTTCATTATTTAACTAGGCACGTCAGTTAAGGTTAAATAAAAAATGAAAAAATCATTATGACTCCTAACAGTATAGTGAAATGACTAACAAAACAATCAACTTTCATCGCTAAAATGTTTTTGGTATGCCGAAGAACCCTCAATGGAACAGCCTTTTCACATTCCTGCTGAAGACTAACAGATGGTAGCTCAGGGCAAAAGCCAGCAGCAACAGCTGCAGAGTGGCGGTAACTCTGCGAGTGCAAGTTGTTTTGGTGTGGCGAAAAGAAAGGTTGCAGATTCCCTGATCCCTTTGCTACACTTGGACCAGAAATGCAATCTTTGGTCTGGACCGTGGGATCTCTGCCATGAGGTACGCCTGAAACTTTTTTTTAGAGAACAGACATGAATGATAGAGGTAAAAGTTCTAGTCTATGCTGTTTCTCATCGTTGTTTGACGGATCTGATCTCTCACCATATGTCCTCCGCTGCCCGGTCTCTTCAGGCCCACAGCAGGAGGTGGGAAGGGTCCTGGCGGATCAGGGTCGGTGCCCATTCGGACCATGACCAGTGGCTGGCCCAGGGAAAATAGCAGGAAATACATCCTGAATCTTCCCAGCCAGAGAGACATAGGGAACAGTTAAAGTTAGACGAGGACTCTACCTGGTCTATAGACAAAAATACAGAACGAAAGCTGTGTAATATAAGCTGATCACAACAAAAAGTTGATGGCTTATACAACAAATAGGCTAAGACTGTCAGTTAGCATCCATTTGGGGTTGTAAAGAAACATTGTAGTCAATGTGTGCTAAGGGCCTCCTTATTTGGGCAGTCCCACCTGAATACCTCACACCCCTCTGCCCATGACAGACGCTGGCCCCTCTTAAGTCCACCATGAGGATCCTGGATGGGGGCAGGCACCCTCGTCCATCCTTCTGCAATGACACACCACAGGTGCCGCAGAGACCTGAGATATCAACAGCTCCTTCCCTCATCCTGTTCAAGTTCCTCAAAAATAGGAAATGTATTGCTTAAATCCGGTGGTCTTCAATTCAGAAAATGTAATTTGAGAAACTAATGTAATTGCCCAGGTATAGGATTGCTCTTGGTATAAAGCACTACACTCAACAGTCTACTTTTATAGAAACGCCCATTTCATCTTACATTAAACATATCATACCACCTTTCCATTGGAGTCAAATTCATCCCAATAATT
Organism: Salmo trutta; assembly: GCF_901001165.1. Lineage (NCBI taxonomy): Eukaryota > Metazoa > Chordata > Actinopteri > Salmoniformes > Salmonidae > Salmo > Salmo trutta. The sequence continues at coordinate 29,825,594 of NC_042975.1, forward strand.
GTATGGGATAAATACAACCTAAACATGCTCCAAGAAATATAAATAAAGCAGCAGGACACTGGACTGATAGCGGTAGATATCAGAGATTGTTGGGAGGAGCTATAGGAGGACGGGCTCATTGTAATGGCTGGAATGGAATCAATGGAACGGAGTCAAACCAGTTTCCATGTTTGATGTGTTTGGTACCATTCCAATGATTCCATTCCAGCTATTACAATGAGCCCATCCTCCTATAGCTCCTCCCACCAGCCTACTCTTTTAGATATGTGTAGGGGTAAGGTGATTAGGTGTCAGAATATATGATAGAGTAGCAGCAGCGTAAATTATGATTGTATGTGAGTGTGTGTAGAGTCAGTATAAATGTGTGTGCATGTTATGTGCTTGTTGGAGTGTCAGTGTGTGTGTGTGTGTGTGTGTGTGTGTGTGTAGAGTCCTTTGAATGTGCATAGAGAAGAAAATACAAGGGTCACCTCAGATAGTCCGTGTAGCCATTCTGTTAGCTATTTAGCAGTCTGATGACTTGGGGATAGAAGCTGTTCAGGAGCCTGTTGGTGTCAGACTTGATGCACCGGTACCGCTTGCCGTACGGAAGCAGAGAGAACATTCTATGGCTTGGGTGGCTGAAGTCTAACAATTTTATGGGCCTTCCTTTCAAACTGCCTGATATAGAGGTCCTGGATGGCAGGGAGCTCAGCCCCAGATATGTACTGGACTGTTTACACCACCCTCTGTAGCGCCATGCAATTGAGGGAGGTGTTGTTGCCATACCAATCAGGGATGCAGCCAGTCAAGATGCTCTCAATGATGCAGCTGTCCCTGAGTCCTAAGTTTGGCGACGAGCTTGGAGGGAACATTGGTGTTGCACGCTGAGCTGTAGTCAATGAACAGCATTCTCACATAGGTATTCCTCTTATCTAAGTGGGTGAGGGCAGTGTGGAGTGCAATTAAGATTGCGTTGTCTATAGATCTGTTGGGGAAATATGCAAATTGAGTGGGTCTAAGCCTAGGGTGTCTGGGATGATGGAGTTGATCTGTTCCATACCAGCCTTTCAAAGCACTTCATGATTACAGATGTGAGTGCTACAGGGTGATAGTAATTGTGGCATAAAGCTTTAGAGTTCATTCCAACAGGAATGATGGTAGCCATTTTAAGACGTGGGGATTACAGACTGAAAATTACGGTTGAAAATTACCATGAATATGTCTGCCACCTGATCTGCACATTACATTTACATTTTATTCCTATATTGTCCTTTAACTCGTTAGATGACTCTGCGGAGATCGTAGAGGGACTTCCTATACTTGTTTCTGTCCTCAGTCGTCGCCTCAGGGTTGTCTGCAGTAGCCCTGTCTGCAGTATCCCTGTCTGCAGTATCCCTGTCTGCAGTAGCCCTGTCTGCAGTTCCCTGTCTGCAGTGGCCCTGTCTGCTGTAGCCCTGTCTGCAGTAACCCTGTATGCAGTAGCCCTGTATGCAGTAGCCCTGTCTGCAGTAGCCCTGTCTGCAGTAGCCCTGTATGCAGTAGCCCTGTCCTCCACTGATTTGAACGTACGTTTTTCACTATTATACAGTGGCCATATCAGACCTACAAGTCATATTATACCAGCTTGCAAAGTGATATTTAATTCCTATTGGAATCCAGCAATGCTGGTGATATCCAAGGAACTTTTATTTACCCAAAATCTGCATTCAGAATGACTGTCAAGGTTAGAAAGGCAAATATATAAAGAGACTAACAAACCATTTAAACCGGAACAACCATTTCAGTAACGGGTTCAATAAATCCAACTAACAGATTCCATTAGTTTAGAAACATGTATCTTATTTATCTTTGTGCATAACATTTATTAATCAATCAATGCCAAAACACAACAAACAAAAAATACATTGAAAATATATAAAAATCTAACTGCAATAGAGCATGCTGGGAAATGTGATAATGATGGCTGTGGTTTTGCCAGTCTAGCTTGACCAGCTAGACCAGGGGTATTCAGCTCTTAAACAACAAGGTCAGGAGCCTACTGGTTTTCTGTTCTACCTGAAGATTAATTGCACCCACCTGGTGTCCCAGGTCTAAGTCCCTGATTAGAGTGGAACAATGAAAAAACAAAGTGGAACTAGCTTTGAGGTCCAGAGTTGAGTTTGAGGGAGCTAGACTATGTAGGACCAGCATAGACCAGTATAGACTAGTTTGGTCACCAGCATCACCAGCATACCCTACTATTATTAGCTGCTCACTAGCATCACCAGCATACAAGCATGAGCTGGTCACCAGCATCACCAGCTTGACCAGCTGGTCAGCCAGCTTAACCAGCTAGCTAGACCATGCTGGTCAGACCAGCATAGAAGAGCATGGATCAGCATAAAACAGCATGGACCAGTTTGAAAATGTAGGCTGGTCTATGCTGTTTTTTTTAAGTAGGGTAGTTCTCATATAATTCTCCATATAGCAAGATGTGTTATTTAGGAAATGTTTTACTAACATACAATGTGTCTGCAGGCCTCAGTGTCAAGGATGGATGTAGATCAGGGGTATTCAACTACATTTACATTTACATTTACGTCAATTAGCAGACGCTCTTATCCAGAGCGACTTACAAATTGGTACATTCACCTTAAGATATCCAGTGGAACAACCACTTTTCAATTGTACATCTATATCTTTTTTGGGGGGGAGGGTAGGGGGGGGTTAGAAGGATTACTTAATCCTATCCCAGGTATTCCTTAAAGAGGTGGGGTTTCAGGTGTCTCCGGAAGGTGGTGATTGACTCCGCTGTCCTGGCGTCGTGAGGGAGCTTGTTCCACCATTGGGGTGCCAGAGCAGCGAACAGTTTTGACTGGGCTGAGCGGGAACTGTGCTTCCGCAGAGGTAGGGAGGTGAGCAGGCCAGAGGTGGATGAACGCAGTGCCCTTCTTTGGATGTAGGGACTGATCAGAGCCTGAAGGTACGGAGGTGCCGTTCCCCTCACAGCTCCGTTGGCAAGCACCATGGTCTTGTAGCAGATGCGAGCTTCAACTGGAAGACAGTGGAGTGTGTGGAGGAGCGGGGTGACGTGAGAGAACTTGGGAAGGTTGAACACCAGACGGGCTGCAGCGTTCTGGATGAGTTGTAGGGGTTTAATGGCACAGGCAGGGAGCCCCGCCAACAGCGAGTTGCAGTAATCCAGACAGGAGATGACAAGTGCCTGGATTAGGACCTGCGCCTTCCTGTGTGAGGCAGGGTCGTACTCTGCGAATGTTGTAGAACATGAACCTACAGGATCGGGTCACCGCCTTGATGTTAGTGTGTTGTCCAGGGTGTTGTCCAGGGTCACGCCAAGGCTCTTAGCACTCTGGGAGGAGGACACAATGGAGTTGTCAACCGTGATGGCGAGATCATGGAACGGGCAGTCCTTCCCCGGGAGGAAGAGCAGCTCCGTCTTGCCGAGGTTCAGCTTGAGGTGGTGATCCGTCTTCCACACTGATATGTCTGCCAGACATGCAGAGATGCGGTTTGCCACCTGGTTATCAGAAGAGGGAAAGGAGAAGATTAATTGTGTGTCGTCTGCGTAGCAATGATAGGAGAGACCATGTGAGGATATGACAGAGACAAGTGACTTAGTGTATAGCGAGAATAGGAGTGGGCCTAGAACTGAGCCCTGGGGGACACCAGTGGTGAGAGCACGTGGTGCGGCTATGGAACCCTGACCTGTTCACCGGATGTGCTTGCTGCACCCTCGACAACTACTATGATTATTATTATTTGACCATGCTGGTCATTTACGAAAATGTTAACATCTTGACCATGTTCTGTTATAATATCCACCCGGCACAGCCAGAAGAGGACTGGCCACCCCTCATAGCCTGGTTCCTCTCTAGGTTTCTTCCTAGGTTTTTGGCCTTTCTAGGGAGTTTTTCCTAGGGAGTTTTTCCTAGCCACCGTGCTTCTTTCACACGCATTGCTTGCTGTTTGGGGTTTTAGGCTGGGTTTCTGTACAGCACTTTGAGATATCAGCTGATGTACGAAGGGCTATATAAATACATTTGATTTGGTTTGATTTGATTCTTGCCATGCCACCTGGTATGAGCGACCTGTCAGGTAGGACGCAATCCAAGAGTGAGCCGCGCCAGAGATGCCCAACTCGGAGAGGGTGGAGAGGAGGATCTGATGGTTCATAGTATCAAAGGCAGCAGATAGGTCTAGAAGGATGAGAGCAGAGGCGAGAGTGTTAGCTTTAGCAGTGCTGAGAGCCTCTGTGACACAGAAAAGAGCAGTCTCAGTTGAATGACCAGTCTTGAAACCTGACTGATTTGGATCAAGAAGGTCATTCTGAGAGAGATAGCAAGAGAGCTGGCCAAGGACGGCACACTCAAGAGTTTTGGAGAGGAAAGAAAGAAGGGATACTGGTCTGTAGTTGTTGACATCGGAGGGATCGAGTGTTGGTTTTTTGAGAAGGGGTGCAACTCTCGCTCTCTTGAAGACGGAAGGGACGTAGCCAGCGGTCAAGGATGAGTTGATGAACGAGGTGAGGTAAGGGAGAAGGTCTCCGGAAATGGTCTGGAGAAGAGAGGAGGGGATAGGGTCAAGCGGGCAGGTTGTTGGGCGGCCGGCCGTCACAAGTCGCAATATTTCATCTCGAGAGAGAGGGGAGAAAGAGGTCAACGCATAGGGTAGGGCAATGTGAGCAGGACCAGCGGTGTCATTTGACTTAACAAACGAGGATCGGATGTCGTCAACCTTCTTTTCAAAATGGTTGGCAAAGTCGTCCACAGAGAGGGGGGGGGAGGGGGAGGAGGATTCAGGAGGGAGGAGAAGGTGGCAAAGAGCTTCCTAGGGTTAGAGGCAGATGCTTGGAATTTAGAGTGGTAGAAAGTAGCTTTAGCAGCAGAAACAGAGGAAGAAAATGTGGAGAGGAGGGAGTGAAAAGATGCCAGGTCCGCAGGGAGGCTAGTTTTTCTCCATTTCCGCTCGGCTGCCCGGAGCCCTGTTCTGTGAGCTCGCAATGAGTCGTCAAGCCACGGAGCAGGAGGGGAGGACTGAGCCGGCCGGGAGGATAGGGGACATAGAGAGTCAAAGGATGCAGAAAGGGAGGAGAGGAGGGTTGAGGAGGCAGAATCAGGAGATTGGTTGGAGAAGGGACTTATCAAGGCGTCAAGCTCATTGATGAACTCTCCAAGGGAACCTGGAGGGCGATAAATGATAAGGATGTTAAGCTTGACTGGGCTAGTGATTGTGACAGCATGGAATTCAAAGGAGGAGATAGACAGATGGGTCAGGGGAGAAAGAGAGAATGTCCACTTGGGAGAGATGAGGATTCCAGTCCCGCCACCCCGCTGACCAGATGCTCTTGGGGTATGCGAGAACACGTGGTCAGACGAGGAGAGAGCAGTAGGAGTAGCAGTGTTTTCTGTGATAATCCATGTTTCCGTCAAAGAAGTCAAGGGACTGGAGGGTAGCATAGGCTGAGATGAACTCTGCCTTGTTGGCCGCAGACCGGCAGTTCCAGAGGCTGCCGGAGACCTGGAACTCCACGTGGGTTGTGGGCGCTGGGACCACCAGGTTAGAGTGGCAGCGGCCATGCGGTGTGAAGCGTTTGTGTGGCCTGTGCAGAGAGGAGAGAACAGGGATAGACAGACACATAGTTGACAGGCTACAGGAGAGGCTACGCTAATGCAAAGGAGATTGGAATGAAAATTAACTAAACAACTGGGGAAGCGAGAGAGCAGGGCCTCCCTCACTAACCATTCACTGAAACACTCAAATATAACTATTCCAACTTCCACTTAGAAACTATAATTGATGTAAACTACAGTGGTTCAATGTTTCCAGGAATAGGCTCAAACTTAGTTTATTCAGCTAGATAACTTGGTACAGTATTCTTCCATGAAACCCACCCAGTGCACCGTGTCTTATGACGCCGTAGCTAACTAGCATGCTAGCATCCAATAACACACGGTTAGCACTAATACTTGGTTACAACAAACTACCAATGGATCATTCGTGTCCGTGTCCTTTCATAACGCAGAAGTAATTAAACGTTGGCTAGCTAACACAAAGTCAGTCCTGCTAGCTACACAAGTGGACTACACAACTCGAAAGCTTACGTTGCAAAAATCTTATTGACAAAAAATGATACAGTACTGCTAGCTGGTAGCTGGTAGAGTTGGCTAGCTAGCAGTGGCTGCGTTTACCTTTATCTTTGATACAAAGACAACTATGTAGCTAGCTAACATTACACTAACTACTATTTGGGAAGGCCACACACATTTCCTTCACAAACCTCTTGTTAGTAGAAATAAATTGTTTCAGTTGGTAAGCTAATTTCCTGCATTTCAACACATTTTGCCATGGGGCGGAGATACATTTTTACAGTTTTAAAGCTAATTTCCTGTAATTCTACTCATTTTGGCATGTCTTATGTGTGTTCATATGATACCTGAGTGACTCAACAAAATCAATGGGGGTCGAGGTCCCGGGTCACGTAATCCGGCCATGATAACTACAATATTTAGATAGCTGGTTAGCCTAATTTATCTAGAAAACATGGGCTAGTTGGTCAACTGGACATTTTCATCAGGATATAAATAGCTCTCTAAGGCCTGTCAGTGAATGACTTAACAAGAGGAAAACTGCCCTTGCACTACTACATGTCAAAATTGCTCCTTGTGCATTCTACTATTACAACTCTCAACAGCATTAAATTAAAAGCCTGACTGAGTTCTTAAAAATAAAAACAATGAAGTTGGGACTCGCGGTCCTTATTGACCCCGTTCTGTGTCCGGATCCGGACTACGGGCTGCCTGTTGAGTATGGCTGATGTAGATTATCTGATTGAAGAAAAGTGGGGGAAATGGCTGACATGGAGAACTTTCTGTCTCTTATTTCTTGTAGGCCTACAGAGTATATATTTTAAACACCCTCTTTCTCAATTGTTAGAAACTTGGGGAGACTGGGTAGTTTTTCAGGATGAAAAGAAACGGGATGGAGCTAAGCACAGGCAATATCCTAAAGGAAAACCTGCTTCAGTTTGCTTTACATCAGACACTGGGAGAGGAATGTACCTTTTAGCAGAACAATAACCTACAACACAAAGCCAAATCTACACTAGAGTTGCTTACCAAGAAGACAGGGAATGTTCCTTAGTGGTCAAATAACAGTTTTGATTTAAATCTACTTGAAAATCTATAGCAAGACATAAAAATTGCTGTCTAGCCATGAAAAGAATAATGGGCAAATATTGCACAATACAGGTGTGCAAAGCTCTTATGAGACTTACCCAAGAAGACTCATAGCTGTAATCACTGCCAAAGGTGTTTCTAACATGTGAATCCATATCTAATCAAGGTATATTAGTGTTGTTCATTTCTATTCATCTTCCAAAAATTATAGATTTTTTAAAGAGTATTTTGTGTAGATCGTTGACAAAAAATGATAATTAAATCAATTTTAATCCTATTTTGTTACACAATAAAATGTGAAGATATCCAGACTTTCTATAGGCACTGAATGAATTACAGGTAACTGCCAAAATAAAGGAAACACTTGAGTAAATGAGGGATACAAAGTACTGTAGCTATTATCATTTTACTATTGGCTAAATATAATGTAAACAACTTAGTACTTTGACCAACATATATCCCAATCCCAGTATGCACTATACGTATTGCGAGCTTCTAATGGATTACAGGTAGACCTCTGATTAATTTTGTATCATACATTTTGTATCTCGTGCTTTAATGTTACGCTTTGCCCATAAACTTTTCTCTGGCACATTTGCAGGTTCTGAGATACCTTTATTTTTACCTGCGGTGGCCGAACAAATCTTCAAAGACATACAGAAGACATAAGAGAAAACTCTAAGTGAGTTATAGCTTGAAAAAAAAACACTAGTTTACTCATCTGTGAATGTCATGCAAACACATCTCTAGTCGGGTGTGCCAGCCAGCAGATGGCACTGTTGTTATGGCTTTGTTATGACTGACCATTTTGTCTGAGTTTCCTGTTTTTATCACATCTGTTGAGACAACACAGATGTTTGTCTGAAGACAACTCTCATTGGACTGAAGACTGTTCCATTAATTGTATCAGCCAGCCATATTCTCCCTTCAACATTTTGGACATGGATTTAATTCTAACCTATTTTCTGTCATTTCTCTCTTTCCTTTGCACCACTGAGATTTCCTCTGTGTGTAGATTCTGGGAATTCTCTCTCCTTATTACTCTCGCCCCCTCAGATTATCACTCAGCCTGGCTTAGTCATCACCAGTAGACTATATTTGTATCATAGACCAGACTTTGAATAATGGCCTCTGGATCAAAGAGATCAAAATGAACTCCTCCAGTCCAAACCAAATGTTGAACGTCTTTGAAAACATATTTCAAGAAAAGATGACCAAGTGCTGATTTATAACCTGAATCTTTCCTGTGAATATAGTATATACCCTATAGCAGGCTTCCTGAGATTTAAAAATATAAATAATCCTGGCATGCTATTGCACTAGAGGGAGGACTGCAAAAGGCATTGCATGATGTGGGCTAGGGAGAGATAGTAGGCCTAGGCTATGCTATGCCCTTCATGATGTCAGTAGCTACACTCCTCTTCATTGAGGTCAAGCCCTTACTTTCTCCAGAAGCTGTCAGCATACTCCTCTCTTACTGTCTTCATGATAATTAAGGATATAAAAGCAAATTGCGAATTCACTTTTCATTATACTGTCTCTGAGGAATTATTTAAAAATAAGGGCTCCCGAGTGGCGCAGCGGTCTAAGACACTGGATCTCAGTGCAAAAGGCGTCACTGCAGTACCTGGTTCATATCCAGGCTGCATCACATTCAGCCGTGGTTGGGTGTCCCATAGGGCGGCGCACAACTGGCTCAGTGTCGTCCGGGGCAGGCCATCATTCTAAATAAGAATTTGTTTTTAACTGACCTGCCTAATTAAATAAAGGTTACATTTAAAAAAAATAAGATCCTATTTTAGGCCTATAGCTTATTTAAAACCAGATAAAGAAATTATTCTAACTCCATCACTGTTTTTGTGTGTTTTCTTTGCAGTTGCTGATGATCTGCTCATTGCGTGAGTGTTACTGTACCTTTCACCTCTATTTGACCTGGGATTCTTCTCATGGTGTTGCACCAGATCCTTTCTCATCATGGACACACCTTGTTTTACCAATAATCACATTTACCATTCCGGACATCTTTTTTGCCAATCCTACACACGTCACATTTAAGGTCACTAAAAATAGTTTGGAACACTCCACGGCAATCAAAATACACCACAACACAATAGTCATAGCTTTTTGTAGGGGTGATCCTTCTAAAAACTCTCACGTCACTGAAACTGAGTGAGTGTGTTTTATTGGGGAAACCGGTGGGAGTGAGTGGCCTTTTGTGGCCTGTGCTTCCCACAGTGAGAGTGAGATGCCGTCACTGCCACCTAAACAGACATAAACCTCCCGTATTGGTTGGCTGGTTAGTGAGGCATTTCCTGATGTAGTGGGTGCTGTGGCCATAGTTGTGGCTGGGTCACATCCTGTCCTGTGTTTTGTTAATCCTGAAGGGTAATTTGCCTGCTTTAGCACTTCTCTTCAGTCCTTCATTACCTGAATTTACTTAGCTAATTAGCTGAGTGTGTTAGGAATAATGCCATCAGGCTTACTGTCTCAGTTGCTCTCTTACTCAGGTGTTTGTTTAAATGAAAGTATTTTCTCCATTAAAAGAGCTAGTCTTAATATGGGTCCCTTTCCCTGCCTGTCCCCTGTCCCTGTCTCTCTCCCAGGATAAGGTTTGTGTTTGGCTCCTGTGCCCTGCAGGCCCAGGACCTGGTGGACCAGCGCTCTGTCACCTGTGTCTCATCCTCCAGTGGACGGACAGCATATCAGGTGAACATCTGCTACCCACTTTGTAATAGGGTTTAACACTGGTGACCGGTATCCCGAGATATCCCGACGGGTACCGTGGACTTACAGTCATTTCCAAAAGTATTAGCACCCTTGATAAAGACGAACATAAAAGACTGTATAAAATAAATAATACGAACGCAGCTATATTGTATGCAGAAAAATAGAAAATTAGATTATTTTATACCGATACAGTTGCTCAGAGAAAGAGAATATTGTTGAACAAGTACAAAATTATTGTCTTCCATAAAGATTCTTATAAATAAAATTGCATTTATAAATTCATCTAATTTTAAGAAACTGTATTGCGTCCTGTGTCACTGATGTATAAAAATGAGGTAACACGTATGTAAAATACATTTTTAATTTATCCCCATGGGGAAAGGCAAAGAACTCACAAATAGAAATAGACAAATGGTTGTTGACCTTAAATCAGGCAATGTGTACAAAACAATAGCTAAAAATGTAAATATACACAGCCTAGATGTGTGTTGGGTCATTGTCCTGTTGAAAAACAAATGATAGTCCCACTAAGCGCAACCCAGATGAGATGGTTTATCGCTGCAGAATGCTGTCGTAGCCATGCTGGTAAAGTGTGCCTTGAATTCTAAATAAATTACCGACAGTGTCACCAGCAAAACACCCCCACACCATCACACCTCCTCCTCCATGCTTCACTTTAGTAGTGGTTTCTTTGCAGCAATTCAACCATGATGGCCTGATTCACGTAGTCTCCTCTGAACAGTTGATGTTGAGATGTGTCTGTTACTTGAACTCTGTGAAGCATTTATTTGGGCTGCAATTTCTGAGGTGCAGTTAACTCTAATGAACTTATCCTCTGCAGCAGAGGCAACTGGGTCTTACTTTCCTGTGGCGGTCCTCATAGGAGCCAGTTTCATCATAGCGCTTGATGGTTTTTGCGACTGCACTTGAAGAAACTTTCAAAGTTCTTGAAATTTTCAGGATTGACTGACCTTCATGTCTTAAAGTAACGATAGACTGTCGTTAGACTTCTCTTTGCTTATTTGATCTGTTCTTGCCATAATATGGACTTGGGGTTTTACCAAATAGGACTATCTTCTGTATACCAACCCTACCTTGTCACAACACAACTGATTGGCTCACACACATTAAGAAGGAAATAAATTCCCCAAATTAACTTTTAATAAGGCACACAATTCGAGCTTCTACTTCTAAAAATTCACCTTTCCAGAAACAAGTCTCTCACTGTTGCCGCTTGCTATAGACCTCCCTATGCCCCCAGCTGTGCCCTCGATACCATATGTGAATTGATTGCCCCCCACCTATCTTCTGAGCTCATGCTACTAGGTGACCTAAACTGGGACATGCTTAACACCCCGGCCATCCTACAATCTAAGTTTGATGCCCTCAATCTCACACAAATTATCAATGAACCTACCAGGTACAACCCCAAATCCGTAAACACGGGCACCCTCATAGATGTCATCCTAACTAACTCGCCCCCTAAATACACCTCTGCTGTTTTCAATCAAGATCTCAGCAATCACTGCCTCATTGCCTGCATTCGTAATGGTTCTGCGACCAAACGACCACCCCTCATCACTGTCAAACGCTCCCTAAAACACTTCTGCGAGCAGGCCTTTCTAATCGACCTGGCCGGGGTATCCTGGAATGACATTGACCTCATCCCGTCAGTAGATGATGCCTGGCTATTCTTTAAAAATGTAGAAAATAGTACAATTCAAAGAAAACCCTTGAATGAGTAGGTGTGTCCAAACTTTTGACTGGTACTGTGTGTGATCGTATACAAATGTAAGCAAGGTTTGAAAGGATTATGTTTTAGTCAAATATATCTGGTCTACAAATTATTTGTAATTATGTTCTGGCCTCCTGACCATCCCCTCAAGAAAAAACCATCCCATGGCTAGTTGATGATCCCTGGTCTAGAGCTTGCTAAATGGCATTGACACTTGGATTGGAATCAGGTGCTATGGTGATATAAGACACAAATATAAGTATTTGACCACACACACCAGCGGTGGGTTTGGCATCAAAGATGGATGCATGTGCAGAAATGATCCTCATACCTACTGTAAAATATGGTGATGGGTATTTGATGTTATGGGGTTGTTTTGCTTCCACTAGTCCTGAGGCCCATGCTAAGGTCAATGGCATCATGAACTCCACCAAGTACAAGGACATTTTAGCCAAAACCTGGTTACCTGGGGGCTGAAACTTGGCTACAAGTCAATCTTCCAGCAAGACAATGAACTCAAGCACACATCAAAGTCCACAAATAAATGGTTAATTGACCACAAAATCAACATTTTACAATGGCCATCTCAGTCTCCAGACTTGAACCCCATTGACAACCTGTGGTTTGGATTGAAGAGGACAGTCCATAAGCGCAGACTGAAGGATATCAAGGATCTGGAAAGATTCTATATGGAGGAATGATTCCAATGTGTTCTCCAATCTCATAAAATATTATAGAAAAAGGCTCAGTGCCATTGGCTTCATTCATAAATTAGGCCAGTCGTCCCAATGCTAGCAGCATACTATTAGGCTACTCAGCGTAAAGTCTCCAATAGAAAACATCACTTGCATGGCGTCTATAAATTGAGTTGCTGACTATCATGTGTAAGCCTAGCCTACATGAAACCTCTAGGCTACAAGGTATAATTTTCCTCCTTAACTAGCTTCAATGGCGAGAAGGTGGAAAAGAACGGGGAAAAAATGCATACTTTCTTTATGGAACAACACCATTTCCCTCCACCATTTTTGTATTTTCTGACAATTTAGGATGTTGCACACCACGTTCAGCCAAGGATGTGCAACATCCTAAATTGCACGAAAATGAAAGGAAAATTAATAGCTAGGTCTTGAAAATGTTGACCATCTTTGAGCAGCTTTTATCTTCCCAACACTTTACATCAATGCCAGGACTCCCACATAAGGACTATGCTTTATTACTGCTGTGTTTATTCTCATGGAAAACCACCTAATCCATAACCGTTCCCTACAGTCCCAGACTCCCTGTAGGTCATGTTGTCTTGGCTGATAGCAGGGCCTGTCCAGTACAGTCAGTGTAGTTCAGTTGTGGTCATTGTGACTTAAGTTTCCTGTAAATGCCTACGACTGCTTTTATATAATGGGACAGAAAAAACACAATGAGGCTAAATACAGACAGTGGTTTCTGTTACTTTAGGAGAAATTGTTTTATCCCCTTTCCCTCAAGGTTTTGGTGACCTCTGTGGTCAAATGATGTGATGTTTATTCGAAATGATTAAGCTATAATATGATGTGGTTCCGGGCACAAATTTAGTTCAACATTTCAATAGAAATGTAACTATTTTTAATGATGTGATTAAAACATATGAGAGTGAAAAGAAAGCACAAATCCTATCACGCAGACAAAGTGTTGGAAAGCCTAAAAAGAAACAAGAAGATAAGTCTTCCAATCACACCATTTACAACATATAGTCAGGTCCAAAATTATTTGATTCCTTGATAAAGATGAGCCAAAAGACTGTATAAAATAAATAATACAAATACTGAGCTATATTGTATTCCCCCCAAAATGTAAAAATAATATTATTTTACAACAATAACATTTCTCAGAATCTCAAAAGTATAGGGGTCAGATTATTGTATCCCCTATTTTCATTACTTTTCCTTACTTAAGACACATTCTAAAATGTTTTATGAGTTGGAGAACACATTGGGCGAGATCTCAGAACATTCCTCCATACAGGATCTTTCCAGAACCTTGATATCCTTCATCTGCGCTTATAGACTGCCCTCTTCAATTCAAACCACCAGTGGAAGCAAAATAGCCCCATAACATCAAAGATCCAGCACCATGTTTTACAGTAAGGATGAGGTATTTTCTGCATATGCGTTGTTCTTTCGAAGGCCAAACCCACCACTGGTGTGCTTCGCCAAAGACCTCTATTTTCGTGTCATATGACCATAAGCACCGGTTCAATCCAAGTGCCATTGTAGGCGGATCTATGGTCAGATGTTAAGGGGCTATTTTGCTTCTACTGGTTGAACCCCATTGAAAACCTGTGGTTTGAATTGAAGAGGGCAGTCCATAAGCGAAGACGAAGGATATCAAGGATCTGGAAAGATTCTGCACAGCATCAGTGAGCTGTGCTCTCTTTCAATATATTTGGAGTAACTCATTACCGTGGCTTTGTTGTTCTTTAAAAACATAAACCCCCAAAATCATGTCATTTCTCTTAGATAACTTTTTCTCCTCCTGTCTTTTCCTTTTTGACCACTAATCTTTAGGGAGGATGTGATATGAGAGCAAATGTCACCTAGCTATTGTTTTCAATCTACCCCTCCCCTGGACCTTTCTGTCCACAGAGAAAAGGAGGTAATTCAGAAGTATTGGGACACATCCCAAGGGAGGAAGTGCGTAAATGTGTGGGTGTTTGCGTTTGGGATAACCTGATCTTCATTTAGGTTAGGGTGCCTTGTTTTGTGGTCTGAGGGGGAGGGTACACCATATTTGGGCAGTTGAGATTCAAGGTTTCCTCTGATTCAGTATTGGAAGACCTTTTGTTTCTCTCCTCCCCTGAATTCTTAGCCAGGAGGAAATACTTTGTCCTTCTCTGAATTTAATTGAACTTTGGTCTCCAGGGGATTTTAATCAACATGTCAATTACATTATAATGGGCAATACAACAATGCAACCTGGGGCAACTGTCCAAGTGGCACAACATTGAATGTCATGGTGGTGGAGGATTGCCACAGCACCTGCATCCTATTTTTCTTCCATTTGGCAACCCTCCAAATGAAAACCAGGGCTATTGACAGTGCATATTGTTTTATTTTAAAAAAGTGTATGTTTTATGTTCCCTAGATCCCTAGACAGACAGACAGAAGCCTACAGCCCAGTGTCTGTATTACCTTGTCTGTCACACCCTGATCTGTTTCACCTGCTTTTGTGCTTGTCTCCACTCCCCTCCAGGTGTTGCCAATCTTTCCATTATCCCGTGTATTTATACCTGTGTTCTCTGTTTGTCTGTTGTCAGTTCATATTGTCTTGTCAGGTCTTTCCTGCGGTCTTTCCTGCGGTCTTTCCTGCGGTCTTGTTTCTCTAGTTCTGTTTCTCTAGTTCTGTTTCCTAGTTTTTCCCGGTTCTGACCATTCTGCCTGCCCTGACCCTGAGCCTGTCTGCCGTCCTGTACCTGCCTGACTCTGACCTGATTACGAACCTCTGCCTGCCCTGACCCTGAGCCTGCCTGCCTGCCGTCCTGTACCCTTTGCCTGCCCAGTGTTTCTAATAAATCATCTGAGAACTGTTCTATCCGCCTCCTGTGTCTGCATCTGGGTCATATCCTAAGTCGTGATATTGTCAGCCCTGGCTAAAGGCTCCTATAGTTCTAGTGTGGGATACTAACTGATAGTAGCCATGTTGCCTCTCTCATGAGTTTGTTTTACATAAACAAGAGGTTGATAAATGGGACTCCTGCTTTCCCTTCTCCTCTTCTTCTCTTCTGCTATCCCTTCTCATTTCCCAGTGTTCAGTTACACAGATGGTAGTTAGTTATGCTTGCCAAGATATCTTGTAGTAGTGGTCTAGAGTTTTATCTATAATTGTAAATCATTGTTAAAAACCTGCCCTACTCTCTGTGTGCCACGCTCATAACCAGGATGTAACCCATGGAGTTACAGATAATTATCTCTACCTGATTGTTCTGTATCATGACTACAAATATCACCTTTCTGCCTGTGAAGGACACAATACGCTCCTCACCCCAATACCCGAGGACACATGATGAATGAATCTGTTTGATTGATTGCACATTGCTTCCACAGTGTTGGACTGATTTACAATACACTATTATGACATTTAGCACCACTTATGGAATACATTAATTCAAGAATACATTTGTGAGACAAGTGTGAGTATTTCTGTCCAAAATCATTGAAAAATAGGCTAGGGGACCTTATGTAGGCTGTTGGGTGGACAGATGTTAGCAGGCGTACTCTGCCCCGTCTTTTACGAAAACATTTTACAGAAGGATTCCAGGAGCATTATTTAGGGTAAATCTGTCAGCAGCATCATGTAGGTGTCTGGCCACTGTCATCTCACCAACCCACGTGTCTGACTCTGTCCAGCAGCTCAATGCTTTTATGAGGTCAGAAACTTTAGTGTCTGAAACCATGACACAGCTACTTGGACGTCACTTCTGAGGAGAAGCTTGCAATAACACCTACTCAGTCGGAAGAGCTTAGCCTAATACTTTAACCCTCTTTTGCTATGTACTTTGTAGCTCTGGGCTAGGGAGAGGAGTCAGTCTGGGACTTGTTGCTCTGGTCTTAGTTTTATTATTGTGTCTGCTGTGAAACTAATGAATAAGCTGGCCATTTCCCTGCTCATGGCTTGCTACTGTTTGTTTGCTACATTGGCTCATCCATAACTTTAGGTGACCTTTTCAGTGAGAATATGAGGTTGTGCACTGGTTGACAGTTGTGACCCATTGGTTGTGACAGGGCACAGAGAATCAGGGAAACGTTTTTGGCAGAATAGCAACATGCTCTTTTGAAGCAGCTTTTCAAAGGGCATAATTCTTGGAAAGCAATTTTTTTATGCTGTAATTTCTGCAAAAAAAATTGTTGACATCCTGTATCATTAAGTATCCGACCTTGTAGGTATCAGGTATCAAGGTAAGACCCAGATGCAGACTGTCGAAGTAAAAATGTTTATTGTAGCAACAGGGGTAGGCAAAGACAGGTCAAGGCAGGCAGGGGTCGATAATCCAGAGTATGAGCAAAGTGTCAGGACGGCCGGCAGTCTCAGGGTAGGCAGAGGTCGGTAATCCAGAGGGGAGCAGAGGTACCGATCAGCATGCAGGCTCAGGGACAGGCAGAGTGGTCAGGCAGGCGGGCTCAGAGTCAGGACAGGCAAGGGTCAAAACCGGGAGGACAAGAAAAGAGAGACTGGGAAAATGCAGGAGCTGAGACACAAACCGCTGGTTGACGCAAACAAACAAGACGAACTGGCAACAGAC
This sequence comes from Salmo trutta, assembly GCF_901001165.1. Taxonomy (NCBI): domain Eukaryota; kingdom Metazoa; phylum Chordata; class Actinopteri; order Salmoniformes; family Salmonidae; genus Salmo; species Salmo trutta. The sequence continues at coordinate 29,842,485 of NC_042975.1, forward strand.
AAACAGAAACCACAGGTATAAATACACAGGGGATAATGGAATCCCTAAAGATTGGAAAGCTGCCGCAGTCATCCCCCTCTTCAAAGGGGGTGACACTCAAGACCCAAACTGTTATAGACCTATATCCATCCTGCCCTGCCTTTCTAAAGTCTTCGAAAGCCAAGTTAATAAACAGAACACTGACCATTTCGAATCACACCGTACCTTCTCCGCTTTGCAATCCAGTTTCCGAGCTGGTCACGGATGCACCTCAGCCACGCTCAAGGTACTAAATGATATCATAACTGCCATCGATAAAAGACAGTACTGTGCAGCCGTCTTCATCGACCTGGCCAAGGCTTTCGACTCTGTCAATCACCGTATTCTTATCGGCAGACTCAACAGCCTTGGTTTCTCAAATGATTGCCTCGCCTGGTTCACCAACTACTTCTCAGACAGAGTTCAGTGTGTCAAATTGGAGGGCCTGTTGTCCGGACCCCTGGCAGTCTCTATGGAGGTACCACAGGGTTCAATTATTGGGCCAACTCTTTTCTCTGTATAAATCAATGATGTCGCTCTTGCTGCTGGTGAATCTCTGATCCACCTCTACGCAGACGACACCATTCTGTATACTTCTGGCCCTTCTTTGGACACTGTGTTAACAACCCTCCAGACGAGCTTCAATGCCATACAACTCTCCTTCCGTGGTCTCCAACTGCTCCTAAATACAAGTAAAACTAAATGCATGCTCTTCAACCGATCGCTGCCTGCACCTGCCCGCCTGTCCAGCATCACTTCTCTGTACGGTTCTGACTTATAATTTGTGGACAACTACAAATACCTAGGTGTCTGGTTATACTGTAAACTCTCCTTCCAGACTCACATCAATCATCTCCAATCCAAAGTTAAATCTAGAATTGGCTTCCTATTTCGCAACAAAGCATCATTCACTCATGCTGCCAAACATACCCTCGTAAAACTGACCATCCTACCAATTCTCGACTTCGGCGATGTCATTTACAAAATAGCCTCCAATACCCTACTCAACAAGCTGGATGCAGTCTATCACAGTGCCATCCGTTTTGTCACCAAAGCCCCATATACTACCCACCACTGCGACCTGTTCGCTCTCGTTGGCTGGCCTTCGCTTCATAATTGTCGCCAAACACATTGGCTCCAGGTCATCTACAAGACCCTGCTACGTAAAGTCCACCCTTATCTCCGCTCACTGGTCACCATAGCAGCACCCACCTGTAGCACGCACGCTCCAGCAGGTATATCTCTCTGCCAACTCCTCCTTTGGTCGTCTCTCCTTCCAGTTCTCTGCTGCCAATGACTGGAACGAACTACAAAAATCTCTGAAACTGGAAACACTTATCTCCCTCACTAGCTTAAGCACCAGCTATCAGAGCAGCTCCCAGATCACTGCACCTGTACATAGCCCATCTATAATTTAGCCCAAACTACTACCTCTTCCCCTACTGTATTTATTTATTTTATTTATTTTGCTCCTTTGCACCATATTATTTATATTTTAACTTTGAACATTCTTCAAATAACAAATCTACCATTCCAGTGTTTTACTTGCTATACTTTATTTACTTTGCCACCATGGCCTTTTTTGCCTTTACCTCCCTTATCTCACATCATTTGCTCACATTGTATATAGTCTTATTTTTTTCTACTGTATCATTGATTGTATGTTGTTTTACTCCATGTATAACTCTGTGTTTTTGTATGTTGTCGAACTGCTTTGCTTTATCTTGGCCAGGTCGCAATTGTAAATGAGAACTTGTTCTCAACTTGCCTACCTGGTTAAATAAAGGTGAAATAAAAAAATAAAAAAATAAATAAACAAATTTGCACACACTGTATATAGACTTTCTTTTTTTCTATTGTGTTATTGACTGTACTCTTGTTTATTCCATGTGTAACTCTGTGTTGTTGTTTGTGTCGCACTGCTTTGCTTTATCTTGGCCAGGTCACAGTTGTCAATGAGAACTTGATCTCAACTAGCCTACCTGGTTAAATAAAGGTGAAATAAAATAAATACATTTAAAAAATGGGGAAGATGGGCAACACCTGGAGAGAGGTGGAGAAAATCACAAAAACTGGTGAAACAGATCAGAGTGTGACAGTAGGTGGGTCTTAAATCCCAAATGTTTAAGACCCACCGACAAGGTCAGATACATAAATCTGTCAGCAGCATCATGTAGGTGTCTGGCCACTGTCATCTCACCAACCCACGCGTCTGACTCTATCCAGCAGCTCAATGCTTTTATGAGGTCAGAAACTTTAGACCCTGGATTTAGTGTCTGGAACCATGACACAGCCACTTGGACGTCACTTCTGAGGAGAAGCTTGCAATAACACCTACCTTACTCAGTCTGATGAGCTTGGCATAATGCTACTTTGTAGCTCTGGGCTAGGAAGAGGAGCCACTCAGGGACTTGTTGCTCTGGTCTTTGATTTATTATTATGCCTGCTGGGAAACTAATGAATAAGCTGGCCTTTCCCTGCTCATAGGTTGCTACTCTTTGTTTGCCACATTGGCTCATCCATAACTTTAGGTGACCTTTTGGCCACAGCATTGGGACTTAGTACATATATGTTTAGCTCTCTGCAGTTGCCTTCTCTTTGTATGGATTAGACCTGATATGGGTAGCAACACCAGCCCTGTTTTGGTGAGTGAGATTGACATGTCGACTGTAACTAAGCCAAGACTACACTGTTTCTTAACAAGGGGAATCCATATTTTTGACCATAACACAACCATTTTTTAGGTTTTGCTACAATAAATTATATTGAAGAAGTGTTTTAACACTCAGAGCACCGGAATTCCATAACTCAGCATTTCCCAAACCCGGTACTCGGGACCCCAAGGGGTGCACCTTTTGGTTTTTGCACTAACACTACACAGCTGATTCAAATGATCAACGTTTGATGATTAGTTGATTATTTGAATCAGCTGTGTAATTCTAAGGCCAAAACCAAAAAGTGCACCTCTTGGGGTCCCGAGGACCGAGTTTGGGAAACCCTGTCATAACTATAAAGGCCATGATGGTCATTCTGACCATTTCTATTTAAATTGTATAAATATTGCTAAATGAATACATTTAAACTCAGCAAAAAAAGAAAAGTCCCTTTTTTCAGGACCCTGTCTTTCAAAGATAATTAGTAAAAATCCAAATAACAGAGCTTCATTGTAAAGGGTTTAAACACTGATTCCCATGCTTGTTCAAGGAACCATAAACAATTAATGAACATGCACGTGTGGAACTGTCGTTAAGCCACTAACAGCTTACAGACGGTAGGCAATTAAGGTCCCAGTTATGAAAACTTAGGACAGTAAAGAGGATTTCTATTGACTCTGAAAAACCCCAAAAGAAAGATGCCCAGGGTCCCTGCAAGGAGGCATGAGGACTGCAGATGTGGCCAGGGCAATTAATTGCAATGTCCGTACTGTGAGACACCTAAGACAGCGCTACATCGAGACAGGACTGACAGCTGATCGTCCTTGCAGTGGCAGACCACGTGTAAAAACACCTGCACAGGATTGGTACATACGAACATCACACCTGCGGGACAGGTATAGGATGGCAACAACAACTGCCCAGGTTACACCAGGAACACACAATCCCTCCATTAGTGCTCAGACTGTCCGCAATAGGCTGAGAGAGGCTGGACTGAGGGCTTGTAGGCCTGTTGTAAGGCAGGTCCTCACCAGACATCACCGGCAACAACGTCACCTATGGGCACAAACCCACCGTCGCTGGACCAGACAGGACTGGGAAAATGTGTTCTTCACTGACGAGTCGAGGTTTTGTCTCACCAGGGGTGATGGTCGAATTCGCGTTTATCGTCGAAGGAATGAGTGTTATACCGAGGCCTGTACTCTGGAGCGGGATTGATTTGGAGGTGGAGGGTACGTCATGGTCTAGGGCAGTGCGTCATCGGACTGAGCTTGTTGTCATTGCAGGCAATCTCAACACTGTGCGTTACAGAGAAGACATCCTCCTCCCTCATGTTGTACCCTTCCTGCAGGCTCATCCTGACATGACCCTCCAGCATGACAATGCCACCAGCCATGCTGCTCGTTCTGTGCGTGATTTCTTGCAAGACAGTAATGTCAGTGTTCTGCCATGGCCAGCGAAGAGCCCGGATCTCGATCCCATTGAGCACATCTGGGACCTGTTGGATCGGAGGATGAGGGCTAGGGCCATTCCTCCCAGAAATGTCCGGGAACTTGCAGGTGCCTTGTTGGAAGAGTGGGGTAACATCTCACAGCAAGAACTGGCAAATCTGGTGCCGTCCATGAGGAGGAGATGCACTGCAGTACTTAATGCAGCTGGTGGCCACACCAGATACTGACTGTTACTTTTGATTTTGACCCCCCCTTTGTTCAGGGACACATTATTCAATTTCTGTTAGTCACATGTCTGTGGAACTTGTTCAGTTTATGTCTCAGTTGTTGAATCTTGTTATGTTCATGCAAATATTTAAACGTTAAGTTTGCTGAAAATAAACGCAATTGACAGTGAGAGGACATTTCATTTATTGCTGAGTTTATTATGTTAAAAGAAACCTCAGGACACCAAATGCAAATTGAATCAGTTGGAAAATGTATTGATTGATCCAGAAGTGCATAGAATTTAAATACTAAAATAATTATTGTGTATTTTCTGACTGTAAGACAACAGTTGCCTACCCAGTTTGCCTGTCCAAACTACACCTAAACTATATTGAAACTAATTTCACACATATAATAAAAGATGTGGCCTAAGGACAAGATTAAATTGACAATAGTCTAATGGGTGACAATATTATCAATTGTCAATTATACGATGGGTCGATCTAATCCTGGATGCTGATTGGTTAATGCCTATTTACTCTGTTCCATCTCACTGCGCAATCCACTGTCTCATCAGCCCAGGCAGGCAATTTATAAAATGTATCTCTACTATAAAAAGCATCTAGACATTATCTTCCATTTCTTTTAGACTAGCATTTGGTTTTCAATTGTGGAGATTTGTATTAACCTTGGTGTCTGTTTCTCCGATATTCGCCACATTGTTTCAATATTGAAATATTGAAAACGTGTCGGGAGTTTGGACAAGACAGACAGGCAAACAGTTTTTATCAGCCAGTTGAAATTATGAATCAGCTGGCATCATTTTTATGGACAAAGAAATGTCAATAGAAAACAGGTAAAACGAAATGAAATGTAGCTACTTTGCTGTTATTCTGGCTTCACCGTTTGACTGTAAATTAGCAGTAGTTGGCTAGCTAGCAAGGGGTAAGAATGTTGCCAGCCAGTATGGCAATGGAACATTTAGAACGAACAACTGGGTCGCGTCCATAGATACAGAACAAAAATGCTTAACGACTGGGTCGCATCTCTGGCAACCGAACCACCAGCCGGCTTGGGTAGCAAGGACTATATCTCGTGGAAGGATAAAATAGTATGAATAAATTCAGCAGAATAACTTTTTTAATGAAAATATATCAATCATTATTTGAATATGTTGGTAACTTGTTGTATAAAAGTGATAATGCCCTCAAAGCCGGTGTTTGAAGGATATATTGGCACGGTTTGCCGGCCCTCGGATTTGTCTCGGGCCTAACAACACCCGTGCCAATATACACCCATGCATTATCACTTAAATAGAGAATGAAGAAACGGATGACCTGCGTAGCGTGCATTGACAAAGAAGCAAGGAGCTTACCAAATAGCACTTCTTCCATATCATCCTACAGAGGTCCATGCAAGCCAGACATAATAAACCTATTTTTGCCAAACAACTGTACACATTGCACATGGTCTCTGTTTCAAAATATAACTTTTCCGAACAATGACCGTAACTTAATGCATTCCTCATGTGAGTAGGCTAATGGTGACAATCCGCAATAGCCATTTGGGATATTCCATTATATTCTTACTGTAAAATATATGTGTGTTGACTGTGGCAAGGCAGGGCAGGGCCTGTGATGTCTGCTAAACGAGCAAGCTGATTTCATTGATATGGTGCAGCGATAGCCTTGGGTACTAAGCACAGATAAATACAACTTAAAACATGCTATTCTGTTCTTTTCAAATTAATGGCCTTGTATCATGTTTTTCATGACCTACTTACAATTGAAGTCGGAAGTTTACATATACATTAGCCAAATACATTTAAACTCAGTTTATCACAATTCCTGACATATAATCCTAGTAAAAATGCCCTGTTTTAGGTCAGTTAGGATCACCACTTTATTTTAAGAATATGAAATGTCAGAATAATAGTACAGAGAATTATTTATTTCAGCTTTTATTTCTTTCATCACATTCCCAGTGGGTCAGAAGTTTACATACACTTAATTAGTATTTGGTAGCATTGCCTTTAAATTGTTTAACTTGGGTCAAACGTTTCGGATAGCCTTCCACAAGCTTCCCACAATAAATTGGGTGAATTTTGGCCCATTCCTCCTGACAGAGCTGGTGCAACTGAGTTAGGTTTGTAGGCCTCCTTGCTCGCACACGCTTTTTCAGTTCTGTCCACACATTTTCTATGGGATTGAGGTCAGGGCTTTGTGATGGCCACTCCAATACCTTAATTTTGTTGTCCTTAAGCCATTTTGCCACAACTTTGGAAGTATGCTTGGGGTCATTGTCCATTTGGAAGACCCATTTGCAAACAAGCTTGAACTTCCTGACTGATGTCTTGAGATGTTGCTTCAATATATCCATATATTCTCCCCCCTCATGATGCCATCTATTTTGTGAAGTGCACCAGTCCCTCCTGCAGCAAAGCACCCCCACACCATGATGCTGCCACCCCCGTGCTTCACGGTTGGGATGGTGTTCTTCGGCTTGCAAGCGTACCCCTTTTTCCTCCAAACATAACGATGGTCATTATGGCCAAACAGTTCTATTTTTGTTTCATCAGACCAGAGGACATTTCTCCAAAAAGTGTGATCTTTGTCTCCATGTGCAGTTGCAAAGCGTAGTCTGGCTTTTTTATGGCAGTTTTGGAGCAGTGACTTCTTCCTTGCTGAACGACCTTTCAGGTTATGTCGATATAGGACTCATTTTACTGTGGATATAGATACTTTTGCACCTGTTTTCCTCCAGCATCTTCACAAGGTCCTTTGCTGTTGTTCTGGAACTGATTTTCACTTTTCACACCAAAGTATGTTAATCTCTAGGAGACAGAACATGTCTCCTTCCAGAGCGGTATGACGGCTGCTTAGTCCCATGGTGTTTATACTTGCGTACTGTTGTTTGTACAGATGAACGTGATACCTTCAGGCATTTGGAAATTGCTCCCAAAGATGAACCAGACTTGTGGAGGTCTACAATTTGTTTTCTGAGGTCTTGGCTGATTTATTTTGATTTCCCCATGATGTCAAGCAAAGAGGCACTGAGTTTGAAGGTAGCCCTTGAAATACATCCACAGGTACACCTCCAATTGGTCAAATGATGTAAATTAGCCTATCAGAAGCTTCTAAAGCCATTACATTCTTTTCTACAATTTTCCAAGCTTTTTAAAGGCACAGTCAACTTAGTGTATGGAAACTTCTGACTGTAACGCCCTGGCCATAGAGAGAGGTTTTTTGTTCTTTATTTTGGTTAGGCCAGGGTGTTACATGGGTGGGCATTCTATGTTCCTTTTTCTATGTTTTTATATTTCTTTGTTTTGGGCCGAGTAGGGTTCTAATCAGAGGCAGCTGTCTATCGTTGTCTCTGATTAGGAATCATACTTAGGCAGCCTTTTCCCACCTGTGCTTTGTGGGATCTTGTGTTTGTGTAGCTGCCTGTGAGCAGCCCAGAATGTAACGCTTCGTCTGTATTGTTTTGGTGAGTTTTCTTATTTATTAAACATGTGGAACTCTAAGCACGCTGCGCCTTGGTCTACTCCTTTAGATGATCTTGACACTGACCCACTGAAATTGTGATACAATGAATTCTAAGTGAAATAATCGGTCTGTAAACAATTGTTGGAAAAATTACTTGTGTCAAGCACAAAGTAGATGTCCTAACCGACTTGCCAAAACTATAGTTTGTTAACAAGAAATTTGTGTAGTGGTTGAAAAAGCGAGTTTTCATGTCTCCAACCTAAGTGTATGTAAACTTCTGACTTCAACTGTAAATGAAATATGAATGGATTTCTTTGTGATTGTGTACATTAACACTGGAAAGACGGACAGCATCATAATGACTCAAAACTAATTTCAATGTTTAATTACACTGGCATTTTTAAAGTCATGTCATTCTTGACTTTTCCTAAATAAGCCTATATAACACATTGTCATTGTTAGAATGTTAATATCACAAACAACTGGAGTTAGAACCAGTTTTAGGAGGGCATGTAATGGTTTTCACCAGCCTGCTCCTTCTCTGATAGTTGAATGTGCCATGCCCAGTTGATAATCACCCCGATAACTGCCTCGAACCTAAACTATACCAAAACGAATTTCACACAACAGATTCAATAAATGAAGTATAGTATGATGTGGGAAAATGTTGATGAGTGAAGGGAAGTGAAATGATGCAGAATTATGTAATCACCAATTGTGAATGAAGAACAGGGCGGGACATTTTATTGTATTAATCTATTCTAATTATAATCTCAAAACGGTGTAGTCTTTATTAGTCCACCGACTCAGTCGGTGGACTGATATAGACTAGTTTTCACTACACCTACTTGGAGTAGTCAGGGCCGGATTAAAGGAAAACTCCACCCAAAAACTATTTTGGTATTTGTTTCGTTAGTCCATTGTGGATATAGACCCAAATGTTTTGCATGTCAGCAATCAAGTTTAACATATGTAACTTTTGAAATACAGAAATATGGCTGTATGAGGCATTTACATGGCCGTATGATGCTGAGTCTTTTTTAATACCACACAAATTACCGAAATGAGTGGCTACTCTGACTGACAAACTGAGATCAATCTGGTCTTGAATTCAAACCAACAGTAGCCCAGGCCATTGAAGTGACACACAGACTGTACAATATTAACAGGAAAACATATACAGTATACACAGTAGCAGACAAAAGTTTACACACCTACTCATTCAAGGGTTATTCTTTATTTTTACTATTTTCTACAATATAGAATAATAGTGAAGATGTCAAAACTATGAAATAACACATATGGATTCATGTAGTAACCAAAAAAGTGCAGTGTGCAAAGCTGTCATTAAGGCAAAGGGTGGCTACTTTGAAGAATCTCAAATGTATTTAGTTTTGTTTAACACTTTTGGTTACTACATGATTCCATGTGTTATTTCATAGTTTTAATGTCTTCACTATCATTCTACAATGTAGAAAATAGTAAAAATAAAGAAACTGGTACTGTTTATAAAATAAAGAAACTTGACTGGTACTGTTTATCATAGACTACAATAGGCTACTAAATATAATTTCCAATGGCACACTGACTTACCTAAAGATGAAGCCATAAGCTTCTCATGGTGATGGCCGTTGAGCTTGTCATGCCAATAGCCTATCTCCAGACGAGCTACTTTGAAAAACAGTGCTGTTGTTTGCAAAAAAATTAGGATCTGTTAAGAAAATAAATTATATTGTTTCTACAGACAGATTAGTCTCCTCTATTCAGCAGTAGCCACTTGCTTTCAAACTGTATATTGAAATCTGCAAAAGGCAAACCGACAGCCGCAACCAACCATGGAAATATAATCCCAGTCCTGACTCCCATTAAAGTCAGGACTGACAACCATTGCTTGTGTACCCATGAGTTTCACAGTCAAATTGCCAGGGTAAGAGGTTACAAAACCCTTCTTTGGATTATGTCTATGGCCACAATGCAACAAGCTGCATATTTATCAGGTATGAAGGTAAGACCCAGATGCAGACAATATTGAATTAACAATGGTTTAATAATCCAACAGGGGCAGACAATAGACAGGTGAAAGCAGGCTGAGGTCAATAATCCCAGAGGTGGGGCAAAGGTACAGGTAAGCAGGCAGGGTCAGTCAGGACAGGCAAGGGTCAAAACCAGGAGGGTGAGAAAAAGAGACTGGGAAAAGCAGGCGCTGAGAACAAAAATGCTGGTTAACTTGACAAACAAGACAAACTGGCACCAGACAAACAGAACACAGGTATAAATACACAGGGGATAATGGGGAAGATGGGCGACACCTGGAGGGAGGTGGAGACAATCACAAAGACAGGTGAAACAGATCAGGGTGTGACATATTTGGAGTGCATGCTGCCCAAACTGCATTAACTGCCAAAATAAAGGGAACACTTAAGTTAATAAGGGTTACAAAGTACATGTTATGGTGTGGGGTGCATTTTCCTGGCAAGGTTTAGGTACACTTATAGAATCTATGCCATGGCGTATTGAAGCTGTTCTGGTAGCTCATTATTTTATTATTTTCAACACTCTTTATTTTGGCAGATACCTGTATGCGCTTGTTATAAAACTTAATCCACAGTTATTTTTTTATACACTATTTATCCACTGTGGCTAAATTATGCTCTCTGGTGTATTTTGAACATTGAGAGCAGGCTCCTGTTTTAGGATAAAACATTATTATAATAACAAACAAAAAATGTATTGCTCCCCCTACAGGCTGGGGCCCAGCCCCTGACTCACACAATTGACCAGTCACATGTATTTATTATGCAGTTTATATATATTTTTTTTATTAATCAGTTACCCATGTGGGCCCCCTACCTCCTCTCCTCCCCCATCTGATGATTATCAGAGCAGCAGCAGGCTGTCTACACTCATTGAGAGCGGGCTCCTGAGTCTTCCTGTGGTTGGCGGTTGCAGTAAAAAAAAATGAGGCCCTATATACTACATGTATAATATATACAGTTTATATTTCCTCTATAATTTATGGGGGTAAAAATTATTAGTATTTCATTTTTTGCTTCCTCTTGAGCCCCCCACGGGCCTGGGCCGGGGATTTCAGCCATGTTAAACCCCTGCATTAAGCCTGCCCTGGGAGAAGGCTACACAGTGAGAGCATGAGTATCTTACAATGGCAAGACCAAGAACACAAAATCTGAATGAAAACGACTCAGATGGCAGGAACAAAATTGCACACAGCTCCCAGGGAAGAAAAGCTGCAAGGTTGGCAGACGCACTCGAATCTGTTTCAGCTGCAAGTGACTTGTTCGTGGGAAGTGTTTGCTTCAAGTGAAAATGACAAAGATTTGTGGTGACTGTTAGGGCATGGGATAATCGCTAAATGAGACCCAGCTGTAGCATGAAGACGCACACCATACTGTATGCATGAGCAAGGCCACAAATAATGTGTCCACTAACTCACAATAATTGACTCTTTTTTTACCGCTATTATATCGACACAGTGGCTGATGGAAGGCTACTCAAAGTCAGAATCTGCACTACAGCGAAGCCTAATCAGACTTGCCCGTGCTCATTATGGTTATTTCACACTCTAAAAAGAAAAGGTTCCTGGAGGATCCTTTATGGGTTCTTCAAATTGAAACTGGGGCCCCCTACCTGGGCCCCTATAAGTTCTTCAAAGAACTCCCATTAATGGTTCCTCAAATAACATTTTGGGGTAAAAAGTTCAACCCCCCCCCCCATTATTATTATTAATAATCAGCATAACAATAACACAACATTTTAGTTGTCAGTGTTTAATGCTTTTAGTTAAAAGCATAAAAGCAGAATAAAACAAATACGAGGTAAACATCCAGAAGAGCCCCAAGTCCATTGGGTATATCCTCTGGCGTGTTGATGTTGATGTGTTGAATGTCCTTTGCAGGCTATCCATAGCCAGAATGATTTTGAAGTGCATGGTGATTGAACAGGTTTCCTATTATATTCATCAGAGGTGTAGGGAGGGTGAAGTCTATAAATGCAAAAAAGAATAATTATACAGATGATTAGCACCTTGGTTTTTGTGGTAAATGTGAATGCAATTTTTTTCACTTCTGACAACGATTTTCATACACATTCCTTGTTCATAATATAGAGACGTAACAGTATAGCTTCCGTCCCTCTCCTCGCCCCTACCTGGGCTCGAACCAGGGACCCTCTGCACACATCAACAACTGACACCCACGAAGCATCCTTGGAGCAACTACTTCAAGGTCTGAGCGAGTTACATCACCGATGTGAAATGCTATTAGCGTGCACCCCGCTAACTAGCTAGCCATTTCACATCGGTTACAGAGAGTCCTTTGGGATCTTCATTGAAGAGTTATGGGAGGAAGAAGATGGCTGCAGTGATGGAGTCCTATAAGGTTTTAGATAAACCATTAATACAAATTAACTGTAGATGATACATGTGATCTGCATAACATTATGTGACAATCCATTACCAATTGTACATACCTTTGTGTGACTTCTCATCAGTATACAAGCAGACACAGACACACACAAATAAGGGAGCAGTTTAGTCATCTGCACCAAATGCAGCAATAGCTTTTAACGTATTCTTACCTCTTTTTTTTATTGATATCCATTGAACTGTTTCCATTTTTTGTTTTAGAAATAATTTAAAAAAGGGAGAAAGTGTCAAACAACAGCCATTTGAGTAAAATTTACAGACGATTAGTAAAGCTTAAACCAAAGTTTATTGACCCATTGGGTCATACAGCTGCATAAGACAAAGACATGGTTCCACCAGTGGTAGTATATATATATATATATATATATATATATATACCACAATTTGGGTGACATCCTCCTTCTTGCTAAACATGACATCTTTATTGCTAGGCAGGAAATTAAGTGATGTGCACAATAAACTGTTCTTTCTCCTTTAATGGGACCTGACCTAACCTCGCCCCCCATTCTTCAAAACACATCTCTCCACCCTTATCAGTGCCTGCCAACATGTGATTGCCTTTCCTTTACTCAGTACATTCCAAGCTTAATTGTCTCCACCATATATATTCCTCCAACAGATAACAATTAACTTCTGGTGTAGAAATCAGACTATGGCACTCAATATTTCAATAGGATACCTGATAATTAACAATATTTCATGGTTAGAGTCAGATCTCATCAATAGTATCATCATAAAGACAATTTTAATTTAGATCATAAATGGATAAACCTTACCTTAACTGAAAAATGTAAAGATCTCTTCAATTTAAGTGCTAAATTCAAATCAAAACATTTTGGTTGGGCTGTTAGGTTCCTGCAAGAACCCACAAGAACTAATAGGTTCCTCAATGAACCCCACCTCCTATGGGGTTCTTGGAAGAACCTTTTGGGGGCATTTTTCAGTGTCAAGAAGCCTAAGGTTCTTTGAGGAACTTTGAGGATCTTAGAAGAACCCTCATTGAACCCCTCATTTTTTGAGCAGGCAATGTGAAGTGATACAGTGAATTTGCTCATGGTGCTCGCAGCTCAAATTATACAGTAACAGTCAAAAGTTTGGACAGACCCTCTCATTGAAGGGTTTTTCTTTATTTTTACTATTTAATAATAATAGTGAAGACATCTAAACTATGAAATAACACATTGAATCATGTAGTAACCAAAAAAGTGTTAAACAAAACTAAATATATTTTATATTTGAGATTCTTCAAAGTAGCCACCCATTGACTGACCTTCATGTCTTAAAGAAATGATGGACTGTTGTTTCTCTTTGTATATTTGAGCTGTGCTTGCCATAATATGGACTTGGTATTTTAATTAACAAGGCACACCTGTTAATTGAAATGCATTCCAGGTGACCACCTCATGAAGCTCGTTGAGAGAATGCCAAGAGTGTGCAAAGCTGTCATCAAGGCAAAGGGTGGATACTTTGAAGAATTTCAAATATAAAATATATTTTGATTTGTTGAACACTTTTTTGGTTACTACATTATTCCATATGTGTTATTTCATAATTTTGATGTCTTCACTATTAATGTCGATAATAGTGAAAATAAAGAAAAACCCTTGAATGAGTAGGGGTATCCAAACTTTTGACTGGTACTGTATGTAGCAACACCATTGGACCAACACCATCGAACATGAAAAAAAATCTAAATGTAACAATACTGTAGCACAACAAAATACAGTTGAAGTCGGAAGTTTACATACACTTAGGTTGGAGTCATTAACTCGTTTTTCAACCACTCCACAAATTTCTTGTTATCAAACTATAGTTTTGGCAAGTTGGTTAGGACATCTACTTTGTGCATGACACAAGTAATTTTTCCAACAACTTTTTACAGACAGATAATTTCACTTATAATTCACTGTATCACAATTCCAGTGGGTCAGAAGTTTATATACACTAAGTTGACTGTGCATTTAAACAGCTTGGAAAATTCCAGAAAATGATGGCTTTAGAAGCTTCAGATAGGCTAACTGACATCATTTGAGTCAATTGGAGATGTACCAATGTAACAGGGTTGGTTATGTTTCCACTTGCCTCTAAAGAAATGTGTACTTAATGTTCAAGCATTCGTATTGGTTGGTTCAACTGATGACAATAAGGTGTGTTGTGATTGGCCCCGCTTGCAGATAGGGGGAGATCGCGAACGTCAGGTCTTCCCAGTATGAAAATGTGATGCAAGGGGTAGGTCACGTTCTGAATACTGTTTTATATTTTATATTTTACAATGTGTACAAGTTTGCTGTACGTTACTGATTTATACATGTGTGGGTATATGGTACCTGTTAGGGATTGAGGGGCTTTATGGAATGTGCTTTGGCATATGATTGCTGTAGATAAGTGTTAGCTAGCATACACCGTTGTAATGGTCACATAAGCCCACTGCTAACACAGTTGTCTTCATGCTACAGCTTTTGCCATTGACAGCCATCAGTATCATTAAGCCCTGCACAACTACCGTGCTGTTTCTCATTTAACAACAGGTATTTACACATGTTATATTTTGTATTGTATTTTTGTATTTTGTGACCCCAGTATGAAAATGTGATGCAAGGGCTTTTGCCATCGACAGCCATCAGTATCATTAAGCCCTGCACAACTACCGTGCTGTTTCTCATTTAACAACAGGAATAAATGATGCTCAACTGGGACCACTGGCTGATGTGATTTATTAGGAGAAAACACAACGCAAGGAGAGTACGATATACATCTGTTACACCTGTGGATGTATTTCAAGGCCTGAAGTTATCACGTTCAGCTGTACAAACAACAGTACGCAAGTATAAACACCATGGGACCACGCAGCCGTCATACCGCTCAGGAAGGAGACATGTTCTGTCTCCTAGAGATGAACATACTTTGGTGTGAAAAGTGCAAATCAATGCCAGAATAACAGCAAAGGACCTTGTGAAGATGCTGGAGGAAACAGGTACAAAAGTATCTATATCCACAGTAAAACGAGTCCTATATCAACATTACCTGAAAGGCCGCTCAGCATGGAAGAAGCCACTGCTCCAAAACCGCCATAAAAAAGCCAGACTACGGTTTGCAACTGCACATGGGGACAAATATCGTACTTTTTGGAGAAACGTCCTCTGGTCTGCTGAAACAAAAATAGAACTGTTTGACCATCGTTATGTTTGGAGGAAAAAGGGGTACGCTTGCAAGCCGAAGAACACCATCCCAACCGTGAAGCACGGGGGTGGCAGCATCATGTTGTGGGGGTGCTTTGCTGCAGGAGGGACTGGTGCACTTCACAAAATAGATGTCATCATGAGGAAGCAAAATTATGTGGCTATATTGAAGCAACATCACAAGACGTCAGGAAGTTAAAGCTTGTTCGTAAATGGGTCTTCCAAATGGACAATGACCCCAAGCATACTTACAAAGTTGGGGCAAAATGGCTTAAGGACAACAAAGTCAAGGTATTGGAGTGGCCATCACAAAGCCTTGACCTCACTCCCATAGAACATTTGTGGGCGGAACTGAAAAAGTGTGTGCAAGCAAGGAGGCCTACAAACCTGACTCAGTTGCACCAGCTCTGTCAGGAGGAATGGGCCAAAATTCACCCAACTTATTGTCGAAAGCTTGTGGAAGGCTATCCGAAAAGTTTGACCCAAGTTAAACAATTTAAAGGCAATGCTACCAAATCCTAATTAAGTGTATGTAAACTGACCCACTAGGAATGTGATGGAAAAAAAATTCTCTCTACTATTATTCTGACATTTCACATTCTTCAAATAAAGTGGGGACCCTAACTGACCTAAGACAGGGACTTTTTACTAGGATTAAATGTCAGGAATTGTGAAAAACTGAGTTTAAATGTATTTGGCTAAGGTGTATGTAAACTTCCGACTTCAACTGCAGATAATCAATTTTACTTTGCTGGTGCCTTTTAATTTAAACACCAGTGGTGCCATTAGTGCTTTCTAACTGCACTGAACCAAAACAGTGGCTTGGGAGCGAAGCAAAACTTTAGAGTAGTGACGGGGTAAGGGGGAGGAAAATGCAATCTGATAATTATTATATACTATACACTGAGTATACAAAACGTTAAGAACACCTGTTTCTGTCTCCCCATTAATATATATTAGTCTATGGGGCCAAAGGGTAGAGAGGGGGGTTGGGGGGGTGTTGCTGATGAGTCCTCACCAAATCTTAGCCCCTGGATATTGGCTCTGTGTAAACCCCAGGCAGTAGCAGCAGCTGTCCAATTGTGTTATCATTTCACCCACTCAACCTTTGCTTTTCCAAACCATCCTTCCTGTTGGAATATAATCAGTGTCGCCCTCAGTGACCTTTAAAAAGTAAGTTTATCGCTTTAAAGGGAAAAGTTAACAGTTTCATCACTTATATGAATCTGCAATCTGCTGACTCGTGTTTTTGTCACTTTTCCTCTTTCCTTCCTGTAATAAAGTTTCACATGGATCTCTGCCATGTGGTTATAGTTTGAGGCCTTAAATGTGGTTAAATATTTACCACGTTTGGTTGAAATATGACTCAGAGTTAACACTCAAAGGCAGACATTTCACCCATTTATGACAAATCTAGCCAAACAATCCAGAGTTATGATGCAGTCTGAAGCCTTGAGTAAGATGCATCGTTGGACCTGTGCCTGTCGTGACTTCCCACAAACAACTACAGTCCTCTATAGTCCTCCCTGACGGGTTGTAACTGATAATTGGGGATGGCACTGATGGACTGATGACAAAGCCGTCCCTCCAAACCTCTGAGCTTTCTGGCTTCCCTCTAAGTAGAGCCGCAAGATCCCGGCACTTCTACCATAAAAATAGAGAAGCCAACTCCAGTCACACTGGAGCTAAATCTCATGTTCATGTCATTTTCTGAGATTGAACAGTAGCTCGTGCTTGATTTGCAGTCTAGCTGACTGTGGAGTCCCCTGCTAGGATAGCTTGTACACCTGCCAAACAGTGGAAGGAGAATACCAGGGAGCGTTTAAGTGTGGTTTTGTGTTGGGCCTACCCGTTGGCTTTGTGGCCAGAGCTTAGCAGTGGTATTCTGAAATGCCAACATGAGGACAAAAAATACCCAAATGTGAGCTGGTTTTCAATGACTCTAATGCTTTAGAGGCTTCAGCATCACTGATTGGCCTAGGCCGGTCCCATGGAAATAAAATACATTTTATTAATTATATTTTTTACATTTAAGACATTGCTCATGTAGTCAGCTCAGGGAATCGAACCAGCGACCTTTCAGATACGGGCCCAATGCTCCGCTAGGCTACCTGCCACCCCTGAGTGCAAAGTGTGTGGGTGTTTGTGTTTGGGATAACCTGGTCTTCATTTAGGTTAGGGTGCCTTGTTTTGTGGTCTGAGGGGGAGGGTACACCATATTTGGGCAGTTGGGATTCAAGGTTTCCTCTGATTCAGTAGTGAAAGACCTTTTATTTCTCTCCTCCACTGAGTTCTTAGCCAGGAAGGAATACTTTTTCCTTTATTTCAATTTAACTTTGATCTCAGGGGGATTTTAATCAGCATGTCAATTACAATATAATGGGCAATACAGCAACACAACCTGGGTCAACTGTCACGGTGTTATTTTTGGCAGTCTTTAAAGAAAGCCTAGTCACATTTTTCGTCATTTGAATAATTATTTAGTCTAGTTACTGTCAAAATGTCAAAAACAGAGGGCCATTTTAGTCAACTAAATGCCCTTTAATTTTAGTCACATTTTAGTCACATCATATTTGTATTGCCTCATTAACCTATAGTACAAATAAATCACTGATTTCCATGTGCACAAACATACATAGCCTTGTCCTACCAACATATTTTTCAGCATAACATCCTATTTTCTTCCCAAAAGTAGAAATATGACAAATATACAGTACCAGTCAAAAGTTTGGACACACATACTTATTCAAGGGTTTTTCTTTATTTGTACTATTTTCTACATTGTAGGATAATAGTGAAGACATCAAAACTATTAAAAAACCCACTGACAAAGAAATGATCAGTCTATAATTTTAATGGTAGGTTTATTTGAACAGTGAGCGACAGAATAACAACAAAGAAATCCAGAAAAACGCATGTCAAAAATGTTATAAATTTATTTGCATTTTAATGAGGGAAATAAGTATTTGACCCCCTCTCAATCAGAAAGATTTCTGGCTCCCAGGTGTCTTTTATACAGGTAACGAGCTGAGATTAGAAGCACACTCTTAAAGGGAGTGCGCCTAATCTCAGCTTGTTACCTGTATAAAAGACACCTGTCCACAGAAGCAATCAATCAATCAGATTCCAAACTCTCCACCATGGCCAAGACCAAAGAGCTCTCCAAGGATGTCAGGGATAAGATTGTAGACCTACACAAGGCTGGAATGGGCTACAAGACCATCGCCAAGCAGCTTGGTGAGAAGGTGACAACAGTTGGTGCGATTATTCGCAAATGGAAGAAACACAAAAGAACTGTCAATCTCCCTCGGCCTGGGGCTCCATGCAAGATCTCACCTCGTGGAGTTGCAATGATCATGAGAACGATGAGGAATCAGCCCAGAACTACACGGGAGGATCTTGTCAATGATCTCAATGCAGCTGGGAGCATAGTCACCAAGAAAACAATTGGTAACACACTACGCCGTGAAGGACTGAAATCCTGCAGCGCCCGCAAGGTCCCCCTGCTCAAGAAAGCACATATACATGCCCGTCTGAAGTTTGCCAATGAACATCTGAATGATTCTGAGGACAACTGGGTGAAAGTGTTGTGGTCAGATGAGACCAAAATGGAGCTCTTTGGCATCAACTCAACTCGCCGTGTTTGGAGGAGGAGGAATGATGCCTATGACCCCAAGAACACCATCCCCACCGTCAAACATGGAGGTGGAAACATTATGCTTTGGGAGTGTTTTTCTGCTAAGGGGACAGGACAACTTCACCGCATCAAAGGGACGATGGATGGGGCCATGTACGGTCAAATCTTTGGTGAGAACCTCCTTCCCTCAGCCAGGGCATTAAAAATGGGTCGTGGATGGGTATTCCAGCATGGCAATGACCCAAAACACACGGCCAAGGCAACAAAGGAGTGACTCAAGAAGAAACACATTAAGGTCCTGGAGTGGCCTAGCCAATCTCCAGACCTTAATCCCATAGACAATCTGTGGAGGGAGCTCAAGGTTCGAGTTGCCAAACGTCAGCCTCGATACCTTAATGACTTGGAGAAGATCTGCAAAGAGGAGTGGGACAAAATCCCTCCTGAGATGTGTGCAAACCTGGTAGCCAACTACAAGAAACGTCTGACCTCTGTGATTGCCAACAAGGGTTTTGCCACCAAGTACTAAGTCATGTTTTGCAGAGGGGTCAAATACTTATTTCCCTCATTAAAATGCAAATAATTTTATATTATTTTTGACATGCATTTTTCTGGATTTCTTTGTTGTTGTTATTCTGTCTCTCACTGTTCAAATAAACCTACCATTAAAATTATAGACTGGTCATTTCTTTGTCAGTGGGCAAATGTACAAAATCAGCAGGGGATCAAATACTTTTTTCCCTCACTGTAGGCCTATAGCTAGCTAATGAGGTAACATGACTGAACAAGGTGCAACCTAAACAAGTGATTAACGGTCCGGTCCACAAGTAGCCTAGTTTTAGAACTGCCCGCGAGATGCTTTTTTAATGTAAAGTGCCACCAATGCACAATAGAAATAAAAAAATGTAGCGCCCGTATTATGGGTCATGTCTTCTGAACGGTAATCGCTCAAGCCGTTTTCTCTGAGGAAAAGAAGGAGACTTGACTTGTACGTTGGCTACAGAACCTGGCTATGAAATTCAGTGGGGACAATGGGAGGGTTGAGCGAGACTACAAATTCAAAGACAGACACATTTTCTATACTCAAGGTAGAGAAAAACATCGCTAGACTGTTTTTACCATTAAACTTAATGTTGCTATTGTTTTTTTATTTTGTAAAGCAGCTTGGTTTTCTTAACCAAGCAAAGGGTAGCTAACTAGAATGATGGTGTTAACTGGTTAGCTATGGGGAAGCAAGAGAGTCGCATGTGTATAATCGGAGGCGGAGCTGGAGCGGAGCCTGTCTGCCTGTCTGCCCACACTCATCGCTTGCTCCCCCGCAGTTCACCAGCTGATGTAGGCTGTGTGTGCCCGGTGTAGTTTTGTCCAGTCCACTTAGTAGTCAGATTTTAGTCACAAATTGTTTTCGTTTAGTTATAGTTTTTTCTGGGGCAATTTAGTCAGTGCCTCTGAAAAATAGGTGTTAAACAAATATTTTTGTCGACGAAATGAACACTGCTGTCCAAGTGGCATAACGTTGAATGTCATGGTGTTGTTCATGGTGGTGGAGGATTGCCACAGCACCCGCATCCTATTATTCTTCCATTTGGCAACCCTCCAAATGAAAACCAGGGCTATTGACAGTGTGTGTTTTATGTTCTCTCTTTAAAATGCCTCGCTGCAGAATCCCTAGTCAGACAGTAGCCTACAGTCCAGTGTCTGTATTACCTTGTCAGCCCTGGCTAGAGGCTCCTATAGTTCTAGTGTGGGACACTAACTGATAGTAGCCATGTTACCTCTCTCATGAGTTTGTTTTACAGAGACCAGAGGTTGATAAATGAGACTCCCTTCTCCTCTTCTTCTCATCTGCTATCCTTTCTTTTCATTTCCCTGGTTTCAGTTACACAGATGGTAGTTTCTTTGCCAAGGTATCTTGTATGGCCAGTCCTTCATACTGTTGGGTTCTGAGAATATGAAATACACTTATTAATGTCACTGAGGGAGAGAGGGTAATGTATAACGTTTACATTATATCAGGTATCCTATTGAAATATTGAGCGCGGGGAAGCGATCACATGGCAGGAATTGATAAGGGGAGAGAGCCATGTATTACTGATGAAGGGGGTTGAGATCAGGTCAGGTCACGTTAAGGGAGAAATAAAAGTTTATAGCCCGTATCACATAGTGTCCTGCCTAGCAGTAAAGACAATGTTTGTACAGATGTGTAGGAAGAGACTCAGCCGAGGAGGAAGGGTTAAATATCAGTGCTTGTGTGAAAATGTTTTTGTCTAATGCAGCTGTATTGATCCTCTGGGAAGAATAAACTTGGTTAAGCTTTCATAGTGTCCGTTGAGTTTTTTACACTGAGAATTAGAACCTAACAATATGTCAGCCCAAATTGACCATTTTTCCCCTCTCCCTGAAGTGTGCACTTGTTCACTCCCCCTCAACTACTGTAAAAGCATTGAGTTGGTTTGTAGATGGATTGTCTACCATATTGGCATTGTTATATCAATTTAATGCTCTTAAATCCTTGAGGGGGAGTGAACGAATACACACCACAGTTACAGTCTCCCTCCAGTGCCCTCAGCTGGTGTTAGGAGTGTGTATCGGAGGTGAAGTCAGGTGCAGGAGAGCAGAGTGTAGTGAACAGGCGCACTTTTTATTCCGGTCAAAATGACAGCACAAAAATAACAAAATGTTCCCAAAACACGGAACATAGACAAAAAATTGTGTGCTTAACAATATCCACAATATCAAAATGCAAGTAACACAAACAATCCTACACAAAGACATGATGGGGAACAGAGGAATAAATACATATGAATTGATTGGGGAATGAAAACCAGTTGTGCAGGGAACAAGACAAAACAAATGAATACAAGAAAAATGGAGCGGCGATGGCTAGAAAGCCGGTGACGTCGACCGCCGAACACCGCCCGAACAAGGAGAGGAGCTGACTTCGGCGGAAGTCGTGACAGCTGGGTGGTTTTCGGTCTCGTTACTCTGCTTTTGTCACTTTTTAAATTGACTCCATGGAATTGTCCCTGCGAAGTAACTCATTTATAATGTAACATTTCAACGAATGAGGTGTTTTATTTTGTAGGTCACTAGGAAGGTCATTTAGAGGGACTACACGACTGTGAATTTGTCTCGGCTAGGGAATAATGGAGCCTGTTTCTGCCATGTTGAGAGTCATTAGTTGTGGTGACGAGGCTGTGTAATCTTCTGAATTAATGCCCTCATGCGCCATCTTCAGAATGGGGCTGGAGCTGAGTCCGTCACAAAGTATGGACAGTGACGTAAAGTGCTTAAGTAGGAATACTTTGTACTTTGGGGTATCTGTACTTTACTATTTATATTTCTGACAACTTTTACTTCACTACATTCCTAAAGAAAATAATGTACTTTTTACTCCTTACCTTTTCCTTGACACCCACAAGTACTCATTACATTTTGAATGCTTAGCAGGGCAGGAAAATGGTCCGATTCACACACTTATCAAAAGAATACACGGTCATCTCTATTACCTCTGATCTGGTGGACTCAGTAAACATAAATCATCATTTGTAAATGATGTCTGAGTGTTGGAGTGTGCACCAGGCTATCCATACATTTAAAAACAAGAAAATGGTGCCTTCTGCTTTGCTTAATATAAGGACTTTGAAATTATTTATATTTTAACTTCTACTTTTGATACTTAAGTATATTTAGAACCAAATACTTTTAGACTTTTACTCAAGTAGTATTTTACTTGGTAACTTTTACTTTTACTTGAGTAACTTTCTATTAAGGTATCTATACTTTTACTCAAGTATGACATTGGGTACTTTTTCCACCACTGAGTATGGACTAAGTGTCTGGTATGGCCAGGAGTTGTTGTCTGGCATGCGAGTTTAGGTATACTTTACAGCTACAGTATTTGTTGGAGTATATGCAATATTTGGAGAAACCTGGCTAGCTTTATGAGATTATTGTCTACCACTTTTAAATCCAATACATGTTTAACACTTCCAGACACCAGGGGTGTATTTAGTGATGTAAAACATTGTGGATGTTTCAGGTAAAAATAGAATGAACAGACCTGACACAATTCCATTTTCTATCTGACGGACAATCATATCTGTTCTACACCATACACTTATTCCTATCTGAATGTTCTGTAACGTAACATCATCCTGAACAGGCCCCAAGGTTTAATGACACATGGACAAGTACAGTGAAATGCCTTTCTTGCAAGCTCTAACCCCAACAATGCAGTAATCTATATCAATATAATAATACAAATAACAAAGTAGAACAAAAACACACAATATATACAAATAAGAAAAACACGATAAAGTAAGTAAGCATACTATATACATGGTCAGTTCCAGTACCATATTTACAATGTTCGGGGATACTGGAGCGATAGAGGTAGAAATGTGTAGGGGTAAGGTGACTAGGCATCAGGATATATGATAAACACAGTAGCAGCAGCGTGTATGATGATTGTATCTGAGTGGGTGTAGAGTCAGTATAAATGTATGTATGTATGTGTGTGTGTGAGCAAATAATGGATTGAGTGTTTATATGTGTGTTGGAGTGTCAGTGTGCATAGTGTGTAGGGGCCTGTGAGTGTGAAATAAGAATAAAATACAAAATTCAACACAGATTGTCCTTGTAGCCATTTTGTTTGCTATTTAGCAGTCTTATGGCATGGTGATAGAAGCTGTTCAGGAGCCTGTTGGTGTCAGACTTGATACACCGGTACCGCTTGCTGTACGGAAGCAGAGAGAACATTCTATGGCTTGGGTGGCTGAAGTCTAACAATTTTACGGGCCTTCCTTTCACACCGCCTGATATAGAGGTCCAGGATGGCAGGGAGCTCAGATCCAGTGATGTGCTGGGCTGTCCTGACCACCCTCTGTAGCGATCAAGGTAGTGCTCGAGGCAGTGCTATTGCCATACCAAGCAGTGATGCAGCCAGTCAAGATGCTCTTAATGGTACAGCTGTAGAACATTTTGAGGATTTGAGGACCCATGCCAAACATTTTCAACCTCCTGAGGGGGAAGAGGCGCTGTCGCGCCTTCTTTACAACTGTGAGCGTGGACCATTTTATGTTTTTAGTGATTTGACACCGAGGAACTTGAAGCTCTCGACCTGCTCCACTACAGCCCCGTTGATGTGGCTGGGGGTGTGCTTGCCCCCCCGTTTCCTGTAGTCCACGATCAGCTCCTTGGTCTTACTTACGTTAAGGGAGAGGTGGTTGTTCCAGCCCCACAATGCCAGGTTACTGACCTCCTTCCTGTAGGCTGTCTCATCGCCGCTGTTGATCAGGCCTACCACCGTTGTGTCGTCAGCAAACTTGGTGATGGTGTTGGAGTCGTGCATGACCACGTGGTTGTGGGTGAACAGGAAGTACAGGAGGGATCTAAGCACACACCCCTGTTGGGCCCTCGTGTTGAGGGTCAGCGCGGCGGGGGTGATGTTGCCTACTCTCACCACTTGGGGTCGGCTGTAAGGAAGTTAGCAGGATGTGTTAGGGCTCTTTGGAGGAGCTCGGGATTGTTGAGATAAGGATGAGATGAGGTCAGTGGGAGCTTGTTTCACGTCATTCCTCACCCAGTTCTACTGATTGACCGTTTTCAGAGCTCAGCTGTTGTGAACATGTGTGGAATTGACTCAAGCTGTTTTCACTGGCAGACAAAGGCAGTATAAGTACGGACAGAATTCACATAATCAAGTACTTGCTAGAGACATAAGACATTCTCTCTTCTACAACACTGTGGTGATTCAGAGAATCTTTCCATGGTCGTTTATTTCCTTGTTTGCATAAATCCACGGTCCAGGACACCTGTGTTTTTGTCCAGCTCTGCCTTTGACTCCTACTTGTTGTTTTTGTTAATGTGTCTGTAGTGATCTAAGGCACTCCATCTCAGTGTTTGAGGCGTCACTACGGACACCCTGGTTCGAATCCAGTCTGTATCACAACCGGCCGTGATTGGGAGTCCCATAGAGCGGCTCACAATTGGCCCAGCGTTGTCTGGGTTTGGCCGGTGTAGGCCATCATTGTAAATAAGAATGTTCTTAACTGACTTGCCTAGTTAAATAAAGGTTACATTTTTTTTATTTAAAAAATTGTTTTGTTGAAGGTGATGGTTGGGTCAGGGCTGCTGTACACTTTAAATCAAATCAAATGGTATTTGTCACATGCTTTGTAAACAACAGGTGTAGACTAACAGTGAAATGCTTACTTACGGGCCCTTCCCAACAATGCAGAGAGAAATATAGAAAAATAATAGAAACATAATAAAACAAGGAATAAATACACAATGAGTAACGATAACTTGGCTATATTCACGGGGTACCAGTACCAAGTCGATGTGCAGGAGTACGAGGTAATTGAGATAGATACTGTATGTACGTATGGGAAGGGGTGAAGTGACTAGGCAACAGGATAAATAATAAGCAGATGGGTCAAAAAGTTTGTGCAAAGGGGGGGTCAATTCAGATCATCTGGGTAGCTATTTGGTTAACTATTTAGCAGTGTTATGGTTTGGGGGTAGAAGCTGTTCAGGGTCCTGTTGGTTCCAGACTTGGTGCATCAGCACCGCTTGCCATGCGGTAGCAGATAGAAAAGTCTATGACTTCGGTGGCTGGTGTCTTTGACCATTTTTATGGCCTTCCTCTGACACCGCCTGGTATAGAGGTCCTGGATGTCAGGGAGCTCAGCCCCAGTGATGTACTGGGCCATACGCACTACCCTCTGTAGTGCCATGCGATTGGATGACAAGCAGTTGCCATACCAAGCGCTGATGCAGCCAGTCAAGATGCTCTCAGTGGTGCACCTGCTACACCTCCTGTCACTACTGCACCTGCCCAGCCTTCACCTACACCGTGCTCAGGAAGAACGAGAGCCTGCTGGTCAGCACAGAGCCATAATAACGTATTCATATATTAATAGAACATACATAAACTACAAAGACATCATACAAAACCTATGCACGCATGCACACAAGCACACACACACACACACACAAACAAACACAAACACACACACACACACACAGACAGGCACACACCACCTCGTCGGGTCATGCTCTTTGTCTTGGGTAATGCATAGATCCTGAGCAAGACAAGATGCGGAACTCAACCTTTCAGGGTTAGTCCCTGCCAGAAAGTGCTCATATGTTGATCTGTACAACAGTAGCACTGAGCAGACGGGATATTTTGGTCAGGTTTCATCTTTGATTTTGCATTTTTATTTGCTATAAAACAAGGTGGGCTACTAGCTACACCTTGAATAAGGACAGCTCCAGTCCCTAGAGTGACAATGCTAAAATCAACCTGAGAAACAAAAAGCAGCAAGAGACTAAAGGGTCAACCATAGTCTTATATTCTTAGACTGATGTCCATGAGATGAAAAAGATCCTTATTGGATCATTATTAGCAAGACACTGGAACTAGTGGTCTTTTTACGTCTCATTTAAACCTGTCCATCACATATGACACCCAGGAGCCCAAAACCAAAAAGACCCCAAAGTCCCATCAACCCTCAGCTGCCTCTGAATATTTCCCTGAAAACAGAATACTGTATATCCATACCTCACAGTGAGGTTGACCACACTTCTCCCCCTCCTCCCACATAGAGCCAGAGCTGTCTGTGTTGTTTTAAGGGCACTGCAGACCTTGTCATCGTCATTGCGACCCCGTCATGGGTCAGTTAGGGCAGATCAGGGGCAGGGCCAGTCTCACTGTAGACCACGTCATCATCCGCATCATTGGTCTACGTCTATCAAACAGAACTAGGTCACCCTAGTGGGCCACTGGGGGTTTCACATGGAGCGTACTGCCTGGACAGTCTACAGACCATGAAAGCCCAGTCTCCCAGCTCCAGGACAGCAGACCAGCAGGAGAGAGACCACTCTGTACTGAACTGTTACTCTGAAAAATATCCCTGAGATGATGGAAAAAATGTAATGGAACTTATTTTTGCCAAATGTTTTTGGGGAATATAATACATTCTTCCTACCTTATTACATTGGTATGACAAATACTGACGTTGTGGTTATTATATTTTCTATAAATGTAATAACCGTAAGTTAAAAACAAATGAGTCACACATACACTTATCATCATGATTAATATATCTGCAAACTTGCCTGAAGTTGAATTCTGTCTGTGTGACACACACACACACACACACACACACACACACACACACACACACAGAAAAGAAAAGCTCTCTCATGGCTCCAATGCATTAGATTTAATAAGCTAGCTAAAATTCCTAACATTCCTCCTCCTGTGTTAGTGTAAGCATATCCTGGTGGCTTACCTCAGTCATGCCATGGGACTGTCCCAGCAGGACAGCTATATCAGTCCCAAAAGAGACACGTAGATCACAGCCTAACAGGTCACTGAAACAGACTCAAAGCCTTGCAGCACCATCTAAGACCAAGCTGCTAAAGCTAAAGATGTTTAAAAGCCAAAGCCTACTGCTGCTGCATGGTCTCCTCCAGTCTATCTGCATGTGTGAAGATTATTTTTATGGCGTTTAGGTCATTGTGCTGTTCTTCTGGACGTCTGGTGTGGTTCTCTGCTTTCTGAAAATCTGTCAACAGATGTTGCATTTGTTTGTGACTGTGTAAGTGTTCTTAATGTGTTACCAGAGAATGTGCATCTGTTCATTGACTTTAGTTTTAGACTCTCCTTGTATTTGAAGACAAGTCAGTCACACTATGGTGTTGCCTGCTGAAAGGGAACTGTAAAGGTAAGACACATTTTACTCAGTCCAGTGGTTCAGTGACCAGAGACTACAAAGATGTTTGGGTTTTCAGAAGGCTTTGTATATTTATTATTTGTTCTGAACTTAAAACATTGAAAATTGTTATATGTGGGTTTGTAAACTCTTCTTGTAAGAATATGAATGTTTGACCTGTAACAATATAAGCACAGCTTTTATTAACAAAATAATTCACCATACATACACATTGGCAATTTTAGCATGTAAATCTTGGTGGGGAAACTTCCAAAACATTTTTTAGATGCATGCCAGCAAAGCCACTACACAACACAACACAACACTAAACAATACATTAATTACACTATAACGGTGACAAAGGTTGCCCAGAAACTGTTAGGGCCTACATAAAGCTGTCCCAACAGCAGAGTCCCAACACTTTACCATTGATATACCTGGCTATCAGTGGAGCCTTGTCTGTCAGCGAAACAGTTCATTCAGCATCATTTACTGCCTTTTTAAAAAACATAGCTGATATGGCTGACTTGCTTAAACAAATGTGGTTTCTACTGACAACTGAGATGTACAAACTATGGCATAAGAGGACGACAAGCGGATAACAGGCAATCCGTAATTTCGATTATATAACAATACAGGGCGAGACCCAGATGCAGACACGGGAGGCAGATGGTTTGAGTCAGGCAAGAGACAGGTCGTGGACAGGCAAAATATGATAAACCAGGTCGGAGTCCAGGAAGTACAGAGTGGCAGGCGGGCTCAGAGTCAGGGCAGGCAAGGGTCAAAGCCAGGAGGACTAGAAAAACAGAGATAAGAAAAAATCAGAAGCACGGAAAAAACCACGCTGGTTGACTTTATAAGAGAAGACAAACTGGCAACAGACAAACAAAGAACACAGGAATAAATACCCAGGGACTAATAGGGAAAACAGGCAGTGGTGGTTCTAGACCATTTCAACTGGGGGGGGGCAAGCTGGGGCCAGTTGTACTGTTAGAGGGGCCAGTTACATTAGACGTTATTGTTGTCATATTATTTTCTTCACTGCATTGCAGGCAAAAGACCATGTTCATAATCATCATCGTTGCCACTGTCTAATAACGGATGGAAAAAAAGAACGACAGCAAAAATTAGCTATGTAAAAATAATTTCATACTCCACATTTAGGGGGGCCACAAGGGGGTCCAAAATTGTTGTCACAGGGGCACTGCCCCCCCCCCCCCCAGGACCGCCCCTGAAAACAGGTGACGTTTTCAGGGGCCGGAGAAGGGTGGAGACAATCACAAAGACAGGTGAAACAGATCAGAGCGTTACAAATGAAGACATTAATGAGCGAGCTAGGACGATGTAGTCAATATAACTATTTGTTCAGCACTTTTGAATTCAGAACATGGGCAATTCTTACGGTATTCTCCCTGTACACCAAGTCTGAACTGTAGGATAAATAAAGGGGGCATATATGCAGACAATGAAAGCTCTTACAATTTTCGAAGATTACATTTCTCTAATCCAGGCACTTACATTTCTCTAATCCAGGCACTTGTCATCTCCCGTCTGGATTACTGCAACTCGCTGTTGGCTGGGCTCCCTGCCTGTGCCATTAAACCCCTACAACTCATCCAGAACGCCGCAACCCGTCTGGTGTTCAACCTTCCCAAGTTCTCTCACGTCACCCCGCTCCTCCGCTCTCTCCACTGGCTTCCAGTTGAAGCTCGCATCCGCTACAAGACCATGGTGCTTGCCTACGGAGCTGTGAGGGGAACGGCACCTCCGTACCTTCAGGCTCTGATCAGGCCCTACACCCAAACAAGGGCACTGCGTTCATCCACCTCTGGCCTGCTCGCCTCCCTACCTCTGAGGAAGCACAGTTCCCGCTCAGCCCAGTCAAAACTGTTCGCTGCTCTGGCACCCCAATGGTGGAACAAGCTCCCTCACGACGCCAGGACAGCGGAGTCAATCACCACCTTCCGGAGACACCTGAAACCCCACCTCTTTAAGGAATACCTAGGATAGGATAAAGTAATCCTTCTAACCCCCCCCCCCCCCTCCAGTGGTTGTTCCACTGGATATCATAAGGTGAATGCACCAATTTGTAAGTCGCTCTGGATAAGAGCGTCTGCTAAATGACTTAAATGTAAATGTAAATGTCTAAAACAGGCTATGGGCTAAATGTGTACCACCAAGTCAGAAAAGTAGGCTAAGTTATGAGGGGAAAAGGGACCAAATGATTGGGGTGAGGCACATGGGCTACTAACATCTTACTACACAACATACACTTAGTATTACTTTCTTAGTCTCTCCCTGGCATATTGCATCACTTATGCAGCAGCATACAATACATTTTTGGACTCACCTTGTTGTGCTGTGCTCACGTAAACAGGAAGATGGCGCAGTGGTCCTTGGTGTGCAAATTTTGTCATCAAAGTCTGGCATTCTTTGGATTGATGGTGCTTCCAAGACAACTGGGAACTCGAAAAAAACAAGGTTGAATCATGACATCAGGTCAGAGCTCTAGAAATAGGTCTGAGTTCCCGACTAGAAATTCAGAGTTGGATGACCATTCAAAACAGATTTTCCCAGTTGGAGCTCGTTTTTTCTGAGTTCCCAGTTGTCTTGAACTCACTGAATTCTGAGATTTCCCAGTTCCGAGTATCCAGTTGTTTTGAACGAGGCAGAAGTCATGCTGGATTGACAGCATGGCCAATGTCGAATGTTTATCATTTTAAGCTTGGAAAAGAGACCCTTTAACCCAGACTTGGACCACACACATACTCTACTGAATAGCAGGCTAGTTATTGCTTTGCAATCCTTGCAGTTAGCCACTGATTCCTTCCAAACCACTCATTGTGGAATTTGCGATTTCAAACTTATTGTGTAATGTTTATGTCCAATGGCCGATGAGCACCGATACATTTTATCTATAATTTCACTTCATAATTTCTCCTCATATGACAAGGATTGTAAAGGATTTGCCAGTAGATTATCGACTTGATAAATTATGATGAATGCTAACTTTCTAGCTAATATTTTGAAAGTAGAAGGTAGAAGGTAGATATAACGTGATTTGACGTCCTTTTATCTGTGGCCAATGACCTTGAACCTTCTTGAATGGGCACTTCTAATGCAACTCTATGGTAGCACCAAAGGAGCTTGAATTTTCGAGCTCTCCACGTAGATTTTGCAGTGACGTAGTGTCCCCATGAGTGATAGAACACTGAACCAATCTACGGCGCAACTAGAGAACATTACCAACCCTATGCTTCAT
Organism: Salmo trutta; assembly: GCF_901001165.1. Taxonomy (NCBI): domain Eukaryota; kingdom Metazoa; phylum Chordata; class Actinopteri; order Salmoniformes; family Salmonidae; genus Salmo; species Salmo trutta. The sequence goes on from NC_042975.1 coordinate 29,873,542, forward strand.
ATTTTTCGCTGGCTGCCCCACCACCACAGAAAACACTAGGATGATGAAACACCTGCATTTCGAAGCTGCCTTATTCAAGAAAGCAAAAAAGAGACCATGTTTGTATGCGGCTTTATTAACTCAAGGATTCTTTATTTTATTTACATTGTTTGCAAACTGATATGTGACACATACTAATGCCAAAATAACATGCAAAAAAATCATAATTTTTATTTACTTTTTTTGCTAAACAGGTGGGGCTCAAAACAGGTAGGGCTCTGCCCCACCTGCCTTGAATGACAGGTCGCCACAGTACATACAGATATTCTCATGTTAAATAGCAGTATTGGTTTACAGTTGTAGCCAGTTGAGTGAAAGAATAATTATTTAAACATTGAACATCATAGACGTGAACCACAGTGGACTGTTTAGGCTACTGATTAGTGACATCAATACTATAACACATTTGCAAACACACAGGTTGGAATGGAAGGCAGGATCACTATGAAAAGCTTGTTTTTATATGGTTTTGCTCATTCATTCATCATTCACAAGTCATGCTTGTTGAAGGCTTTTCCACCCACAGTATTTAGCAGGGTTGGGATCAATTCCATTCCAATTCAGTCAACTGTGGAAGTAAACTGAGATTCCAATTCCACATTTTTCTCATTGAGAAGCACTTAGGGAAATTGGAATTTCATGTTATTGACTGAAGTGGAATGGAATTGACCCCAGCCCTGGTGTCTTGATGCTAAGGTCACATTTGAGTGAACAAATGATAGTAATACCAGTGCAGTGCAGTCTCAAATGGAATGTACTTGAGGTTCTGCACACTCCTATAGTTTAGCCCTTGAAGTTGTAGAGGTCAAGGTTGATGAGTATGGTGAAGAAATTAAAAACTAGAGCCACATGGCTCTTAACTGCTAGGACAAGGACAGACAGTATGCAGTGGACAGTATACAGTTTGACAATATTGAGTGTTAAAAGCTTGTCCTTGTGGAGACGCCAGCCTCTCTCTTTTCTCTTTTATTACAGAGAGGCAGTTAGTCACAGTTGCCACTCTATGACGATGGTGGCCTGTGGTGGAATGGAATATGCCAGTTGGGCAAATGATCACAGCTGTGTCCATGTGAAGGGTGTGTAGATGTCTGTGTGTGTCTGTGTGTGCGTGTGTGTTTGTGTGTCCATGTGAGGGTTGTATAATATGCCTTTTAGGGATGCCAAGAGAAGAGGGTGACATCATATCCTAGATTTGTTTTCCCATATGATTTAGGCTATGTTGAACAAGACCCTAAAATATGTCTGCATTTTGTCAGGAATTATAATGTAAATCCATCAATTTTAAAAGGTAAATAATAGTCAAATAATGAGGCATGTATTTGTTAGTAATGATTTACATGGTTTTCTTGCCAAAGGTCTCAACCTCTAAATATCCTCTATCTGTGAATTTCAGATGTATTTTTTTCACATGAATCAGTCAGTCTTCCTCACTACATTCAAATAAAATAAAATAAAATAAAATGTTATTAGTCACATGCGCTGAATACAACAGGTGTAGAAGACCTTACAGTGAAATGCTTACTTACGAGCCCCTAACCAACAATGCAGTTTCAAAAAAATACGGAAAAGAATAAGATATAAAAGTAACAAGTAATTAAAGAGCAGCAGTAAAATAACAATAGCGAGACTATATAGAAAGGGGTGCCGATACAGAGTCAATGTGCGGGGGCACCGGTTAGTTGAGGTAGTATGTACATGTACAGTTATTAAAGTGACTATGCATAGATGACAACAGAGAGTAGCAGTGGTGTAAAGAGGGGGGGAGGGGCAATGCAAATAGTCTGGGTAGCCATTTGACTAGATGTTCAGGAGTCTTATGGCTTGGGGGTAGAAGCTGTTTAGAAGCCTATGGACCTAGACTTGGTGCTCCGGTACCGCTTGCCGTGCGGTAGCAGAGAGAACTGTCTATGACTAGGGTGGCTGGAGACTTTGACAATTTTAAGGGCCTTCCTCTGACACCACCTGGATGGTAGGAAGCTTGGCCCCTCTGCCTTGCGGTCGGAGGCTGAGCAGATGCCATACCAGGCAGTGATGCAACTAGTCAGGATGCTCTCGATGGTGCAGCTGTAGAACCTTTTGAGGATCTGAGGACCTATGCCAAATCTTTTCAGTCTCCTGAGGGGGAATATGTTTTGTCGTGCCCTCTTCACGACTGTCTTGGTGTGCTTGGACCATGATAGTTTGTTGGTGATGTGGACACCAAGGAACTTGAACCTCTCAACCTGCTCCATTGCAGACCTGTCGAAGAGAATGGGGGCGTGCTCTGCCCTCTTTTTCCTGTTGTCCACAATCATCTCCTATGTCTTGATCACGTTGAGGGAGAGGTTGTTGTCCTGGCACCACACGGTCAGGTCTCTGATCTCCCCCCATAGGCTGTCTCGCCGTTGTCAGTGATCAGGCCTACAACTGTTGTGTTATTGGCAAATTGAATGATGATGTTGGAGTCATGCCTGGCCGTGCAGTCATGAGTGAACAGGGAGTACAGGAGGGGACTGAGCATGTACCCGTGTGGGGCCCCTGTGTTGAGGATCAGCGTGGCAGATGTGTTGTTACCCACCCTTACCACCTGGAGGCGGCCCGTCAGGAAGTCCAGGATCCAGTTGCAGAGGGAGGTGTTTAGTCCCAGGGTCCTTAGCTTAGTGATGAGCTTTGAGACCACTATGGTGTTGAACGCTGAGCTGTAGTCAATGAATAGCATTCTCACATAGATGTTCCTTTTGTCCAGGTGGGAAAGGGCAGTGTGGATTGCAATAGAGATTGCATCATCTGGGGATCTGTTGGGGTGGTATGCAAATTGGAGTGGGTCCTGGGTTTCTGGGATAATGGTGTTGATGTGAGCCATGACCAGTCTTTCAGAGCACTTCATGACTACAGACGTGAGTGCTACGGGTCGGTAGTAATTTAGGCAGGTTACCTTAGTGTTCTTGGGCATAGGCACTATGGTGGTCTGCTTAAAACATGTTGGTATTACAGACTCGGACAGGGAGAGGTTGAAAATGTAAGTGAAGACACTTTCCAGTTGGTCAGCACATGCTCGCAATACACGTCCTGGTAATCCGTCTGGCTCTGCGGCCTTGCGAATGTTGACCTGTTCAAAGGTCTTAGTCACATCGGCAGCGGAGAGCGTGATCATACGGTCTTCCGGAACAGCTGGTGCTCTCATGCATGTTTCAGTGCTATTTGCCTCGATGCGAGCATAGAAGTAGTTTAGCTCGTCTGGTAGGCTTGTGTCACTGGGCAGCTCTCGGCTGTGCTTCCCTTCGCAGTCTGTAATGGTTTGCAAGCCCTGCCACATCCGACGAGCTTCAGAGCCGGTGGAGTACGATTTGATGTATTGACGAATTGACGCTTTGCCTGTTTGATGGTTCGTCGGAGGGCATAGCGGGATTTCTTATAAGCTTCCGGGTTAGAGTACCGCTCCTTGAAAGCGGCAGCTCTAGCCTTTAGCTCAGTGCGGATGCTGCCTGTAATCCATGGCTTCTGGTTGGGGTATGTACTGTGGTAAACCGCGGGGTGTTGGGTTAAGCGTGCAGAGATAGACACAGAGACAGGGAGGCGTTAGTCCGAAAAACAACTTTACTTAAGACAGAAAATAAATATATCAAATAAATAACTTAGGTTTTGCTCGGTCTTCCTTCTCTCTCTTAACTGGTGTCTGTCTTTCTCCCTTCTCTCCCGTGGTGTGCCATCAGGCTCCTTTTATTTAGCCTCCACAGCTGGTTGGCACTTTCCTCTAATTACCTCCACTTAGCTGTCCGTGTCGGGGTGTCCAGCTCCCGTATTTCCAGCAGAGGGAGTCAACGTCGCCTCACGTACCTCCCCTCTATTACCATCCCCCGGGGTAGACCTCCTGGGATACCACAGTACGTACAGTCACTGTGGGGACGACGTCATCGATGCACTTATTTATGAAGCCAATGACTGATGTGGTGTACTCCTCAATGCCATTGGAGGAATCCCAGAACATATTCCAGTCTGTGCTAGCAAAACAGTCCTGTAGTTTAGCATCTGCTTCATCTGACCACTTTTTTATTGATCTAGTCACTTGTGCTTCCTGCTTTAATTTTTGCTTGTAAGCAGGAATCAGGAGGATGGAATCATGGTCATATTTGCCAAATGGATGGCGAGGGAGAGCTTTGTATCCATCTCTGTGTGTGGTGTATAGGTGGTCCAGAGTTATTTTTCCTCTGGTTGCACATGTGACATGCTGATAGAAATTTGGTAAAACGGATTTAAGTTTACCTGCATTAACGTCCCCGGCTAGTAGAAGCGCTGCCTCTGGGTGCGCGTTTTATTGTTTGCTTATGGCGGAATACAGCTCAAACAATGCTGTCTTAGTACCAGCCTCTGACTGTGGTGGTATGTAAACAGCTACGAAGAACACAGATGAAAACTCTCTCGGTAGGTAGTGTGGTCTACAGCTTATCTTGAGATACTCTACCTCAGGCGAGCAATAGCTCAAGACTTCCTTAGATATCGTGCACCAGCTGTTATTTTCAAAAATACATAGTCCGCCTCCCCTTGTCTTACCAGACGCCGCTGTTCTATCCTGCCGGTTCATCGTATAACCAGCCAGCTGTATGTTGATATTGTCGTCGTTCAGCCACGACTCCGTGAAGCATAAGATGTTACAGTTTTTAATGTTGGTAGTTTAATCTTCCGCGTAACTCTGCAATTTTGTTCTCCAAGGATTGCACGTTTGCTAGCAGAATGGAGGGAAGTGGGGGTTTATTCGATCGCCTACGAATTCTCAGAAGGCAGCCTGCCCTTCGGCCCCTCTTTCTCCACCTCCTCTTCACGCAGATCACGGGGATCGGGGCCTGTTCCCGAGGAAGCAGTATATCCTTCACATCGGGCTCCTCAGAGTCGTGAAAGGAAAAAAAGGATTCTGCTAGTCCGTGGTGAGTAATCGCAGTCCTGATGTCTAGAAGCTATTTGTGGTCATAAGAGACGGTAGTGGCAACAATATGTACAAAATAAGTAAAAAAATAAGTTTCAAACAACGCAAATAAACAAACAAAAAAACACAATCGGCTGGGGGTGCGTAAAACGTCTGCCTTCTTCTCCGGTGCCATCTTTTCTGTATATTCCTGAGCTTTCTCCATGACACTAAAGAAGCCATGACATTTGCTAAATTTAAGCAGAGCACAATAACACCCAACAAGTTTATATTATGTGTAAAAATACTTTTCCACTCCAAGTTGTATTGCTTGTGTGTTATGCCCTCTCACTGGAGATTTTGCTGATGTTGCAGACGTAAATTGTTCCACTGTGCAGACTTTCCTATGTCTTTTTACACACGACCTGTACTGAGGAAGTCCATGATGAACAATACAGTACACACCTCAGCCAGGTTTCTTAGCTTAGTGACAATATATAAAATACCAAACATTTTGAAAAGTTAAGGCTTAGAAAAAGCAATGTTTTGAGTTATGGTTAATGTGTAGGAATGGTAAATGATGTGTTATCTTGTATTAATGGGTTCATTTCACAGTCCTGAAAATCCAGTTAGCTTTGAAAAATAAAAATAAAATCCTTAACAGTTGAAATCAGAAGGTGAACTGTGTCATTGTTCACCCCAGCGCATTTGTTATTGTTTTGTTTTGTTGATGAAACAGAGGAGAGAAGCATCCAGCAAAGAGTGTGATTTAAAAAAAAAATTAAAAAAAAGACTGCTTTTCACAAGCCTGGTCCCAGATGTGTTTGTGCTGTCTGGCCAACTCCTATGGCCAAGACAGCACAAACAGATCTGGGATCAGGCTGGCTTTTCATCACCTGGCCCCTGATACTCAGATTAACTCATAAGTAATGCTCCTCATTCAAGTCACATTTGACAGATTAATCTATTCAGCTTCACATATCATCTTACCACTCTCTCTTTGTTCTGTAAACATGGAAGAAATTCACAAAAGTGGGCCTTTATTAGTCCTGTATTAGCGGACCAATATAGCTGTCAGTAGCAGACTGATATATACCCCCCCCCCCTTTGTCAAAAGAAATGCAGCACCCCCACCCCCAAACATTTTCATGTGTCTATGCACATGTTGATGTGTATAGCAGTTGCACTGAGCAGACAGGAGATATTTTGGTCAGGTCTCATCTTTGATTGAAGGTTTCTATTTGGATTGTAAATATCAGTTTTTTCTACAAAACAACCTGGGCCCCTAGCGACCCCTTGCATAAGGACAGCTCCAGTCCCTAGAGAGGCAGAGCTAAAATCAACCTGAGAAACAGAAAGCAGCAAGAGACTAAAAGGCCCACCATGTAATGTATATTCTTAAAGTCCGCTTCTACCATTGATGTCCATGAGACAAAAGAGATCCTTATTGGATCAATATTATTTTTTTTTACATTTTATTTCACCTTTATTTAACCAGGTAGGCTAGTTGAGAACAAGTTCTCATTTGCAACTGCGACTTGGCCAAGAAAAAGCGTAGCAATTTGACACATACAACAACACAGAGTTACACATGGAATAAACAAACATACAGTCAATAATACAGTAGAACAAAATAAAACAAAAAAAGTCTATATACAGTGAGTGCAAATGAGGTAAGTTAAGCCAATAAATAGGCCATGGTGGCGAAGTAATTACAATATAGCAATTAAAACACTGGAATGGTAGATGTGCAGAAGATGAATGTGCAAGTAGAGATACTGGGGTGCAAAGGAGCAAGATAAATAAATAATTACAGTATGGGGATGAGGTAGGTAGATAGATTGACTGTTTACAGATGGGCTATGTACAGGTGCAGTGATCTGTGAGCTGCTCTGACAGCTGATGATGCTTAAAGCTAGTGAGCGAGAAGGTACGGTGGGATTCGAAATGGTCGGTAATCTGTTTGTTAACTTGGCTTTCGAAGACCTTAGAAAGACAGGGTAGGATAGATATAGGTCTGTAGCAGTTTGGGTCTAGAGTGTCACCCCCTTTGAAAAGGGGGATGACCGCGGCAGCTTTCCAATCTTTGGGAATCTCAGAAGATATGAAAGAGAGGTTGAACAGGCTAGTAATAGGGGTTGCAACAATTTCAGCAGATAATTTTAGAAAGAGAGGGTCCAGATTGTCTAGCCCGGCTGATTTGTATGGGTCCAGATTTTGCAGCTCTTTCAGAACATCAGCTATCTGGATTTGGGTGAAGGAGAAATGGTGGGGGCTTTGGCGGGTTGCTGTGGATGGTGCCAGGCAGTTGACCGGGGTAGGGGTAGCCAGGTGGAAAGCATGGCCAGCCGTAGAGAAATGCTTATTGAAATTCTCAATTATAGTGGATTTATCGGTGGTAACAGTGTTTCCTAGCCTCAGAGCAGTGGGCAGCTGGGAGGAGGTGCTCTTATTCTCCATGGACTTTACAGTGTCCCAGAACTCTTTTGAGTTAGTACTACAGGATGCAAATTTCTGTTTGAAAAAGCTAGCCTTAGCTTTTCTAACTGCTTGTGTATATTTGTTCCTAACTTCCCTGAAAAGTTGCATATCACGGGGGCTATTCGATGCTAATGCAGAATGCCACAGGATGTTTTTGTGCTGATCAAGGGCAGACAGGTCTGGAGTGAACCAAGGACTATATCTATTCCTAGTTCTACATTTTTTGAGTGGGGCATGCTTATTTAAGATGGTGAGGAAGGCACTTTTAAAGAATAGCCAGGCATCATCTACTGATGGGATGAGGTCAATGTCATTCCAGGATACCCCGGCCAGGTCGATTAGAAAGGCCTGCTTGCAGAAGTGTTTTAGGGAGCGTTTGACAGTGATGAGGGGTGGTTGTTTGGTCGCAGACCCATTACGGATGCAGGCAATGAGGCAGTGATCGCTGAGATATTGATTGAAAACAGCAGAGGTATATTTGGAGGGCGAGTTAGTTAGGATGACATCTATGAGGGTGCCCGTGTTTACGGATTTGGGGTTGTACCTGGTAGGTTCATTGATAATTTGTGTGAGATTGAGGGCATCAAGCTTAGATTGTAGGATGGCCGGGGTGTTAAGCATGTCCCAGTTTAGGTCACCTAGTAGCACGAGCTCAGAAGATAGATGGGGGGCAATCAATTCACATAAGGTATCGAGGGCACAGCTGGGGGCAGAGGGAGGTCTATAGCAAGCGGCAACAGTGAGAGACTTGTTTCTGGAAAGATGAATTTTTAGAAGTAGAAGCTCGAATTGTTTGGGTACAGACTTGGTTAGTAATACAGAACTCTGCAGGTTATCTTTGCAGTAGATTGCAACACCGCCCCCTTTGGCAGTTCTATCTTGGCGGAAAATGTTACAGTTAGGGATGGAGATTTCAGGGTTTTTGGTGGTTTTCCTAAGCCAGGATTCAGACACGGCTAAGACATCTGGGTTGGCAGAGTGTGCTAAAGCAGTGAGTAAAACAAACTTAGGGAGTAGGCTTCTAATGTTAACATGCATGAAACCAAGGCTTTTACGGTTACAGAAGTTAACAAATGAGAGCACCTGGGGAGTGAGAGTGGAGCTAGGCACTGCAGGACCTGGATTAATCTCCACATCACCAGAGGAACAGAGGAGAAGTAGGATAAGGGTACGGCTAAAGGCTATACAAACTGGCCGTCTAGCACGTTTGGAACAGAGAGTAAAAGGAGCAGGTTTCTGGGCACGATAGCATAGATTCATGGCATAGTGTACAGACAAAGGTAAGGTAGGATGTGAGTACATTGGAGGTAAACCTAGGCATTGAGTAATGATGAGAGAGATATAGTCTTTAGAGACGTTTAAACCAGATGATGTCATCGCATATGTAGGAGGTGGAACAACTTGGTTGGTTAAGGTATATTGAGCAGGGCTAGAGGCTCTACAGTGAAATAAGACAGTAAACACTAACCAGGACAGTAATGGACGAGGCATATTGATATTAGAGAGAGGCATGCATAGCCAAGTGAACATATGGGTCCAGTGATTGGTTGGGCTGACTGGGGACACGGCGATTCAGACAGTTAGCAGGCCAATGCTAACAAGCTAACAGTTAGTAGGCCGGGGCTAAACAAGCTAGCAATTAGCAGACCGGGGCTGGCAAGCTAGCAGTTAGCAGACCGGGTTAGCAAGCAAGCAGTTGGCAGACCGGGGCTAACAAGTTAGCCTTTGGGGGACTTCGCAATGGGGGTAAGTCTGTTTTTGCCTCTTTGTGCGGTGACGTCGATAGACCAGTCGTGGAATTAGTTGGGTTCCAAGTAGCTCTACATAGCTAGCAGGCCAGTTAGCAGAATGGTCCTTCAGCGGACGTTGTGCCTGAGGGGCCTGTTGGAATCCTCGGGCAGATTATGTCGGTATTCCAGTCATAGAGGATCGGCGGGGGTTCCGTGCCCCGTACCGGCAGTAGAAGGGATCCGGATATTGTAGCCCAGGAGTGGGCTTCGGTGGTAGCACAGGAGCCCTGGCCGAGCTAGCTTCAGGCTAATTGGTGCTTGCTCCGGGATGGAAACGCTAGCCAGGAGTAGTCACCCGGGATTGCGGGTTAGCTAGTTGCGAAGATCCAGATGAAAATGTTCCGAGTTTGTGGTAGGAATCCGGGGATATGGGGGGGGGGGATATCTAAAATAATAATAGGTCCGTTATGCTCTGGTTTGAGTCACGTTGTTCGAACTGGCGAGAGTTTTCCGAGCTAAAGGTTAGCTGATGACCGCTAGCAATGGTTTGCTGACTGATAGCTGGTAGGTAGTTAGCTGGCTAGCTTCAGTTGAGGGATTCCAGATCCAAAGTAAATAAAAATACTTCAGAAAAAAAATAACAGATCCACGCCACATTGGGTGACGCGGGTTGCAGGAGAGTATTTAGAAGTTGAGGTTTAGGGAAATATTTTAAAAAGATATGCGAAGAAAAAGATGTAAAAAGATATATACAAGGGACACGACAGGACAAAGACGTCTCACTGCTACGCCATCTTGGATTCTTCATCTTGGATTATTAGCAAGACACTGGCACTAGTGGTCTTTTTACATCTCATTTAAACCTGTCCATCCCATATGACACCCAGGAGCCCAAAACCAAAAAGACCTCAAAGTCCCATCAACCCTCAGCTGCCTCTGAATATTTCCTTGAATACAGAATACTGTATATCCATACCTCACAGTGAGGTTGACCACACTTCTCCCCCCTCTCTCACATAGAGCCAGAGCTCTGTGTTGTTTTACAGGATGCAACCATTTTTATCTCAATATAAAATCATTTCTGGTTAACAAGTACCTTACAGTGATTGTTATCAATTAAAATTGTCAAAAATAAACAAAAATAGCTTCTTGATAAAGAGCAATTTCTCAAGCAAGAATTTAGCTAGGACTGTCTGGGAGTGGTCTGAGTAAGGGGCTTAATTGGATGAGCCTAATGGGAGGGATATGTCACCTGAAAACGACCTGTTATTGGTAGAGAGGTTTGAAACTCTCTTTGTTATTGGTCTATTAATTTATACTACCTGGTGATGTATGCCAGGCAGGCCAAAACTCCACCCATGCAAACATAGCTGCGGGAAGTCCGGGTGCTGAGGGTGCTGCAGCACCCCCTGATAAATCTGAATAAATATAAAACATAAATACAGAAATCAGTCAAATGCAAAATGCAACAATTTGAAAGATTTGACTGAGTTACTGTTCATATCAGGAAATCAGTCAAATGAAATAAATAAATTAGGCCCTAATCTATCGATTTCACATGGCAGTGAATACAGATATGCATCTGTTGGTCACAGATATCTTTTTTTAAAGTAGGGGCGTGGATCAGAAAACCAGTCATTGTCTGGTGTGAGCACCATTTGCCTCATGCAACGCCTCACATTTTCACATGGAGTTGATCAGGCAGTTGACTGTGGAATCTTGTCCCACTCCTCTTCAATGGCTGTGCCAAGTTGCTGGATATTGGCGGGAACTGGAACACTCTGTCGTACACGTCAATCCAGAGCATCTCAAACCTGCTCAATGGGTGACAGGTCTGGTAAGTATGCAGGCCATGGATGAACTGGGACATTTTCTTCTTCCAGGAACTGTGTACAGATCCTTGCGACATGGGGCCGTGCATTATCATGCTGAAACATGAGGTGATGGCGGCGGATGAATTGCACGACAATGGGCCTCAGGATCTCGTCACGGTATCTCTGTGCATTCAAATTGCCAACGATAAAATATAATCGTGTTCGCTGTCCGTAGCTTATGCCTGCCCATACCATAACCCCACCGCCACCATGGTGCACTCTGTTCACAAAATCGATATCAGCAAAACCGCTCGCCCACACAACGCCATACACGTGGTCTGCGGGTGTGAGGCCGGTTGGACGTACTGCCAAATACTGTAAAATGATGTTGGAGGCGGCTTATGGTAGAGAAATGAACATTCAATTATCTGGCAACAGCTCTGGTGGACATTCCTGCAGTCAGCATGCCAATTGCACGCTCCCTCAAAATTTGAGACATCTGTTGCATTTTGTGTGACAAAACTACACATTTTATAGTGGCCTTTTATTGTCCCCAGCACAAGGTGTACATGTGTAATGATCATACTGTTTAATCAGCTTCTTGATATGCCACACCTGGAAAAGGTAAAATGCTCACTAACAGGGATGTAAACAAATTTGTGGACAAAACTTTAGAGAAATTGGCTTTTTGTGTGTATGGAACATTTCTGGGATCTTTTATTTCAGCTCATGAAACATTGGACCAACACTTTACATGTTGCATTTCTATTCTTGTTCAGTGTGTATAATTGTTTTGTGAAAAATATATTTTCCCACAAAAGTAGTCAACTGGGCCTTTATTATTCCTGTATGTGCAGACCAAAATAGCCATCAACCATCAACAAAAAAATTACAGCACCCCCCACCCCTAAATATCTTGCTGCAGCCATGCATGCAAAACAAGCAGTTTTTCCACATCCCTAGCAAACACAGTTCATTAAACTAATTGCATTCTAAACTGAAGATCATGATTAGTTGATAATTGGAGTCAGGTGTGTTAGCTGGGGCAAAAGTGTGACACCAATCAGGTCCCGAGGACTGAATTGTTTACTGTGTGCGTTTGTGTCACTTAGTGTTTGGTGTTTTTCAAGTGTACTGTGATCCTGCGGCTACTGTTTCTCAGTATAATGTTTATCCTTAACTGTTGATTTCTGGTCTCTTTGCACCTGGGTCCAACCTCACCACATCACAATAAGAGCGAGAATATTTCTCAAATGGCAGTCAAGCATCAATTATCATGTCACCAGAATAAGACCCTCAATATTTATTGGAAAGGATCATCAAGCTCATCACCATGCACTTTCACCACCCTGGGAAGTTCATCATTATCATTTATTTCATCTTAAAAACTCCATGGTTTCCCGAGTCGTAGTGGGAGGACCACACACCATATCGTCGGTGACTCCAAATTTACTTCGATATGATGGTTATTATATCAATATTTGCGCATAAAGACATTTCCATTGCCATTTCTCGCAGAATTTATTTTACAGACACGAAAAGTCCCACCCATCTAGCGTATTTTGTTTTGTCGACATTAGTAAAGTTTTCCAACAAAATTTTCTGTTTCCATCACAGCTGTCATTATTTTATTTTATGCAGTATGACTTTACGCAGATAAAAATTGTGGATGGAAACGTGGTTAGTAACCATGATTCCATCCGACCTTTTTATGGGAGTAAAGTACATGTCGAATAAAAAATGTCATGACAGGCCTGATGGAAACAGCAAATCGGTCGGTAAAATGTACAAATGTCGACAAAACAAATATGTTCGACAAGGTGGGATCTTTTTGTGTCGGTAAAATTAATTCTGCGAGAAATGAGTTTTGGAAAGAATGCAGTTTATTAGGCTACAGATGAAATAAATGATGATGAACTTCAAGGTGGTGAAGGTGCGCGCGGTGATTAATGCTCCTTTCTACTAAATATTTAGGGTCTTATTCTGGAGACATGATGATCCATACTTGGCTGCAGTTTGACAAATACAAATAATCTCATTTTTTGTGCATAATAATCTTATCATGTAGGCTATCCTCCCCGCACTGTATCTGCTAACTGTTGGCTAGAGCGCACATGCCACGACCAGAGTGGGAACACACAATCGCAATATGTTTTTTTTGTTTGTTGACAAAACCATCAGTAGAGTTGAAAATGCTTTGGAAACCCAGTTAACTTGTATTCTTTATTCGGTACATGTGAATTTAACAGCAAAAGTTATTTTTATGTGCACCTCGTCATCAGACACAGCCTTTTATCCGCAACAGATCAATTTGATGGGAATAGGTAGACCACCTGACCCCAGGACACTCATCCAGACCTTTAGGTAGACCACCCAACCCCAGGACACTTATCCAGACCTACAAGTAGACCACCTGACCCCCGGACACTCATCCAGACCTTTAGGTAGACCACCCAACCCCAGGACACTTATCCAGACCTACAAGTAGACCACCAGACTGCAACTATGACAGACCCAATGCACAAACTCGTAGATCACAGCCCAACAGGTCACTGAAACAGACTCAAAGCCTTGCAGCACCATCTAAGACCAAGCTGCTAAAGCTAAAGATGTTTAAAAGCCAAAGCCTACTGCTGCTGCATGGTCTCCTCCAGTCTATCTGCATGTGTGAAGATTATTTTTATGGCTTTTAGGTCATTGTGCTGTTCTTCTGGACGTCTGGTGTGGTTCTCTGCTTTCTGAAAATCTGTCAACAGATGTTGCACTTGTTTGTGACTGTGTAAGTGTTCTTAATGTGTTACCAGAGAATGTGCATTGACTTTAGTTTTAGACTCTCCTTGTATTTGAAGACAAGTCAGTCACACTAGGGTGTTGCCTGCTGAAAGGGAACTGTAAAGGTAAGACACATTTTACTCAGTCCAGTGGTTCAGTGACCAGAGACTACAAAGATGTTTGGGTTTTCAGAAGGCTTTGTATATTTATTATTTGTTCTGAACTAAAAACGTTGTGAGTAAAATCTATGAAAATGGTTGTGTAGGTTTGTAAACTCTTCCTTTAAGAATATGAGTCTGACCTGTAACAATATAAGCATAGCTTTTATTAACAAAATAATTTGCTATACATACAGATATTCTCATGTTAAATAGCAGTATTGGTTTACAGTTGTAGCCAGTTGAGTGAAAGAATAATTATTTAAACATTGAACATCATAGACGTGAACCACAGTGGACTGTTTAGGCTACTGATTAGTGACATCAATACTATAACACATTTGCAAACACACAGGTTGGAATGGAAGGCAGGATCACTATGAAAAGCTTGTTTTTATATGGTTTTGCTCATTCATTCATCATTCACAAGTCATGCTTGTTGAAGGCTTTTCCACCCACAGTATTTAGCAGGGTTGGGATCAATTCCATTCCAATTCAGTCAACTGTGGAAGTAAACTGAGATTCCAATTCCACATTTTTCTCATTGAGAAGCACTTAGGGAAATTGGAATTTCATGTTATTGACTGAAGTGGAATGGAATTGACCCCAGCCCTGGTGTCTTGATGCTAAGGTCACATTTGAGTGAACAAATGATAGTAATACCAGTGCAGTGCAGTCTCAAATGGAATGTACTTGAGGTTCTGCACACTCCTATAGTTTAGCCCTTGAAGTTGTAGAGGTCAAGGTTGATGAGTATGGTGAAGAAATTAAAAACCAAGGAAATGGAAATACTGTATTTGTTGGACCCCAGTGATAAGACAATGCTTGTCTTAAATTCCTTATAAAAGTTAGTAATGCTACAGAGGTTTTGTATAAGTTGCACTCATGAGCCAAAATGGGTCCCCTCCAATTTGTACAATATAGTACGAATTTGTAAGTGCTTAAGATCCCGTTTAATCTCTTTAACCTTGTGAACACTCGAAAAACACTATACAACACATTTTAATCTTAAAGCATAAAAATGTAATAGCCTTATCTAAAATGTCAGTGCATTTAAATCCTCATCTGACCACACCAAGGATGGCTCTTCTCATAGCAGAGGTGAAAACCACCTTCGTTTTAGCACCAATTGTGTGCCATTATGTCCAAACTGAGTCTCGTTAAACTGGAATTATTTTGAGGTTTGGTTTTCTATCTTCACACTGGAAACATGTGCAAGACCATACGTTGGGTGGTCAAGTAGAGAGAGACATCTAGAAACTCAAACCAAGAGCGATGCACCGTCTATTTAACAGATCTGTCTCAGACTCACAGTTACAATACCACAATGACACTCTAACACTGACGAAGCATGTTTTTGTCTTTCACAGAACAAGAACTTGTCAGCCCCCTACAATTTAGTTAGGCTTAAGTGTTCCTAGCAGGGTTGGGGTCAATTTGGATTATTTGAATTTATTTCAATTCAAACCATGAATTGGCTTTGAATTGAAGGAAGTAGAATATAATTCAAAGCAATTCAGAATAAATAACCCATTTGAATTTAATTTAATCCTACTTTCTATTTCCGCAACTCAATTCAGAATGGACCCGAACCCTGGATCCTTGATTCGTTCAATAAAGAGGGACCTCCTCAGCATTGTGTTGACTGATTTGGCTTGGTGTAGTGAAGTGGTGAATTTAGGAGTTCTGACTGAGTGAGGGGGGTGGAGCCACATGGCTCTAGAGGACAAGGAAAGACAGTATGCAGTGGAAGTGGTTACAGTCTGAAAGTATTGAGTATTAGAAGCCACCTGGTTTGTTTCAGGAGGTGACACTTAAATCCCAGTGTCCATGTGGAGACGCCAGCCTCTCTCTCTTCTCCTTTTGTTACAGAGAGACATTTAGGCAAATGATTAGAGCTGTGTTCATGTGAGGGGTGTGTGTTTCCATGTTAGGGTTGTATAATGGCCCTTCTAGGGATGCCAAGGGAAGAGGGTATCCTAGATTTGTTTTCCCATATGATTTAGGCTACAGTAAATCCCTAAAATAAGTAATTTTGTCAGAAATAATAATGTAAATCTTTCATTTTAAAAAGGGATGTCATGAGTAAGTAATAATCAACCTTTCAAATAATGAGGCATATCCAGTTGAAGTCGGAAGTTTACATACACCTTACCAAAATACATTTAAATTCAGTTTTTGATAATTCCTGACATTTAATCCTAGTAAAAATTCCCTGTTTTAGGTCAGTTAGGATCATCACTTTATTTTAAGAATGTGAAATGTCAGAATAATAGTAGAGAGAATGATTTATTTCATTTTTATTTCTTTCATCACATTCCCAGTGGGTCAGAAGTTTACATACACTCAATTAGTATTTGGTAGCATTGCCTTTTAATTGTTTAACTTGTGTCAAACATTGTGGGTAGCCTTCCACAAGCTTCCCACAATAAATTGGGTGAATTTTGGCCCATTCCTCTTGACAGAGCTGGTGTAACTGAGTCAGGTTTGTAGGCCTCCTTGCTCGCACATAGTTTTTCAGTTCTGCCCACAAATTTTCTGTAGGATTGAGGTCAGGACTTTGTGATGGCCACTCCAATACCTTGACTTTGTTGTCCTTAAGCCATTTTGCCACAACTTGGATGTATGCTTGGGGTCATTGTCCATTTGGAAGACCCATTTGCGACCAAGCTTTAACTTCCTGACTGATGTCTTGAGATGTTGCTTCAATATTTCCACATATTTTTCCTTCCTTCCTCATGATGCCATCTATTTTGTGAAGTGCACCAGTCCCTCCTGCAGCAAAGCACCCCCACAACACGATGCTGCTACCCCCGTGTTTCACGGTTGGGATGGTGTTCTTCGACCTGCAAGCCTCCCCCTTTTTCCTCCAAAAATAATGATGGTCATTATGGCCAAACAGTTATATTTTTGTTTCATCAGACAATAGGACATTTGTTAAAAAAGTACGATCTTTGTTCCCATGTGCAGTTGCAAACCGTAGTCTGGCTTTTTTATGGCAGTTTTGGAGCAGTGGCTTCTTCCTTGCTGAGTGGCCTTTCAGGTTATGTCAATATAGGACTCGTTTTACTGTGGATATAGATACTTTTGTACCTGTTTCCTCCAGCATCTTCACAGGGTCCTTTGCTGTTGTTCTGGGATAGATTTGCACTTTTCACACCAAAGTACGTTCATCTTTAGGAGACAGAACGCGTCTCCTTCCTGAGCGGTATGACGGCTGTGTGGTCCCATGGTGTTTATACTTGTGTACTGTTGTTTGTACAGATGAACGTGGTACCTTCAGGCATTTGGAAATTGCTTCCAAGGATGAACCAGACTTGTGGAGGTCTACAATTTGTTTTCTGAGGTCTTGGCTGATTTCTTTTGATTTTCCCATGATGTCAAGCAAAGAGGCACTGAGTTTGAAGGTAGGCCTTGAAATAAATCCACAGGTACACCTCCAATTGACTCAAATGATGTCAATTAGTCTGTCAGAAGCTTCGAAAGCCATGCCATCCTTTTCTGGAATTTTCCAAGCTGTTTAAAGGCACAGTCAACTTAGTGTATGTAAACTTCTGACCTACTGGAATTGTGATCC
The DNA here is from genome assembly GCF_901001165.1 of Salmo trutta. Lineage (NCBI taxonomy): Eukaryota > Metazoa > Chordata > Actinopteri > Salmoniformes > Salmonidae > Salmo > Salmo trutta. The sequence continues at coordinate 29,890,992 of NC_042975.1, forward strand.
AGTGAATTATAAGTGAAATAATCTGTCTTTAAACAATTGTTGGAAAAATTGCTTATGTAATGCACAAAGTAGATGTCCTAACCGACTTGCCAAAACTATAGTTTGTTAACAAGACATTTGTGGAGTGGTTGAAAAACGAGTTTTAATGACTCCAACCTAAGTGTATGTAAACTTCTGACTTCAACTGTATTTGTGAGTGATGATTTATATATTATTTTCTTGCCAGACGTCTCAACCTCCAAATATCCTGTGTCTGTGAATTTCAGATGTATTTTTTCACGACTCAGTCTGTCTTCCTCACCACATTCTGTATATTCCTGAGCTTTCTCCATGACACTAAAGAAGCCATGACATTTGCTAAATTCAAGCAGAGCACAATAACACTCCACAAGTTTATATAATGTTTAAAAATACTTTTCCCCATCTAGCTGTGTTGCGTGTGTGTTATGCCCTCTCACTGGAGATTTTGGTGATGTTGCAGTTGTAAATTGTTCCACTGGGCAGACTTTCCTATGTCTGTTTTTTACACAAGACCTGTACTGAGCAAGTGCGATGTAGCCCATGATGAACAATACAGTACACACCTCAGCCAGGTTTTAAAACATTTTGCTACATGACCATAAATAAAATACCAAACATTGGTAAAAAAAAGTTGAACAATTGATGTATATTATTTTGAAAAGTTAAGGCTTAGAAAAAGCAATGTTTTGAGTTATGGTTAATGTGTAGGAATGGTAAATGATGTGTTATCTTGTAGTAATGGATTAATTTCACAGTCCTGAAAATCCAGTTAGCTTTGAAAAATAAAAATAAAATCCTTAACAGTTGAAATCAGAAGGTGAACTGTGCCATTGTTCACCCCAGCGCATTTGTTATTGTTTTGTTTTGTTGATGAAACAGAGGACAGAAGCATCCAGCATCGTGGCTGTTCCAATGCACGTGAAATTATATCAGAGGGAAAAAAAACTGTGTTCGTTGTTTGAAGTAACTTCTTTGTTGTTGTAAATTGCAAAAGGACGTGGCAGTTTTACCTAATACGGATTCCAGCTTTAAAGTAAATAAGACTCTTGCCTGCTTTTCACTAGCCTGGTCCCAGATGTGTTTGCGGTGTCTTGCCAACTCCTATGGCCATGACAATGACCTATAGGAGTGGGCAAGACAGCACATACAGATCTGGGACCAGGCTACCTTTTCATCACCTGGCCCCTGATACTCATCTTAACTCATAAGCAATGCTCCCCATTCAAGGCAGATAATCTATTCAGTTTCACATTCCAACATACCCACTCTCTTTGTTCTGTAAACATTTATAATCTCACTTAAAATGTAATTCAAGAATACAATACAACAATAACATGAACACAGATAGTGTTTTGGGGGGTTGGGGCTCTCCTTGAGTCATACCCCCGGACTGTGGCCCCACCCTTGAAGTAAAGTTATGTAGGCGGGGCTAGTCGCCTCACGAACCCTGGTGTCTGCCCTTACAGTAAAGGGTCATGCCCCCTGTAGCCCCACCCCTCAGAGTAAAGGGTCAATGGTCATGTGGATCTGGTCTCTGTTCCGCCTGCTCCCATTGGAGGAGTGGAGGTAAGGCTCCTCCTTCTGACATAGGACGTGACGCGTCAGGATCTTTCGGAAGGTGTTCCTGAAGTCCTGGATGCGGTAGGCGTAGATAACGGGGTTGACGGCTGAGTTGGCATGTGACAGCATGATGGCTATGTACATGACGGGGGCCGGCTTGCACAGGTCCTTGTAGAACAGGGTCAGGCAGTTGAGGATGTGCACGGGCAGCCAGCAGAGGGCAAACAGCCCCACAATGATGGACAGAGACTTGGCGGCACGGATCTCGCGTTGCAGGAGCCCGTGATGGTGGCTGTCCCCATTGCTGCTCACTGAGCACTTGAGTTCAATCTGGTGCATCTGCTTGCGGGCCACGGTGAAGATCTTCACATAGATGCCCAGCATGATAAACAGAGGAGGCAGGACGCAGCCGAAGAAGTTGAAGTAGACCATGTAGTGCATGTCCACCACACTCTCAAACAGGCAGGTAAGCTTGCAGCTGCTCAGGAAGTCACCTGCACTGCCCAGATCGTCCACCAGGGGGGGGATGGTGGTACTGGCATTGTCCCCCAAAGACTTGCCATTCATCAGGCTGCTGGAGACATTCTGACAGCAGGAAGTCACCTTCAGGTTCCAACCCAGGAATGGGATGAGGCCGATGACGAAAGACAGGATCCATAAGATGGCGATGATTCGTCTGGCCCTCGTACCCGTCACCAGCTCCTTGTACCTGGATAAGAGGCCGAGGGAAGACCAAAAAGACGCTGGTTAATATCCATGGGGGTTATAAATGGGTCTTATTTTCTTTTCCCTAAGAGTTGTGACTGAGTGCCCTTAACGGCCACAGCGGCCATCTTTCAAGCATTATGGTGCTTATGCTGCACATCTATTCATGATTAAAATAACGTAATAATGAGTTATTACAGAAAGACAATAGGGCAATAGAGAAGCAAATATGCTGTCCTTAAAGTTCTTCCAACTGAACATTAAATTAGGGCCTGTGATAGGAATAATATATCATTGCCATCTTTTTGTCAAAAGCAGAGTACCAAAACATAACGAGACATCATTCCAACAGACTTCTGGGTGGTTCTACCAATTAGGTGCCTTTCAAGTAGTGTAACTTGTTAAAAAATAATAATAATAATGTTTTCCCATCTCAAGAGGTTAAATACCAAACAGGGTTAACGATTTCAACGTAATTCAGTTATAAATCCCATTGTGACTGGGGGAATACAAGCTTCACAAAACAATTGAAATTGTGAAAACGTTTCTAGCCTGTCTATCTGTGGCTAACATTGGCGTGTTATGCTCGACCCAAAAAGAAGAGGGCCAGAACCAGCTCACCTGCTTTAACACTATGATTTGACTATTAGATGTTCAATGTTTCCTTTGAATAATAATTTTTTAAAAGCATAGTTTCACCATATTAAAACGAAAGTTCAGTTCACGTAACAGGGTTGATCTTAAAACAAGGGACAGTTTTTATGAATCACTAAATCACATGAAATAAATAATAATCTTCAGAAATGACTTTGTCAAACCACAAAATATCTAGGGCTTTTTATAATGATGGTGAAAACTGAATTTAAAAAAAATGTTTTATTGAACTTTCCATGTGGTCTACACTAAAGGGCACTTCAATTAAAATAATAGCCTTCCCTGTGGCTCAGTTGGTAGAGCATGGTGTGTGCAACGCCAGGGTTGTGGGTTTGATTCCCATGGGGGGCCAGTACAAAAAAAAAGAAATGTATGCATTCACTACTGTAAGTCGCTCTGGATAAGAGTGTCTGCTAAATTACGTAAATGTAAATAACAGGCTTTTAAAATGACATATTTGTGCACAATTTCTACTTAAAATAAAAGACACTAATTTCGTGGAACTACCCTTCTATCGACCGAGGTCTGGGTATGAATGCCATTGGGCTCCATATGCTCTGTTCCAATATCCATAGCATAGACTACCACTTATTAAGGAATATGTTGTATAGGGAATGCATTCTAAGTGGCATGTTAGTATTAACTTCTTGGTGACAGGGGGCAGTATTCAGAAATTCAGATGAATAACATGTCCAAATTAAACTGCCTGCTACTCGGGCCCAGAAGGTAGGATATGCATATTATTAGTAGATTCGGATAGGAAACACTCTGAAGTTTCTAAAACTGTTTGAATGATGTCTGTGAGTACAACAGAACTCATATGGTTGGCAAAAACCTGAGAAAAAAATCCAACCAGGAAGTGACTTGTAGTTTTTCTATCTAATCCCTATTCAAACTACAGTGTTTGTGGGGTCATTTTGCACTTCCTAAGGCTTCCACTAGATGTCAACAGTCTTTAGAACCTTGTTTTATGCTTCTACTGTTACTGGGCAGAGAACAGGAGCTGACTCAAGCCTGGGACCAAGAAGTTGTTTACTGCGCGGGCACCCAAGCGCCCTTCCTTCTTTTTCCTCTGTAATGAATACGCTATTGTCTGGTTGGAATATTATCGAAGATTTATGTTAAAAAGACCCTAAGGATTGATTGTAAACATCGACTTTTCATCTCTGGTTTTGCGCACTTGCGTTATGCCTTTGGATTAGTGATCTGAACGCGCGGACAAAACGGAGGTATTTGGACATAAATATGGAGTTTATCGAACAAAACAAACATTTCTTGTGGAAGTGGGAGTCCTGGGAGTGCATTCCGACGAAGATCAGCAAAGGTAAGTGAACATTTATAATACTAATTCTGAGTTTAGTTGACTCCAGAACTTGGCGTGTAACTGTATAGCTAGCTTTGATGGCTGAGCTCTGTACTCAGAATATTGAAAAATGTGCTTTCGCCGTAAAGCTATTTTAAAATCTGACACAGCGGTTGCATTAAGGAGAAGTGTATCTATAATTCTTTCAATAACTGTTGTAAAGTTTATCAACGTTTATGATGAGTATTTTTGTAAATTGATGTGCTCATTCACCGGAAGTTTGAGGGAATACATTTTCTGAACATCACGCGCCAATGTAAAATGGGGTTTATGGATATAAATATGAACTTTATCAAGCAAAACATACATGTATTGTGTAACATTGAGTCCTGGGAGTGTCATCTGATGAAGATCATCAAAGGTTAGTGATTCATTTTAGCTGTATTTCTGGTTTTTGTGAAGCCTCTCCTTGCTTGGAAAATGGCTGTGTGCTTTTTCTTGTTTAGGCACTGTCCTAACATAATCTAATGTTATGCTTTTGCCGTGAAGCCTTTTTGAAATCGGACACTGTGATTGGATTAAGGAGAATCTTATTTTTAAAATGGTGTATAATACTTGTATGTTTGAGAAATTTGAATTATGAGATTTTTGTTGTATTTCACTGGCTGTTGATAGTGTGTACCGCGGGTGGGATGCTAGCGTCCCAGATGTCCCAGAGAGGTTAATATTGGAACGTTAAGTAATCTATGATCGAATCAATGTAAGAATTTGCTTAAGAGCAAAATAGCTGAATCTGCTGCAGCGAACAGGAGTATTGCACAAAGAATGAGAATTTGGCAATTTGTGATGTGTTGAGCAAGTAAGAAGTTAAGAATTTATTTATATATTGGCTAACTGTTACACCACATTTCACTGAGCACATTGATTCAGAGACAGACAATGGAAAGGAAAAACCGTCATAGAGTACAACTCATCACCTCTCTAAGAACAACAGTCTATCTATACAGTGTTGAACACACAGAAGTTATACAGTGCCTTCGGAAAGTATTCAGACACACCACATGTCTATATAAGGTCCCACAGTTGACAGTGCATGTCAGAGCAAAAACCAAGCCATGAGGTCAAAGGAATTGCCCGTACCTACCCGTAGCACTCACGTCTGTAGCCATGAAGTGCTTTGAAAGGCTGGAGATGGCTCACATCAACACCATTATCCCAGAAACCCTAGACCCACTGCAATTTGCATACCGCCCCAACAGATCCACTGATGATGCAACCTCTATTGCACTCCACACTGCCCTTTGTCATGACGTTGGCCTGTGGGTAAGGTTTATGACCCCCCCATAAGTACCTTTCTCCCTTCCCCTCTCTTACTGACCCTACTGAAGGACTGCTGTCCTGTTAAATATAGAGAGTCTGGGAACATCAAACAAATGGGGAAAGGAACCATATTTTGGTAATAAAACCAGTTGGAAATATGCTTGATAACGTAATGAGTATGGATGTCAGTTCATTGTTATCTGTGACATTATGACTGATGACAGGACGACATAAACTGTACCTGGGAAAGTATACACCCTCTAGTTATCAGAGTCACATGGAATTGTTATGCAATTGAAATGTTTGATATTGAAATGGTTTGTTAGGAGATTAAATGTAATTTTAGCTTCCAAATGAGAGATTTGGGTTTTCATAAGGAAAGTGCCCTGCTTGATCAGTGGCCCACCCCTGTGAAGAGGAGGGGTTATAAACGATGAAACACACCCTTCCCCCCTCTCCACTATATAAGCCTTTGACGAAAAGATAACCAGGTAGTTCCAGTACGTGAGGTCTGCAGCCTCTACGTTAGAAGGACACACATGTCAAGAACAGAACTAAGCCAACCTTGGCGTGAGCTATGGTATGAACTGGTATGAACTTTGAGCTTATTCACTACAGAAGTGATACTTCCTAGCCGTTGAGTTAGCAGCTGCCGCTGTCGACGTGGGCTAGGAAAGGACGGACGACGGATCCAGTCTAACAAACAGACGAAGATAACACCACGTATCCAATTTACCACCAGAGACATTGTTCCGAGTACAGGAAGATCTGTTGGCCAACCCGGCCAGCATCTACGACCAATCTACCGAAGCGCAGCTCAGAGTAAATATTTATTGCATTTTCCTTTTCCAAATGGGCGGTAATTTAGAATGCATAAGATAATGTATTTACGATAGCATAGCTGCTGTTTGTGGTTCCTAAGTCTTCCCGCTATTTCATTCAAGCCCAACCCCCTTTCCTTTGTGTAACCAGCCGTCATATCTGTTCCGTCCACCGGGACGTTTTCTGTATGACATCATTGGTATTCTGTGTATTTGTAATTCTGTGTGATTAGTTAGGTATTTAGTAAATAAATAATTAAACCCAATTTTGTATTGCTGATTCAACTTGTTAGCCAGGGTTCGTGAAGATAGCCAAGAATTTACAACTTTCATTATGAGACTGAAAATAAGATAAGGGTTAATATTGACTGCTATCGATGTAAAATATTACTAAGTATTTTAAGAGTTTATACGGAAGATAACAGCTCTATAAACGTTCTTCCGTGGTGCCCCAACTTTCTAGTTAATTACATTTACATGATTAGCTTAATCAGGTAATATTAATTACAGAGAAATCATTTTATAAGTTAGCATGTCATATCACTTAATCCGGCATAGCCAAAGACACGACACCTTTCACACATGGACAAAAGGAACACCTATGTGAGAATGCTATTCATTGACTACAGCACAGCGTTCAACACCATAGTGCCCTCAAAGCTCATCACTAAGCTAAGGACCCTGGGACTAAACACCCCTCTGCAACTGAATCCTGGACTTCCTGACGGGGCGCCCCCAGGAGGTAAGTTTAGGTAACAACACATCCGCCATGCTGATCCTCAACACCGGGGCTCCTCAGGGGTGCGTGCTCAGTCCCCTCCTGTATTCCCTGTTCACTCATGACTGCATGGCCAGGCATGACTCCAACATCATCATTGAGTTTGCCGACGACACAACAGTGGTATAACTGATCACAGACAACGATGAGACAGCCTATAGGGAGGAGGTCAGAGACATGGCCGTGTGCTGCCAGGATAACAACCTCTCCCTCAACATTATCAAGACAAAGGAGATGATTGTGGACTACAGGAACAAGTGGACTGAGCATGCCGTCATTCTCATCGACGGGGCTGTAGTGGAGCAGGTTGAGAGCTTCAAGTTCCTTGGTGTTAACATCACCAACAAACTATCATGGTCTTAAACACACCAAGACAGTCTTGAAGAGGGCACGACACAGCCTATTCCGGGTTCCCCGGGCACCAAAGATGTGGATGTCGATTAAGGCAGCCCCCCGCACCTCTCTGATTCAGAGATTTCCTCACGGCGGAAGTTCAGCGTTACAGCGGGATTTAAATTTAAAGGCAATGTTCCTGCGTTAGCGGAGAATGCATTCACCGTAAACCAGTGGCAAACCATGACTATAGGACATAGGCTTTCAGAGGAACCAAAAATCTTCCATTACGTTGTATCAAACTCAGAAATCAAAAAAATAACTGAAAACATAGCATCACTTAATGAACCCGATATTGTATATTTTGTAGTTGGACAATTCTAGTTGTAGTGAAGGAGGAGCAATGCTTTTTGATGACATTATGAATGAATCAAACAGGCCTGTCCGTGCTTCAGGCTGCCGCACACACAGTGACAGTTCAGCATGGACACAACATGACACACAGCATAAAATAATGCAACCAGCAAAACAAAAAACACTGTTTACATAACCTATGGTAGCCTAACACCACTATCACACTATCACCCATAGCAATAACAACAGTGTCACATCAACAGTGACAGGCTCTAGGTGCTGAATGGACAGCGACCGTAGGCTAATACCTGTGCACTCCATAGAGCTGAAGGAGAGACAGGTTTGGTCAAACACATAGACACGGCTGATAAGACAGGCAACAGCAGTCACACACAGCATCAAATAACGTTACAGATGAAGCATCCCATTCACTCCAGTAGGCCCCTTGAAATCAGAACAATACAAAAGCACAACCATTTAATTTCCAAAATGAAATTAATAAACCAGCTATTACTTCCCTTTGCAAAAATATTTTATGACGTTCATCACACTAACCGGTGATCTGAGGTTTAAATGCAACAACGTTTCACAGTCATTATTTTCAAAGAGATGTCTAACAGCAAGCAAGCTGCAACAAAACAGTACCACTCACCAGATGATCATTTGGAAAAGAAGTTTGAAAGAAGTTCATCTTGATCATCCTGTATAAACACAGACTTACTTCCTTGACAACAAACAAGAACTTTGAGGAAATCTGTCAGAAGAAGTTCACAAATAAAAAAGATATTTATACCTCATGTAGGGATTTTAAAGACACGGAAATGAGTTTGAACTCCTGGAAAGATATCAGGGGGGTAATTTGGATAGATGTGGTAAAGAGGTCAATGGAATTCATACTGTGGGGGATAGAAGGATGCTGGATTGGCGCACATTCAACAAATCTGATCTAACAAAGTGGATATTTGTCAAATCCGTCATGATTTATGTGTTGCAACAGGCCCACAATGTGGTTATTGCTGCATAACATTTAGAAGTTGTCCCTTTTCCGGTTTAGAAAAAGTGACTGCTAAATGCTAACTCCCATTCGTATAAGCTTTTAGAATAGCTAGCACACAGAAATCAGTTTTGAACTGTAATGCAGTTGATTGGTAACGATGACATGAACATGTGTTGGCGTTGACATCCATACAAGCATTATACTCTGGTTTTTACCTCAACATAGTGTGAAATACACATATAAATAATAACCTAAATGTAGGGTAATTTTGTTTGGGGGAGATTCGGGATGGAGATGCAGGTGTGAAAATAGTGCAATCTTTTTACTTCATGCTATCTTGGCTGAGCTTCTATTGTCATGCACTGGGAAACAGATTCCAACACCTCAGAAGAGGTTAGGTCTTTTCATTTAGTCAGTTGCTTGTAATTACCTGGAAGACTATAGAGGTTAGCCCTGAATCACTACGAGTGATGCGGTGCAGACCAATTTATTGGATGCGTATAAGAGCTTCCCGATGCGCTAGAAGTATGATTGCTCTGACGTCTGCAGAGGCCTGCATCACAGTAAATGCTGTATGGGACACTGCAGACCTAGATTGACCATGCAGAGCCAAGCATGGGGAAACTACTGCTTGACCCACTGATTATTTCCTTTTGTCCTCACTAGTGAAATGTCTAGGCACGTCACTTCTTTAAACGGTCCCACCCATTGCAAGTCAAAATGTGATGGGTTTGTTTACATCCCTGCTAGTGAGAATTTCTCCTTTGCCAAGATAATCTATCCACCTGGCAGGTGTGGCATATCAAGAAGCTGATTAAACAGCATGATCATTACAGGTGTACCAATAAAAGGCTAATCTAAAATGGGCAGTTTTGTCACAACACAATGCCACAGATGTCTCAAGTTTTGAGGGACTGTGCAAATGGCATGCTGACTGCAGGAATGTCCACCAGAACTGTTGCCAGAGAATTGAATGTTCATTTCTCTACCATAAGCTGCCTCCAACGTAATTTTGGCAGTACGTCTAACCGGTCGCACAACCACAGACACGTGTAACCACGCCAGCCCAGGACCTCCACATCCAGCTTCTTCACCTGTGGGATCGTCTGAGACCAGCCACCCGGACAGCTGATGAAACTGAGAAGTATTTCTGTCTGTAAAAAAAAAACTTTTGTGGGGAACAACTCATTCTGAGCTCCCCAGTGAGTGGGCCTGACTCTCAAGTGGGTGGGCCTATGCCTTCCCAGGCCCACCCATGGCTGTGCCCCTGCCCAGTCATGTGAAATCCATAGATTAGGGCCCAATTAATTAATTTCAATTGACTGATTTCCTTATATGAACTGTAATTGTTGCATGTTGCATTTATATTTTTGTTCAGTATAATTTTTTAAATAAATCCTTAGGCCTTCTCTGGTTCTACACTGCCAAAAACGCTGCATATGTCGGCTCAATCAAAAATGACCTTTAAAGGTGCACTATACAGAAATCGCTCTGCCATTTCGTGGTTGCTAAAACTCACATTTATAGGTGAATTTGGTCGGGTCACCCAAAAAGTTGTATATTGCAGTTTTCATTTTCTATTACGCAATCCGTAACGCTTCAGCGATACAGATTGAACAGAGCCCTTACACTGAGTTCTCAAGCCAAACCATGAAACCATATAGCAAATATACAGTAGATATAGGATAATCAAATCAAAGTTTATTGGTCATGTACACAGTTTAAGCATTTGTTGTCAGTGCTCATGTGACTTCACTTTGCTCTGATTATAGCATGTAATAATGACATGTAATGTCATTATAGTTGAGTCACCAGCCACGATAATCATGTAAACGATATTTCCACATGATATTTCCTCTAGGACGACAAATATCAACGACAATTAAAGTAATCTACATACACTCTGGTAAGGCATATGATATTTCTATACAGACTAATAGTTAAGTGCAATGGAGAAAATTACTTTTTGGTTTTATTCAAAAACATGAAGTGGTCATTCTCTGCTGCAAATGTTTTTCCCTTCCCTCCTCATGAAACAGCTGCAATTTGGCAGTAAAATGTCATACAAGTTAAGTTTCACAGGCAGCAGTAGCTCATTTGACAAGATAACCGTGGCTTTCAGTCATTACCTACAGTATTAGTACTGTAGCCCCTCAGACGCCAAGGCCTCAAAACAGATGACTGGGACTTTAATAATGCAGCAGTAAATGATTCTACCTCTCTCCCTATTTCTCCATTTCCCCATCACTCTCTCCCTCAGTGAAGGATGCTGTGGCTGTGCCCCCAGTGCCATCAATAATCCACAGACAGCCATGACCATGTTTAGGGACCTGAAGTGATGGGCCCTAAGGCTATAGGGTGGACACACACATCACTCCTTCCTCTCTCTTCTTCTCTCATCATCCATACATTTCTCTGTCTCTCTCTCTCTCGTCTTAGTCCTCTAACCTGTAAGTCAAGCCCAGAAAGGTTTGTGTTCCAGACAGTGACTAATATCTGGGGGTGGACAGCTCTCTCACTCTCTCTGTCTCTCTCACTCTCTCTGTCTCCCTCACATGCTCCCTCTTTCTCTCTCTCCCTCACACGCTCTCTATTTCTGTCTCCCTCTCTCTCCTTCTCTGTCTTTATCTCACTTTCCCTCGGGCCCTCTCTCACTCTCTATATATTATCTCCCTCTGTCCCGCTCTCTCTGATGGGATGGTGACATTCCTCTCTGTGAGGGCCAGTAAATGAGCGGCTGAGCAGATTAGTTCTGGCCTGACGACAACACGCTGGCATTTCTCTCACTCCCTCTCTGTCTCCCTTTCTTCTGTCTCTCTCTCCCCACACATCCCTTTTCTAACACCATGGTTCCTGGGCTTCCGCCTGGGGCACATTGCAGCCCACAAACCTCTGCCAGGCTAGTACACAGAGTCAATAATCACAAAGCACATCCGCTTAAACATGACAGAGATGTCCACAGTATAGCCTCAAACAGAGATGTCCACAGTATAGTCTCAAACAGAGATGTCCACAGTATAGCCTCAAACAGAAATGTCCACAGTATAGCCTCAAACAGAGATGTCCACAGTATAGCCTCAAACAGAGATGTCCACAGTATAGTCTCAAACAGAGATGTCCACAGTATAGTCTCAAACAGAGATGTCCACAGTATAGTCTCAAACAGAGATGTCCACAGTATAGTCTCAAACAGAGATGTCCACAGTATAGTCTCAAACAGAGATGTCCACAGTATAGTCTCAAACAGAGATGTCCACAGTATAGTCTCAAACAGAGATGTCCACAGTATAGCCTCAAACAGAGATGTCCACAGTATAGCCTCAAACAGAGATGTCCACAGTATAGCCTCAAACAGAGATGTCCACAGTATAGCCTCAAACAGAGATGTCCACAGTATAGCCTCAAACAGAGATGTCCACAGTATAGCCTCAAACAGAGATGTCCACAGTATAGCCTCAAACAGAGATGTCCGCAGTATAGCCTCAAACAGAGATGTCCGCAGTATAGCCTCAAACAGAGATTTTACATTTACATTTTAGTCATTTAGCCGACGCTCTTATCCAGAGCGACTTACAGATGTCCACAGTATAGTCTCAAACAGAGATGTCCACAGTATAGTCTCAAACAGAGATGTCCACAGTATAGTCTCAGAGATGTCCACAGTATAGCCTCAAACAGAGATGTCCACAGTATAGCCTCAAACAGAGATGTCCACAGTATAGTCTCAGAGATGTCCACAGTATAGCCTCAAACAGAGATGTCCACAGTATAGCCTCAAGGGGAACAGATGTTTCTCTTTGACCCAGTGGCAACCTCATGATTCTACCCCCAAGCCATAAGACTCCTGAACATCTAGTCAAATGGCTAACCAGACTATTTGCATTAGCCTACACTTTGATTATGCAAATCAAATATCACTTTGATTATGCAAATATCCTGCCCTCACATGGCATAGCACCAGCAGTTCTTATAGATCGTCTCAAGAGATTTGAGAGTGTGATATCTCTATGTGAGATGTGTGATATTATCTGTAGCCACAGACCAAACTAGTACAGTCATACCAGAATGTAGAGGCTTGGATTCATGGCGATGAGGTGCCACATGTTGTTAACACAAGTGAGCACATTCTGCTGTCACTCTGGATGAGAGTAGGCCTAACAGTACGACTCTCAGGTGGAATCTGGTCTGGTGAATGGAAGTATCATCAACACTTTAATGCAACCCAGAGCCATACAGTGAATGTATTGCTTGGATGGAAACTATGAATAATGCTGGTGTGTATGAGGCTTGGCTTTATGGTTTTGTACAAACAACATGTGTGAATTTCCTTCAATATGTTGCAGAATTGTGATAGATAAAGGTGGTGAGGAGTGGTTTCTTCTTACTATTTACACTCTTTGTTGCTGTATTTACATCATATATCTGTTATGTGTGATGACATTCATGTAGTAAGAAAGACCTGTTGCCTGAAACAACTGCAAAAGCCAAAATGACAGCCTGACAGTGTTTGGGGCTCAATAGTGGCAAGTCCACACACTTAGTTTGGCAATACCATCCTTCTGAAAAAAGCCTTTAAAAAACAGTTTAGTCTCATTAGCAGAGGAAAACATTTTTTCAAGGACACATCACTGGTTCTTTCTGAGCATAGAGAAACATGTGGGGCCTGAGAACATGAAGTGAAGAGACTGTTGGTGAGAGACAGGTAGGTGAAGAAAGCCCTGGCAGGTTTGTTAACTCTTGGAACATGGATAGCCAGAGGTTATGCTATTGGATCTTTCCCTTCAAACGGTATGGTGTTGGTGGAAGAAAATACATAAATAGTTTGTCTCTTTCTGAGAAACATGAAAAGGAAACAAAGGCTCTAAAACGGGTGTGTATTAGTGTTATCAGAAGGTGCAGAGCAGAGCTCCATCTCTCATGGTTTGAAGCATTTGAGTCTGCCTTTTCCCTTCCACCAGAGCCAGCTGTGAAAACAGTCTGTTCTGAGGGAACCACAGTCCCACAAGACTAAGGCTCAGACACACACAAATGCACAGTCACACACTCACAAACACATACACAAACTAAGGAAATGGCTAGAGTAGAGTCATTTGAGCTGACCATATACCTTTCTCATTGCCACGTGTGTGATGTGGGTCTGGGGTAAAGGGGAAAACCGTAAAAAGGGATGTTTAAATCCGTCTGGATTTCTAAAAAGGAATGTTGTTATGAAACTATATGATGCATTTGCTGGCATTGTGCAGCAACCTTTCTGTATATGATGATGAGATGTCCTTTTATTAACACCCCCTGAGGAATAGTCTGACTCTTTACCCATGAAGGGAATAATGGGAATAACATACTGGGAAGGGTAAAGAAAATTTGACTGATTGAGGACATTCTTGGGAAACATCTGTAAATGGAAAAGCAGCAGTTTGCCTTAAAGGGCAGGTTGCACGATATATTTCCACAAATCTAACAATGTAGATTGATGATATTTCATCGAAACAGTCTTTATGCAAAAGTTTTAAAAAATAAACACATTTTACACTTCTATTTTCACAATTTAAATTACATTTATCAAAAATTAATTTACCAACAATAAATTGCTGCTTTCTCGTCAAGAAAGGAACAGCCTGGTGGTGGCTGCAGTGCACTGTTAACCGGCATGTTTGATCGAAATGCAAGAAGATGGGTAGAAAGTCGGACCAATTCGGGCAGACTGGGTCAGGAAATCCCCTAGCGCTTCAGTCATATGCGGGTCCTACTTTGTACCAAATGATTACGATGACTACCAACAGTGGAGTCACCATGAATCTGAGGCTAAAAACAGGTTCTGTGCACTGACCACCGACGTTACAGTATGTCGGCGGGCGACTTTGGTGATGATGGAGTTGAATTGGGTAAATTGGTACTAAAGTGCCCAAAGAGTTTTGTCATATTATGTTGCTAGTAGATGATAAAAACAAAGATAGTCAGCTATCTAAGTGCACCGGGCCATACAAAACTAACTGGCCCACTTGCACCATACAGATCTAGCATGGTGTTTGGGAATGGAATAATCTAGCTAGCTAGCAAGTAAGCTACAACAACTCAATCAACAGAATACTGCATGTTTTGTAGAAATGAATGGTCAAATACTGATTCATGTCATTGTTTATTTCAAGGTACAGTTGAAGTCGGAACTTTACATACACTTAGGTTGGAGTCATAAAAACTCGTTTTTCAACCACTCCACAAATTTCTTGTTAACAACTATAGTTTTGGCAAGTTGGTTAGAACATCTACTTTGTGCATGACACGTCATTTTTCCAACAATTGTTTACAGACAGATTATTTCACTTATAATTCACTGTATCACAATTCCACGCTAACTGACATCATTTGAGTCAATTTAAGGTGTACCAGTGGATGTATTTCAAGGCCTTCCTTCAAACTCAGTGCCTCTTTGCTTGACATCATGGGAAAATCAAAAGAAATCAGCCAAGACCTCAGAAAAAAATGTGTAGACCTCCACAAGTCTGGTTCATCATTGGGAGCAATTTCCAAACGCCTGAAGGTACCACGTTCATCTGTACAAACAATAGTACGTAAGTATAAACACCATAGGACCACGCAGCCGTCATACCGCTCAGGAATGAGACACGTTCTGTCTCCTAGAGATGAATGTACTTTGGTGCGAAAAGTGCAAATCAATCCCAGAACAACAGCAAAGGACCTTGTGAAAATGCTGGAGGAAAGACGTACAAAAGTATCTATATCCACAGTAAAACGAGTCCTATATCGACATAACCTGAAAGGCCACTCAGCAAGGAAGAAGCCACTGCTCCAAAACCGCCATAAAAAAAGCCAGAATACGGTTTGCAACTGCACATGGGGACAAAGATCGTACTTTTTGGAGAAACGTCCTCTGGTCTGATGAAACAAAAATAGAACTGTTTGGCCATAATGACCATCGTTATGTTTGGAGGAAAAAGGGGGAGGCTTGCAAGCCGAAGAACACCATCCCAACCGTGAAGCACGGGGGTTTCAGGATCATGTTGTGGGGGTGCTTTGCTGCAGGAGGGACTGGTCCACTTCACAAAAT
This sequence comes from Salmo trutta, assembly GCF_901001165.1. Lineage (NCBI taxonomy): Eukaryota > Metazoa > Chordata > Actinopteri > Salmoniformes > Salmonidae > Salmo > Salmo trutta. The sequence continues at coordinate 29,906,904 of NC_042975.1, forward strand.
AGATGGCATCATGAGGTAGGAAAATTATGTGGATATATTGAAGCAACATCTCAAGACATCAGTCAGGAAGTTAAAGCTTGTTCGCAAATGGGTCTTCCAAATGGACAATGACCCCAAGCATACTTCCAGAGTTGTGGCAAAATGGCTTAAGGACAACGAAGTCAAGGTATTGGAGTGGCCATCACAAAGCCCTGACCTCAATCCTACAGAAAATGTGTGGGCAGAACTGAAAAAGCGTGTGTGAGCAAGGAGGCCTACAAACCTGACTCAGTTACACCAGCTCTGTCAGGAGGAATGGGCCAAAATTCACCCAACTTATTGTGGGAAGCTTGTGGAAGGCTACCCGAAACGCTTGACCCAAGTTAAACAATTTAAAGGCAATGCTACCAAATACTAATTGAGTGTATGTAAACTTCTGTCAAGGTGTGCGCTACTGGTGGAGAAGTCAGGTGCAGGAGAGCAGAGAGTTGTGAACAGGCGCACACTTTATTTAGGCAGAGGCAATAAAACAGACAGACGGCACTGAGTCAAAACCTCCAGCCAAAGGTAAAAGTGCAAGGCGCGAAACAGCCCAAAAAATTATCAAATGTTTTACGATAAACATCCCTCGTGAGAATACCATGGAATAACGGGGAAAAACCCAGCCTGGCACGTACACACACAACACGTAACAAAATCTATTTCACACAAAGACATGGGGGGGAACAGAAGAATAAATACATGCAGTGTGATTAAGGAATGTCAACCAGGTGTGCAGGGAACAAGACAAAACAAATGGAACAATGAAAAATGGAGCGGCGATGGCTAGAAAGCCGGTGACGTCGACCGCCGAGCAAGGAGAGGAGCCAACTTCGGCGGAAATCGTGACAAATTCTGACCCACTGGGAATGTGATGAAAGAAATACAAGCTGAAATAAATCATTCTCTCTACTATTATTCTGACATTTCACATTCTTAAAATAAAGTGGTGATCCTAACTGACCTAAGACAGGTCATTTTTACTGGGATTAAATGTCAGGAATTGTGAAAAACGGAGTTTAAATGTATTTGGCTAAGGTGTATGTAAACTTCCGACTTCAACTGTATGTCTTTATTTTTGCTGAACTGCCTGATCTTTATTGGCCGATATAACTTGCAGGATATCATGGTAGCTAATGTTTGTGTTTGCCATTATACCTCGATTTAAGTTGGCTTCAGAGTGCCAACATATTTTTTCAAAAGCAATAGGAGGACTCGGTATATGATGTGGGTCTTATGTGGACAGTGGCTTCACTCCTGCTCTGTAGTGCTCCTCTTTACGTCACTTTTCCCAACGCTTTTCCAACATGACTTCGGTCAAATTTGGATAAAATATAAATGTAAAGTGATATGTCGTACTGGGACTTGTAGTTGGAAGGATGAAACAAATAATAATGTTTACAAGCAACCTAAACGTAAAAAAATACTGAACGTAAACTTTTTCCCGGTAAATGTAATAAGTTATTACATTAATCGGTGGTTATTACATTAACTGGTGAGTAACATCTTTTTAAGTGTATAATGTAATAACGTCAACCAATGATGTAATACCATACCAAAATAAAATAAAAAATGTGGTACTTCAGTCAATTTCATGCACATACCACCACCCACTGCCAATTACAACACAAACAAACTTATGCACATCATACAGGAATACTCATACATAGAGACTCTACAAGCCCACAAATGTAAACACACACACACACACACACACACACACACACACACACACACACACACACACACACACACACACACACACACACACACACACACACACACGTAATCTCCAATAGTTCCCTGCAAACAATAATGAGGACGCCCCACAATGTGTCATGGTCCCCTGGAGGTTTTGTCTAGTTCCCGGTTTGTCCCGGGGATGTCACCCCCCCTCAGAAAAAAGTATTGTACCTAGGGCACACAGACCCTAGTTTCATTACACCTCACCCCTTGTTACTGTTGCCAAGCCCGTCAAGGCCCTGATTGGTGAACCACTGATCCATTCACAGCTCTTTTGGCAATACTAGGGACACACACAGTGCTTTTAACCTATATATTTGACATAAATTACATTGTATGTTTATTTATACAGTTATTATTATTTAACATGTCATCACCTGGAACACCTGGGACAATCACGTGACAAATACCTCCAAGAACATCCTGGGGAACTTCAGGGGACCATGACACAATGTCACAAGAACATCCTGGGGAACTTCAGGGGACCATGACACAATGTCACAAGAACGTCCTGGGGAACTTCAGGGGACCATGACACAATGTCACAAGAACATCCTGGGGAACTTCAGGGGACCATGACACAATGTCACAAGAACGTCCTGGGGAACTTCAGGGGACCATGACACAATGTCACAAGAACGTCCTGGGGAACTTCAGGGGACCATGACACAATGTCACAAGAACATCCTGGGGAACTTCAGGGGACCATGACACAATGTCACAAGAACGTCCTGGGGAACTTCAGGGGACCATGACACAATGTCGCAAGAACGTCCTGGGGAACTTCAGGGGACCATGACACAATGTCGCAAGAACATCCTGGGGAACTTCAGGGGACCATGACACAATGTCGCAAGAACATCCTGGGGAACTTCAGGGGACCATGACACAATGTCACAAGAACGTCCTGGGGAACTTCAGGGGACCATGACACAATGTCGCAAGAACGTCCTAAAAATGTCCTCAGTGATGTCCCGGGACCAACTAGGAACTAGACAAAACCTCCAGGGGATCATGACACAATGTCCCAAGAGTGTCCTAAAAACATCCCTGGGCACAAAGGTTCAGGAGGTGGTCACCTGGAATGCATTTCAATTAACAGGTCTGCCTTGTTAAAAGTTCATTTGTGGAATTTCTTTCCTTCTTAATGCGTTTGAGCCAATCAGTTGTGTTGTGACAAGGTAGGGGTGGTATACAGAAGATAGCCCTATTTGGTAAAAGAACACAGGAAAGGAAGACCCAGAGTTACCTCTGCTGCAGAGGATAAGTTCATTATAGTTACCAGCCTCAGAAATTGCAGTCCAAATAAATGCTTCACAGAGTTCAAGTAACAGACACATCAACTGTGACTGTGTGAATCAGGTCTTCATGGTTGAATTGCTGCAAATAAACCACTCCTACAGGACACCAATAAGAAGAAGAGACTTGCTTATGCCAAGAAACATGAACAATGGACATTAGACCGGTGGAAATTTGTCCTTTGGTCTGGAGTCCAATTGGAGATTTTTGGTTCCAACCGCCGTGTCTTTGTGTGTAGTGTGGGTGAACGGGTGAAACGATGATCTCAGCATGTGTATTTCCAACAGTGAAGCATGGACAAGGAGGTGTGATGGTGTGGGCGTGCTTTGCTGGTGACACTGTCTGTGATTTATTTAGAATTCAAGGCACACTCAACCAGCATGGCTACCACAGCATTCTGCAGCGATAAGCTATCCCATCTGGTTTGTGCTTAGTGGGACTATAATTTGTTCTTCAACAGGACAATGACCCATCACACCTCCAGGCTGTGTAAGGGCTATTTTACCAAGAAGGAGAGTGATGGAGTGCTGCATCAGATGACCTGGCCTCCACAATCCCCTGACCTCAACCAAATTGAGATGGTTTGGGATGAGTCGGACCACAGAGTGAAGGAAAAGCAGACAACAAGTGCTCAGCATATGTGGGAACTCCTTCAAGACAGTTGGAAAAGCATTCCAGGTGAAGCTGGTTGAGAGAATGCCAAGAGTGTGCAAAGATGTCATGAAGGCAAAGGGTGGCTACTTTGAATAATCTCAAATATAAAATATATTTTGATTTGTTTAACACTTTTTTGGCTACCTCATGATTCCATATGTGTTATTTCATAGTTTTGATGTCTTCACTATTATTCTACAATGTAGAAAATAGTAAAAATAAAGAAAAACTCTTGAATGAGTAGGTGTTCTAAAACTTTTGAACGGTACTGTACCTATTCAGGTCCCAGCATCAATGGGACAGACTGGTGTCTTACCTAGGTCTCCTGCAGGCCACAATACTTTTACCCTGCTAAATTTAAACGTAGGCATTAGAGCAGGGAGCTTACACAAATCTTTAGGTCTCAGACAAGTTTAATTACACCTACATCACATTTCAGGTGCTATCCCCTACTGCCTTGGTGGCCATGTGTAAGGCACTTTGCACCCTGCTACGAGGGAAAGGCTGACCCTGTTCTGTCTTTGGTGGGTACGGTAACAACAAAAATACATGTTTCCATTATACAATAGACTTTTATATTTAAATAAAATGTTGTCTGAATATGTGTGTGTGTTATTTTGTTCCTGTTCCTGTGTGTTTGTAATACAGGTTGAGTCTGTATGTACGCGAATATACCAGTACACCAAAGGGGGTATACATATGCATTGATAAAATCTTTATGAAATCATTCATAACCCCTTCATGAATGTTGCAGTATCATTCACCCTAACTTTCATAACACATTAAACGTGTCACGTCCTGACCAGAAAAGGGGTTATTTGTTAGTGTAGTTTGGTCAGGACGTGGCAGGGGGTGTTTGTTTTATGTGGTTCGGGGTTTGTGGGGCTATGTACTTATGTAAGAGGGGTGTTTGTTTAGAGTGTTCTGGGGTTTTTGTTCTATGTTCTAGGTTAGTGTTTTTCTATGTTCAGTCTAGTTTTCTACTTCTATGGTTAGGGTTTGTTGATTGACCTTCAATTGGAGGCAGCTGTTCCTCGTTGCCTCTGATTGAAGGTCCTATGTATAGGGGTGTTTGTGCTATGGGGGTTTGTGGGAAGTTGCTTTGTGTCTGTGCACCTGACAGGACTGTTTAGTGTCGTTCGTTGTTTTGTATACGTGATTTGTTTGTTTTTCCTTCTTTTGATTTAATAAAGAAGATGAGTATACACGTTCCCGCTGCACCTTGGTCCAATCCTTACGACGCCCGTTTCAGAACTACCCACCACCAACGGACCAAGCAGCGTGGTAAGGAGCTGGAGAGGAGCTATCGGGAGTCGTGGACCTGGGAGATCTTAGCTGGAGAGGGACCATGGAGGAAGGCTGGAGAGGACCGGGAGTGTTTTGCTGGAACACGGTTGGCATGGAAGCCTGAGAGGCAGCCCCAAAACATTTTTTTGGGGGGGGCACACGGGTAGTTTGGCTGGGCCAGGGTTGGTAAGCCAACTCCCCGGTACTGGTCAGGTCCCGTGCTATGGGGTGATGCGCACGCCGTCGAGGTCAAGCATCCGCAGGCCGGTATGCTCGGTGCCAGCGTCCTGCATTTGCCGGGGGGAAGCGGGCACCCAGCAGTAAGGGTGGTGCCAGTCCTGCGCTCGAGACCGCCAGTGCGCCTTCACGGCCCAGTGTATCCTGTTCCCGCTCTCCGCACTAGCCCTGAGGTGCGTGTCTCCAGTCTGGCGTCTCCAAAGCCAGCACCACGCACCAGGCCTTCAGTACGACAGCCCAGTCCAGGATGTCCTGTTCCCGCTCCTCGCACTAGCCTTGGGTTGCGTGTCTCCAGTCTGGTACCTCCACTACCAGCCCCACGCACTAGGCCTCCAGTGCGTCAGCCCAGTCCAGCTCGTCCTGCTCCTCGCACTAGCCCTGTGGTGCGTGTCCCTAGTCTGGCACTTCCTAAGCCAGCCCCATGCATCAGGTCTTCAGTACGCAGTCCCCGTCCAGAGCTTCCGGCGACAGTGCCTTGTCCAGAGTGTCCGGCGACAGTGCCCCGTCCAGAGTGTCCGGCGACAGTGCCCCGTCCAGAGTGTCCGGCGACAGTGCCCCGTCCAGAGTGTCCGGCGACAGTGCCCCGTCCAGAGTGTCCGGCGACAGTGCCCCGTCCAGAGTGTCCGGCGACAGTGCCCCGTCCAGAGTGTCCGGCGACAGTGCCCCGTAGAGAGAGACGGCCCACAGTCCGGAGCCGAGAGAGACGGCCCACAGTCCGGAGCCGAGAGAGACGGCCCACAGTCCGGAGCCGAGAGAGACGGCCCACAGTCCGGAGCCGAGAGAGACGGCCCACAGTCCGGAGCCGAGAGAGACGGCCCACAGTCCGGAGCCGAGAGAGACGGCCCACAGTCCGGAATCGGCGCAGCCAGAGTCGCCCTACAGTCCGGAATCGGCGCAGCCAGAGTCGCCCTTCAGCCCGAGGTCTCCAGCGACGCACATAAGCCTGAGGTCTTCAGCGATGCGCCATAGCCCAGAGACTTCGGGAGGGGTAAAGTTTAATGAGTATTTAGCGGGGGTGGACAGGGTAGGTTGGGGAGTAAGGCCAGGAGCCTGAGCCACCTCCGTAGTTGGGGGGGGGGGGGGGGGGGGGTGTAGCACAAGAACTGACGGTGGCCACCCTCCCTTTAGTTGGGGATTATTTTGTTGTTTGTGTTTACAGTTATTGAATTAGGTTTTGTTGTTTTAGGTGCATCCGGGGTCTGCAGCTTTGGGGGGGGGGGTTACTGTCACGTCCTGACCAGAAAAGGGGTTATTTGTTAGTGTAGTTTGGTCAGGACATGGCAGGGGGTGTTTGTTTTATGTGGTTTGGGGTTTGTGGGGCTATGTACTTATGTAAGAGGGGTGTTTGTTTAGAGTGTTCCGGGGTTTTTGGTCTATGTTCTAAGTTAGTGTTTTTCTATGTTCAGTTTAGTTTTCTACTTCTATGTTTAGGGTTTGTTGATTGACCTTCAATTGGAGGCAGCTGTTCCTCGTTGCCTCTGATTGAAAGTCCTATGTATAGGGGTGTTTGTGCTATGGGGGTTTGTGGGAAGTTGTTTTGTGTCTGTGCACCTGACAGGACTGTTTATTGTCGTTCGTTGTTTTGTATACGTGATTTGTTTGTTTTTCCTTCTTTTGATTTAATAAAGAAGATGAGAATACACATTCCCGCTGCACCTTGGTCCAATCCTTATGACGCCCGTTACAAAACGTCAATCATATGTTCATTATAGTATTATAAGTTATTTTATATTAGAAAAACCTGGTTGAATTGAGCTTGATGGTTGCTGGTATTACTGACTGGTTTAGTTCTGCGCAGCACAAGACTTTGATAGCCTCTGTTGAGCTGAAGCCAAGGTGTGAGCTTGTGGAGCTAATGCAAGTCTTCAGGTTTCAGGCATTCACTCAACATGTTAAAATGACACCAATAGCCCTGGTGCCATCCAGATCTGACCTCCAGATTTGAAATCGTTCAAATACTTTTAGCGTTTGCTTGATCTTGCCTGGAGTGCCAGACTGATGGGTTTTGCAGTTTTGGGACTATTCCACGTCCATCAAAATAAGGGAAATTATACATGAAGACATTGATTTTGGTATGTTATTACATGATCGGTTGAAGTTATTATGTTATTCATCAAAACAGTTGCTACTGACCTAATGTAATACCCACCGGATAATGTAAAAATAAGCTTAGTTAATAATAATCAAGTAAAGTGTTACCCGGATATGTGTGTGCGTGCTTGTGTGTACATTACAATGTGTGCTTGTGTGTGTCTCTATGAGAATTCTTGTATGATGTGCATGAGTTTGTCTGTGATGTGATTGGCAGTAGGGGTGGTATGTGCATCAAATTGAGGGAAGTAGTACATAAAAACATATATTTTTGAATGTTATTGAAGTTATTACATTATTCATAAAGTTGTTACTCACCGGTTAATGTAAATTTTTACATTTAGCGGGAAAAGTTATTACGTTTACCGTTAAACCTTTTATTACGCTTAACCGGCAAGTTATTACATTTAATGGATTTATTTAAAAAAAATTATTACAAATAGAAAAGTTATTCCATTTACAGGTGTTATTCCATTTACCGTTATTCCATTTACCGTTGTTATTACTGTCACGTCCTGACCAGTAAAGGGGTCATTTTGTTATTGTAGTCGGTCAGGACGTGGCAGGGGTGTGTTTGTTTTGTGTTTCGGTTATTTTGGGGGGTTGAGTTCTATGTTAATATATTTCTGTTTGTTCTAGTTCTTCTATTTCTATGTTTAGTTTATTGGGTTGACCTTCAATTGGAGGCAGCTGTTCCTCGTTGCCTCTAATTGAAGGTCCTATTTAGTAGGGGTGTTGTCCATGGGTTTTGTGGGTAGTTCATGTATAGCTGTGTAGCCTTACAGGACTGTTTTTCGTCGTTGTTTTTGTGTAAGTGTTTTGTTTTGGTTTCCTTCTAATAAAAGATGAGTATCCATATACCCGCTGCGTTTTGGTCCACTTTTTATGACGCACCTGACAATTTCATTTACCGTTGTTAGTGTTTCTTACATAACTTGATAACAAGTGGAGTTCTTAAAGTCTGTGTGGTTTGACTCTGCAAAACTGGCCTCCTCTGTGTCCTCACTGTTACTTTAGGTGGCCACGTCTAGTTAGGGCCTTTAGTTTTCCTCCTGGCTACAAGACCAATTAGGCCTCTGGAGTCCTGTGAGCAGGAGAAACTCATTTTTACATTTTAGTCATTTAGCAGACACTCTTATCCAAAGCGACTTACAGTAGTGAATGCATACATTTCATTTCATGCATTTTTTTTTTGGTACGGGCCCCCCATGGGAATCGAACCCACAACCCTGGCATTGCACACACCATGCTGACGTTGCAAACACCATCCTCTACCAACTGAGCCACAGGGAAACTCCTGACCTTAGTCATACTTTATGCTGATAAACTGCAATTTCAAAATAAATACCCAGCTGATGTCCCAGTTCTTGTCTTGTGAGACAGAAGATGCAAAGATTTTTGTTCTCTATCTGAACCAATTTGTCTCCTCTGTCATTGGGCTGCCAGGCTGGCAGACTGTGTGCCACCACCAGTGTGCCCCTCTGCCGCCTCCAGCTCTATATCAATAAGATGACACTGAGGCCAGCCGGCTAGGTATCGATCCAGTGGGCCCAGCCATTGTCTCTGACTCTGAGAGGGAGAGAAAGGTCTGATCTACTATAGCGCCCTTTAAAGTGTACCATGGGCGGTGCCTCAAGGTGTACATCAATATGCCATTACAACCTTGCAAAAATGATCTACTGTCATATGCGTCGTAAAAGGTGGACCAAAACGCAGCGGGTATATGAATACTCATCTTATTTTATTAGATGGAAAACAAAACACTATTACAAAAACAACGCCGAAAAACAGTCCTGTATGGCTCACAGCTATACACGGAACAACTACCCACAAAACCCATGGAAAAACACCCCAACTAAATAGGACCTTCAATTAGAGGCAACGAGAAACAGCTGCCTCCAATTGAAGGTCAGCCCAATAAACTAAATATAGAAATATAAGAACTAGAACAAACATAGAAATATATTAACATAGAACATAACCCCCCAAAAAAACGAAACACACAAAACAAACACACCCCTGCCACGTCCTGACTGACTACAATAATTTAAAAATAAAATGACCCCTTTCCTGGTTAGGAAGTGACATCTACAGCTGCTATTCCAATGATCTACAGCATCTTTTCCTATGTCTCTTCAGGCACCCATGACCTATCAAAAAACAAGCCAGAGCCCAGTGCCCCCCACACTATAACATAGGTTTTTATAGGCCTACTGAAAGTATATGCCTAGGGTTATCTACACAATGAAGATTAACAGTCACGAAAGAAACCCCCAGGAATGTGTTGGTCTGTGTGGTGTGTTGTAGCCTGTACGCCTAAATGACTTGTGATCTACTTCGACTGCAGATTTTTTAAGTTGCTTTGTCTTTGGAAATATTAGTGCAGCACAAGGAGGGGCATTCTGGATGAACCACGGTCATATGATTATCGGACCGCAGGCTTAATAACTGGTCTCAACTAAGGCCTATTTTACATTGCCTTATTTTTATAACATTTATTCAGTGCCCCAGACTTTTATTGGCCCCAAGGCTGTAGGCCTGAAGTAAAATGTTAACCGCTAATGTCCTTCTCTCACATCTTTTCAAGACTACTGAATTAGGCCTAAACCATATCAGTACAGACATAAACATATTTTCTATTTTGAACAGAGACATCACTTCTATACCACTGATTACAAGTAAAAGTTTACCTTGATTTATGGATTATTATAATTATAAATCAAGGCATGGCATCTCCTAAATTGGTTCAAATTGACAGTTTCTATTGCAGTAGCTAGGTTTCCATCCAATTGGCAACAGATTTTCATGTGAATATTCCAAAATCTGCATAAAAATAATATGCACATTTTCCCACTAGATATGTCTTTCCCTCAAATTTACTTGTTGCATACAGATAATGACGTAGTGCACATAAAAATAACGTTAGCGGTTAAATTCCCATGCACCAAATAAAAAATACAAGTTAAATTGGTTTCCATCACGTTCAACTCTACTGATGGTTTTGTCACAAAAAATGTTGCATTACATAGCGAATGTGTCCACTCTGGTCTTGGCACGTGCGCTCTAGCCAACAGCTCACTGATACAGTGCGGCCTACATGATGACATTATTATGGGGGAAAAAACTAGATTATTTGTATTTGTCAAACTGCAGCCAAGTATGGATCATCATGTCTCCAGAATAAGACCCTCAATATTTAGTAGAAAGGAGCATTAATCACCACGCGCACCTTCACCACCTTGTGAAGTTCATCATCATTTATTTCATCTGTAGCCTAATAAACTGCATTCTTTCCAAAATCGTAGTGGGAGGACCACAGAATCTATCTACCAAGTTTACTTCGATTTGATGGATATTATATCAATATTTGTGCATAAAGGCATTTCCATCGCCATTGCTGCATAATACATTTTACAGACACAGAAAGATCACACCTTGTCTAGGGTATTTTGTTATGTCGGCATTTGGAAAGTTTACTGACAAATTAGCTGTTTCCATCAGGCCTGTAGTGACATTTCTTATCCAACCTGTATTTTACTTGCATAAAAAGGTTGGATGGAAACCTTGTTACTGCGGGACAAATAAATAAACTGAAAGGTGGGTCCCCATGTGTCAGACAAAAAATCCCCACCAACACAGGCTCCCCACATGGATGTGTTTTGTGTTCAGTCCTGTACACTTTCTGTACTTTCCCATCCTGACAGACACCTCATCAAGTTTGCTGATGACACTGCCCTGATCAGCCTGTTGCATTATGATGATGAACACCATGGCCCAATTCTAAATGACTTTGTAGAGTGGTGTGATGAATCACACTTTGTCCTCAAAACCAACAAGACCAAAGACGTGTATAGATTTCAGGAAGCAGACAACACCCACCCCTGCAACATCTATCAGAGGTCAGGACATAGAGTTTGTAGTTGAATACAAATATCTGGGTGTCCTGTTGGACAATAAGATTCAGTGGAGTAAATGTGCAGGCCTGATCTACAAAAAGTGTCACACCCTGATCTGTTTCACCTGTCCTTGTGCTTGTCTCCACCCCCTCCAGGTGTCACCCATCTTCCCCATTATCCCCTAGGTATTTATTCCTGTGTTTTCTGTCTCTCTGTGCCAGTTTGTCTTGTATGTTCCAAGTCAACCAGTGTGTTTTTCCCCTGTGCTCCTGCCTTTTCTATTCTCTTTTGCTAGTCCTCCCGGTTTTGACCCTTGCCTGTTTTCTGGACTCTACCCGCCTGCCTGACTATTTTGCCTGCCCTGACCTCGAGCCTGCCTGCCACACTGTACCTCCTGGACTCTGAACTGGTTTTGACCTTTTGCCTGTCCATGACCTGTCTCTTGCCTACCCCTTTTGGATTATTAATAAATATCAAAGACTCAAACCATCTGCCTCCCGTGTCTGCATCTGGGTCTCGCCTTGTGCCCTTATAAAAAGGGTCAGCAGAGACACGGGTCTCTTTTCATGTTGACTGTACTATACAGACTCTGTTTTACAAATATTTCATTTAGAGTATTTTAACTTTTTGCATTGTTTGTTGGTTTGGTCATGCCACTGTCAGTCAGAAGAACATGCTGAGAAGGATTATCACCACAGCAAGCAAGGTACTTGGAGTCAGACAGACAGGCCTGGTTGAGATCTTTGTCAGGGCCCTCCGCAAGGCTCACAAAATCCATTAAGACCCATGGACTTTTAACTACTCCCATCTGGGTGCAGGTATAGGGCACCCGCCTGCAGGAAATAAGACAATAATTTGTGACAGGTTTGATATTTCTAAAATATAAAATATTTGTAGATCTGTTTAACACTTTTTTGGTTACTACATGATTCCATATGTGTTTTGATGTCTTCACTATTATTCTACAATGTAGAAAGCCCTTGAGTAGGTGTGTCCAAACTTCTGACTGGTACTGTATGTCTAAGAGAGCAAGTTCAAACAAAGGGCTTTATTCAATCCATATTGTGGAAGTTCAGCATTACAGGGTGATTAAAATGTATAGGCAATGTTCCCACAATAGCAGATACGGTAAACGCTGCATATGTCGGCTCAATCGGAAATTACCTTTAAATTTCTATCGCTTCAGCAATACAGATTGAATAGAGCCCAAAGTGTAGCAATAGTTATAGACACAGACACGGTGGCATAGAGGGATGATAGAAATGCAGTTAAAATCCCAGATAACAACATGGTGAAGAATGATTACTGTACATGTCTGAACATGCACAATGTAATCATGTATGTCAAAGATGCTAATGTGATCACTGTTTGTAAGACGGGTTGTTTGTGTGTATGTCCCTAACCTTGCCAACAGACAAAGACCACTGAATGGATTGGTGGTTCACCAATCACAGCCATAATGGGCTCAGCAACAGTAACAAATGGTGATGTGTAATGAAATCAGTGGGCATACCCAGGTAGGTCGGTAGGAAGATGTATTTCTTAAAGAACGTTCTTTTGGGTCCATACGTCCTGACAACTGGTACACTGAATGTCCTGGCAACATCCTAAAAACGTTCTGACGTGGTTTACACTGACGTCCCGAGAACATTCCCCTGTGACCATCACGAGCCGTCCCGATGACAGGCAAAAATGATGTCCTGGGAACGCCCCAAAAACCTTTTTAAGGGATGTCCCTGGTACAAGCCTGGGAACTAGCCAAAAATCTCAAGTGGACCATGACATAACGTCCTGAAAACGTCCTCAGGGACATACACAGAACAAACAGAGAACTAGACAAAACCTCCAGGGGACCAAGACACACAACATCCCAAGAACGTCCTAAAAACATCCTTTTGATGTCCCCTGGACAAACCGTGAACTAGACAAAACTTCCAAGAGACCATGACACAACGTCCCAAGAATGTCCTAAAAATGTCCCATGGAAGAGCCGGAACTAGACAAGACCTCTAGGGGCCAATGACACAGTGGCCTGACCACTTTAGACAACCATTTTGTGACGTTATTCTAACGACTCATTAATAGTTGTTTGCAGGCTAACTATTATGATTTTGTATTGTGAATGTGTTGTCTACTGTATTGTTCTTGTCCTTTTTCTTAACGCCATTTTAAACGTGTGCATGATACAATAAGGTCAGTAAAGTAGCCCTAATTGAAGTCAGTCTTGAAAAACATTATTTGTATCGGGTTAATTATTTGTATCGTTCCTTAATTACTCCTAAGTACATGCTATTGATTCATTTAAATCACAAAACACAGACGCTCAATGTTTGTCTAGCTATCAAAATGCATAATAGGGTACTCACCTGAGGGGTATTTTGACGGCCAAATATCTATCAATTGCAACTGCAAGGAGGCTAAAAATTGAGCTTTGAGTCAGTACCAAAACAAAACAGGCCAGGAAAAGACATCCATAGAAGTCCAAAAGTATACCGATGCTTATGGTTATGGCAAAGGGGATGGCAAGGCAACCCACCAAAATATCTGCCACAGCCAAAGACACCAAAAAGTAGTTCGTAGTGGTTTTCAGAGTGGTGTTGATGGCGACAGCCCAGCAAACCAATACATTGCCAGAGATGGATAAAATAGCTATAAATATCTCAAATACAATATAGTACTGAATCATCTCAGCAAATATTTCAGAACATTAGGTCTGTCAGAAATAAAAGTGTCATAAGGCAGACTGTTCTAGTGGGTCCAAAAGAGATAGTATTTTTGCTGTATTCCAAGAATATTCCAAAAGTATGGTTTGCGAAAACAGCCATCTGTGAAAAGAAAAAAGACCATATAGTATACTTTACTGTTCTCCAAAGCAAACCCTGTAATTACAATTGTTGGAAATGTGAATTATTTGGAGCTTCGTATCGGTTATCATGCGTCTAACAAAAACGATATGGTAACCTATTACAACTAGTCTAACCAAACCACATGTTAGTCAATAGACATTAAAAACATGAAAACTAATATCTGAATTTCTTTTTGGGTTGCTTACCCCTCTTGAAACTTTGCATTATTTGCCAGTCCTTTGAAAATATACTACACTCCTCCAAGTATCTGTTGCGCGGCGGTATTGGAGACTCACTTTGGAGACTCACTAGTTCCGTTCAACACATGGTATTTGAAGTAACGAAAAAAAATGTATAACAGAGAGTAGGCTAGCCACGCCTCAAATTCAGCGATGTCTACAGACGACGTGCAATTCTGCAAACCACAGTTCCTCTTTAATGAAGCTGAGACAAGAGTCATCATGTGTAAAAGCGTAATTAGGCACCCGTTACGCACCCATTACATTTGGTGTAAACAATGAACCAACATGCTTTCAGGTTGATGTAGTAGTTTTTTACTGTGCAGGCAAAAACCCACCCAAGACATCTACAAATGTCTTTAATTTCAAGGCTATCCCTTCACGAATGTCTAAAATATGTGGTGGATTGATTCATCCACTTAAATTTCCACCCACGTGTAACTGTCCTCCCTCAGTCTGAATGATCAAAGATTATATATATATATGTCAGTCTAGGATCCTCTACTTCTTTTTAAGTGAGGTTTGCATGCAGGATAGAGAACACACACCTGTTTGAATGGCATGTACCAGCCTGTCTGCACTATGGAGTAACTTTAGAAATGCATTAGGATATAAGAATGGCCCTGATGGCAAAACAAAAATACCTCTCCATTTTCCACTCTGTTTTCCCATACATAAATACTTTTACAACCCTGGCATAGAGGGTTTAATAGGCTTTTTGGAAACCCAATTAAAAGTGGTACCAGTCAGGGCAATAGATACTGACAACACTAACTACAACCCCGCTGCAACACAAATCAAATAATATTAGGTGCAATGTTGAAATCTGTAACATTGACTGGTACTCTAATTTACGTAGGCTACTTTAATTCCGGATCATATCAAAAGCCTTCTTCCAATCATGAAACACCTGTCCACTTCCCTCTATAGCCTGTAACAAAAGGAGAGGGGAAATGAATATATGGGTACCTTCAGTAACTCACTCAGATGACAACCAATCTCTTCTAACACACATGCAGGCGCGCACACACGCACACACACACACACACACACTAGAAAGTGTGAGAATGACCAGTGCTGATTGACGAAATACTTTATTTAACAATATCCACCTCTGAGTAAATCTCTGAAATCTCAGTAAATAAAAAATGCTCACATACATTTCCTGCATCATTCTCACATTTCCCAGCACATATGTAAATAAATAAACACTGTACAGCACTTCCTTCTTTATAAGAGACAAACCATAACTGAAGCTGCAAATTCAAGGTTGTTTGATTGATTCCAGACAGTATAAAGTGTCCTTCATGGTACATTTGGATGACATTTTCATAAATGTCATAGTTTGAATACATTTTGCAGTTGTTGTTCATTCGACCATCCCCAGTATGATAGCTCCAGCTGAAAGATGCTTGCTGAAGACAAAATCATATTGCTGTGCAAGAACTAGAAACAACACTTGATAAAGGACACATCATACAATGGTTTGATTGAGTCAGTCAATCAGTCCCACAGCGTACAAACAGCGAATACATTCTATATTAATAACATAAAAGTGAATGTAAAATCTAATTATTCAGAGCTACATGTAGTGTTGTCAATTCATGTTAGTATGACATCATAGATGGCAACATGGGTCGGTCTCATAACAAAAACAAAGGCAATGGTTTCTTTTGGATAAACAGAAACCAGGCAATTTTATTTGATATAGGCTTCTCATGTAAAACCAAACTCTTCCTTTAAAGTATAATTTCAAAGTAATCATTGGACTTCACCTAAACAGCCCAATATAATTGCAGTGTCTTCTTCATGTAAGTGCTAACAACAAGGTTTTATATTTCTTATACGCAGTCAGAGAATTCAGCATTCTGACACTCAGCGTCAATTGTACCATTGTGTACAAAACAGTAACAATAAGCAAGATCAAACTTCAAATGAACAGGAGGGATCTTCGTGCGTTTAGTGTTGAGATGGATGCAAGTGTTGAGGGGGTTGAGACAGGGTTCTAGGGTTCCATGTTGAGGGAAGAAGACTTGGACCGGACAGAAAGTGCTGCTGTGCCTCCATTCTTCCTCTTCTTCTTCCTCCTCCTCCTAATCCTCCTTTTCCTCCTCCTCTTCACTGGTCAAGTCTCAAAGTACTTGTAGATCTGAGAAACGTACTGCATGACACTCTGCCAGTCCGGTCTGTCCGTGTGCATCAACTCATCAATGTCCTGCAAGGACAGACACACAGACAGAGAAAAAATAGAGTTCACTCAACAGTATGATGTAGGAGAATAATACAAAATGTCATACATTGATGCTATATATAAACATGGGCATATTCTACATATATTTTATAATACACCAGATTGACACAAATCAGAGGTAATAATAATGAAAGACAGACATCGAAGGCTTAGCCCTTAGAGAAACAAGCTGGCTTATACAGGGCTTATACAGACTACCTGTTCTTTACTGTGATACTGCCTTCAGAGCAGCCCTAGCCAGGTTTGGGTCAGCTTTACATAGCAGCCTTAGCTTTAGTTGTGTTTACTAGTGTGTCACCACCACCATACGGTCAACTGTCAGACGTAATCAGTCTGTCGTCTGGGCTGAAAGCGTTCGTTTGGGTTTCATGACAATGGCATAGATCTGGGAAACCCATAAACAATGTACACTGAACAAAAATATAAACACAACATGTAAAGCTTTGGTCCCATGTTTCATGAGCTGAAATAAAAGATCCCAGAAATGTTCTATACGCACAAAAATCGTATTTCTCTAAAATTTTGTGCACAAATTTGTTTACATCCCTGTTAGTGAGCATTTCTCCTTTGCCAAGATAATATATCCACCTGACAGGTGTGGCATATCAAGAAGCATATTAAACAGTATGATCATTACATAGGTACACCTTGTGCTGGGGACAATAAAAGACCACTATACAATGTGCAGTTTTGTCACACAACACAATGCCACAGATGTCTAAAGTTTTGAGGGAGCGTGCAATTGGCATGCTGACGGCAGGTATGTCCACCAGAGCTATTGCCAGATAATTGAATGTTGATTTCTCTACCATAAGCAGCCTCCAATGTAGTTTTAGAGAATTTGGCAGTACTTCCAACCGGCCTCACAACTGCAGACCATGTGTGTGTGGGCGAGCGGTTTGCTGATGCCAACGTTGTGAACAGAGTGCCCCATTGTGGCGGTGGGGTATTGTATGGGCAGGCATAAGCTACGACAACGAACACAATTTCATTTTATCGTTGGCAATTTGAAACCCCCCATCCAAATGAACATGATGGGGGGTACACTTTATACCGGCAGTCTGTGATTTATATTCATTGAAATAACGCTGGTAAAGTCAAATGTCACAACATGTTAGAAACTGCTCCGGTGACAAACACACTTTTTCCCTTGTTCCCATTTGTCCACATGGCTGCTGGCCTCGCTTTGCTACCACCTAAAAGATTTCCCATTATTTAATTTTTGTAAGGATCCAAAAATCGGAGACAGTGGGAGAACCTATTCAAGTAAGTAAATACATTTTTAAAATGTAAAAAAAAACGATGTATTATTAGCTAGCTAGACCCAACTTGCATCCTGACTGTAACAAACCTGACTTTCCCAAACACCTAGCTACCATAGTAAGCCTTGGCTTGATCTTCGCATGCAGCGAGGACAAAACGCCACATATAATGTAGGACATGGAAAACACCATTGTCAAGTTAAGTTAACATCCACTAGACCTAACATACACTGTAATAAAGAACACATGGTGTACCAATGCCTAAGCCTGATACATCCACACAGATATCCCCTCCACTAGGTTTACAGGGAAATCACAGTACAAATATTTATTTTAAAATAACTATTACTCGTGTGTGTTGACTCAGAAGGATTTGCATTCATTTAGTTATTCATTAATCGTGCTATTAGAATCAAATCAAAGTTATCGCAGGTGCAGCGAAATGCAGTTATACCTAGCAATACGATAACAATACACACATAATAAAAATATAAAAATAATACAAATAAATATCAGAACGAGCAATATACACTGCTCAAAAAAATAAAGGGAACATTAAAATAACATATCCTAGATCTGAATGAATGAGATAATCTTATTAAGTACTTTTTTCTTTACATAGTTGAATGTGCTGACAACAAAATCACACAAAAATAATCAATGGAAATCCAATTTATCAACCCATGGAGGTCTGGATTTGGAGTCACTCAAAATTAAAGTGGAAAACCACACTACAGGCTGATCCAACTTTGATGTAATGTCCTTAAAACAAGTCAAAATGAGGCTCAGTAGTGTGTGTGGCCTCCACGTGCCTGTATGACCTCCCTACAACGCCTGGGCATGCTCCTGATGAGGTGGCGGATGGTCTCCTGAGGGATCTCCTCCCAGACCTGGACTAAAGCATCCGCCAACTCCTGGACAGTCTGTGGTGCAACGTGGCGTTGGTGGATGGAGCGAGACATGATGTCCCAGATGTGCTCAATTGGATTCAGGTCTGGGGAATAGGCGGGCCAGTCCATAGCATCAATGCCTTCCTCTTGCAGGAACTGCTGACACACTCCAGCCACATGAGGTCTAGCATTGTCTTGCATTAGGAGGAACCCAGGGCCAACCGCAGCAGCATATGGTCTCACAAGGGGTCTGAGGATCTCATCTCGGTACCTAATGGCAGTCAGGCTACCTCTGGCGAGCACAAGGAGGGCTGTGCGGCCCCCCAAAGAAATGCCACCCCACACCATGACTGACCCACCGCCAAACCGGTCATGCTGGAGGATGTTGCAGGCAGCAGAACGTTCTCCACGGCGTCTCCAGACTCTGTCACGTCTGTCACATGTGCTCAGTGTGAACCTGCTTTCATCTGTGAAGAGCACAGGGCGCCAGTGGCGAATTTGCCAATCTTGGTGTTCTCTGGCAAATGCCAAACGTCCTACACGGTGTTGGGCTGTAAGCACAACCCCCACCTGTGGACGTCGGGCCCTCATACCACCCTCATGGAGTCTGTTTCTGACCGTTTGAGCAGACACATGCACATTTGTGGCCTGCTGGAGGTCATTTTGCAGGGCTCTGGCAGTGCTCCTCCTGCTCCTCCTTGCACAAAGGCGGAGTTAGCGGTCCTGCTGCTGGGTTGTTGCCCTCCTACGGCCTCCTCCACGTCTCCTGATGTACTGGCCTGTCTCCTGGTAGCGCCTCCATGCTCTGGACACTACGCTGACAGACACAGCAAACCTTCTTGCCACAGCTCGCATTGATGTGCCATCCTGGATGAGCTGCACTACCTGAGCCACTTGTGTGGGTTGTAGACTCCGTCTCATGCTACCACTAGAGTGAAAGCACCGCCAGCATTCAAAAGTGACCAAAACATCAGCCAGGAAGCATAGGAACTGAGAAGTGGTCTGTGGTCACCACCTGCAGAACCACTCCTTTATTGGGGGTGTCTTGCTAATTGCCTATAATTTCCACCTGTTGTCTATTCCATTTGCACAACAGCATGTGAAATTTATTGTCAATCAGTGTTGCTTCCTAAGTGGACAGTTTGATTTCACAGAAGTGTGATAGACTTGGAGTTACATTGTGTTGTTTAAGTGTTCCCTTTATTTTTTTGAGCAGTATATATACAGTGCCTTGCAAAAGTATTCATCCCCCTTGGCGTTTTTTCCTATTTTGTTCCATTACAAAAAGGTAATTTGAATGGATTTTTATTTGGATTTCATGTAATGGACATACACAAAATAGTCCAAATTGGTGAAGTGAAATGTGAAGTGAAAAAAATTACTTGTTTCAATAAATTCAAAAAAAAAAGTGGTGCGTGCATATGTATTCATCCCCTTTGCTATGAAGCCACTAAATAAGATCTGATGCAACCAATTACCTTCAGAAGTCACATAATTAGTTAAATTAAGTCCACCTGTGCAATCTAAGAGTCACATGATCTGTCACATGATCTCAGTATATATACACCTGTTTTGAAAGGCCCCAGAGTCTGCAACACCACTAAGCAAGGGGCACCACCAAGCGAGCGGCACCATGAAGACCAAGGAGCTCTCCAAACAGGTCAGGGACAAAGTTGTGGAGAAGTACAGATCAGGGTTGGGTTATAAAAAAATATCCAAAACTTTTAACATCCCACGGAGCACCATTAAAACCATTATTAAAAAATGGAAAGAATATCGTACCACAACAAACCTGCCAAGTGAGGGCTGTCCACCAAAACTCACAGACCAGGCAAGGAGGGCATTCATCAGAGAGGCAACAAAGAGATCAAAGATAACCTTGAAGGAGCTGCAAAGCCACTTTAAGCTCTGTGGAGTGTACGGCTTAAAGTGGTCCTATGGACAGATACAGTGGAGATTGGAGTATCTGGCAATCAAGGAAAACGCTACATCGGGCGCAAACCCAACACCTCTCATCACCCCGAGAACACCATCCCCACAGTGAAGCATGGTGGTGGCAGCATCATGCTGTGGGGATGTTTTTCATCGGCAGGGACTGGGAAACTGGTCAGAATTGAAGGAAGGATGGATGGCGCTAAATACAGGGAAATTCTTGAGGGAAACCTGTTTCAGTCTTCCAGAGATTTGAGACTGGGACGGAGGTTCACCTTCCAGCAGGACAATGACCCTACGCATACTGCTAAAGCAACACACTGGTTTAAGGGGGAAACATTTAAATGTCTTGGAATGGCCTAGTCAAAGCCCAGACCTCAATCCAATTGAGAATCTGTGGTATGATTTAAAGATTGCTGTACACCAGCGGAACCCATCCAACTTGAAGGAGCTGGAGCAGTTTTGCCTTGAAGAATGGGCAAAAATCCCTGTGGCTAGATGTGCCAAGCTTATAGGGACATACCCCAAGAGACTTGCAGCTGTAACTGCTACAAAAAGTTGGCTCTACAATGTATTGACTTGGGGGGTGAATAGTTATGCACGCTCAAGTTTTCAGTTTTTTTGTTTCACAATAGAAAATATTTTGCACCTTCAAAGTGGTAGACATGTTGTGTAAATCAAATGATACAACCCCATCAAAAAATCTATTTTAATTCCAGGTTGTTAGGCAACAAAATCGGAAAATGCCAAGGGGGATGAATACTTTCGCAAGCCATTGTACAGCACCAGTCAACATTTTGGACACACATACTCATTCAAGGGTTTTTCTTTATTTTTACTATTTTCTACATTGTAGAATAATACTGAAGACATCAAAACTATGAAATAACATATATGGAATCATGTAGTGATATATTTTAGATTCTTCAAAGTAGCCACTCTTTGTCTTGATGACAGCTTTGCACACTCTTCACCTGGAATGCTTTTCCAACATTCTTGGAGGAGTTCCCACATATGCTGAGCACTTGTTGGCTGCTTTTCCTTCACTCTGAGGTCCATCTCATCCCCACACCATCACACCTCCTCCTCCATGCTAAATGGGGGGAACCACACATGCAGAGATCATCCGTTCACCTATTCTCTGTCTCACAAAGATATGGCAGTTGGTACCAGAAATCTCAAATTTGGACTCATCAGACCAAAGGACAGATTTCCACCGGTCTAATGTCCATTGCTCATGTTTCTTGGCCCAAGCAAGTCTCTTCTTCTTATTGGTGTCCTTTAGTGTTTTTATTTCATTTATTTTCAACTATCTTCTGTATACCACCCATACCTTGTCACAACACAACTGATTGGCTCAATAGCATTAAGAAGGAAATAAATTCCACAAGTGAACTTTTAACAAGGCACACCTGTTAAAACTTGTTGGGGCTAGGGGGCAGTATTTACACGGCCGGATAAAAAACGTACCCAATTTAATCTGGTTACTAATCCTACCCAGTAACTAGAATATGCATATACTTATTATATATGGATAGAAAACACCCTAAAGTTTCTAAAACTGTTTGAATGGTGTCTGTGAGTATAACAGAACTCCTATGGCAGGCAAAAACCTGAGAAGGTTTCATGCAGGAAGTACCCTGTCTGACAAGGTGTTGTTGTTCTTGCTTCTGTTTATTGAAGAGTCAGGATCTTAGCTGTAACGTGACAATTCCTACGGCTCCAATAGGCTCTCAGAGCCCGGGAAAAACATGAACGATGACGAGGCAGCCTCAGGCTGAAACACATTATCGCCTTTTCCAAGTGGCCCATCAGAGGACAATGGAATTAGGCGCGTGCACGATTCGACCCCGTGCAGTATTTTCCTTCGGCTGTTTAGCTAATTGCAGATTCCCGGTCGGAATATTATCGCTTTTTTACGAGAATAATGGCATAAAAATTGATTTTAAACAGCGGTTGACATGCTTCGAAGTACGGTAATGGAATATTTAGAATTTTTTTGTCACATTATGCGCCATGCGCACGACCGTGATTTACCATTCTGATAGTGTCTAGAACGCACGAACAAAACGTCGCTGATGGAACATAACTATGGATTATTTGGGACCAAACCTACATTTGTTATTGAAGTAGAAGTCCTGGGAGTGCATTCTGACGAAGAACAGGAAAGGTAAGACCATTTTTCTTATAGGAAATGTGATTTTGGTGAAGGCTAAACTGGGTGGGTGTCTAAATAGCTAGCCCGTGATGGCTGGGCTATGTACTTAGAATATTGCAAAATGTGCTTCATCCGAAAAGCTATTTTAAAATCGGACATAGCGAGTGCATAGAGGAGTAATGTATCTATAATTCTTAAAATAATTGTTATGCTTTTTGTGAACGTTTATCGTGAGTAATTTAGTAAATTGTTAGTAAATTCCCCGGAAGTTTGCGGGGGGTATGCTTTTTCTGAACGTCACATGCTAATGTAAAAAGCTGGTTTTTGATATAAATATGAACTTGATTGAACAGACATGCATGTATTGTATAACATAATGTCCTAGGTGTGTCATCTGATGAAGATCATCAAAGGTTAGTGCTGCATTTAGCTGTCTTCTGGGTTTTTGTGACATTATATGCTAGCTTGAAAAATGGGTGTCTGATTATTTCTGGCTGGGTACTCTGCTGACATAATCTAATGTTTTGCTTTCGTTGTAAAGCCTTTTTGAAATCGGACAGTGTGGTTAGATTAACAAGAGTCTTGTCTTTAAATAGCTGTAAAATAGTCATATGTTTGAGAAATTGAAGTAATAGCATTTCAAACGTTTTGAAAATCGCGCCACAGGATTCAACTGGCTGTTACGTAGGTGGGACGAATTCGTCCCGCCGGTCCCATAGAGGTTAATTGAAATGTATTCCAGGTGACTACCTCATGAAGCTGGTTGAGAGAATGTGTGCAAAGTGTGCAAAGCTGTCATCAAGGCAAAGGGTGGCTACTTTGAAGAATCTGAAATATAAAATATATTTTGATTTGTTTAACACTTTTTGGGTTACTACATTATTCCTTTGTGTTATTTCATAGTTTTGATGTCTTCACTATTATTTTACAATGTATAAAATATAAAAAATAAAGAAAACCCTTGAATGAGTAGGTGTGTCCAAACTTTTGACTGCTACTGTATATAAATGATTTATAGACAGTATGGACAGTATATGAATACAATGATGTGTGTGTGTGTGTATGTGTGTAGCGTCAATATGTGTTTGTGTGTCTGTGTGTGTGTGTGTGTGTGCGTGCGAGAATGTCAGTGTAAGTATGTGTGAGTGTGTGTATAGAGACCTGTGAGTGTGCAATGTAAGTGCAAATAGAGTCAGTGCAGGTAGACTGTGGGTGAGGGTGGGCAGCCATTGGTTAGCTGGTCAACAGTCTTATTGCTTGGTGATAGAAGCTGATCACTCTATCACTCAATATAATGCAATGATCTAATCAAATGTTGCTTCTGTAGATAAATCAAAGCAGCATAGTCATTCTGTAGTTAATCAAATCAGATAATTTGTTTAGTAATAAACCAGATCAAAGCGTCTATGCTACTTTGTTGTATTGTCTGGTCTCTGTTTGTTCAGTTCAACTCACCAGGGAGGGTTTGATGCCGATGCTTTCTGCAGCCTGAAACGCCAGGGACAGATTCTGGCCCTGTAGGAAAAACAAAGAGAGTTGATCATTAGAGGGCCTCACTCCTCCTATTCTTCCTCTTCGTCAAACTATTGAGTGTGCCATCCTTGGCCAGCGCTCTTGCTATCTCTCTCAGAATGACCTTCTTGATCCAAATCAGTCAGGTTTCAAGACTGGTCATTCAACTGAGACTGCTCTTCTCTGTGTCACGGAGGCTCTCCGCACTGCCAAAGCTAACTCTCTCTCCTCTGCTCTCATCCTTCTAGACCTATCTGCTGCCTTTGATACTGTGAACCATCAGATCCTCCTCTCCACCCTCTCCGAGTTGGGCATCTCCGGCGCGGCTCACTCTTGGATTGCGTCCTACCTGACAGGTCGCTCCTACCAGGTGGCGTGGCGAGAATCCGTCTCCACACCACGTGCTCTTACCACTGGTGTCCCCCAGGGCTCAGTTCTAGGCCCTCTCCTATTCTCGCTATACACCAAGTCACTTGGCTCTGTCATATCCTCACATGGTCTCTCCTATCCTTGCTACGCAGACGACACACAATTAATCTTCTCCTTTCCCCCTTCTGATAACCAGGTGGCGAATCGCATCTCTGCATGTCTGGCAGACATATCAGTGTGGATGACGGATCACCACCTCAAGCTGAACCTCGACAAGATGGAGCTGCTCTTCCTCCCGGGGAAGGACTGCCCGTTCCATGATCTCACCATCACGTTTGACAACTCCATTGTGTCCTCCTCCCAGAGTGCTAAGAGCCTTGGCGTGACCCTGGACAACACCCTGTCGTTCTCTGCTAACATCAAGGCGGTGACCCGATCCTGTAGGTTCATGCTCTACAACATTCGCAGAGTACGACCCTGCCTTACACAGGAAGCGGCGCAGGTCCTAATCCAGGCACTTGTCATCTCCCGTCTGGATTACTGCAACTCGTTGTTGGCGGGGCTCCCTGCCTGTGCCATTAAACCCCCACAACTCATCCAGAACGCCGCAGCCCGTCTGGTGTTCAACCTTCCCAAGTTCTCTCACGTCACCCCGCTCCTCCGCACACTCCACTGGCTTCCAGTTGAAGCTCGCATCTGCTACAAGACCATGGTGCTTGCCTACGGAGCTGTGAGGGGAACGGCACCTCCGTACCTCCAGGCTCTGATCAGTCCCTACACCCAAAGAAGGGCACTGTGTTCATCCACCTCTGGCCTGCTCACCTCCCTACCTCTGCGGAAGCACAGTTCCCACTCAGCCCAGTCAAAACTGTTCGCTGCTCTGGCACCCCAATGGTGGAACAAGCTCCCTCACGACGCCAGGACAGCGGAGTCAATCACCACCTTCCGGAGACACCTGAAACCCCACCTCTTTAAGGAATACCTGGGATAGGATAAAGTAATCCTTCTAACCCTCCCCCCCCAAAAAAGACATAGATGTACTATTGTAAAGTGGTTGTTCCACTGGATATCATAAGGTGAATGCACCAATTTGTAAGTCGCTCTGGATAAGAACGTCTGCTAAATGACGTAAATGTAAATGTAAATGTCATTCATAACACACTACAGAGCCTCCCTCCTCCTCCTCCTCCTTACTTATAACACACTGCAGGGCCCTCCTCCTCCTCCTCTCCTCCCACCTTCCCCCCCCCTTTCTTCCTCACTCATTATCACACAGCGCGCTGCAAACAGCAACAAACAGAACACATCTCCAAAGAAAACAACTTCTAAACACACAGGGCAGATTCCTTCTGGAAACTACACCAAACAGTTTGCACGAGGGGGAGGGAGAGGTACAGGGAGAGGGGGAGGGAGAGGTACAGGGAGAGGGGGAGGAGAGTCAAAGAGTCACTGACCTCTGAGACGTAGAATTACTTTGACCATCAAAGTGTTTGTCTTTGGCTGGGACTAGGAAACATTCAAGACTATTATTATTTCAATATTATTTTTGAACAGATAGCCTAGGTTGTTTGTTTTGGACAGGCCCATAATGTCTGCTGCATGAAGAGGCTGAACACCATGGTGTTGGAGTCCAACAGTAAATATTTTGGTATAAATAACATTATTTTCAGCCATGACAGAGAGCTTGGATGAATGGAATGATAGAGGATCTAAATAACATTCTAGGAAAGGAGAACTTCTGCTGTCAAAGGGGACCTAGGAACTAGGAAGTGGCTCAGCAGAATGCATTAAAGCCAACACACAGCCCTCACTGAAAAATTCACTGAGGTCATGCCATGTAATTTTAATTATTTAACTAGGCAAATCAGTTAAGAACAAATTCTTATTTACAATGACAGCCTACCAGGAACTGCCTTGTTCAGGGGTAGAACAACAGATTTTTACCTTGTCAGCTCAGGGATACGATCCAGCAACCTTTTGGTTACTGGCCAAAAGATCTAACCACTAGGCTATCTGCCACCCCTATTTCAATTTCAGCAAGCCATGAGACCCACAATCTCAGATTGTTCTGAAATGTTGTTTTTTTGCAGTTAGAAACAGATAAGATAAGCATTCCTGCAACATTATTTTGTTGAAATATAAATAGATCTCTGAGAAATTAAGCTAATTGAGTGCACCCAAATTGCCCATTTTATTTGATAGGATTCATATAATATTCAATAAATATAGTACCCAACTTTCGGTTTGGACCAAACTTTGTTCTACCAATGAGTAAGACATGAGGAAACAAAAATGTCAAAAGCCACCCACGGGCACCCCATGCTAATCCTACCCAACAACCAGTATACAGAATCAGTTCTCCATGTCTGACAAGTAATATGGAGCTGCGGCTTGGAGTATTATTTTTTCTTACTATGTCATGTATTCCAAATTTGGTGATGGCTGTTCCCACTGATCAGAGAAATATTTGTCATTGAAGTTAATAGGTTTATGTCAATCAAACAATCACATTTATTTATAAAGCCCTTTTTACATCAGCAGTTGTCACAAAGTGCTTATACAGAAACCGAACCTAAAACCACAGAGAGCAAGCAATGCAGATGTAGAAGCAAGGTGGCCAGGAAAAACTCTCTAGATTCCCATTATACATCCTGAAATTACCAGGTTCTGACCACTAGATGGTTTTGTTCCTGTTATTAGGTGGAAACAAGTGTGATCCCCCTCCTCAATATTAAAGGGATAGATCACCCGAATTACAAAATGACATATTGGTTTCCTTACACTGTAAGCAGTCTATGGACATCAATCCAATTGACAATGGCGTACGATTAAGATGGCGCCGAAGAGGATGGCTGACGTTTTACATGCTCCTATCCAACTGTGCAATTATGCAATTATGCAATTATCTTTTGCATTGTTTGTAACTTATAATTTTTACTTATTTTGTACATAATGTTGCTGCTACCGTCTCTTATGACCGAAAATAACTTCTGGACATCAGAACAGTGATTGCTCACCTCGAACTGGAAGAAGCTTTTGCCTATAACGAGTCCGATGAGGATATACTGCTTTCCAGGGAACAGGCCCAAATCCACGTCATTTGCGTGAAGAAAGTACAGAGGAAAAGGGGGAGCAGGTCGGGCTGCCTGCTGAGAATCTGTAGGCGAGCGAGTAAACTCCCATTGCCATTCGTTCTACTGGCTAACATGCAATCATTGGAAAATAAAATTGATGACCTACGATTATCCTAACAACGGGACATTAAAAGCTGTAATCTGTTATGTTTCACAGAGTCGTGGATGAATGACGACACGGATAATATAGAGCTGGCGGGATTTTCCATGCACCAGCAGAACAGAGAAACTTTGTCTGGTAATACGAGGGGTGGGGGTGTGTGTCTATTTGTCAATAACAGCTGGTGCGCAATGTCTAATATTAAAGAAGTATCGAGGTATTGCTCGCCTGAGGTAGAGAACCTT
This sequence comes from Salmo trutta, assembly GCF_901001165.1. Classification (NCBI taxonomy): domain Eukaryota; kingdom Metazoa; phylum Chordata; class Actinopteri; order Salmoniformes; family Salmonidae; genus Salmo; species Salmo trutta. The sequence goes on from NC_042975.1 coordinate 29,935,067, forward strand.
ATGATAAGCTGTAGACCACACTATCTACCAAGAGAGTTCTCATCTATATTATTCGTAGCTGTCTCTTTACCACCACAGATGCTGGCACTAAGACCGCACCAACTCTATAAGGCCATAAGCAAACAGGAAAATGCTCATCCAAAAGCGGCACTCCTAGTGGCAAGGGACGTTAATGCAGGCAAATTTAAATCAGTTTTACCTCATTTTTACCAGCATGTCACATGTGCAACCAGAGAAAAAAACTCTAGACCACCTTTACTCCACACACAGAGATGCATACAAAGCTCTCCCCCGCACTCCAGTTGGCAAATCTGACCATAATTCTATCCTCCTGATTCCTGCTTTCAAGCAAAAACTAAAGCAGGAAGTACCAGTGACTCACTCAATACGGAAGTGGTAAGATGACATGGAAGCTACGCTACAGGACTGTTTTGCTAGCACAGACTGGAATATGTTCTGGGATTCATCCAATGGCATTGAGGAGTATACCACCTCAGTCATCAGTTTCATCAATAAGTGCGTCCCCACAGTGACCGTACGTACATATCCCAACCAGAAGCCACGGATTACAGGCAACATCAAGCATTGAGCTAAAGGCTAGAGCTGCTACTTTCAAGGAGCGGGACAATAATCCGGACGCGTATAAGAAATCCCGCTATGCCATCAGACGAACCATCAAATAAGCAAAGCGACAATACAGGATTGAGATTGAATCCTACTACACCGGCTCTGACTCTCATCGGATGTGGAAGGGCTTGAAAACTATTACGGACTTCAAAGGGAAACCCAGACGCAAGCTGCCCAGTGACGCGAGCCTACCAGACGACATAAATGCCTTTTATGCTCGCTTTGAGGCAAGCAACACCGAAGCATGCACGAGATCATCAGCTGTGAGCAAGACCTTTAAAGAGGTCAACATTCACAAAGCCACGGGGACAGACAGATTACCAGGACGTGTACTCAAAGCATGCATGGATCAACTGGTGTCTTCACTGACATTTTCAACCTCTCCCTGACCGAGTCTGTAATACCTACATGTTTCAAGCAGACCACCATAGTCCCTGTGCCCAATGAAGCGAAGGTTACCTGCTTAAATGATTACCACCTCGTAGCACTCACGTCGGTAGCCATGAAGTGCTTTGAAAGGCTGGTCATGGCTCACATCAACAGCATCCTTCCGGATACCCTAGATCCACTCCAATTCGCATACCGCCCCAACAGATCCACAGATTACGCAATCTCAATCACACTCCACACTGCCCTTTCCCACCAGGACAAAAGGAACACCTATGTGAGAATGCTGTTCATTGACTACAGCTTAGCGTTCAACACCATTGTGCCCACGAAGCTCATCACTAAGCTAAGGACCATGGGACTAAACACCTCCCTCTACAACTGGATCCTGGACTTCCTGACGAGGTGCCCCCAGGTGGTAAGGGTAGGCAACAACACGTCTGCCACGCTGATCCTCAATACTGGGGCCCCTCAGGGGTGTGTAATTAGTGCCCTCCTGTACTCCCTGTTCACCCACGATTGCGTAGCCAAACACGACTCCAACACCATCATTAAGTTTGCAGATGACACAACACTGGTAGGCCTGATCATCGATAACGATGAGTCAGCCTATAGGGAGGCGGTCAGAGAACTGGCAATGTGGTGCCAGGACAACATCCTCTCCCTCTATGTGAGCAAGACAAATGAGCTGATCGTGGACTAAAGGAAAAGGCGGGCCGAACAGGCCCCCATTAACATCGACGGGGCTGTAGTGGAGCGTGTCGAGTGTTTCAAGTTCGTTGGTGTCCACATCACCAATGAATTATCATGGCCCAAACACACCAAAACAGTTGTAAAGAGGGCACGACAAAACCTTATCCCCCTCAGGAATTGTTCTACAGCTGCACCATCAAGAGCATCCTGACCGGTTGCATCACCGGAGCGCCAAGTCTAGGACCAAAAGGCTTCTTAACAGCTTCTACCCCCAATCCATAAGACTACTGAACAATTAATCAAATGCCACCGGACTATTTACATTGACACCCCCCCCCCCATTTGTTTTGTACACTGTTGCTACTCGCTGTTTATTATCTATATCTATTATCTATGCATAGTCACTTCACCCTACTGTACCTACATGTACAAATTACCTTAACTAACCTGTACCTCCGCACACTGACACAGTACAGTATTATTTTTTACTTTACTTTATTTGGTAAATATTTTCTTAACTCTTCTTGAACTGCACTGTTGGTTAAGGGCTTGTAAGTAAGCTTTTTACTGTAAGGTCTACACTTGTATTTGGCGCATGTGACAAATAAAGTTTGATTTGATTTGAATTCATGCTTTGGGTTTGTTTACCTGGCCACTGTTTCAAATGCTTTTCATTTATGGTATAAATCGTACCTATATTAGCATGTTTGCACTTTATGACCAAATCATAATTAACTTCATTGAGTTACACAATACATTTTTAAATACTTTAGGATGATTTGGACATGAAGCTCGAAAATGCTAAAATAGGTACCATTGGCTTGCATTGGATTTGTGCCACAATACTAAAAAGTTTGCATTTAAAACAGTGACCAGTTAAAAAAAAACAAAGCATGGACTGTTGTCATAACTTGCCCATAAACTGCTAACAGTGTAAGGAAGCAAACCTAATAGAATGAAAAGCACCATCTAGTGGTCAGAACCTGGTTATATCAGGATGTTTGACGGGACATAAACCTCACAACTTCAATGCCTAATTTCTCTGAAAAGGGAAAAATAACTATCCCCAAAATCGCTGGGAATACATTACATAGTATGAAGAAACAATACTCCATACTATTTGTCAGACAGAGAACTGATACTCGATACTGTTTGTTGAGGTGGAATTGGCGTGGGTGGCTTTTGACAATTTTAGTTTGTTTGCTCATGTCTTACTCATTGGTAGAAAAACGTTTGTTCCAAATTGGATGTCCGGTACTATATTTATTGAATATTATATGAATCCTATGAATTAAAATGGCCAATTTGGGTGGAATCAATTAGGTTAATTTCTCAGAGATCAAATTATATTTCAACAAAATACTGTTGCAGGAATGCTAATCTTATCTGTTTGTAACTACAGAAACGATTTCACAACAATCTGAGATTGTTTCTTTTACTTTTTGAGATGGAACGACCCACTGGGGATGGGCTAGCCTTGTCGCTATCATCGGGATGGCACATGAGGGTGTTACCATAGTAATCAACCTGTCTTATTTGTCACGTACAACATGCAGCATCGAGGTGTGTGTGCTTGTGTGTGCGTGTGCCTTGGTTTAGTCCTTTTTTGTTTATGGTGAGCTGATTGAATTAACACAGGGCTGCTAAACCAAACCCATGACATGGGTTGTCTGTTTGCTGTCTGTTTGCTGTGTGTAACGGCTGTCGTTGAAATGAGACCAAGGAGCGGAGGATGTGTTCATCTTGAAAGGTTTTAATGTTCCTGATTGAGAGCCATACATGGCCGAAACAAAGAAAACCACCAACATAGAAAAAGAAACCTAGAACGCCCACCCATGTCACACCCTGGCCTAACCAAAAATAGAGAACAAAAAACCCTCTCTATGGCCAGGGCGTTACACTGTGTTTTTGTGCCCTTCTTTCTCCTTTCCATATGCCACCTACATATACAGTACAAGTCAAAAGTTTGGACACACCTACTTACTCAAGGATTTTTCTTTATTTGTACTATTTTCTACATTGTAGAATGATAGTGAAGACATCAAAAATATGAAATAACACATATGGAATCATGTAGTAACCTAAAAAGTGTTAATCAAATCAAAATACTTTAGATTATTCAAAGTAGCTACCATTTGCCTTGATGACAGCTTAGGACACTCTTGGCATTCTCTCAACCAGCTTCACCTGGAATGCTTTTCCAACAGTCTTGAAAGAGTTCCCACATATGCTGAGCACTTGTTGGCTGCTTTTCCTTCACTCTGCGGTCCAACTCATCCCAAACAATCTCAATTGGGTTGAGGTCGGATGATTGCGTAGGTCAGGTCATTGGATGCAGCACTCCATCTTGATCAAATAGCCCTTATGCAGCCTGGAGGTGTGTTTGGTCATTGTCCTGTTGAAAAACAAATGATAGTCTCACTAAGCGCAAAACAGATGGGATGGCATATCGCTGCAGAATGCTGTGGTGGAAATCTGTCTGATGAGTCCAAATTTGGTGTCTTTGTGAGACGCAGAGTAGGTGAACGGATGATCACCTACTCTGATAGCCCTATTTGGTAAAAGAAGATAACCCTATTTGTTAAAAGACCAAGTCCATATTATGGCAAGAACAGCCAAATAAGCATTCAATTAGAATTCAAGTCTGCCTTGAATTCTAAATAAATCACTGACAGTGTCACCAACAAGACAACCCCACACCATGTAATATTTGTGTTGTGGAGAAATGACCAGGCAGGAGATGGGAGTACAGTTAGTTTTGTTTAGTCAAAAACGCCTTGTGCTCTACAGCCCCCGGCCCGATAGTGCGCATGTGCATTTCCTATTAGGTGTAGTAAGAAAGCACTGCCGTAATGCATTACTGCTTAGTAACAGCATAGTAACTAATACTAACAGATGTAGATCACAGGTACTACAGTGGGAACTACACATGCGGAGATCATCCGTTCACCTACTCTGTGTCTCACAAAGACACCAAATTTGGACTCATCAGACCAAAGGACAGATTTCCACCACAGCATTCTGCAGCGATATGCCATCCCATCTGTTTTGCGCTTAGTGGGACTATCATTTGTTTTTCAACAGGACAATGACCAAACACACCTCCAGGCTGCATAAGGGCTATTTGACCAAGAAGGAGAGTGATGGAAGTGTGCCTTGATGGAAGTGTGCTATTTGACCAAGAAGGAGAGTGATGGAAGTGTGCCTTGATGGAAGTGTGCTATTTGACCAAGAAGGAGAGTGATGGAAGTGTGACCTGAATTCTAAATAAATCACTGACATGTCACCAACAAAGCAACTCCACACCATCACACCTCCTCCTCCATGCTTCCTGGTGTGAACTACACATGCGGAGATCATCCGTTCACCTACTCTGCGTCTCACAAAGACACAAAATTTGGACTCATCAGACCAAAGGACAGATTTCCACCGGTCTAATGTCCATTGCTCATGTTTCTTGGCCCAAGCAAGTCTCTTCTTCTTATTGGTGTCCTTTAGTGTTTTTATTTAATTTATTTAACCTTTATTTAACTAGGCAAGTCTTATTTAAAATGGTTTCTTTGCAGCAATTCGACCGTGAAGGCCTGATTCACGCAGTCTCCTCTGAACAGTTGATGTTGAGATGTGTCTGTTACTTGAGCTCTGTGAAGCATTTATTTGGGCTGCAATTTCTGAGGCTGGTAACTCTAATGAACATATCCTCTGCAGCAGAGGTAACTCTGGGTCTTCCTTTCCTGTGGCGGTCCTCATGAGAGCCAGTTTCATCATAGCGCTTAATGGTTTTTGCAACTGCACTTGAGGAAACTTTTTCCGGATTGACTGACCTTCATGTCTTAAAGTAATGATGGACTGTCGTTCTCTTTGCTTATTTGAGCTGTTCTTGCCATAATATGGACTTGGTCTTTTACCAAATAGGGCTATCTTCTGTATACCACCCCTACCTTGTCAGAACACAACAGATTGGCTCAAAGAAAGAAAGAAATTCCACAAATTAACTTTTAACAAGGCACACCTGTTAATTGAAATACATTCCGGTGACTACCTCAAGAAGCTGGTTGGGAGAATGCCAATAGTGTGCAAAGCTGTCATCAAGGCAAAGGGAGCCTATTTTGGTTACTACATGTGTTATTATGTGTTATTTCATAGTTTTGATGTCTTCACTATTATTCGACAACGTAAAGAATATAAAAAATTAAGAAAACCCCTTCAAAGAGTAGGTGTGTCCAAACTTTTGACTGGTACTGTACATACAGCATTACTGTCTCTGACAAAACTAATACATAGCTGTTTCTCTTTAACACCAGGTGATAGAGGATATCCTTATGGTTAGATGCTCTGTGTTTCTCATACAAAAGCCTTTAGGACTAGATTCATTCTGGACTGTGGAAGATCCGCGTTATAGTGCGATCAAAACTCAAAGGTCATTTCTGAATTAGCCGACATAAGCAACGTTTACCGTGAACGCTGCCTTCGCGAGCGCGGAAACATTACCTTTAAATTGTAATTGCGCTTTAGCGCGGGTCTTCCAAGGTCGGGATTGAATCTAGGCCTTAGTCTAAGGGATTCAATTGTGACGCTATCATTGGTACATTGGAGGATCTCCCAAATGTAAAGGTACATGCTACACCATGTTTTGTTGGTTTTACATGCTGTAAATGCTTGCGCACCACAGTGAAATGCTACTTTACACACAAAACATGTTGTGTGCCCCCTCATACCTTCAGTAAATCTGGGCCTATGTTTCCCATACAATAGCCTTTGGTGTAAGGTATTAAAGTGTAGCGCTATGAATGGTGCTTTGGAGGTACTCAAAGAAGAATGTACTTGAAGAAAACATTTATTGAGAACGTAGAAGGTCATCATGTTACTGGTATCCATGCGTGTATCTGAAATGTCACGTCAGTGTGGGTGTCCATTTCATGAGCTCTTAATTGGAATGATGAATGAGTGTGTGTGTGTTTGTGCAATTGTCTGCATGTATGCATGCGTGTGTGTGTGAGTGTGTTGTGTGTGTGTGTATGAGGTGGGTACCTTGTCTTGACTGATGAGTTCCTGGTAAGGGATGTGTGCAGGCAGGTAGGTGTGGAGGAGAGCACAGAATGCCAGGCCATCACTCCAGCTGCTGCTGAAGTTTGTCACATCAATGTTCTACAAGAGAGATAGATGGAAAGAGAGAGTGAGAGAGAAAGAGAGCGAGAGGAAGGCGTCATTCTTCTTCCAGTACCAACAGCGGATGTCTCAATAAGAATTTCGAACAACAATAACGAGCTCAAATTAAGCATTTATTAACATGGAGTAAATATGCATAACGGAGAGCATGGAAACAACCTACTCAACCTTCATTTTCCACAAATATAACACTGACAACTAGCTTTAGTTTGCATTTAGTTCTTGCTCATTCCTCAAGGAATTATATACTTGGGTTGTTCCACCAAAGTGCCTTTTGAGATGTGAAAATAAACTTTTGATTTCACCTAATTTTAATATTGCCATAAAGAGCATTCTGTCATGTTCAACTTAATAAAAAACATATTTTCTCATCTCAAGTAAATAAAAAAATTTATAAAAAAATGTACTATAGTAAGTGCCAAATAAAGTAACAGGGTTGACTGTAACAGGGTTGACTGTAACAGGGTTGACTGTAAAAGGGTTGACGGCCATAAATCTTCCTGTGACAGGGGAAATGGAAGCTTGTTGTGTGCAACATGGAGGGGCAATTGAATACAAGCTTCTCAAAAAACACAATTGTTTAAACATTTCTAGCCTGTTTATCTATGGGTAACAGTGTTGACGTGTAATGCTGGACCTACTCAGTTTTCCGCCACAAAATACCGGAAAATGGTCAAAAAGAGTAGAACGAACTCACGTGCTTTTACACTATGATTTGACTATTAGATGTTCAATGTTTCTTTAGAAAAAAATATTTTAAAAGGAATAGTTCATTTAGTTCATTTAATTTCATGGACGGGTTTTCTTGACCTTAAAATGAATCACTAATCACATTAAAAAATAATAATCTTCAGAAATGACTTTGTCAAACCACAAAATATCTAGGGCTTTATAATGATGGTGAAAACTTGGAGAAATGTTGGTGTTAAGTGGGTTAAAATCACAGTGGGTGCACAGAGGGACATGTCAAAATGCAGAATTTTTGCTCTTTAGCAAGTCTTTATTCATATAAAAAATCTGATTTATTGAATTCTCCATGTGGTCTAAATTAAATCAAACTTTATTTTTCACATGCGCCGAATACAACATGTGTAGACCTTACCGTGAAATGCTTACTGTCATGCAACTCTAACATGCAGGAAGGGTGAAGTCAGGCGCAGGAGACTCAGGTACGTGAACAAACACGTTTAATGAACATAGTCTTAAAGTGCCTTAAATATAAGGAATGGTAACAAAATCCAGCAACAGGCAAGAACCCTAAACCGAGTCGGGACACAGCCCAGCAAAACTGTATGCCTAAACACCGAACGGCAGAGGAAAACACAAATCCCCAATCTACAATAAAATGACACAAATAATCCCGCACAATCCCAAACCAAAACAGACAGACTAAATACTCCCACTAATGAACTAACACAAAACAGGTGCTAACATAAACCAGACATCACCAAATGAAAATGAAAAGGAGATCGGTGGCAGCTAGTAGGCCGGCGACGACGACCGCCGAGCGCCGCCCGAACGGGGAGAGGCGCCACCTTCTGTAGACGTTGTGACACTTACTTACAAGCCCTTAACCAACAGTGCAGTTCAAGAAAGAGTTAAGAAAATATTTACCAAATAAACTAAAGTAAAAAATAATAAAAAGTAACACAATAAAATAACAATAACGAGGCTATATACAGGGTGTACCAGTACCGAGTCAGTGTGCGGGGGTACAGGTTAGTCGAGGTAATTTGTACATGTAGGTACATTAGGGTGAAGTGACTATGCATAGATAATAAACAGCGAGTAGCAGCAGTGCAAAAAACAAATGTTGGGGGTCAATGTCCTGGATGGCAGGAAGCTTGGCCCCAGTGATGTACTGGGCCGTACGCAGTACCTTCTGTAGCGCTTTACGGTCTGATGCCGAGCATTTACCATACCAGGCGGTGATGCAACCGGTCAGGATGCTCTCGATGGTGCAGCTGTAGAACTTTTTGAGGATCTGGGGACCCATGCCAAATCTTTTTAGTCTCCTGAGGGGGAAAAGGTTTTGTCGTGCCCTTTTCACGACTGTCTTGGTGTGTTCGGACCCTGATAGTTCGTTGGTGATGTGGACACCAAGGAACTTGAAAGTCTCGACCCGCTCCCCTACAGCCCCGTCGATGTTAATGGGGGCCTTTTCCTGTAGTCCACGATCAGCTCCTTTGTCTTTCTCACATTGAAGGAGAGGTTGTTGTCTTGGCATCACACTGCCAGGTCTCTGACCTCCTCCCTATAGGCTGTCTCATCGTTGTCGTGATCAGACCTACCACTGTTGTGTCGTCTGCAAACTTAATGATGGTGTTGGAGCCGTGTTTGGTCACGCAGTCGTGGGTGAACAGGGAGTACAGGAGGGGAATAAGCACACACCCCTGTGGGGCCCCAGTGTTGAGGATCAGCATAGCAGACGTGTTGTTGCCTACCCTTACCACCTGGGGACGACCAGTCAGGAAGTCCAGGATCCAGTTGCAGAGGGAGGTGTTTAGTCCCAGGTTCCTTAGCTTGTGATGAGCTTCGTGGGCACTATGGTGTTGAACACTGAGTTGTAGTCAGTGAACAGCATTCTCACATAGCATTCTCACATTAAAGTAGCCTCACAAAGCCGCCTGATCTGGTGAGCTTATATCAATGTTGCAGATGTAAGCTCGTGGGATCAGGCGGCTTCACGAGGCTAATATTAAAGGGCACTTTATTGAATATAACATGCTTTTAAATGCGATATTGGTGCACAATTTCTACTTAAAATATCAAAGGGATGCTAAATTCACTCATTTCGTGGAACAACCCACTTAGAACACCCTTAGAACATGGTTAGGATATGTGAAAGCACATTAAAAAAAACACTCAAGCACATAAGCATATGGAGCAACACACAAATGAAAACTAATGGGGTTGTTTAATCTACATACCCTGTCCATAGCTGATCAATATGCTAGGTCATGTTTCTTACTAAGTGCAATTGGAGAGTTACTTTTATTGCTGGTTGATAGATTTCATTTATTGGACAACTGAAAGCAGTAGGCTGCTCCAGCCGGAGACAACATTGCATGCATTAACAATTATTGAGGATAAAAACACAATAAAGCCCACAGGCTTATTTCCATTTTGGTCCTCATTTTGCAGCAAGATGACATGTGGGCAAGATCAACACTTCACATGCACTCAATGCAATTAAAAACAACAACAACAATAGCAATGTACAGCAATTTACAACAATCCATTTGCAACAATCCATTTACAACAATATCTACAGCCCAGAGGTGCCAGTTTACGAGTCACGTCGTGAGAGAATACCTCTCATCAAACCGCCATGTTCTTTAATGTTGTTTAAGAGGGTCTTGTCTTATTACTATAAACCCTTCAGCCATATTTCAGTGTGTCTTACAGCTGAAACATGCACTGCAGCACGTCCAGGGGATTGTGTGGGTGTGAGTGCGCCTATATGTGTGTTATGCACACACAGCACCTCATCCACCATGTCAAATATATGATAAGAGATGCCAGAGGTCTGAGGAAAGACAAGGGCTTTCTCCATCTTTCATCTATACGCACTCTCCCAGTCAGATCCCAGTTGGATTGAGAGGTATTTCCTGTGTCCCCCTCTCCCTTCCATGTGCTTCCAGATCCAGAGGGGACGTTGGGAACAGGGCACCCAGCCAGAGAGCTTTCTCCCCTGGGTATGATCCCTGTAGGTCCCCCTGAGACCTGACACCCCATCACTCCCCTTTGATTGGCCATCAGATGTCCCCTCTCAGAGCAGGGACCCTGCCTGGACCCAGGACCTTGTCACTTAGTTGTCCCGCTGTCTGTCCAGATGGGCTTCTTGTCACAGGGCTTCTGGGAGGACGGGGAGACTCAAAGGCTGCACTGCATTCCTTTCTAGTCACCGAAGGGTAACCTTGGTTGCATCCCAAATGGAACCCTATTCACTATCTATATACAGTGCACTACCAAAAGTCTGGATCTAAAAGTAGTGCTCTAAATAGGGTGCCATTTGGGATATAGCCTTTATCTGCAGTGCTCAATAACAGATGCTGCTGCTGGGTCAAATTTACAGGATAGAAAGGAACATTTTATTACTACCTAGTGGTTAGAGCGGTTGCTGGATCGAATCCCCGAGCTGACAAGGTACAAATCTGTCATCCTGCACCTGAGCAAGGCAGTTAACCCACTGTTCCCCGGGCGCCGAAGACGTGGATGTCGATTAAGGCAGCCCCCCGCACCTCTCTGATTCAGAGGGATTGGGTTAAATGCGGAAGACACATTTCAGTTGAATGCATTCAGTTGTACAACTGACTAGATATCCCCTTTCCCCTGATTAACAGCAAGGAACCTTATAATCTGGGTATGCAGCCTTTGTCTATTAAATTAAATGTCATTGTCATTGAGATGAAACTCTGGATTCACGTCCTAATTGGGTAAAGGGGAAAGGGGGATACCTAGTCAGTTGTACAACTGAATGCCTTCAACTGAAATGTGTCTTCTGCATTTAACCCAACCCTTCTGAATCAGAGAGGTGCGGGGGGCTGCCTTAATCGACATCCACGTCTTCGGTGCCCGGGGAACAGTGGGTTGAGATTAAGCTCTTGATTCACATCATCATTGAGATGAAACTCTTGATTCACGTCGTCATTTAGATGAACATCTTGATTCACGAGAAACTGATTCAGATTCACTCATTCATCATTTTCTATTTGGGCGATTCCTCACAAAACAAAACAAGACCATGATTTTTGATCCATAGAATGATCCTTTGGAGGAACGATTGTTTACATATGCAGTGCCTTCAGAAAGAATTCATACCCCTTGGCTCATTCCACATTTGTGACTCGTTTCCGGGAAACTAGGCGATTGTTGCGCGTCACTACTTCACAGGAAGTAGTGATGCGCAACAACACTTTCTGGAACACTTTCATGTGCCTTAATTACAAACTTGTATGCCATCTGTAAATACAAATAAAATTGTTAAATTACGAGCCTAGTTGGTTTAGCTACGGAAAAAGGAACCTTCCCGCTAGCCGTGATTGGTTGAGATAATAGATGGGCTGGACATGCCGAGAGATAAGTTCGGATAGGTTTGCTATGTAGCACGCTTCTGTCTATAAATCAAATCAAACTTTATTTGTCACATGCGCCGAAAACAACAAGTGTAGACCTTACCGTGAAATGCTTATTTACAAGCCATTAACCAACAGTGCAGTTCAAGAAGAGTTAAGAAAATATTTACCAAATAAACTAAAGTAAATAATTATAAAAAGTAACACAATAACATAACAATAGCGAGGCTATAAACAGGGGGTACCGGTATCGAGTCAATGTAATAGTCCGGTGGCCATTTGATTAATTGTTCAGCAGTCTTATGGGGAAAAGGTGTTGCCGTGCCCTCTTCACGACTGTCTTGATGTGTTTGGACCATAATAGATCATGGTGATGTGGACACCAAGGAACTTGAAACTCTCGAACCGCACCACTACAGCCCCGTTGATGTTAACGGGGGCCTGATCGGCCCGCCTTTGCCTGTAGTCTACGACCTGCTCCTTTGTTTTGCTCACATTGAGGGAGAGGTTGGTGTCCTGGCACCACACTGCCAATTCTCTGACCTCCTCCTTATAGGCTGTCTCATCGTTGTCAATGACCATTGTTGTGTCGTTAGCAAACTTAATGATGGTGTTGGAGTCGTGTTCGGCCACGCAGTCGTGGGTGAACAGGGAGTACAGGAGGGGACTAACTACACACCCCTGAGGGGCCCCAGTGTTGAAGATCAGCGTGGCAGACATGTTGTTGCCTACCCTTACCACCTGGGGGCGGCCCGTCAGGAAGTCCAGGATCCAGTTGCTGAGCTTCGTGGGCACTATGGTGTTGAACGCTGAGCTGTAGTCAATGAAGAGCATTCTCACATAGGTGTTCCTTTTGAACTGGTGCAAAAGGGCAGTGTGGAATGGGATTGAGATTGCGTCATCTGTGGATCTGTTGGGGCGGTATGCAAATTGGAGTGGGTCTAAGGTATCTGGGAGGATGCTGTTGATGTGAGCCATGACCAGCCTTTCATAGCACTTCATGGCTACCGACGTGTGTTCTACGGGGCTGTAATCATTTAGGCAGGTTACCTTCACTTCCTTGGGCACAGGGACTATGGTTGTCTGCTTGAAACATGTAGGTATTACAGACTCGATCAGGGAGAGGTTGAAAATGACAGTGAAGACACTTGCCAGCTGGTCCATGCATGGTTTGAGTACACGTCCTGGTAATCCGTCTGGCCCCGTGGCTTTGTGAATGTTAACCTGTTTAAAGGTCTTGCTCATATCGGCTACCGAGAGCGTTATCACACAGTCATCCAGATCAGCTGGTGCTCTCGTGCATGCTTCAGTGTTGCTTGCCTCGAAGTGAGCATGAAAGGCATTTAGCTCATCTGGTAGGCTCGCGTCACTTGGCAGCTCGTGTCTGGGTTTCCCTTTGTAGTCCATAATAGTTTTCAAGCCCTGCCACATCCGACGAGCGTCAGGGCCGGTATAGTAGGATTCAATCTTAGTCCTGTATTGATGCTTTGCTTGTTTGATGGTTCGTCTGAGAGCATAGTGGTATTTCTTATAGGCGTCCGGATTAGTGTCCCGCTCCTTGAAAGCGGCTGCTCTAGCCTTTAGCTCCATGCGGATGTTGCCTGTAAATCATGACTTCTGGTTGGGATATGTACGTACGGTCACTGTGGTGGTATACTCCTCAATGCAATTGGATGAATGAAGGAACATATTCCAGTCTGTGCTAGCAAAACGGTCCTGTAGCATAGCATCCGTGTCATCTTACCAGTTCCGTATTGAGCGAGTCACTGGTACTTCCTGCTTTAGTTTTTGCTTGAAAGCAGGAATCAGGAGGATAGAATTATGGTCGGATTTGCCAAATGGAGGGCGGGGGAGAGCTTTGTATGCATCTCTGCGTGTGGAGTAAAGGTGGTCTAGAGTTTTTTTCCCTCTGGTTGCACATGTGACATGCTGGTAAAAATGAGGTAAAACTGATTTAAGTTTGCCTGCATTAACGTCCCCGGCCACTAGAAGCGCCGCTTTTGGGTGAGCATTTTCTTGTTTGCTTATGGCCTTATAGAGTTGGTTGAGTGCGCTCTTAGTGCCAGCATTGGTCTGTGGTGGTAAATAGATGGCTACGAATAATATAGATGAGAACACACTTGGTAGATGGTGTGGTCTACAGCTTATCATAAGGTACTCTCCCTCAGGCGAGCAATACCTCGAGACTTCTTTAATATTAGACATCGCGCATGTCACGCCCTGACCTTAGAGAGACGTTTTATTTCCTCTAGTTTGGTTAGGTCAGGGTGTGATATGGGGTGGGCAATCTAGGTTGTTGTATTTCTAGGTTCCATTCTATGTATTATATTTCTTTGTGTTGAGCCGAGTATGGTTCCTAATCAGAGGCAGCTGTCTATCGTTGTCTCTGATTGTCACGTCCTGACCAGTATAAGGGTTATTTGTTATTGTAGTTTGGTCAGGACGTGGCAGAGGGTATTTGTTTTATGTGGTTCGTGGTGGTGTTTTTGTAGAAGGGTATTTGATTTATGTATTCCGGGGTTTTTGGGCACTGTTCCTTGTTAATGTATTTCTATGTTTAGTCTAGTTAGTTGTATTCTATGTTTAGGTTAATGTGGGGTTGGAATCTCAATTGGAGGCAGGTGCTTTCTCGTTGCCTCTGATTGAGAGTCCTATATATGGGTATGTGTTTGGTTTAGTGTTTGTTGGAGATTGTCTCTTGTTTTGCGTGTGTGAGCCTTACAAGACTGTTTGGTTGTTTGTGAGTTCTTCGTCGTTTGTTATTTTGGTGTTTGCTTGGTTTCAATAAATATCAAGATGAGCATCCACATTCCTGCTGCGTTTTGGTCCTCCATTCCAGACGACAACCGTGACACTGATTAGGAATCATACTTAGGCAGCCCTTTTTCCCTCCTTCAGTGTGGGATCTTGTTTTTGTACAGCTCAGTATAGCCTGCAGAACGTGACGTTCGTTTTCCGTTGTTTGTTATTTTGATTTTGTGTTCTGAGTTATAATAAATATTATCATGAGCACTTACCACGCTGCACCTTGGTCTACTCCTTACGACGAACGTCACAGCGCACCAGCTGTTATTGGCAAAAAGACACACACCCCCACCCCTCGTCTTACCAGACGTAGCTTCTCTGTTCTGCCGGTGCATGAAAATCCCTCCAGCTCTATATTGTCCGTGTCGTCGTTCAGCCACAACTCGGTGAAACATAGGAAATTACAGTTCTTCATGTCCCGTTGGTAGGATAATCATAATCGTAGGTCATCCATTTTATTTTCCAATGATTGCATGTTAGCAAGTAGAATTGATGGCAATGGGAATTTACTCGCTCACCTACAGATTCTCGAAAGTCAGCCTGATCTGCGTCCTCTTTTCCTTTGTCTTTTCTTCACGCAAATGACGTGGATCTGGGCCTGTTCCCATGAGAGCAGTATATATTTCTCGTCGGAATCGTTAAAGGAAAAAGCTTCTTCCAGTCCGTGGTGAGTAATCCCAGTTCTGATGTCCAGAAGTTATTTTCGGTCATAAGAGACGGTAGCAGCAACATTATGTACAAAATAAGTAAACATTGTTTTTACAAACAACGCAAAAAAACAAACAAAATAGCACAATTGATTACGGGCATGTAAAACGTCAGCCATCCTCTTTGTCTCCATTCTTCCAATAACATGAGCTGGTCACTATGTGTAGGTAATCCTTTCTAACGCTGCTTTTTTGAAAGATATCACCTAGTAGAACTGCAAAAGTGTTGCTCTCCATTTTCTGGAGGACTGAGTTTTGAAATCAGTATGATAGCCAAGGAGATGTAGAAAAATTCTGGTGTTTGATTGCAAAAAGAAAACACACAGAAGGCTGTTGTATAAAACACCTGTCTCCGG
Organism: Salmo trutta; assembly: GCF_901001165.1. Lineage (NCBI taxonomy): Eukaryota > Metazoa > Chordata > Actinopteri > Salmoniformes > Salmonidae > Salmo > Salmo trutta. Next base: position 29,950,889 of record NC_042975.1, read on the forward strand.
ATTACATCTTCAATCTAAGGGCAACAATGGCATCCGTGACAGAGCGGGACAAGCGTCCATCGATGTATATGGGTAAGATAGTTTAGCTAGCTACATTTTCTGATTTTATATTATTTCAAATTTTGTCAGAAAGTTTTTTTCATTTCAAGTTAAATCCTACTGTTAGCTCGCCAGCTAACTTTAAGTGTATGATCTGTGTAGTAATATTATTTGTATCTCAGAGCCATTTGCATTGCTAGTTATTGCCTAATTTTAGCTAACTAGCTAACATTAAACCTGGTTGGTTAGCTACCTGCAGATTCAGGGTAGTAACGTTATGAATGAGGGATTATGTTTCATTGTTTAGCTAGCTAGCTAGCTAGCTACATGTCTAAACAAAAGACTCCACTATGCAAGTAACCATTTCACTACACCTTCTGTACCCAGTGCATGTGACAAAACGTTGGTCTTATTTGATATAGTATGTGCTTACCAGAGACGATAATGTGAAGAACATGACCTGCACCAAAGTAAAATTAGGATATAACGTTAGGCCAACGAGACAGTGTCCAAATTCAAAAATTCTCCGGTAGAATGCCCTGCTTTATTTCATCACACTCACAACCGTAAGCTATTTTTCTGTAATTGGCTTGCCATTAATGTGCAAATAATGATCTTGTTGTGAGTTTATTTTCCTGTAATAATGAAGACAAATGAGCTAAAGTGAAGACATTGTCAGCTATAAGATATGGACATTATTTGAACTGGCTAGCCAGCTAACTAAACATTAGCTAGCTAGCTAACAAGCTAGAACCAAACCAAAACTTTGTTTAGAAAGTTGTTTTTAGCTGCCTGGTTTGCTAGATTGACATATACTAAATTCCTTTTTAAACGGGTGGGTTTATTTGATGTCGAACAACAATAGAATATTCATGATGTCACTGCGACAACTGTCGATAGACGTAGTATAAACCAGCCTTTAGTCTTTAAATCTTTCGTTGTTTAGTGTATAGCCTCACATGTGAATCCTTAAAGAAATGGGTGGGGGTAAGGCTTAAGAGGGTGTGAACGATGCTGAATGGGTGTAGACAAAGAGCTTACCAAATCATTCAAGGGCCATTTTCTCAAAAGTGAGGTTACAAATGTACCAACTTTCAAAGCAGAATTACTTTCCCATTGTTCCTCAACTGTAGTGTATTACATAACATTTTCTATCTCTAAGTCTGTACTTTTATCCAATGTAAAAAAACTAATTTTGCTCCACAAATTTTGCTACATAAGACCAATTTGAGCCGGTCAGTCACATTTGTTTGTGTTACAGCCTGAAATCAAAATGTATTAAATTGATTATCCCCCCTCTACACACAATACCCCATGATGACAAAGTGAAAACATGTTTTTAGAAACTTCTGCAGATTTATTGAATATGAAATACAGAAATATCTAATTTACATAAGTATTTAATACTTTGTAGAAGCATCTTTGGCAGCGATTACAGCTGAGTCTTTCTGTGTTTTTGTGCCTTTGTGTGTGTGGAGCACAGACTTACATCTTGGTCTGGCCAGGCCATGTTCTGGTGGGGGTAGAGAAAGGGGGGATGGGGAGAGACAGGGGGAGAGAGGGGCGCCATGAATGTTAAAACAACAGCAGACGGGATGAGCACTCTGGGACCAGGCTCAGAAAAGCAAACACAGCATCAAGCGACAGGAAACGTCTCGCTCCACACAGAATACTGAGCTGCCCAGTTAAAAGAACCAAAGAGAGAGAGAGGTAGGGAGACAGAGAGAGAGAGAGAGAGACAGAGTGAGGGGGTTTGGGAGTGAGAGAGAGAGAATGGGAAAGCGAGAGTGGGGGAGTGGGCGACAGAGAGAGGAAGCGAGAGCGAGAAGAGGGGGAGTGGTCGAGAAAGAGATGGATAGAGAGAAAGGGGGGAGAGGGGTTGAAGTGAGATGGATTGAGAGAGCATGAGGTTGATAGCAAGACTAAACACTTGCTTTGGCACCAATCCATCTTTAAAATAACATCTACAGTATGATTGCATTAAGAGGTCCAGTCAGCATGTCAGCCAGCCAGTCAAAAGGCCTCAAAACAGAATATCGCCAGCAGCTGAGACAACAGAGAAGGCTGTATTGCAATACTTTTAATAAAACTCTCTACACTACAGCACAAACCAACAGTCATCTCGCAATGTTTTTCTCTCTCACACATCAAGCACACTGGCCCCAGTTTCACAAGAAATTGTATTTATATAGAAACAAATAAACACATTGTCATTGGAGTCACAATAAAACCGTACAGAGTAATAGGATTCACTGCAAGTGTTATCTAACTTGCTGTGACAGTAAAAAAGTGCAAGTGGATAACGTGTAGATAATAGCTATAGTAAGTTGGTGAAAGCCAGCCTGTTATTATGACACTTGACACCCAGATGATAGTGTGCCATTATCACATTATGGTGCTGAAGTGTAGAGTGGAAATCCACTGCCCACTGGCTGATGATGGAGCACACACACTCTCACTCTCTGAGGGCTCCATGACCGATGAGAGAAAACACACACTCATACTGCCTGATGATGGAGAACGCACACACACACACGCACACGCACGCACACACACACACACGCGCACACACACACACGCACACGCACACACACACACACACAGCCTGGTAAAACCAATCAGTCTGGTCTGCTAAAGCAGGAAAGTCCGCATTCACATTTACTGAGAGTTGTACGACTGATGAGGTACTCTCCATCAGTGTCCCCACTACTACCATTAAGCCCTGAGCCCCTCTTTCTGTTTCTCTCTGTCTGTCTCTATTTGAGTAGAGTGTGTGAACAAAGAAAAAACACAAAGAAAGGCAAAACAAAGAAAAGGGAAGCAGCGGTAATGGGTCATGCAATGATTCATCATCATAAGCAATGACAGCCTGAAAGAAAAGTGCAGCCAGTGCCGGACAGGGACATACATGAAGGGGTTAGGGTCCTAAAGACCCTCCCCATTATTGATTAAGGGGACCGTAAGATTCATATGTTTTGCTGCAGGCCTTATAATAGATACCGTTGCTATGTGCCTAAAAGCTCCGCCACTATACGTTGCACAAGCCATCTATATTAGTCTTTGTGGTTTGCTTGCAGGAGTTTGCTTGCAGGCTAGGTCTGAGTCAGACCTAAACTAGATAAAGAGAAGTAACCACTGTCTGGTTTAGACATTTTGATCTTGTGTGACAGTGGACAATACTAATGAATTCAGAGAAGCTACTGTGCAAGGTTACCTTATAAGGTAACCTCAGCATATTGCTGTTTAAATACAGTTGAAGTCAGAAGTTTACATACACTAAGGTTGGAGTCATTAAAACTCATTTTTCAACCACTCCACAAATGTCTTGTTACCAAACTATAGTTTTGGCAAGTCGGTTAGGACATCTACTTTGTGCATGACACAAGTAATTTTTCCAACAATTGTTTACAGACAAATGATTTAACTTATAATTCACTGTATCACAATTCCAGTGGGTCAGAAGTTTACATACACTAAGTTGACTGTGCCTTTAAACAGCTTGGAAAATTCCAGAAAATTATGTCATGGCTTTAGAAGCTTCTGATAGGCTAACTGACATCATTTGAGTCAATTGGAGGTGTACCTGTGGATGTATTTCAAGGCCTACCTTCAAACTCAGTGCCTCTTTGCTTGACATCATGGGAAAAACAAAAGAAATCAGCCAAGACCTCAGAAAAAAAATTGTAGACCTCCACAAGTCTGGTTCATCCTTGGGAGTATTTTCCAAATGCCTGAAGGTATCACGTTCATCTGTACAAACAACAGTACGCAAGTATAAACACCATGGGACCACGCAGCCGTCATACCGCTCAGGAAGGAGAAGCGTTCTGTCTCCTAGAGATTAACGTACTTTGGTGCGAAAAGTGCAAATCAATCCCAGAACAACAGCAAAGGACCTTGTGAAGATGCTGGAGGAAACAGGTACAAAAGTAGAAGAAGCTCCAAAACCGCTATAAAAAAACAGACTATGGTATGAAACTGCAGATGGGGACAAAGATTGCACTTTTTGGAGAAATGTCCTCTGGTCTGATGAAACAAAAAAATAATAACTGTTTGGCCATAATGACCATCGTAATGTTTGGAGGAAAAAGGGGGAGGCTTGCAAGCCGAAGAACACCATCCCAACAGAGAAGCACGGGGGTGGCAGCATCATGTTGTGGGGGTGCTTTGCTGCAGGAGGGACTGGTGCACTTCACAAAATAAATGGCATCATGAGGAAGCAAAATGATGTGGATATATTGAAGCAACATCTCAAGACATCAGTCAGGAAATTAAAGCTTGGTTGCAAATGGGTCTTCCAAATGGACAGTGACCCCAAGCATACTTCCAAAGTTGTGGCAAAATTGCTTAAGGACAACAAAGTCAAGGTATTGGAGTGGCTATCACAAAGCCCTGACGTCAATCCCATAGAACATTTGTGGGCAGAACTGAAAAAGCATGTGCAAGCAAGGAGGCCTACAAACCTGACTCAGTTACACCAGCTCTGTCAGGAGGAATGGGCCAAAATTCACCCAACTTATTGTGGGAAGCTTGTGGAAGGCTACCCGAAACGTTTGACCCAAGTTAAACAATTTAAAGGCAATGCTACCAAATACTAATTGAGTGTATGTAAACTTCTGACCCACTGGGAATGTGATGAAAGAAATAAAAGCTGAAATAAATCATTCTCTCTACTATTATTCTAACATTTCACATTCTTAAAATAAAGTGGTGATCCTAGCTGACCTAAGACAGGGAATTTTTACTAGGATTAAATATCAGGAATTGTGAAAAACTGAGTTTAAATGTATTTGGCTAAGGTGTATGTAAACTTCCGACTTCACCTGTACATTGACGTAGGTGATCATACCACAGTGATCACGTATAAAATCAGCTGCGCCCTTAGGTGGGGTGCAGAACTTACTCTGAAACACACATGCTATGTTTCCATTGTCAACTTCTATCTGCAATTGCATTAATAAAGGTTTAATTGATTTACTTAAAGAAGATATTGTCTGACTGCTGATTTCACCAATAAGCCAATGATTGACAAGGAACAAGGAACCCACCTCGACACACACACAGGAGCAGCAGGCAAGGTCAAATATATACAAATATATAGTGTATGTAATATGTTGAAGTAACTACGGATGCAGCACTCTAGAGAAGCCTGCTCAGTAGGCTGTGTTGGACTGTGTGTTCGCTCTCTCTCTCTCAAATCAAATCAAATTTTATTGGTCACAAAGACATATTTAGCAGATGTTATTGCGAGTGTAGCGAAATGCTTGTGTTCCTAGCTCCAACAGTGAAGTAGTATCTAACAGTTCACAACAATGCACACAAATCTAAAAGTAAAATAATTAAATTAAGAAATATATAAATATTAAGACGAGTACTGTCTGAGTGGCATTGACTAAAATACAGTAGAATACAATATGTACATATGAAATGAGTTAAACATTATGTAAACATGATTAAAGTGACTAGTGTTCCATTTAAAGTGACCAGTGATACATGTCTATGTACATAGGGCGGCAGCCTCTAAGGTGCAGGGTTGAGTAACCAGGTGGTAGCCGGCTAGTGGTGGCTATTTAACAGTCTGATGGCCTTGAGATAGAAGCTGTTTTTCAGGCTCTCGGTACCAGCTTTGATGCACCTGTACTGACCTCGCCTTCTGGATGATAGCGGGATGAACAGGTCGTGGCTCGGGTGGTTCATGTCCTTGATGATCTTTTGGCCTACCTGTGACATTGGGTGCTGTAGGTGTCCTGGAGGGCAGGCAGTGTGCCACTGTTGATGCGTTGGGCAGACCGCACGACCCTCTGGAGAGCCCTGCGGTTGCGGGAAGTGCAGTTGCCGTACCATGCGGTGATACAGCCCGACAGGATGCTCTCAATTGTACATCTGTAAAAGTTTGAGGGTCTTAGGGGCCAAGCCAAAATGTTCTTCAGCCTACTGAGGTTGAAGAGGCGCTGTTACACCTTTTTCACCACACTGTCTGTTTGGGTGAACCCTTTCCGATTGTCAGTGATGTGTACGCCGAGGAACCTCAAGCTTTTCATCTTCTCCACTGCAGCCCCGTCGATGTGAATAGTGGTGTGCTCTCTCTGCTGTCTCCTGAAGTCCACGATCAGCTTCTTAGTTTTGTTGACGTTGTGGGAGAGGTTGTTTTCCTGGCACCACTCCCCAGATCCCTCACCTCCTTCCTGTAGGCTGACTCGTCATTGTTGGTAATCAAGCCTACTACTGTAGTGTCGTCTGCAAACTTGATGATTGAGTTGGAGGCGTGCATGGCCATGCAGTCATGGGTGAACAGGGAGTACAGGAGGGGGCTGAGCATGCACACTTGTGAGGCCCGTGTGTTGAGGATCAGCGTAGTGGAGGTGTTGTTTTCTAGCTTCACCACCTGGGGGTAGCCCATCAGGAAGTTCAGGACCCAGTTACACAGGGCAGGGTTCAGACCCAGGGCCCCGAGCTTAATGATGAGCTTGGAGGGTACTATGGTGTTGAAGGCTGACCTATAGTCAATAAACAGCATTCTTGCATAGGTATTCCTCTTGTCCAGATGTTATAAGGCAGTGTGCAGTGCAATGGCGTTTGCATAATCTGTGGATCTATTGGGGCGGTATACAAATTGAAGTGGGTCAAGGATATCAGGTAAGGTGGAGTTGATATGATCCTTAACTAGCCTCTCAAAGCACTTCAAGATGACAGAAGTTAGTGCTATGGGTTGAGAGTCATTTAGTTCAGTTACCTTTGCTTTCTTGGGTACAGGAGCTATGGTGGACAAGCAAGTAGTAGACAAGCAAGTGGGGACAGCACACTGGGATAGGGAGAGATTGAATATGTCCGTAAACACTCCAGCCAGCTGATCTGCGCATGCTCTGAGGACGCGGCTAGGGATACCGTCTGGGCCGGCGGCTTTGTGAGGGTTAACACGCTTAAATGTCTTACTCACATTGGCCACGGAGAACGAGAGCCCACAGTCCTTGGGAGCGGACCACGTCGGTGGCACTGTTTTATCCTCAAAGTGGGTGAAGAAGGTGTTTAGCTTGCCGGGGGCAAGACATCGGTGTCCTAGACGTGGCTGGTTTTCCCTTTGTAATTGATATGTCTTGTGTCTGAGCCGTTGAATTGCGACTTCACTTTGTCTCTGTACGGACGTTTTGCCTGTTTGATTGCCTTACGGAAGGAATAATTACACTGTTTGTATTCGACCATATTCCCAGTCACCTTGCCATGGTTAAATGCGGGGGTTCACACTTTCAGTTTTGAGCGAATACTGCCACCTATCCACGGTTTTTGGTTTAGTAATCACAGTGGGAACAACATCCCCTATACACTTCCTAATGAACTCAGTCACCGTGTCCGTGTATACATCAATGTTATTCTCATTGGTCAGACAAGCATTGAATAGACCTTAGCACAGGTACTTCCTGTTTAAGTTTCTGCCTATAGGAAGGGAGTAGCAGAATGGAGTCGTGATCTGATTTGCCGAAGGGAGGGCAGGGGAGGGTCTTGTATCCATCCTGGAAGGGAGAGTAACAATGGTTGAGAGTTTTTGAAGCGCGAGTACTACAGACAATGTGCTCATTTTCCTCAAATTTGCTTTGTTAAACTCCCAGCTACAATAAATGCGGCCTCAGGATATGTGGTTTCCATTTTGCACAAAGTCCAGTGTAGTTCCTTGAGGGCCATTGTGGTATTGGCTTGAGGGGGAATATATACGGCTGTAACTATAACCGAAGATAATTATTTTGAGAGGTCGACATTTGACAGTGAGATATTCTAGGTTGGGTAAACAAAAAGACTTGAGTTCCTGTACGATATCACAATCACACTATGAGTAGTTAATCATGCAATATACACCACTGCCTTGCTTCTTCCCGGAGAGTTCTTTATTCCTGTCTGCGCGATGTACTGAGAACCCAGCTGGCTGTATGGACAGGGACAGTATATCCGAAGAGAGCCATGATTCCGTGAAACAGAGTATGTTACAGTCCCTGATGTCTCTCTGGAAGGAGATCCTCGCCCTGAGCTTGTCTACTTTATTGTCCAGGGACTGAACATTAGCTAGTAAAATACTCGGAAGCGGTGGATGGTCGGACTAGAAGTCCACTCCGAATACCTCTTCTCCGTCTGTGGCGTCTTGGAGCAGCCTCTGGAATAAGTTAAATTGCCCTGTGGGGTACGAACAAAGGTTCTAATTCGGGAAAGTCACATTTCTGGTCATAATGCTGGTGAGTTACCGCCACTCTGATATCCAAAAGTTATTTCCGGATGTATGTAATAACATAAAAACAATTCTGGGCTAATAATGTAATAAATAACAAAAATAAATAAATACTGTGAAGTTGCTTAGGGGCTAGAAACAGAGCTGCCATGTCTGTCGGCGTCATCTCTCTCCCTCCCTCTCTCTGTCTCTCTTAGTGGGGTGTTAAGAAGAGTATCAGAAGGCAAATAGGATACAGGGATACTATGTCCTTTGTGTCAGTTTGAATTGGGTTGAGGAAGTTCGTATTCATCTGCCTGTAGTATGGAGAGTGATGCATTTTAACCTATGCAGCTGCAGCATCCAATGAAATACAAGTACATCAGGTCATTTTCAAAGAAGACATTTCCCACTATTTAAACTTCAGTCTTGAAGACTAATATGAGGGTATATCAAGATAGTTCTTCTAATGTCTAGATGACCCCTGCCCCCCTACATTCCTTAGCCTCTTCCCTCTTCCTCACCCCGCTGGGGGTCCTAGCTCACCCCCTTGCCCCCTCCCTTTTCCCCCCAGGCCATGCAGGGGTGTTGTTTCTCAGAGAGGGCCGGATGACCGAGGGGGGCCGATCTCGTCAGTGTGTCCCAGCTGAGCCTGTGTTCTGTCCAGCCCAGACTGAGACTTCCAGCCAGGCCATTCTTCTCCTCATTGTTCCCATCCTAAACAATAAACAAGGCTTTTGTTGAATGTTTTTCTGACCCAAACAACATCAAAGACCACTGTGATAAAAATCCTTGGGAAACCAGAACAGGTTCTAAAAGATTATCAGAATGAAACCTTTTGATTTAAAAGACTATATTGAAAGTGATTAACTGTCTGTGACAAGCAGTGGATTTCAGTTCAACTGAGATAATTGAATTGTCATTCAAACAGATCATTTGTCATGATAATGTCTTCTGCATCGCCTTTGACCGAGGCATATAAGTATGATCAGCTCTGTTTGACGTGCATGTGAACGTGCGTGTGTCTGTGTGAGATCCACAAACAGTGAATGTGAGAGTGAACCCTCTCTTCCACTCAGAGAGGCTAACTAGCTCCCACAGGGCCCAGTCAATCAGAGCCTCCTTAAGGTCTGCTGATCGATTGTCTCTTCTGAGAAGCTGACATCTGAGGTGTGCTGACAGCAGTCCCACCCAGCACATGCCTCTCCTCCAGATGTTGACATACACCAATGGAGAACATCCTTCAGGTCCCAGTGTGTGTGTGTCTACTAATCTTGGTCACATTACCACAGTGCTGTGTTTACCCCTTCTCCCCCTCTACCCTGGGGTGGATTGAGCTCTTCATCACCATGGCGACAGCATGGCCACCTCAAGCTCTCACGTCAGTGTGTGTGTTGTTTACCACGTTTACCGGTAACTCTCTCAACGGTTGACCTTGTTAGTTGTCAGAGTATGGCCAGTGGCAAGAGCCGTCAACACACACCCACCCACCCACGCACGCAGGCACGCACGCACCGCCTGAGTGGGTGCATACAGTACATAGGGGCATATCGGCCATGGCCAGGCCAGGCTCCATATAAGGGGAGAGGGCTCAGGTGGGATGTACGGGTATATCAACACATACAGTACACACCCCTTGACCTTTTCCACATTTTGTTACGTTACTAAAATTGATTAAATAATTTTTTCCCCCTCATCAATCTACACACAATACCCCATAATGACAAGCAAAAATGTTTTTTAGAAATTGTTGCAAATCTATAAAAAATGAAAAACAGAAATATCACATTTACATACAAATGCCTTCTGTTAAATCTTTCTGTATTTATATATCTGTATATGTTATGTATGTTGTGACTGCTGTTGTGCAAAGCTGTCATCAAGGCAAAGGGTGGCTACTTTGAAGAATCTCAAATACATTATTGCATTTGTGGTATTTCATAGATTTTATGTAGAAAATAGTAAGAACAAAGAAAAATCCTGGAATGAGTACAGTGTCCAAACTTTTAACTGGTACTGTATGTAACAATGTATGTACACTACAGTTCAAAAGTTTGGGGTCACTTAGGAATGTCCTTGTTTTTGAAAGAAAAACACCTTTTTTGTCCATTAAAAGAACATCAAATTGATCAGATATACAGTGGAGACATTGTTAATGTTGTAAATGAATATTGTAGCTGGAAACGGCAGATTTTTTATGGAATATCTACATAGGCGTACAGAGGCCCATTATCAGCAACCATCCCGCCTGTGTTCCAATGGCACGTTGTGTTAGCTAATCCAAGTTGATCATTTTAAAAGGCTAATTGATCATTAGAAAACCCTTTTGCAATTATGTTAGCACAGCTGAAAACTATTGTTCTAATTAAAGAAGCAATAAAACTGTCCTTCTTTAGACTAGTTGAGTATCTGGAGCGTCAGCATTTTGTGGGTTCGATTACAGGCTCAAGTCGCCAGAAACAAATAACATTCTTCTGAAACTCGTCAGTCTATTCTTGATCTGAGAAATTAAGACTTTCCATGTGAGAAATTGCCAAGAAACTGAAGATCTCGTACAACGCTGTGTACTATTCCCTTCACAGAACAGCGCAAACTGGCTCTAAACAGAATAGAAAGAGGAGTGGGAGGCCCCAATGCACATCTGAGCAAGAGGACAAGTACATTAGAGTGTCTAGTTTGAGAAACAGGCGCCTCACAAGTCCTCAACTGGCATCTTCATTAAATAGTAAAATGTGATATTTCCGCAAAACACCAGTCTCAACGTCAACAGTGAAGAGGCGACTCCGGGATGCTGGCCTTCTAGGCAGAGTCGCAAAGAAAAATCCATATCTCAGACTGGCCAATAAAAAGAAAAGATTAAGATGGGCAAAAGAACATAGACACTGGACAGAGGAACTCTGCCTATAAGGCCAGCATCCCGGAGTCGCCTCTTCACTGTTGACGTTGAGACTGGTGTTTTGCGGAAATATCACATTTACATAAGTATTCAGACCCTTTACTCAGTACTTTGTTGAAGCACCTTTGGCAGTAATTACAGCCTCGAGTCTTCTTGGGTATGACACTACAAGCTTGGTACACCTATATGTGGGGAGTTTCTCCCATTCTTCTCTGCAGATGCTCTCAAGCTCTGTCAGGTTGGATGGGGAGCGTCGCTGCACAGCTATTTTCAGGTCTCTCCAGAGATGTTCGATCGCGTTCAAGTCCAGGCTCTGGCTGGGCCACTCAAGGACATTCAGAGACTTGTCGCCAAGCCACTCCTGCATTGTCTTGGCTGTGTGCTTAGGGTCGTTATCCTGTTGGAAGGTGAACCTTCGCCCCAGTCTGAGGTTCTGAGTGCTCTGGAGCAGGTTTTCATCAAGGACCTCTCTGTACTTTGCTCCGTTCATCTTTCCCTCGATCCTGACTAGTCTCCCAGTCCCTGCTGCTGAAAAACATCCCACAGCATGATGCTGCTTCCACCATGCTTCACCGTAGGGAAAGTGCCAGGTTTCCTTCAGACATGACGCTTGGCATTGAGGCCAAAGAGTTCAATCTTGGTTTCATCAGACCAGAGAATCTTGTTTCTCATGATCTGAGAGTCCTTTAGGCGCCATTTGGCAAACTCCAAGTGGAGGAGTGGCTTCAGTCTGGCCACTTTCCCATAAAGGCCTGATTGGTGGAGTGCTGCAGAGATGGTTGTCCTTCTGGAAGGGTCTCCCATCTCCACAGAGGAACTCTGGAGCACTGTAAGAGTGATCATCGGCCCTTGTCCCACGATTGCTCAGTCTCAAGACTCTTCCTAGCGTCTGGCCACTTTCTCATAAAGGCCTGATTGGGGGAGTGCTGCAGAGATGGTTGTCCTTCTGGAAGGTTCTCCCATCTCCACAGAGGAACTCTGGAGCACTGGCAGAGTGATCATCGGCCCTTGTCCCACGATTGCTCAGCTTGGCCAAGCTCTGCCAAGCTAGGAAGAGTCTTGGTGGTTCTAAACGTCTTCCATTTAAGAATGATGGCAGCTACTGTGTTCTTGGGGACCTTCAATGCAGCAGAAATTTGTTGGTACCCTTCCCCAGATCTGTGAATCGACACAATCCTCTCAGAGCTCTATGGACAATTCCTTCAACCTCATGACTTGGTTTTGCTCTGACATGTACTGTCAACTGTGGGACCTTATATAGACAGATGTGTGCATTTCCAAATCATGTCCAATCAATTGAATTTACCACAAGTGGACTCCAAGTTTTAGAAACTTCTCAAGGATGATCAATGGAAATAGGATGCACCTGAGCTCAATTTCAAGTCTCATAGCAAAATAAGGTATTTTTATTTTTTATGTTTAAAACATTTGCAAACATTTCTAAAAACCTGTTTTCGCTTTGTCATTATGGGGTATTGTGTGTACATTGATGAGGATTTGTTTTTGTTTTATCCATTTTAGAATAAGGCTGTAACGTAACAAAATGTGAAAAGGCGAACGGGTCTGAATACTTTCCGAATGCACTGTATGTATATTATTTTACTGCTCTAGGTATATCATTATTGTTTGGATAAGCTTATTTACTATTATGTATAGATTTGTATCTTACATTTTTTCACTCTTTATGCGATCCGCACTGCAGAGAACACAGGAAGAAGAATTATCACTGAATTATCACAGTGAATTATTGTAATGTTTGTTTATGTGTCAATTAATACCATAAGGGATGGGTTGCCAATTGGCGATTTGATACGAAAATAAAATGTCATTCATTCATTCATAGAGTGTAAGTAATTTCAGTTTTTCATTTTCAATACATTTGCAAAAATGTCTAAAAACCTGTTTTTGCTTTTAGACAGTTGCATTTTTTTTCAACATCAAAAACTGCATTAAAACTGCCATCCTCTTTTAGTTTTATACGTGACAGGATCACAGGAAGATGGTGTTCAAAATCAAACACATATTAGCCGTTAGCCCTTTATCGTGATCACTAAAGACCCTAGCTTTATTATGCTGGTATTGTGATCTAATACAGTAGCTACTAAATCAAATTCAATCCTAGCATATTAAATTAAATCCATCCCAGTAATTATTATTGACCACAGTAAATGGTTGTAATAATGCTCTGTATCCCCAATAGGATTAGTGCTTCATAGGATGCATCCCAAACGGGCACTCTATTCTCTATTTCCTACTTTTGACCAGGGTGCATAGGGCTATGGTCAAAAGTAATGCACTATAGGGAATAGGGTGCAATTTGGGACACACATGTATTTCGTGGTTTTCATTTTTAACGGGAAATAATCCCCCTCTTCATTACAGTGGTGCCTGTTTTTCCATCTCAGTTTAATTACAGTCTTGTTTGACCACAGGCCTTATAACAATACGGCGGTGGTATAATAAAAAAGGGAGGGGCTGTCTGAGAGAGAGGCCATTCCGGCTCCACAGACAGATGAGATAATATATGACAGTTTCTGACACCTACCTCAGATGAACCGTGCAGCGGAGAGGACACACACACACACACACACACACACACACACACACACACACACACACACACACACACACACACACACACACACACACACACACACACACACACACACACACACAGCAGATTCAATATTCCTACAGGGCTAGTCAAATATGGCCTCTTCAAAGTGATGGTTAATTATATCCCAATTACATTACCTCTTCAACTCTGAAAACATGAATTACAGCTTTTAGAGTCGTGTTAGTAGGGAAATATCACCTCAAGACCCACCTTACTAAATGGAGCAAAAGAGGTATCCTACAGAACAATACACTGGAATCTGTTGAAACTGAAAGGTATAAACCCCACTAACCTTTAAAGTTACAGTCTGGGATCTGGGAATCAGAATCTGTTGAAAGATTTATAAACCCCCTCTAACCTTTATCAAACCAGAATGACGGTTTGGTAGAAAGAGGAGGGTGATCTCAACTGCCCAACCTCCTGTTCTGTGTAACACTATCCACACCGTTGCCTCAGCCTGGTTAGCCAGCAGCCTTAAGGAGAGGTGTTTGACTGTGACAGGACTGTGTGTCTCCAGACATTAGCAGGTAATTAGTGGGCCGCTGTTGGCCCAGGGCCGGTCGGCCATGATGGTGAAACACTGTTGGTTGTCTGCTCTGACCTTTACTGGCCTGATATTAAGCTTCATTTGTGGCACAGCTCTAGCAGTAACCTTTTCCTTTCACCAGGCAGACCACCATGTGCTCAGAGGAGGCCCGTGGCCATATCCGTTCCTAGTACTGGAATGTCATTTTAGAGCTTGAAAATGATGCCGAAGACATCAAATGAATCAATTCATTAATGATTTAGACATGAATGGCTGTTGTCCTGACACAAAAACAATAGATGTGTCTGCAGAATTATGCAACACTCAATGTTAACCCTTTACACTCATACCCGTATACGGGTTGAAAATGGCAGATTTGGGCGCTGATAAGCGCGTAAATTGGAACGCAGTGGCTGTACAGTAACATGCTATGAATGTCATCAGAGTTCAGGTTCTGCGCTTCACAGCTCTCGATCTGTATGGGTTTGACTGACAGCTGTTCTGAACTTGAGCACCTCACGTGACAAGAAGTCCTTCTTCTTACCAGAGAGATGTTTGTTTCTGTCGGCGCGATGCGTGAAGAAACCCGGTGGCTGTACCGACTCCGATAGCGTGTCTCAAGTGAGCCATGTTTCCGTGAAACAAAGAACGCTACAGTCTCTGATGTCTCTCTGGAAGGCAACCCTTGCTCGGATTTCGTCTACCTTGTTGTCAAGAGACTGGACATTGGCGAGTAGTATGCTCGGGAGCGGTGCGCGATGTGCCCGTCTACGGAGCCTGACCAGAAGACCGCTTCGTCTGCCCCTTCTGCGGCGCCATTGTTTTGGATCACCGGCATGGATCCGATCCATTGTCCTGGGTGGTGGACCAAACAGAGGATCTGCTTTGTGAAAGTCATATTCCTGGTCGTAATGTTGGTAAGTTGACATTGCTCTTATATCCAATAGTTCCTCCCGACTGTAAGTAATAAAACCTAAGATTTCCTGGGGTAACAATGTAAGAAATAACACATAAAAAAACAAAATACTGCATAGTTTCCTAGGAACGCGAAGCGAGGCGGCCATTTCTGTCGGCGCCATCAATTACACAACAGTAATTGTGTAATGGCGGGGATGCAAATTTGTGTTCCAAACAAAAAAACTACAAGTGTGCTTACTCTAGTTCCTCAACTACACAGCTAGGAAAGCTCAAAAAGCACCTTATAGTTGGAAGCCTCTTCTTTGAGTCATAAAAGTGCATTGAAATGACTTAATAAGTGCACACTTTAGAGAGGTGTGTAGTCACTTGGAGACACCAGTTAGTCCTCTCACTCAAACCCTTGTCATTGTTTTGTCTTATGTTGCACCAACTACCCCACAGGAATATTGTTATCATGTTACAGAGTATTTTCAGATTTCGTTATAAACAAATGCAGCAAAATGTACAGTAAATGTAAAATGCACATAAAATAAATCAATAGTGTAATGCTTGGATTCAGTCTTGTGTCAGGTGAACTTTTTCCTGAACTTTGGTCTAATAATTTCCCCATAATCTCCAAAATGTTCCCTGTCAAATTGCTACCATACTTATGCATATGCTTTTCATATGTATTCTGTAAGAAACATTTCAATGTAGTCCTATCCATATAGGCCAATTCCCACTAGTGTAAAGAGTTAGTCATTCCATGAACAGAAATACATTCCCATCCAGCTATTAGCCAAAGCCTCTTATTGCATTCCAGAAACAAGATCATTATTATTCTCTCCAGCAGAACTACTGAGTGTAAAGAGAGATCATATAATACTGGTAGGTGCCAATACCCCACAGCTAGAAGCATTGAATTACAGTTTGTGTATGAAATAAAGTATCAGAAATCAGATAAGCAGTCACAAGTCTCCATCAAGATTGGGACCATGTCCATCTCCCAGTTAAATGAGATCATAGGGGAAAATACAACAGCCAGTGTACAGTATAGTAGAGCCCATTCAGATGCAGTTTGTGTGCTAGAGGAAGAAACTAATCTACTCTACTCATTCACTAGTCTCTATCAAGATCAGACTATCTGCTGACCAGATAACTCATCTCCTGGTCAGCTGTTTTCATCACAGAGGATTTGCAGTGTGTTAGGAACACAGACATTGAGTCAGAATGATGAAAAGGCCAGGGAGAGGGCATGGAGGTAGCACAGGGTGGAGGGATGACTCAAAGTTCACAATCCAACGTGCCTGAAAACAGGAACAATTGATCTGAAAACTCATCCAATAATTTCTGACCATTTATCAGGGACCATTTATCAGACGTAAGTAAAGCTAGTACATGTTTTGCCATAAAGTCACCTTTAAACTTGTCTTAACACACTTATTGCCCTAAGGCTCTGTGCTTGGTCGAGCAAGGTACAGTAGTCGGTCAATTGACTGAAGTCAAACCCCTGGACTATTCCCTAGGGTGCTATTTCAGTTGCAGACTTGCTACTGTAAGCTAGCTAGCACACCCCATACTGTGACGGAATGTAGCTAAGAGGGAGAACAGAATGGTGCAGAGACCAGGCAGACCCCCAACCTCCTTCCTTAGCTTTTGTTTACCGGCTCAAACCAATATCCCCTCTGAGAGTGTTAGCTACATTTGCTGGCCTGGCACGGCACACTGGCCCTCACACATGGATCACATCAGAGACCCAGTACTAATGCCACTGGGCTTAATGGGCTCCTTAAACTGGCTATGAGCGGAAGGCTAAACCAGGTGAATGTGAGTGCAATGGATGTTGGACACAGGGCCTAGAAAGGGAACACACATATTCACGCTCATGCACGCTATCACTTACATGTCTGCTCAGACACACACGTGCACACACATGCACACAAGCACGCACACACACACACACTTGCGTTTACACGCCAGTTCCATAGACACACATCAGGTGATCATGGAACTCAGGAGCTGATCGTTGACTTGTGGACTACAGGAGACAGAAGAGGGAGCCTGCCCCCATCCTCATCAACGGGGCTACAGTGGAGAGGGTCAAAAGCTTCAAGTTCCTAGGCGAGCACATCACTGAGGACTTGAAATGGTGCCACCACACCGACACCGTGGTGAAGAAGGCACAACAGCGCCTCTTCAACCTAAGGTGGCTGAAGAAATTTGTCATGGCCCCTAAGACTCTCACAAAATTCTACAAATACACCATTGAAAGCATTCTGTCGGGTTGCATCACTGCCCGGTACTCTGCCTGGCACCTTAGACACTGTCACCAGCCGACTACCGTCCGGGTACTGCACCTTGAGACTAATGCCCCATGTTTATAGAGTCATTGCACGCTGGTCACCTCATATTTAGTTTATATACTGTTGTTTACTCACTGTGTATGTATATACTGTTGTTTACTCATTGTGTATGTATATACTGTTGTTTACTCACTGTGTATGTATATACTGTTGTTTACTCACTGTGTATGTATATACTGTTGTTTACTCACTGTGTATGTATATACTGTTGTTTACTCACTGTGTATGTATATACTGTTGTTTACTCACTGTGTATGTATATACTGTTGTTTACTCACTGTGTATGTATATACTGTTGTTTACTCACTGTGTATGTATATACTGTTGTTTACTCACTGTGTATGTATATACTGTTGTTTACTCACTGTGTATGTATATACTGTTGTTTACTCACTGTGTATGTATATACTGTTGTTTACTCACTGTGTATGTATATACTGTTGTTTACTCACTGTGTATGTAAATACTGTTGTTTACTCACTGTGTATGTATATACTGTTGTTTACTCACTGTGTATGTATATACTGTTGTTTACTCACTGTGTATGTATATACTGTTGTTTACTCACTGTGTATGTATATACTGTTGTTTACTCACTGTGTATGTATATACTGTTGTTTACTCACTGTGTATGTATATACTGTTGTTTACTCACTGTGTATGTATATACTGTTGTTTACTCACTGTGTATGTATATACTGTTGTTTACTCACTGTGTATGTATATACTGTTGTTTACTCACTGTGTATGTATATACTGTTGTTTACTCACTGTGTATGTATATACTGTTGTTTACTCACTGTGTATGTATATACTGTTGTTTACTCACTGTGTATGTATATACTGTTGTTTACTCACTGTGTATGTATATACTGTTGTTTACTCACTGTGTATGTATATACTGTTGTTTACTCACTGTGTATGTATATACTGTTGTTTACTCACTGTGTATGTATATACTGTTGTTTACTCACTGTGTATGTATATACTGTTGTTTACTCACTGTGTATGTATATACTGTTGTTTACTCACTGTGCTGTGTAGTACTGTGTTCACTCACTGTGTATGTATATACTGTTGTTTACTCACTGTGTATGTATATACTGTTGTTTACTCACTGTGTATGTATATACTGTTGTTTACTCACTGTGTATGTATATACTGTTGTTTACTCACTGTGTATGTATATACTGTTGTTTACTCACTGTGTATGTATATACTGTTGTTCACTCACTGTGTATGTATATACTGTTGTTTACTCACTGTGTATGTATATACTGTTGTTTACTCACTGTGTATGTATATACTGTTGTTCACTCACTGTGTATGTATATACTGTTGTTTACTCACTGTGTATGTATATACTGTATTCTCAACATAGCTCATCCTAATATACCTACTATTTTCTTTCCAAATTATATACTGTCTATACACACCACATATTTACATTCTGGATTCTCACACATGCTCACTCTACTTGGATTGTTAGTTTTTGATTTCTTGTTTAGATCTGCAAATCTGTGTAGGTGACCAATAAAATTTGATTTGATTTGATCAATTCCACTGTATTCTTTGAGCTGAATCACTTTGCTTTGATTTTCTGACATTGATGATATCATCTTATAGCCACACAGTGAGGACAGGTGAGGCGATGGTTTGTCTATAAACACAGCAAGCTATTATGTCAAAACAGCCTAAAACCTCAAACATTATAAGTCATGTGTTACTGGCCAATCTTTAAGAACCCTATTGTTAGTCATAACAGTATTTAATAAAGAGCAAGTTATAAAACAAAGAGATTCTTAGTAAGCTGTCTCAATGTGAGACTAATAAGGACATAGTACTGTAAAGGAATTCTCCAGTCCTTTTGTATTCTTTTTAGCCAGTAGTTCTCAAAGTAGCGCTCACGAGCCAAAAGAGGACCCTGAAAATTGTGTACTACGTCACATATGTGTAGATATGTGTACGACGTCATTACTCTCTCTCTCTCTCGCTCTGCTGTGGGTGCATCATGTGCATCTTGCTAGCTGTCACTCCCCATATGGTGAGGGCCTGAAGTTTATTGGTTGAACTCGAATTGCTAGGGGGCATGCAAAACAGATGTTTTCAAACTGGGGATTTTGTGGCTAATTGAGGTAAGACAGTAATTCTGCTCATAGATTATGTATGTACTATATAAGCTACACATTGACACATCCAGCCCAATGCGGGAGGTATAAAAAATACTTAGAAGTCTCCAACTTTAAGACGGCTTCCCTATACTAAAGTACTTCCCACCAAACTTCCCACCAAACCTTGGATTCACTGCACAGTATGGCCTCTATAATGTGTGCAATTTTTGGGTGCCTGATATCTAGAGAGAGCGAGATAGGAAAAGAGAGAACGAGTGAGAGAGAAAGGAGAACGGGAGAGCGAGTGAGAGAGAAGGAGATAGAGAGATTGAGAGAGAAAGAAAGAAAGGGAAACAGTGATAGATAAAGAGCATTTGATGGGGTTATGATTTGAGTCTCTGACCCAGGGCCCTTACCGGATAGCCTTCTGTTTTCTTCTGGCACCACTTCAGTAGTGCGTTCCTCTTAGAACCCCCGTACTCCCGCGCCAGTGCAGCCAAGGGGTCCTTTCTTTCCACACTGACACCAGGGACAGACACCACAGCCATGGACGGAGAAAGAAACAACAATAATGTTATGACATCTGACCTGTGTGTGAGGACGTGTATCCTCATAAAACCAGCAACCTTACATCAACCTCACATACACACACTCGTGCATGCAAATACACGCACGCACTCGCACACACACACACACACACACACACACACACACACACACACACACACACACACACACACACACACACACACACACACACACACACACACACACACACACCCTGGAGCTGATGTGATCCCCTGGGCTGTCATAATGAAAGCTAATCAGAGAAGAGTAGTCTCTGTGGCCATGGGAACATCAGGAGACACCCTGGTCATTGCTCTCACTTAGCAACATGGTCAACATGAAACACATGCTGTGAGTCACAACATACTGTAGCTTGGGGAGTCGGGAATTGTCTTAACAAATGTTGCTGTCGAAAAGCCTGTGTATGAATTCACTGGAGTGACATACTGTAGAGAAAACAATAACAAGGAGCAACAAAGGAGCAACAAACATTTTCACATGCACAATCTAGTGTGTGTGTGTGTTGTGTGTGATGAGATTTTAATCGTAGAACATTGGGTCACCCCCGATATCACATTAGTTATGCATCTTTGTCATTAGCTCAAGATAAACAATGACAGTCAGTTAAAACTGGGGCAATCAGGTGATAGAAACAGATATGTTCAGTGACCCTACTGTAATCCTCTCCCAGTTCATCACTGATCTAAAGGTGACTGGAAGGTGCAATAATTCAGTTGAAACTGTGTCACTGAGTATGACTGTTAAGATCTATCAGTATGAATGTGTATGAAGGTGTGTGGGGGCGTGTAAGTGTGTGTCATCTACTCTATGTGTATAGAACGGTGGTGATGTGTGATGTTACAGGTGATACATGAAAGTCTCTGTAGTTGAGAGCTCTCTTTCTCTATAATACTATCTCTGTATTTGTACTTTACTTTGTAGTAACAAGAACAGTACTGTTAGTTAAAGTCTGCACAAGCACAGGTACACTACCGTTCAAAAGTTTTGGGTCACTTAGAAATGTCCTTGTTTTTGAAAAGAAAAGCATCTGGGATGTTGCCTAGAAGGTCAGCATCCTGGAGTCGCCTCTTCACTGTTGACGTTGAGACTGGTGTTTTGCGGGTAGTATTTAATGAAGCTGCCAGTTGAGGACTTGTGAGGCGTCTGATTCTCAAACTAGACAGTCTAATGTACTTGTCCTCTTACTCAGTTGTGCACCGGGCCTCCCACTCCTCTTTCTATTCTGGTTAGAGACAGTTTGCACTGTTCTGTGAAGGGAGTAGTACACAGCGTTGTACGAGATCTTCAATTTCTTGGCAATTTCTCGCATGGAATAGCCTTCATTTCTCAGATCAAGAATAGACTGACGAGTTTCAGAAGAAAGTTCTTTGTTTCTGGCCATTTTGAGCCTGTAATCGAACCCACTCATACTGATGCTCCAGATACTCAACTAGTCTAAAGAAGGCCAGTTTTATTGCTTCTTTAATCAGAACTACAGTTTTCAGCTGTGCTAACATAATTGCAAAAGGGTTTTCTAATGATCAATTAGCCTTTTAAAATGATCAACTTGGATTAGCTAACACTACATGCCATTGGAACACAAGAGTGATGGTTGCTGATAATGGGCCTCTGTACCCCTATGTAGATATTCCATTAAATATCAGCTGTTTCCAGCTACAATAGTCATTTACAACATTAACAATGTCTACACTGTATTTCTGATCAATTTTATGTTATTTTAATGGACCAAAAATGTGTTTTTCTTTCAAAAACAAGGACATTCCTAAGTGATCCCAAACTTTTGAACGGTAGTGTACATACGTGTGTATTAGTTTTTGTGCCAGAGTGCCTCTGAGTGTGTCTCCAGGAGAGGGCCCACCTGAGCTTGCTGTTGTTCCTGTTGTAGCTCATGGAGTGGCTGCAGCTGCTAAGGGTTGCTGGGGACTTGATGACCGACTCCAGGGAAGGACTCTTCCTCATAAGGCTGCTGGGCTTCAGCTCATCCCCAGAGCCCCCGTACTTATCTGGGAAACACAACATCAGGAAACAGGGAGGAAGGGAGACATGGACAGTGAGAGAAAGCGCATATTTCACTGGAAGGCCATGGTTTCTCCCTCCCCCTGAAATCTCTCTGGCCCACAGAATACTACTGATCTGAACATCATAGAACAAGACCAAAGACCAAATTAGGTTATATTATGCAGTGGTATAGTTGGTGATTAAATTGCTTGGGTGTAGAAGAACTACATAATGTGCTGTCCTTTTTGCTGTCACTTGGCAAAATAAACTCTAGCTTCTCAAATTTCTCAAAGTTCAATCCCCAAAAGGGAGATGAAAGAAAATGTTCACACATTCTCCAGTTTCTTTACTCAAGTAACATAATGCAGCTGTAGTTCCAACTAAACATGCACTGTTTCAACTGAACAAAAAAACTAGGCTAATCAGAGTAGACATTTGATGGGACTGCTGTCTGCAGGATTAGTTAGATTTATACTCTGATACTGTTTCTACAGATGTAGGATCTTCATTTGATCACTCTTTTGTTGATCAGAATGCTAACTTGTAGTGTATTCAAGGTTTAAAAAGGCTTATAAACTTTGTAACTTCCACTTTACATTTCAGACTTGATTTGCCCTAACTGAAAATGTATCAACCCTTACAAAATTTCCATTAATTATAATACACATAATAATTCACATTTCCTGTTGCTGCAGGATTATTTTCCTGCTGTAGCAAACTGGCTCAAACTAAGATCCTACAGTACATCTGAACTTGCTTTCTCTACGGAGTGTGTCACTTACCTGGATGAGAGAAATCTCCATGGTTGATCCTTTTCTCCAGTGTCTTTGAGAGTGGTTTGATAGACGAATGCCTCTATCCAAAACAAAACAGACTTTTAACAGTCCAATTCATGTCCCAGACATACTTTACTTAATGGCTTTATAAAGGCCTTAAGTAGCTAGTTTATAAATGATGAATTATTAGTTTATAGATCATTTATAATTCGGTAACAAACTGTTATAACACATTGGTTGATATTGTAGTGCATACTGAAGAGGGCCTGTACTGTACCTGAATGGGGGAGACTGCAGCTGCGGGTGCTGTGCGGACAGGGATCCCTCTTAGAAAGCTTCTAGGTGAGGAGTGCATCTGTACAGTGTATCCAGGCCCAGGTCCATCTGCAATGCTCAACACATGAGTGTACATAAGCCAAGCCACGGGGTGGACATTTAAGTGGAAATTGAATGAGGAAGTGATTAATTGATACCGTATTCCATGATTATGCCCCATGGACTCCTACGACTATCTTTTACACCTTGTTAAGCAAACAGACCTCCAAGGTTAGACTGTTTAAGTATGATGTTATTGGTAAGGGTTCCTTCTCTATCACTGCTGCTAAGCCAGGAATGTTTCCCCTCAACAGCCTGTCGGCCAGTCATATGTGCTTGATTGAACTTGCCTAGTGCAATGGAACCAAAGGAATAGTCACAAAAGTGCAATCCCCCCACCCGGCACTCCAAGCAGGTGCAATCAAACGCTCAAAGAACTTTGAAATATTATTTTATCTCAGGTCTGCTGGTCTGTGTGGAGGAGTGAGGAGGGATGCTCTGTGCTCACTCTGTACTGCTGTGTCAAAGGACTTGATGAGGGATTTGACGGTGGCTCCGGGCTCCGAGGGTGAGGAGGCAGCATTGCTGTTGGTGTTGATGGATAAGGAGATGGTCGGTGTCTGGGTGGTCTGGGTCATAGAGATGCCACACCAGTGAGGACTGCCGTCTGCGTCCGACAAACTCTCAGAGTCGCCACGCAACAACCTGAGAGAGACAAGGGGAAAGAGATGCTCACAGTACAATATGGCACAACACATACTGTAGCAGGTAGGAGCGCTGTTTTATTTAAGAGGATGGCAGATGTAGGTGTGGCTGTAGTCTATACCTTACCAGGGATTCTTATCATTACATTGGTTTACTAAGTGGTTTGTAAGCAAGCGTTTCACTGTAAAGTCCACACCAGTTGTATTGACCGCATGTGTTAAATAACATGACATTGTATTTTACTTGGGTGTTGTCGGAACAATGGTTTAGAGATTACTTGATGTTCTAAAGCAAGGTAATGATGATGTTCGCCCAGCGCATTGACTGTTCCATGTTATATTTACTCAATAGATCAGAAGCATATTGTGTATGATTACGTACACGTTCCACATGTGAAAGTCAATAACTGGGTCTAATTTTACGCGACAACACCCGAACTGCAACAAAAACTATGTACAAAGTTTACTCCATCCTTTCCTTATGGACATTAGACTGCAGATTATGAACAGAGAGAGCCTGAGGGAGTATTGTCACTGATGGATGGAAATGGAAGGGGTGAGAAGAGAACTGAAGTAAGGAAACTGGTGAGGAGGAATCACAACTACTGTAATGTCAACCTCCCAAAGACAGTGGCCTCAAACAAATGCATGCAAACAAAGTCAAGACTAGAGTCATTTCATTTATTGACTTTCCAATGAACAAATACAAAATACTTTTAAACAGACAGACAAACACCTTATATTGACTATTTCTCTAGATAAACAGTACTGTATATTTGATATGTCACAGGTATTAAAACCAGAGTCCAAGTCTCAATAAGATTTCACCTAAAATAACACATTAAACTTTTGCACATTCACTTGTTGAACTGTTGAGCATGGCTTTAAATCAAAGGCATAAAAAGGTAATCAACACAGTTACCACCATGTCTTACGATGAGGTGGCCTTTTTGGCAATATCGATAGTATTCAAAGTTGAACTTAGCAAGCACATCTATCTGTCTCTAGTCGAATACAATGGCTTGTGTATGACTGCATCTACTGAATAGTCCTGTTACTAGGTAATAATAATCACTATAACCTGAGGTTTACAGGATGGCAGTTGGTCATTATACACTTCTAATGGGTGTCACGACGCCAGCATCACTTCAACGATCTGACGTCTACCCTGAAGCAGTCATCAGAAATGAGAGGCTTTTTATTTGACCTGATGGGGTTGCATTAGAAATACTTCAGAATGAGTGATAAAACCTTCACAATGCTTTTAGCTCCCTGAAGTTCAGAGTGGAATATTATGGCCTACAGAACTACAGGACACTTTGACATTGATTTGGACATTTTGATGAGTTAGGCCAGTTCATAATGAGTTTTAGGCACGGCTGTAAATCTGAGGCAGAGAGGACTGTTTGAATTGGTCAGTGATCAGCAGTTGATTACCCTTATGGCTTAAATTCACAGTGTCCTTCCTGTGAGGACATTATTAGTGATAACGTGATAATGACCAGTGATAATGTAATAATATACTGTCTGTGGTTCAGTGTTGTTGTCTGTAGTCAGACCTCAAACTGGTGAGCTGGACTTCAACTGTAGCTCAGTGATTACACACACAACGTAGGACTACTGACCAGCGCAGCTTATTGATGTTTTGCCATTCTTGATATTCTGGTAAATAACGCCATCTAGAGGTACATTATCACACCACATTATCTGAACCAGATTTTTAACACAAGGTGCAAATGAAATACCCAATGAAAATGTATGCTAAAACATTGTTTTCCCATTCCAACTACAGTACATGACTGCATCTAAGTAGCCGTGAATACTCTCAAAGAATTGAAATTTAAAGTGAACTGATTGTTGATTATTACCATAAAAAAACGTCAATATCATCCAAGCACTTTTTGAAGTAACAGATATTCCAAACGGTCAGTTATAAGAAACGGATCGTAATAATAACCACAGATGCACAACTTACTAGAACAATTCTAAACCAAAAGACCAATAAAACCAGCTGTGATCAACAAAAATAACTTGACATTTTATTCTGTTTGGCTTTTTTAAGTTGCACTTGACCTGAAACAGTAATGAAGCCTAACAGAAAAAAATTATCTGACTCAAAATGATAACTGGCAGCGTACAGCTGATAAACAGACTGTTTTGGCTTCAGTTTTTTTCAGAGAACTGAACAAAAATATGTCTCATTCTCATCATTTGTTTTCTTAACAAATAAATGACTCTTCTTTAGCAACACATTGAGTAAGTGAAAATTCACCACTGAGGCAATTTAAGTGTCTAAAAGGCACAAAGCAAATAGGAATCAGTAACAGAAACCCCTCCTATCTTATCATCAGTCCCCTCTCTTGACCGACAGAGGAGAGATTCATCAACACAAATACATCTGAAAGCACTGCAAACAATACAGATAAAAAGGTGTACAGCATTTTAGAAAGATTTCACAAACAAATGTGTTAATTTGGCAGCCAAGTGCTGTTTCACAATAGATTGGATTAACAGTAAACCACAGTCTGACTGTCTGTCTGGTAAACCAACCTTGCTAATAAACCCATCAGAATTACATACCACATAACCGTTTTTATGGTAATACTGATCAAAGCAACTCTGTACAATAATACTGTCAGTCTGTCTTCAGAGGGTCCAGATGTGTTGTGGTTGGACTTTTCTACCGCCCCTCTACTGCAGTCTTGGTATCAAAACTGGCTCCAGCCCCAAGTCTGAAAAACAAGACCGAAACCAGAGACAACATGAGTTGAAATAAATGGAGAATATACCCTCTTAAAAAGCCATCTACTTGTCTACCTGTAATTTGTTTAAGACCCCAAATGGATGTAGCACAGCCAGAGTGGTTTATTTCTCTAAAGTCACTATAGCAATAAAGGCTATTTCCTCTGTCTGTCCCTCTCTCCATGTGTCTCTTAGCTGGCTAATGAAATCACATCTGTCTACATGACTCTGCGATCAGTATACAATGCTATACAGACAAAATGTTGTTTAGTTAATAAAGCAGATGATAGCATGAGTACAAATCAGTCATGCCGTGTCATACTACTAGACAATTCTCCAGAGGAACCGAGACTAGATAAAGGATTGATTCAACAGAACAGCAGGTGGCGCCAAGTACCAAAATAACAATTTAGTAGCAGTTTTCTTTAGTAGAAATTAAGCGAAGCAAACCCCAGCCCACTCAAATGAAAGGACACAGGCAGCGGATAGATAGTTTGTGCAGCTGCCAGCCAGTCAGACAGACAATCAGCAGGAAGCAGTAGGAAGCAGCAGGAAGCAGTAGGAAGGAAAATCAGCAGTTCTAGATCAGCAGTAGCATTCCCTCTAAAGGCATCATTCACTGAGCTGGCAGTGCAGTGGACTCACCTGGGCTTTCTATAAGGAGCCATGTCTGAGAGGGGGACATCCTTGAGAGAACGAATGATCTCAGGGAGGAGGGGAGCTTCTGGTCTGGTACGTCCCAAGTACGTACGGGGAAAGTAAAGTAAAATACCGCATTCTTCTTTACGTTCTAAATTACACGTTTACATGTTTTATGTCAGGCCAGCTATATTAGAAACTAACTGATGAGCTCTGTAATATTAACAATACTAGCCTAATTTGCCTCTCATCATACTGTCACTGCCGCTGTCACTGCCGCTGTCACTGCACACAAGACACAGGACCAAGAGGCTGAGCTTTTCATCAACAAACCAACCAATCATGGCAGATAGCCTAGTGTTTAGAGCGTTGGGCCAGTAACCGAAAGGTTGCTGGATTGAATCCCTGAGCTGACAAGGTAAAAATATGTCGTTCTGTCCCTGAGCGAGGCAGTTAACCCAGTGTTCTCCGGGCGCCGAAGACGTGGATGTCGATTTAAGGCAGCCCCCCGCACCTCTCTGATTCAGAAGGGTTGGGTTAAATGTGGAAGACACATTTCAGTTGAAGGCATTCAGTTGGTCAACTGACTAGATATCCCCCTTTCTCTTTCCAATCACGTCCCTGGCAGCACAGACCATGGTGTACAGGTAGCCACATGAAACAAAACAAAACAAAACAGAGGAATGATGCTATGGCCCCTAAAGTGTCTGTCTCATTTTATATTTTGAAGTGAACCGACTCAAATAGTTTAGTGCTGCTGTCAGTGCAGTCTGGGCAGCAGCATTTCTAGGCAGAGCTTAGGTCACTATATTAGTGCTACACTACTCCAATAAAACAGCTTGTCTCAGTGAAGTGATAGGGTCCATTGCTGGTCCAGTGTGTTACAGTCAGTGGTGGTGAGTGGTAGACAGACTGACAGAGCAGTCAGTGCAGCAGGAACCAGATAGACAGACCAAGATAATGCATGAGAGGAGACTGCCTGCTAATCCTCTATTAGCAAGGTTTGCCAAAGCCCAGGATTTGAAGCCCCCCAAAATCCCAGGATTTGAGGCTTGAGAATCCAAGGATTTGGGTATTAAGATATTATTATTGGACTTAATGGTGAATCATATCCTAATTGGCAGCTAGCGTCACCTCGTTTCATTGCATCCCCCACCCCAAAAATGCTGAACATCATAAGCTACCATGACATCAAATCAAAATTTTGGGGTAGCCTCTTAAAATATTTAAAAGGAAACCGATTAATGGCATATGGAAATACAAATGGTTCCTTCCAGCTCGGCTCGCTATAGCCTCCCACACGGCATCCTATATGAATCTGACTACTACATTGAACACTCACACCATCAGTGGGATATGGCAAGCCTTATAGTAGCTGCAGCTCCAGGACAGAGTGTGTTAGCTAGGATAGAGAGAGGCTCAGTGCTAAGAGGGAGCAAAAGGGGAAAGGCTAGGGGAAGGGAGAGGAGGTTGAATGTTGGATAGAAACAGAGGGAGTAGTAGGGGAGGTATACTGTAGGTCAGGGCTATTCAAATCTGGACCCTTTAGACCAATTACACTTCTGGGTTACATTCTTCCTATCTCATCAGGGGCTGATTAAGACCTGGAACATCAGATGAGTACATTCAGGTAGAAACAAAAACCAGAAGTGTTTCTGCCCTCCAGGACCGTAATTGAATAGCACTGCTGTAGGTACTAAACGCTCCCAGCCATACGGTACGTACCTGACTCCCTGCAGCTGCTCCAGGTCTGAGGAGAGCTTGGCGCTGCGACCCTGCTCCTCCTGTAACCTCCTCCTCAGAGAGCGGATCTCCTGCTGGGCCTCCACCTTGATGTCGTTGGCCACCACTACGGCTGTCTGGAGGTCTGCCTGGAACCGCCGCCACTCCTCTGTCTCATCCTGAACACAAACACACATAAATACGCACACACACACAGTATACCATATGAGGATTGTGATTCTCTTTGCATCATAGGAGTCACAAACCTTGACCATCTTGACCATCAGCAAACCACCTGAAAGTATATAACCACTAACAGTCAGATCACTCCTACCTTCATCTGTTTACTCAAGATCTTCAGCTGCCTCTCCACTTCAGCCTTCTGCTCCTCCAGCTTCTTGAGTTGGTCTGTAAAGAAAGATAAATATGTCATTACTTTGAGAACATCAACCACAGAATACATCTGCGAAAGACACATATCATAAACGTAGCCATTGCTGCAGCCATTTCTTAGTCTGATAAATACATTCGGTAAATCTAACCTCTTTTACCAGTGGAACTACAGGGATCATTTATATCCATTCAAAATGTCTTTCTCATTATATAGTATGGTTATTATGAGCCTGCTATCAGTTCAATCTGCATTGCTACAGTTGAAGTCGGAAGTTTACATACACTTTGGTTGGAGTCATTAAAACTTGTTTTTCAACCACTCCACACATTTCTTGTTAACAAACTATAGTTTTTGCAAGTCTGTTAGGACATCTACTTTGTGCATGACACAAGTCATTTTTCCAACAATTGTTTATAGACAGATTCATTTCACTTATAATTTACTGTATCACAATTCCAGTGGGTCAGAAGTTTACATACACTAAGATGACTGTGCCTTTAAACAGCTTGGAAAATTCCAGAAAATTATGTCATGGTTTTAGAAGCTTCTGATAGGCTAAGTGACATCATTTGAGTCAATTGGAGGTGTACCTGTGGATGTATTTCAAGGCCTACCTTCAAACTCAGTGCCTCTTTGCTTGACATCATGGGAAAATCAAAAGACCTCAGAAAAAAAATGTGTAGACCTCCACAAGTCTGGTTCATCATTGGGAGTGTCACATCCTGACCAGTAAAGGGGTCATTTGTCATTGTAGTATGGTCAGGGCGTGGCAGGGGGTGTTGTTTTTGTGTGTTTTGGGGTTGGTTTATTTAGAGGGGATTTGTTCTAGTTTTCATTTTCTAAGTTCGTTTTCTATGTGTGGCCGAGTATGGTTTCTTTCGTTGTCCCTGATTGGAAGCCATACTTAGGCAGCCCTTTTTCCTTTGGGTTTGTGTGTGGTTGTTTTCTGTATAGCCGTGTGCCTTACGGAACTGTTTGGTGTTCTCTCGAAATAAAATAAGAAGATGAGCACTAAACCCGCTGCGCCTTGGTCTGTCCCTTACTACGCAAATGACAGGGAGCAATTTCCAAACGCCTGAAGGTACCACGTTCATCTGTACAAACAACAGTACGCAAGTATAAACACCATGGGACCACACAGCCGTCATACCGCTCAGAAAGAAGACGCGTTCTGTCTCCTAGAGATGAACGTACTTCGGTGCGAAAAGTGCAAATCAATCCCAGAACAGCAAAGAACCTTGTGAAGATGTTGGAGGAAACAGGTACAAAAGTATCTATATCCACAGTAAAACGAGTCCTATATCGACATAACCTGAAAGGCCGCTCAGCAAGGAAGAAGCCACTGCTCCAAAACCGCCATAAACAAATCGAGACTACGGTTTGCAACTGCACATGCGAACAAAGATCGTACTTTTTGGAGAAATGTCCTGTGGTCTGATGAAACAAAAATAGAACTGTTTGTTCATAATGACCATCGTTATGTGTGGAGGAAAAAGTGGGATGCTTGCAAGCCGAAGAACACCGTCCCAACCGTGAAGCACGGAGGTGGCAGCATCATTTTGTGGGGTGCTTTGCTGCAGGAGGGACTGGTGCACTTCACAAATTAGATTGCATCATGAGGAAGCAAAATTATGTGGATATATTGAAGCAACATCTCAAGACATCAGTCAGGAAGTTAAAGCTTGGTCGCAAATGGTTCTTCCAAATGGACAATGACCCCAAGCATGCTTCCAAAGTTGTGGCAAAATAAGGACAACAAAGTCAAGGTATTGGAGTGGCCATCACAAAGCCCTGACCTCAATCCCGTAGAAAATCTGTGGGCAGAACTGAAAAAATGTGTGCGTGCAAGGAGGCCTATAAACCTGACTCAGTTACACCAGCTTTGTCAGGAGGAATGGGCCAAAATTCACCCAATTTATTGTGGGAAGCTTGTGGAAGGCTACCCGAAACATTTGAACAAAGTTAAACAATTGAAAGGCTATGCTACCAAATACTAATTGTGTGTATGTAAAATAAAAGCTGAAATAAATCATTCTCTCTATTATTATTCTGACCTTTCACAATCTTAAAATAAAGTGGTGATCCTAACTGACCTAAGACAGGGAATTTTTACTTAGGATTAAATGTCAGGAATTGTGAAAAACTGAGTTTAAATGTATTTGGCTAATGTGTATGTAAACTTCCGACTGTATATCTATAACTCATACTTAATCCATGTGTCGCGAGCCTCACCACTGACCAAATAAAAGGACAAAAACAATGCATACCGCTACACATATTTAGTCCAGGTGCTGGCTTAATCTGGGCCAGGGAAACCGGACCTATGTGCTTAGGAGTGCTGTGCTCCTATAAGAAGTAAAAGTTAGGATGGAGGAGGTAGAGTAGTACAGTAGTAGACTGATGATATATACACTAGTGAACATACTCTCTAGGTCCAGGATGGTCTGGTTGGTGTGGAGGTGGACAGCCCTCTGCTGCTCCACCTGGTCCTCCAGCTCAAAAATGGTCTCCTTCAGGTCCTTGATCTGTCCGTCAGCCTGCCGACACCCATTCTCCAGGGCACTGACCCGGCCACTCAGCTCCTCCTCCCGGCTCATGGCTCGCTCTGCCACCTGCTGGCACTCAGCCTCCACCTGGGACATAGTAGGAGACCATCTGATTGGTTAGTCACATGTATAGTTGACATGATTGGTTAGTTGGTCCATCAAGGGGCTTCTCTCTACAAGTGTACTGTTTGCTGCCACCATGAGATGGCGCTGTGTCTGATGTGACAGTATACCCACTTTTCCAATGTCCGTACCTATTACCTCTATATTAAAGATGGAAGGAGAATACGAAAGGCCTTTACAAACATAAAGCAGGTGCATTTCTGAATGCAGAAAAGTCTAACTTTTCTAAGCATGTTTGACAGAATAGGCCTATTCTATTTAATTTTTTCATTCCACAAGGTTTGCGATTGCATTAGACAGTTAATCTTAGCCTAATCACTAGATAATAAAGGGTTACTTAACCATTAACAGTTAATATCTAATCCACCAGACATCCTCAAGTCTGGGCATGTGTGCTTATCACTTAGACCAACTGACAGTGACACACCCATTACTGTAAGCAGAGCCTTAGATCTATCTACATATGACTCTGTGACTGTTCCTGCTAATACGCCCTTCTAGTCTGACGTAATAAAAAAAAGATGATAAAAGCTGTTGGACATTAGCCCTGCCAGTGTCTACAGAGACTCATTGACACAATAGCCTAGCAGGAACTCCTCCAAAGACATTTTGATAGCCTACCCTACACTACAGTGTAACTGGCTGCTGGGTAAACAGGTGATGATGACTCATTGATTTTACAGTTAAGTGTCTAAAGCCCTTGTCTCCTGCTGCAGCTAATACACTTCCTGATCCACTACTAACAAATACTATTTTAACCCAAGACTGCATCACCTCAATGTGGGCACTACTCGGCACAGGATCTATTAGTGTGATGTTGTGATGTTGAAACCACTGCTCACTCAGGCTTTCTGAACCTACAAGCAGATGAAAACAATTTCATTGAACATCAGCTCATATGCTGGAGAGTGGTGAGGGAAAGTGCTGAACTATCGCAAAGCTTCTCTTCACTAGCAATACAATATTTAATTTAAACCATCATGGCAGATGAGGTATTGTGTATAACTGTAGTCTGATATCTCAGAGGTTAAATTGTTCTTGGGGACCTTCGATGCTGCAGACATGTTTTGGTGTCCTTCCCCAGATCTGTGCCTCAACACAATCCTGTCTCGGAGCTCTACGGAGAGTTCCTTTGACCTCAAGGCTTGATTTTTCTCTGAAAGGCACTGTCAACTGTGGGACCTTATATACACAGTGCCTTTCCAAATCATGTCCAATCAATTGAATCTACCACAGGTGGACTCCAATCAATATCTAGAAACATCTCAAGGATGATCAATAGAGACAGGATGGCACTTGAGCTCAATTTCGAGTCTAATAGCAAAGGGTCTGAATACTTATGTAAATAAGGTATTTCTGTTTTTTATTTTTAATACATTTGCAAAAATGTCCAAAAAACTGTTTTCACTTTGTCATTAATGGGTATTGTGTGTAGATTGATGAGGAACATTTTTTACTTAATCCATTTTAGAATAAGGCTGTAACGTAACAAAATGTGGAAAAAGGAAGGGGTCTGAATACTTTCCGAACACACTGTATATCTTCCAAACACCGGCTTAGAGGGCATTATCACTTTTATACAACAGTTTACTAACATATTCAAATAATGATTGACATATTTTCATAAATAACATTATTTTGATGAATTTATTCATACTATTCCATCCTTCCACGGGATACACTACATGACCAAAAGTATGTGGACACCCGCTCGTCGAACATCTGATTCCATAATCATGGGCATTAATATGGAGTTGGTCCCCCTTTGCTGCTAGAACAGCTTCCACTCTTCTGGAAAGGCTTTACACTAGATGCTGGAACATTGCTGCAGGGACTTGCTTCCATTCAGCCACAAGAGCATTAGTGAGGTCTGGCACTGATGTTGGGCGATTAGGCTTGGTTCGCAGTCGGTGTTCCAATTTATCCCAAAGGTGATCAATTTGGTGAGGTCAGGGCCAGCCAAGTTCTTCCACACCGATCTGTATGTACCTCGTTTTGTGCACAGGGGCATTGTCTTTTTTTGTTGTTGTTGTTTTTTGTGTACTTTATACCCCTTTTTATCCCCAATTTCGTGATATCCAATTGGTAGTTACAGTCTTGTCCCATCGCTGCAACTCCTGTGCGAACTCGGGAGAGGCGAAGGTCGGGAGCCATGCGTCCTCCTACGGGGGCATTGTCATGCTGAAACAGGAAAGGGCCTTCCCCAAACTGTTGCCACAAAGTTGGAAGCACAGAATTGTCTAGAATGTCATTGTATGCTGTAGTGTTAAGATTTCCCTTCACCTAGCGTAATTTAACAACTATGTTTGGTCTTGTGGATGGGTGATGGGATTGCCCTGCTCTGTCTACCTTTTACATTCCTATGTGGCTCTGGGTTGGTAGCCTTTGAGATTGACATTTGAATAGGCTGATTGAATTTGGAAATACTGAAACCTATTTGTTTTTCATTTGTTTGGTTTTGTCCTTATTCATTAGTATACTGTTGTTTTAGTTTTTGTTATATAATTTAGTTTTTGTGTTGTTTTCTCCCTATTGAACTGTACATATTTGCAAGTATTGTATCTTGAAACTGTAATTGTCTTAGGACAAAAAAAAAAAAGATTTCCCTTCACTGGAACTAAGGGGCCAAGCTCGAACCATGAAAAACAGCCCCAGAACATTATTCCTCCTCCACCAAACTTTACAGTTGGCACTATTCATTGAGGCAGGTAGTGTTCTCCTGGCATTCGCCAATCCCAGATCCGTCCGTCGGACTGCCAGATGGAGAAGTGTGATTCATCACTCCAGAGAATGCATTTTCACTGCTGCAGAGTCCAATGGCGGCAAGCTTTACACCACTCCAGCCGATGCTTGGCATAGCGATCTTAGGCTTGTGTGCGGCTGCTCGGCCATGGAAACCCATTTCATGAAACTCCTGGCTAACAGTTCTTGTGCTGACGTTGCTTCCAGAGGCAGTTTGGAAATCGGTAGTGATTGTTGCAACCGAGGACAGAATATTTTTATGCGCTAGGCGCTTCAGGACTCTCTGGTCCCGCTCTGTGAGCTTGTGTGGCCTACCATTTAGCGAATGAGACGTTGTTGCTCCTAGACGTTTCCACTAGACGTTTCCACGTTCCCACCAATTTGACAAACTGACTTGTTGGAAAGGTGGCATCCTATGACAGTGCCACATTGAAAGTCACTGAGCTCTTCAGTAAGGCCATTCTACTGCCAATGTTTGTCTATGGAGTGGCATGGCTGTGTGCTCGATTTTATACACCTGTCAGCAACAGGTGTGGCTGAAATAGCCAAATCCACTCATTTGAAGGGGTGTCCACATACTTTTGCATATATAGTATATAGTCCCGACACAAATCTAAGGTTGCTACCCAAGCTGGCTGGACGTTGGTTCTGTTCGGATGCCAGAGACGCGAAACAGTCGTTAAGTCTTTTTGCTCTGTACTAAACCCAGTCGTTTGTTCTAAATGTTCCATTGCCATACTGGCTGGCAAAATTCTTATCCCTTGCTTGCTAGCTAGCCAACTACGGCTAACTTCCAATCATGTCAAACAGTGCAGCCAGAATAACAGCAAGGTAGCTGCATTTGTGTTTGTTTAAGCTGTTTTCTAGTGACATTTATTTGGATACATCCATAACAACAAGCTAATGATGTGCATTTCAGCTGGCATAGTAAATGTGCTCTGGTCAGGACATTGTTGTTCAGAGGAGCTAGCCAACAACACATCTAATACAATCCCTTCAAACTGATGCTGGAAAGACTGCAAACTAGCTGCATTTTGTTTAGTTTTACCTGTTTTCTATTGACATTTCTTTGTATATATCCATAAAAACAATGCCAGCTGATTCATGATTTAGACTGGCAGAGAAAAGCTGTATGTCTCGTCCCGACATGTTCATTACTATGGGACAGCTGGAGATCGAATTTCAATACGGAAACGAAGTTGCAAATGTTGGAGAGACAGACAATAAGGTTTATACAAATCTCTGCTGTTGAAAAACAAATGCTAGTTTTAAAAGAAATGGGAGATAATGTCTAGATGCTTTTTATAGTGGAGATCAAGTTTATAAATTGCCTTGCTGGGCTGACAAGACAGTGGGTTTGCGCAGTGAGATGGAACAGAGTGAATAGGCATTTCAACATTATAGCTTTAGCCGGTGGTAACTTGTGGAATAGACAGCGGTTGGAATGCGGTTTTAACCAATCATCATCCAGGAGTAGACCCACCCACTGACGTGGTCTCCCTGTCTGGGTTGGCGCCCCCCCTTGGGCTGTGCCGTGGTGGAGATCTTTGTGGGCTATACTCGGCCTTGTCCCGGGATGGTATGTTGGTGGTTGGAGATATCCCTCCAGTGGTGTGGAGGCTGTGCTTTGGCAAAGTGGGTGGGGTTATATCCTACCTGTTTGGCCCTGTCCGGGGGTTTCATCGGATGGGGCCACAGTGTCTCCTGACCCCTCCTGTCTCAGCCTCCAGTATTTATGCTGCAGTAGTTTATGTGTCGGGGGGCTAGGGTCAGTCTGTCACATCTGGAGTATTTCTCTTGTCTTTTCCGGTGTCCTGTGTGAATTTAAATATGCTCTCTCTAATTCTCTCTTTCTCTCTCTCGGAGGACCTGAGCCCTAGGACCATGCCTCAGGACTACCTGGCTTGATGACTCCTTGCTGTCCCCAGTTCACCTGGCCGTGCTGCTGCTCCAGTTCCAACTGTTCTGCCTGCAGCTATGGAACCCTGACTTGTTCACCGGACGTGCTACCTGTCCCAGACCTGTTGTCCCAGACCTGCTGGAACCCTGACCTATTCACCGGACGTGCTACCTGTCCCAGACCTGCTGTTTTCAACTCTCTAGAGACAGCAGGAGTGGTAGAGATACTCTCAAAGATCGGCTATGAAAAAGCCAACTGATACTTACTCTTGTGTTACTGACTTGTTGCACCCTCGACAACTACTATGATTATTATTATTTGACAATGCTGGTCATTTATGAACATTTGAACATCTAGGCCATGTGCTGTTATAATCTCCACCCGGCACAGCCAGAAGAGGACTGGCCACCCCTCATAGCCTGGTTCCTCTCTAGGTTTCTTCCTAGGTTTTGGCCTTTCTAGGGAGTTTTTCCTAGCCACCGTGCTTCTACACCTGCATTGCTTGCTGTTTGGGGTTTTAGGCTGGGTTTCTGTACAGCACTTTGTGATATCAGCTGATGTAAGAAGGGCTATATAAATAAATTTGATTTGATTTGATATAACACAGCATACTGTATATACAGTGCATTCAGAAAGCATTCAGACCGCTTGACTTTTTCCACATTTTGTTACGGCCTTATTCTAAAATGGATTTCAAAAATAATAATTCTCATCACTCTACACACAAAACCCAATAATGACAAAGCGACATTTTTGCAAATGTATTACAAATTAAAAACAGAAATACCTTATTTACATAAGTATTCAGACCCTTTGTTATGAGGCTCAAAATTGAAATCAGGGGCATCCTGTTTCCATTGATCATCCTTGAGATGTTTCTACAACTTGATTGGAGTCCACCTGTTTGTGGTAAATTCAATTGATTGGACATGATTTGGAAATGCACACATCTATCTATATAAGGTCCCATAGTTGACAGTGCATGTCAGAGCAAAAACCAAGCCATGAGGTCGAAGGAATAATCTGCAGAGCTCGGAGACAGGATTGTGTCGATGCACAGATCTGGGGAAGGGTACAAACACATTTCTGCAGCATTGAAGCTCACCAAGAACACAGTGGCGTCCATCATTCTTAAATGGAAGAAGTTTGGAACCACCAAGACTCTTCCTAGAGCTGAACGCCCGTCCAAACTGAGCAATTGGGGGAGAAGGGCCTTGGTCAGGGAGGTGACCAAGAACCCGATGGTCAATCTGACAGCACTCCAGAGTTCGTCTGTAGAGATGGGAGAACCTTCCAGAAGGAAAACCATCTCTGCAGCACTCCACCAATCAGGCCTTTATGATAGAGTGGCCAGATGGAAGCCACTCCTCAGTAAAAGGCACGACAGCCTGCTTGGAGTTTGCCAAAAGGCACCTAGAGGACTCTCAGACCATGAGAAACAAGATTCTCTGGTCTGATGAAACCTAGATTGAACTCTTTGGCCTGAATGCCAAGCGTCACGTCTGGAGGAAACCTGGCACCATCCCTACGGTGAAGCATGGTGGTGGCAGCATCATGCTGTGGGGATGTTTTCAGGGGCAGGGACTGGAAGACTAATCAGGATCGGGGGAAAGGTAAACGGAGAAAAGTACAGAGACATCCTTGATGAAAACCTGCTCCAGAGCGTTTAGGACCTCAGACTGGGGTGAAGGTTCACCTTCCAACAGGACAACAACCCAAAGCACACAGCCAAGACAACGCAGGAGTGGCTTCGGGACAAGTCTCTGAATGTCCTTGATTGGCCCAGCCAGAGCCCGGACTCTCTCTGAAGAGACCTGAAAATAGCTGTGTAGCGACGCTCCCCATCCAACCTGACAAGACGCTCCCCATCCAACCTGACAGGATCTGCAGAGGAGAATGGAAGAAACTCCCCAAATACAGGTGTGCCAAGCTTGTAGTGTCATACCCAAGAAGAATCAAGGCTGCAATCGCTGCCAAAGTTGCTTCAACAAAGTACTGAGTAAAGGGTCTGAATACTGATGTAAATGTGATATTTAAGTTTGACATTTTTTATACATTTGCAAAAAAATCTAAAAACCTGTTTTTGCTTTGTCATTGTGGGGTATTGTGTGCAGATTGATGAGGGAAAAAGACAATTTAATACATTTCAGAGTAAGGCTGTAACGTAACAAAATGTGGAAAATGTCAAGGGGTCTGAATACTTTCCGAATGCAATGTACAGGTAACTGTCAAAATAATGGAAAAACTTGAGTAAATGAGTGATACAAAGTATATTGAAAGCAGGTGCTTCCACACAGCTGTGCATCCTAAGTTCATGAAGCAATTAACATCCCATCATGCGTAGGGTCATGTATAAAAATGCTGGGCAGGCCATTATTTTGGCTACCATGGCTATGCCCCCATAGGATGATAATGCCCCCATCAACAGGGCACGAGTGGTTTGATGAGCATGAAAACTATGTAAACCATATGCCATGGTCACTCAGTCACCAGATCTCAACCCAATTAAACACTCGAATTCTGGAGCGGTGCCTGAGACAGCATTTTCCACAACTATCAACAAAATAAAACACCAAATGAGGGAATTTCTCACGAAAGAATGGCGTTTCATCCCTCCAATAGAGCTCCAGTCACGTGTAGAATCTATGCCAAGGTGTATTGAAGCTGTTCTGGCTCGTGGTGGTACAAAACCCTATTAAGACACTATGTTGGTGTTTCCTTTATTTTGGCAGGTGCCTGTACATACTGTAGAACAGTTGTCACCAACTGATCAATCGTGATCTCCAAGCCATTCCTAGTCAATCACCAAACATTTCTGTAAAAAACCCAGCGATAAAGACTTGCGATCCTATTTTTTTTACTTGTTTTGCGCTGTTGACAGTAGGTGCACTTGATTCAGAAGCCCTACAGCCAGGGAAAGCAAGGTGTTCCCAGCAGGCCCAGAGAGCAAATCAAGTGCACCTACAGTATAGGTCTACAGCTGGCCAATCAGATAGCCCAGATCCGTGTCTGCACAGTTTCCTTGCGCCATAGACTGTAAAAATAGGCCTCCAACGCACAGCAAAGTTGATAATAAGACTTTAAGACAAAGACTAGAGAGAGACTCAAGGAATACAGCAAAGAGCTGATGTTTTTATGAGTAAATTCATGTTTAAGTTGTTATTCAGCCCTGTCTTTGTTCAAAGGTTTTATAAGCCATAAAATTCACATTTGATAAGCTTGCGTTGTTATTATTTGTGGCTTGTGTCATTAAAAAAAGAAAAAATCTGAGCAGTAGATCTCGGCTTGCATTTTGACTGAGAAAGTGATCTTGACTCAGAAAAGGTTGGTGACCACTGCTGTAGAATAATACATCACAAGGTCCATAAATTACAGCCTACACTGAAGAAGGTAAAAGGATGATTTAGGGCTACAGACTGCCAGAGGATAAGTTGTAGCTTGGTATCCCACCCACTTTGGTGAGAAATAAAGTTTCTACTCTATCCTATTCTATATGGCTTGGTGTCCCACCCACCTTGGAGAGCAGTCCCTGGGCGTGTTCAGTGTCGGTCTGGGTCTGTAGCAGCTCCTGCCGCAGCCCTGTTACTTCCCCCTCCAGTCTGTCTCTCTCAGCGTGGGCCACCTTCAGCAGCCTCTGCAACTCTGTGCTGTCCCCAGCACTCTGCATGGCCTTCAGCTCCCCAACCTTCTGCCTCTCTATGTCCACCTGGGCTTTGAGCCGTCCGTTCTCCACCCTCAGGGCGTCCGCTGCCGCCTTGTGTTCCTCAGCCGCCCGTGTCATCTCACCCCCGGCCTCCTCCTCCCTCTCCACCTGGCACTGGAGGCCGTCCCTCTCTTCTCTGAGGGACCTCACCTGCCCCTGGGCCTCCTGGTGCTCCTGCTCCAGGGCCCTCAAGCTCCCCGTCAGCTGCTGCTGGATGTCCACCAGCTTTTCCCTCTCGAAGCGAGAGCTCTGCACCAGGTCAGTGTAGCGCTGCTCCAGCTCGGCTGCCCGGTCATCGTCCCCGCTCTGGGCCTGGGCTGCCTCCTGCAGCCTCCCAGCCAGGGCCTCGTTCTTCTGGGCCAGCAGCTCCACCCTCTCCCTCTGCTGCTGCAGCGACGTCTGTAGGAGGCCCTTCTCCTCGGCCAAGCGCTCGTTCTCAGCCGTCAGCTCCTGGACCACCTGCTGCTGGTCAGCCAGCTCCTGTAGTGTGGCCTGGAGCTCCTCTGCCGTGCTGTGCTGACTCTCCTCCATCTTCTGGATCTGCTCCGTCAGCCTCTCCACTGAGGGGTCGCGACCCTGACCCTTCCCCACACCTACAACCCCTACACCACCACAGCCCCCATCGCTGCTGCTCACTGAGTCAGACCGCGACGGGATCTTCTCAAACTCTGAGGAGTCTGGCGAGGGCGAGCCCTTGGTGATGTCACTGCTGGAGGAGACTGAGGTTTTGAGCGGGCTGGGTATGGCTGACTTGGCTGGGGGAGTGGTGTTGTTGTCTAAAGGGAGGCCGTTGATGGAGTGCTTGGAGGGGCTGGTGGTGGTGGTAGTGTTGTTGGACAGAGGAGAGGCAGGCGAGGACTCCAGGGAGAAAAGCTTCTCCTTCAGGACCTGGTTCTCCTCCCTCAGAGCCGCCAGCTCCCTCTGG
Source organism: Salmo trutta (assembly GCF_901001165.1). Lineage (NCBI taxonomy): Eukaryota > Metazoa > Chordata > Actinopteri > Salmoniformes > Salmonidae > Salmo > Salmo trutta. The sequence continues at coordinate 29,992,346 of NC_042975.1, forward strand.
AACTTCCCGTTCTTCTCCCTCAGCTCCCCAACCAGGGCCTGGGCGTCTGTAGCCTGCTGGGATGGGCCTTGGCCCTGCTCGGGGGCACCCTCAGGTGGAATGGAGGGGGTGTTGTGAGGTGAGGACGACGAGGCTTTCCCCCGGCAGCGCTGCAGCTCCATCCTCAGCTTGCTGATCTCAAACTCCTTCGCCTTGGCTTCAGCCAGCAGCTCCTTAATCTGGCACTCCAGGAAGCCTCTCTCCGAGCCCTCAGCGTCTATCCTGGGCTTTGTGGTGGTGGATCCGCGCTGGTGCTTGGTTGCTAGGGTGGCCAGGCTGGAGGTGCTGGTGCTGGGGACCATCTTCTTGTTCGTGGAGGTCCTCAACTGGTCCCTGAGCGACACGCGGTCTCTGGACATGGTGGGGGGGATCTCCCTGGGGGCAGGGATTCCAGACTTCTTAGATCCTGATTGAATACCTGGAAAATATAATCAAAACACACATTCAGCCTTCTGCTTTCTTTCTTCTTATTTTTTTAATGAAAATCCACTAGTAAAAGTGGTAATGCATTTGATTAATGTCTGTAATGTCCTCACGATTCAATAGAAACAATTTTACACTCAGATTGAAGCTCAGTTGTGATGCTGTGTTAATATGATGCTGTGATTGTCATCATCAGGGGTCAATCATCCATTCATAGATCCCTTTTTTATTGTGATGGCTGGTTGGTTGACACTGTGTCTGTGTTACTGTGGCCATTGAAACACAGGGCAGACTTCAGTTGCATGGCATTTCAGTGGATCCACAGGGCTTGACTGGTATTTTCTCTCTCTCTCTCTCTCTCTCTCTCTCTCTCTCTCTCTCTCTCTAATAAGAAGAGCTTTTACTGATTCATCCCCCGCGTGAGCAGGACGCTGTCTGAAAGGCTTTTATTGTTTGTTTTGAAATAATCAGCAAACAGCAACACAGACACAGGGGGGTTCTTGTTACCAGGGATGACAATGGTCTGGGGCACGTGGAACGTTCCAGCACAAAGCAACCCGTCAGTGGACAGACACAAAGGGAGCGCTGTGTTGGTGACACTACACTGACTTCTAGCAACCCCAGAGGGCACAGAATACTGCACAGCCTGGGCAAGAAGAGATAAAGTAGGCTACTGTATAACCCCATGAACAACACACACACACACACACACACACACACACACACACACACACACACACACACACACACACACACACACACACACACACAAGATACACTGGCAAGTTGGCTCACATCCACACCTACAAACAAACACACACTCACAAACAAAGAGTCTCGGCTCATTTGGAATGGAAATCCTACACCCCTCTGGGCTCTTAAAGCACTTCTCCATTGATGGCCACTTTGCAGGGTGTGCCTGCCAAGCCTCAGACAATCTCAGGGGCACAGCGTGGATTAGCATTCTTAAAGTAGGGCTCTGTGGATGAAAAGTTGCTGATGAGGCCGGAAACACAGAGAAACAGAAACGTACTTTATCAGCACTCAAATATGCTTCTTCTATATAAAGCAAGGAGCTCAGAACTCAGTTTATATTCATTATTTTTTTGATAATATAATCATAAATTAAAATGCCACATTTCTATATATAGCAAGGCCATTAGAACGCTTTCTTTTAATAATAACACTGTCGTAAATTCTTATATTTGCGAAAAATCACAATAAAACGGCAAATAGTTCCGGTAAAACATTAAAAAGCTATAAAAATACCAGGTCAGATTGGCTGGCACACAGAGTGACTGCAGACAGTATGGTTTGGCCTTCAGTCAAACTGTGCTTAAAAATAAGAACCTAAATACTCAGCATGAGTGAGAGCAAGAAAAAGCCAGTCATTTAAATTCCCATTAATCACCTTCGCATTGGTTCTCTATCAGTCAGGTCAAGTGAACTCCAGTGAAATTCCCACTAGACTAGCCTCTGCTCTGCCAAGATCCCAGGCTGCCATGAAAAATCTATAATCACTTACTTCTCTGTACATTTTACAGTGGATGCCTCCGTTACAGACATTATGAGGCCATACACTCCTAAATGATGTATTATCACATGGAAGATTTTAAGATTTTAACACCTACTTGTATATGAACAAAGACAGTGATGAAATGAAAGGTTAAAAATGACTTATCATAATGCATTACAGATTGACATATTAAGATGTTTGGGGGTGCATGTACTGTATGTACAAACCGAAACAGACAGACAGAACATGACAAAGACAGCATATACAGTAGGTCACACCTATTGGTCATATGGGACATATTCATGCAAATTCTCTTATTCTCATTACTTATAGGGGAAGAAAAGCAAAGGGAGAGAGAGAGAAATAAATAAAGGGAGAGAGAAATAGGAGAGAGAAATGAGAGAGATGCGGATGTGTTTAAGGTCAATCCGTTTCCATTAAGATGACTAATGTTTGGAGTTGAAGTGAGATTCTGGGACATCTCCCATTCACAGCCCCCACATACATTAAAATTCTCCTTCCCAGTCCAACTGAATAAAACCCATATGGACTGTATGAAATTACTTTCCTCGTTTAAGTAGTCACCTCCCTTTTACCATGACTTCACTACAGCTTGTCCCTGCGCACATAGCCATGACATAAATCTGTGTGCGAAACGAGCCAACTAATACGTGAACAGTTCCAGTACAGTATAATACAATACCGCGAAAGGGAGGCTGGCTGGAACAGTGACACTGGAACACAGACTGTCCAGACCTGGGTTCAAATAGTATTTGAAATTAGTTGTGCTTTATTGAGCTTGCCTGGCACAGTTGAGAAAACAAATACGAGTCTATTTCAGATGTGGTCTGACTGTCCACATTTCATATAAAGATGCCTCACAATGGAACTGACTCTCTCTCAGATTCATTGCATCAATAATTAATAATAATATAAAATAGTGATATTCAAAAAAGTGATTATAAAAATAAATAATAACATTAAAATGGTAACTCTCTCTCAAATTCAAACTGCTTTATTGGCATGAAAATCAGTGTCAATATTGCCAAAGCAATAATGTATACAATATACATTGTTATAAAATAATGAATAATAATATAAAATAGTGATATTGAAAGGTACAGAAGATAGGCCTATTTGACAGTCTGATAATTCAAACCATGCATTTTTTTTTTGATCGACCGCTTTTTTCTCAACAAGCCTTCTTTCATGGTATTCATAGATCACAAAGTTATCCTCAGTGATGATAGCCACCATATGTTTTTCATAATTTAAAAGAAGGTCAAAGGAAAGCACAAACAAGACAAACTGTGAGTGAATAGTCAAGATAAACTATTTAAATCCCTCAGTTGGGACAAACGCTTCCTGACTCTAAAGTTATCTGGGTCTGACTTGCCAAGCCTTTGATAGACAATGACAACTCCCCATTTTAGAGGCTACTGAAACAGGGAAAGGGAGGGGGATGGAGGGAGAAACAGAAATGAGAGAGAACGGCAGAGAGGGAGAGAGAGTGTAAGGTGGAGAGAGAGAGTGTAAAAGAAAGAGAGAGCGCGAGTGAAAGTGAAACAGGGATGGGGATGACTGCAGCGTTCCCTCAATCCTAATTTATCTTTGTATTCCATGCCGTACGGCTCAACTCATGGTCCATTCACACACAGGCAGCTCTGGGAGGAACTAAATCAGCCCCCTGTAGGGGGTCTGAGCTGGGGGGGCGGGGGTTTGAATGCCTCTCAGAGGTGCTCCCCCCCACAGCCTCTGGAGACTGGCTCTCATTTATAGCAAAGTGTAAATAATGTGAAACACAAGCTTTGGAGAGAAAGAGAAATATCGCTGCCAAGTAGAATGGGCTTTCTCTCATAAAGGCCCCCTTTATGTTGAGGAACAAGAGAAATGATACTACATAACATTTTGTAACACAGAGGTTTTTGTGCTGAAAGCATGTCTTTTCTCATATGGTAAGAAATACAATTTCACAATAGTGAATTGAGAGCATGGCCAAATCATGTCGTTTTGGATGAGAAGCCACAGTAAGAGGGTTTAGATTGCAGGCGGCCAAATAAAGCTGGCAGTGACAGCCAAGTTTAAAAGGCCGGGCCAAAGTCATTAACCCAAACTTTTAACTTAAAACATTCATGTTTCTACACAGAAAATTGGCTAGTGTTAACAAGTGTTGATTTTTCAGTGTAACATTTCTAGTGTTGATTCAAGTGTTAAATTAACTCAGCAAAGAGTTTAATTAACAATCAGTGGTGTAAAAGAACACCAGTGTTGGTGTTAATAACAAAAGTTGAGCCAAAACCATGCCCATCATTAACATATTTCCCAGCATGCTCTATTGCAGGTTATTATTGTTTATATGCTTAAGGTAATGCTATATCTTAGTCTTCCCAACCCTGGCAGTCATTCTGAATGCAGATTGCAGGTGAATAAATTGATTGATTAGTTAATCTTATGCTACTCAAATTTAAGTAACATTTTTCTAAACTAATCCAATCTGTTAGTTGGAATGATTGTACCCGTTAATGAAATGGTTGTTCCAGTTTAGATGCTTTAGGTAATGCTATATCTTAGTCTCCCCAACCCTGGCAGTCATTCTGAATGCCGGTTGCAGGTCAATAAATGTTTGTACAAATATTGGATATCCCTAGTGATTGGAAACTGAGGCTTTCTGAAGCCTATGGGGCTTTCTCCAAATTGTGCCAAAAGACAGTTCATTTCTCAAAGCTTTAAACGCAATGCACATTAGTGACTAGTCAAGATCTGCTGGTCAAGAAATAAATATCAGCATGACTCAGAATCACCTTTATACGCCAAGTACATTTACACATACCGGTATTTGTCTTAGTGAGAAAGTGCTGCCAGCAATAGACAATATACAAACAGAATACAGACGTCATACAGAATATACAATATCAGAACAGTAAACATAAAACTGTTGGGTATAGGCTGATTACAGTGGGAATATATGTCTCTATATCTATATATTTGATGTTTATACAGACACTTTTCACCCCTGCATTCATCAAAACGTTGTGGTACAATGGATAGATGTGAATTTTTATAAACTAAAGTTAGTAATAATGTTGGGTTTGCATTCCACATCCTGCTTACCTTTTCTGACTCCTGGTTCACAATTTAAAAAAATAAATAAAACTGCATCTGTGGTATTGTTTAAGATGCTGAATACAAAATATTATCATAGGATAAACTAAATGAAACAAATTATTTTTAACAATGTGCAGATAGTGGGGATTCACAGAAAATTATTTTCCAAACTTAGCCAAGATTCGATTCTGCGCCTAAGGTGTCTGATTGCTCCGTATTCCTCGACCCTACCTGCCGAGTTACCGTCCAGGTGCTATGTATTGAAAAAAATCTAAGTAAATTGGTAAATAAAGTGTCCAGTAGAGGTCGGTGGTTGAAAGCAACTAGGCTCAACGTTAGAAATACAATGTAGCCAGTGTTTCAAAGGCTGAGTTTAGACAGGCAAGTCCATTTCTAATATTTTTTTCACAAATTAGTATTTTGACCAATCAGATCAGCTCTGAAAACGATCTGATGTGAACAGATCTGATGTGATTGGTCAAAAGACCAATTAGTGGGGACTATCATTTGTTTTTCAACTGGACAATGACCCAAAACACACCTCCAGGCTGTTTAAGTGGGAGTGCTGCATCAGATGACCTGGCCTCCACAATCACCCGACCTCAACCCAATTGAGATAGTTTGGGATGAGTTGGACCGCAGAATTAAGGAAAAGCAGCCAACAAGTATTAGCATATGTGGGCTCCTTCACGACTGTTGGAAAAGCATTCCTCATGAAGCTGGTTGAGAGAACACCAAGAGTGTACAACGCTGTCATCAAGGCAAAGGGTGGCTACTTTGAAGAATCTCAAATATAAAATATATTTTGATTTGTTTATAACTTTTTTGGTTACTACATGATTCCATATGTGCTATTTCATAGTTTTGATGTCTTCACTATTATTCTACAATGTATAAAATAGTAAAAATAAAGAAAAACCCTGGAATGAGTAGGTGTGTCCACATTTTTGACTGATAGTGCATTCGGAAAGTATTCAGACCCCTTGACTTTTCCCACATTTTGTTACGTTACAGCCTTATTCTAAAATTGATTAAAATAATTGTTTTCCTCATCAATCTACACACAATACCCCGTAATGACAAAGTGAAAACAGGTTTTTAGACATTTTTGAAAATGTATTACAAATAAAAAACTGAAATACCTTATTTACAAAAGTATTCAGACCCTTTGCTATGAGACTCGAAACTGAGCTCAGGTGCATCCTGTTCCATTGATCATCCTTGATGTTTCTACAACTTGATTTGAGTCCACCTGTGGTAAATTCAATTGATTGGACATGATTTGGAAAGGCACACACCTGTCTATATAAGGTCCCACAGTTGACAGTGCATGTCAGAGCAAAAACTAAGCCATGAGGTCAAAATAATTGTCTGTAGAGCTCCGAGACAGGACTGTGTCGAGGCACAGATCTGGGGAAGGGTACCAAAACATTTCTGCAGCATTGAAGGTCCCCAAGAACACAGTGGCGTCCATCATTCTTAAATGGAAAAAGTTTGGAACCACCAAGACTCTTCCTAGAGGTGAATGCCCGGACAAACTGAGAAATCAGGGGGAAGGACCTTGATCAGAGAGATGACCAAGAACCCGATGGTAACTCTGACAGAGCTCCAGAGTTCCTCTGTGGAGAGGGGAAAACCTTCCAGAAGGGCAACCATCTCTGCAGCACTCCACCAATCAGGCCTTTATGATAGAGTGGCCAGATGGAAGCCACACCTCAGTAAAAGGCACATGAGAGCCCGCTGGGAGTTGCCAAAAGGCACCTAAAAGACTCTCAGAGACCATGAGAAACAATATTCTCTGGTCTGATGAAACCAAGATTGAACTCTTTGGCCTGAATGCCACGCGTCATGTCTTGGGGAAACCTGGCACCATCCCTACCATTAAGCATCATGCTGTGGGGATGTTTTTCAGCGGTAGGGACTGGAAGACTAGTCAGAATCGACGGAAAGATGAACGGAGCAAAGTACAGAGAGATCCTTGATAAAAACCTGCTACAGAGCGCTCAGGACCTGACTGGGGCGAAGGTTCACCTTCCAACAGGACAACAACCCTAAGCACACAGCCAAGACAATGCAGGAGTGGCTTCAGGACAAGTCTCTGAATGTCCTTGAGTGGCCCAGCCAGAGCCTGGTCTTGAACCCGATCAAACACCTCTGGAGAGACCTGAAAACAGATGTGCAGCGATGCTCCCCATCCAACCTGACAGAGCTTAAGAGGATCTGCAGAGAAAAATGGGAGAAACTCCCCAAATACAGGTGTGCCAAGTTTGTAGCTTACATATTACATTTTAGTCATTTAGCAGACGCTCTTATCCAGAGCGACTTACAGTAGTGAATGCATACATTTCATACAATTTCATACATATCATACATTTTTTTCCTGTGCTGAAAAAGCTTCATACCCAAGAAGATTCGAGGCTGTAATCGCTGCCAACGGTGCTTCAACAAAGTACTGAGTAAAGGGTCTGATTACTTTTGTAAATGTGATATTTCATATTTCAGCGATATAAATGTGATATTTCAGGTTTCTAAAAACCAGGGTTTGCGTTGTCATTATGGGGTATTGTGTGTAGATTGATGAGGAAAAAATTGAATACATTTTAGAATAAGGCTGTAACGTAACAAAATGTAAGGGGTCTGAATACTTTCCGAATGAACTGTATAAAAAAATGTGGATCCATAATTCGATAATTACCAATAAAAACTAGAGATAATTTACAATCACTGTTGGGGGAGGGGGAATCTTAATAGGTTCTTTCAAGATTTGATACTAGTGTGCTGCAATTTCAATATACTGTGGATTCCTCTGTTGTGTGGTTCTACGCCCTGAGCTATCTTGATAAAAACAATGCCCTTTCAGCAGAGGTTTGTCAGTTCCGACACCCTATAAGTTGGTTGAGTAATGTACAAATCTTTAAATGTCATCAATCACGTGATATTTTTATTTTGACACAAGTATTGATATTTTTCTATTGGATCAGACTGCTAAGAAAATGTTTGATATATTTTCTATATATCCCCATTCTGGTTGGACCCCCCCCCCCAAAATACAAATCCCTTTGCAATAGAGCATAATGTGACTTGCAGGCCTGATGTGGCCTGTAAACCATGAGTTTCAATTTGAATAGAAACATATTCGCTTAGGATCTCACTTGGTGATGGCCACAGGACCAAAAATGTATGAATGCAAACAATCATGTCTATAATTAACTCGAAAGGCACACTGGGGAATATGCAAATAAGGCCTTGCACTAAGCAAAGTTTTAATTAAACACTGAAAAGTGTGGACCCGTATAGACACTGGAATAGTGTTACATTTAACACTCTCAGAATTGATTCAACAGTGGAGAATTTGTGGTTTGCTGACACCAGAAAACACACATCCACACAGAGAGAACCATTGTTAGTAACCCCACTTTTGATCACCTTGAATCCTGCTGAAATGCTCTCCTGTAATTGCTATATTTACATTAAGTAATTGTTTGATTAATTAATTAATAACACACAGTCAGTCTCCCGATAATCCGAAAGTACTCAAGTGTGAGTACTTCATCACAATAATGCACTCTGGTGCATAGCTATCTTTTTAATGAAGATTAGGTTTAAAATCACAGCAGGCCAGGGGATATGCACCTGAGTGGCTTCTGGACACCATCCAGCATTACCAGCCAGCCAAGCCAGCAGCCAAGAGGTAACAGGGTGCATTGTAAAGGGAAGGCAGCCCCTGGCCCAGCCAGTCTTTAATTTACAGCCATGGGGGGGACAGGAGAAGGAGTGATAACAGATTAGTGTCCGGGGCTGTCCGGGGCTGGTCAGGCAGGACAAGTGTCAGAACAACCGTTGGCATCTGAGATGACACAGTGACATAGTCAGTGCAATCAGTGGTATTACCTTTGAGAGGGAAAGAACCCCCCCACCCCTCCCCCCATCTCGTTTCCCCACCACACACACGCACGCAAACAAACACATACATGCGTCCACGCGCACGCACACGTACCATTTCCATCCCTAACCCCCCCTCTGGAGTTCCAGGAAGTGCTGTCTAATGTTTTCCAGTCAGGTGGATGTGGGGGTTACAGAGCAGTCAGACAGAAACAATATCAGTCACTCTCTGTCTGTCTGGGGTTTCCTGTTGTACAGGCAGCAACTGGACAGGACATAGCCTGGTGGTCCCAGATCTGTTTATGCTGTCTTGCCAACTCAACACAGGAGTTGGCAAGATAGCACAAACAGATGTGTGACCAGGCTAGACAGGACGCGGATGAGGAGTGAGTGGGTAGACTGGAGCTTATCTCTCAGACCCTGAGCTCACACAGGCATTCCACTCCTCTCGCTGGTGCAGAAGAGAGACACAGAGCAGGGTTTCCATGTGCGTCACTACTGTGACACAGCGAATGGAATGGTCAACCAGCATGGTCAGTCAGTCAGTCAGTCAGACAGGATGGAATAGCGAAGTCAGTCAGTCAGGGACAGGGGAGGCAATGTCCGTGCTGACTGGCACAGTCCAGGTAACCCATCATCCATCATTCAAATAATACATTGAGCATTTGATTGAGCCTGTCGGGAGTGCCATAATATGGGCAGGATTTGCATATTTGGGACTCTTCCATTGTTTCCATATTGCCAGCAGCCAGACAATCAGATTCTATTTGAAACCAGGTCTGTTATCATCAGATAAACATCATACAACAATTATCATCATCTTAACTCTTCTAGTAGAAATTAATACCACCGATTAGGAGTTAGCAAGTCACCACTTAAAGAAAAATAGCCTATAATAAGTAGAACACTATTTGAGAGTCTATCTCTATTTGCAATACATAGTAACTGGACAGATATCCCACTATGGTTCCCTAAAGTCAAATGAAGGTTTACATTCACAATGGCCAAATCTTATTCTCTTGGCTTCAGGTCCCAAAGAATGGACAAATATTCCACAATAGTTCCTGAATATGAGTTCATGAAAGTAAAAGTTAGACAAAAGGTCTAGCCTAAATGCACTTACACTGTGCATTAATGTTCTAAATCATTTCTTGGCCCCAAGGATCCAGGTCCCAAAAACTTTGGGTGAAATTCAGGACATGACATAATAATGTGGAGGAGGACGACGTACAGTATCATTAGAGAGCGGATCTGCAGATCACATCTGATTTAGAGCCCAGAATGTTCTACAGTGTCACCAGATACATGTTATGGTCCTACTGTAGCAGTAGGGAATATAGTAAACAGGCAATCATTATTTATGCAGGATTTCAATTAAGTCACCCCATTTCCCATAGACTACAGTACACTACTAAAGAGGCACGTCAATTAAAAGGAATCTGTGGTGTAATTGTGGTGTAAAAAGTGGTGTAAAAAGTGGTGTAATTGCATTTGCTGGTGATCGGGGGGTGGTGTAAATAAGGTAATGATCTGGATACACAGACAGTTACTAGGACCATGGAGGGTAAGCAGCAGCACATAACGTTAGTGCTTTGTGAGTGTGCGCTTTGGGGCTGGTTTAAAGGTCTTTGTCTGGCTTTGTATGGGCTTTCCAGACTATTGAGTTTAGGAAATTATTGCATTGGGGAATTGACTGGATATATTATATCTGTAGCTGGGAAAAGTCCAGTATCTGATCCTCAAACCCAACAAACCTTTCCCTTGTTCTTTGTGATTATATCTTAATATCTTTACTCCTGTAGATCTTACATACTGCCATCATGTATATAGAGGGATTATTACCATAGTACCATAACCTTCCCACCAGAGATTTTGACCAGTGATAATAACCAATGGGCTCAGATCCCCACTCTTCATCTTCAGCAGTGATCCACCACATCCCTGCCAGACCATGGGCCGGACAGTTTGCTTTTCAAGAACCAAACAAGACTGAAAATATTTTACTATGATAGTAAAATCTGGCCACAATGCTGGCCTTTAGGAGTATATACAGTGAGGAAAAAAATATTTGATCCCCTGCTGATTTTGTACGTTTGCCCACTGACAAAGAAATGATCAGTCTATAATTTTAATGGTAGGTTTATTTGAACAGTGAGAGACAAAATAACAACAAAAAAATCCAGAAAAACGGATGTCAAAAATGTTATAAATTGATTTGCATTTTAATGAGGGAAAAAAGTATTTGACCCCCTTTCAATCAGAAAGATTTCTGGCTCCCAGATGTCTTTTATACAGGTAACGAGTTGAGATTCGGAACACACTCTTTAAGGGAGTGCTCCTAATCTCAGCTTGTTACCTGTATAAAAGACACCTGTCCACAGAAGCAATCAATCAATCAGATTCCAAACTCTCCACCATGGCCAAGACCAAAGAGCTCTCCAAGGATGTCAGGGACAAAATTGTAGACCTACACAAGGCTGGAATGGGCTACAAGACCATCGCCAAGCAGCTTGGTGAGAAGGTGACAACATTTGGTGCGATTCTTCGCAAATGGAAGAAACACAAAAGAACTGTCAATCTCCCTCGGCCTGGGGCTCCATGCAAGATCTCACCTCGTGGAGTTGCAATGATCATGAGAACGGTGAGGAATCAGCCCAGAACTACACGGGAGGATCTTGTCAATGATCTCAAGGCAGCTGGAACCATAGTCACCAAGAAAAAATTGGTTACACACTACGCCGTGAAGGACTGAAATCCTGCAGCACCCGCAAGTTCCCCCTGCTCAAGAAAGCACATATACATGCCCGTCTGAAGTTTGCCAATGAACATCTGAATGATTCTGAGGACAACTGGGTGAAAGTGTTGTGGTCAGATGAGACCAAAATGGAGCTCTTTGGCATCAACTCAACTCGCCGTGTTTGGAGGAGGAGGAATGCTGCCTATGACCCCAGGAACACCATCCCCACCGTCAAACATGGAGGTGGAAACATTATGCTTTGGGGGTGTTTTTCTGCTAAGGGGACAGGACAACTTCACCGCATCAAAGGGACGATGGACAGGGCCATGTACGGTCAAATCTTGGGTGAGAACCTCCTTCCCTCAGCCAGGGCATTGAAAATGGGTCGTGGATGGGTATTCCAGCATGACAATGACCCAAAACACATGGCCAAGGCAACAAAGGAGTGGCTCAACAAGAAGCACATTAAGGTCCTGGAGTGGCCTAGCCAGTCTCCAGACCTTAATCCCATAGAAAATCTGTGGAGGGAGCTGAAGGTTCGAGTTGCCAAACGTCAGGCTCGAAACTCAAATGACTTGGAGAAGATCTGCAAAGAGGAGTGGGACAAAATCCCTCCTGAGATGTGTGCAAACCTGGTGGCCAACTACAAGAAACGTCTGACCTCTGTGATTGCCAACAAGGGTTTTGTCACCAAGTACTAAGTCATGTTTTGCAGAGGGGTCAAATACTTATTTCCCTCACTAAAATGCAAATAATTTCATAACATTTTGGTTGGTATTCTGTCTCTCACTGTTCAAATAAACCTACCATTAAAATTATAGACTGATCATTTCTTTGTCAGTGGGCAAACGTACAAAATCAGCAGGGGATCAAATACTTTTTTCCCTCACTGTAGATAGTACAGTAGTTGCATAATATGTGCAGTACATATAAGCTATAGCATAAAGTCCATACTGTATGTACTGTACAATCAACATGTTTGAGTTGAGTAACACATTCCTTTGAGAGAGCATTTGAGCCTTTAAAGAGTTTGAGAGGCTTTTTCAATTCTGTTTGCCAGTCTGACAATATTTATGTGAACTCATTTGCTGAAAGAATGGAGGAAGGCAGAGCGTTTGGCATGTCTGGCTGTGAGGGATAAGTAGTAGGGTCAGTGTGGAGAGACAGAGAGTGGATGGAATCTGCCATCACATTGGCTGAGATGATATTTCCCCTCTTGGGGCAGGCCAATAATCCTGCATATAAATAAGGAGAGATGCAGGGGAGAGGGAGGGCAGAATGGATGGGTTTTGGCTGGGCTAAATGGAGACTGTAAATTGCTCAATGGAGTGGAGGAAAATAAGAGTTACCGTATGTACAGTATGTGATCAAAAAGCTGACTCACAGAGGGTGACATTTTGAGTTGTGATGGTTCGGAAATACTCTGTACGCAGCATATAGAAAATCCATTACTTGATTACACAGAGAAGGGGAATTGCTGCTCTTGCTGTGCCGGAAACAAGTACAAAAACACCAAGAGCAGAATAGCAGCAGGGAAGGAAGGAGGAGTAGAGGTATAGATCCCTGGCTAGTATTCACAACAACCTCTACTGTAAGCAAAAGTGAAATAGCCCATACTCATGTATTCCTGTGTCCAAGTCATTATGGGTAGTGAGTGAGTCTACTATCAGCAGGTGGCATGAGAAGTGGAAACTTGTCTCACCTGCAAGTCTGCACTGTCACTGTTGAAATGCGGCACCATGGAAATAGCATGATGTGCTTTGCTAAGGGGAGTTGGAAAGCAGCAGTAGAGTCATTTACAACATTTACATTCAATTACCAAGTTAAGGATGTTCCTTTTGAGGGTATAAACAGAACTAAATGTGCATGCTACAGAACTCTGCTTTAGGAAGGTACGCTTTCTACAAAGGCATACATTTGGTACCTCACATCAGAGCATGAGCACAGCAGATTAGATTTTTCTCTCCAGAAAGAGAGGGGACAGCTACAGTTACAGCTAAGATGGCTGGCTATCTGCTAAATCAAAAGTATTGACATCAGATGGTCATTTTTAGAAATCAAGCACTTTTAGCCAAGTTACAGCCAGAGGAAAACTCATCAACGGTTCGTTCGGGTTCAACATCAATCTACAAATCAAAACATCTCAACCTTTCAATTTGATGCTCATGCTGGTCAACACACATTCTCAGGCTCTAAAAACATCAGCTTTTCTCTATTTCAAATATAAACTAGAGAGGTGACCTTTTCTCCTTGACTTTTACATTTCTCTCATGATCCAAATACACATCCTACATGATTTTGGAAATTATTTGGATATTATTTTTCCTGGAACAATCCCTGGAATCCCTGATATATTTGTGGGTTTTGGATTAAGCTGAGAATGGCAGAGAGATTTCCACACAGAGGACTTAGAAGGTATTATTGAGAAAAATACTTGTTCACCTCCCTTCCCCACCCTTTCCACAGACGACCAAAAGTCAAACTAATTACATTGTGCAGTAGTGAGGATATCGGCATATGTTGCTAACAGGGGCTGTTTGAAATTAAATGTTTATCACGAGATGAGACGAACAACTTAAAGGGGAGCGGAACTCCAAAATCCTGCATGTGTTTTTCTGCTGCTCATTAAAAAACGAGATTTGCATCTTGAAGGTGTGGTTCGATGTGGGTGTGTTATGATCGCTATATCATACCATGGCAGTTATAGTTGTTTTTCCCTCTTGAGTCACGGTAGCAACATTTCGCTCTCAAAAGATCAATGATTGATCTACACTGAAAAAAAATATAAACGCAACACGTAAAGTGTTGGTCCCATGTTTCATGAGCTGAAATAAAAGATTCTAGACATGTTTCATACGCACAAAAAGCTTATATCTCTCAAATTGTGCACGGTTTTCTGATGTCAACGTTGTGAACAGAGTGCCCCATGGTGGGGTTATAGTATGGGCAGGCATAAGCTACGGACAACGAACACAATTGCATTTTATCGATGGCAATTTCACAGAGATACCGTGATGAGATCCTGAGAACCATTGTCGTGCCATTCATCCGCCGCCATCACCTCTTGTTTTAGCATGATAATGCACGACCCCACGTCATAAGGATCTGTACACAATTCCTGGAAGCTGAAAATGTCCCAGTTCTTCCATGGTCTGCATACTCACCAGACATGTCACCCAAATGAGACGGGGGGGCTAGAGATTCTTTTTTAAATTGACTGATTTCCATATATGGACTGTAGATCAGTAAAATCTTTGAAATTGTTGCATGGTTCATTTATATTTTAAATATACACTACCGTTCAAAAGTTTGGGGTCACTTAGAAATGTCCTTGTTTTTGAAAGAAAAGCACATTTCTTGTCCATTAAATAAACATCAATTTGATCAGACATTTTTTATGGAATATCGACATAGGCGTACAGAGGCCCATTATCAGCAACCATCACTCCTGTGTTCCAATGGCACGTTGTGTTAGCTAATCCAAGTTGATCATTTTAAAAGGCTAATTGATCATAAAAAATCCTTTTGCAATTATGTTAGCACATTATGTTTCTTCTGAAACTCGTCAGTCTATTCTTGATCTGAGAAGGCTATTCCATGCGAGCAATTGCCAAGAAACTGGAGATCTTATATAACGCTGTGTACTACTCCCTTCACAGAACAGTGCAAACTGTCGCTAACCAGAATAGAAAGAGGAGTGGGAGGCCCCGGTGCACAACTGAGCAAGAGGACAAGTACATTAGAGTGTCTAGTTTGAGAAACAGACACCTCACAAGTTCTCAACTGGCAGCTTCATTAAATAGTATCCGCAAAACACCAGTCTCAACGTCAACAGTGAAGAAGCGACTCCGGGATGCTGGCCTTCTAGGCAGAGTTGCAAATAAAAAGCCATATCTCAGACTGGCCAATAAAAAGAAACGATTAAGATGGGCAAAATAACACAGACACTGGACAGAGGAACTCCTAGAAGGCCAGGCCCTGTTATCCCAGTAATAATGCCTTGCATTACACTTGGATAGAAAACACTTCAATTTGCTCAACTTCCCATTGGCTCAACTATTGGCTCAACTTACCCAAAGGCAAACATTGTTGACTATATTAGCCCACAGTTACAAGGATGCACTTTCATGCTAGGGTTAGGACCTCGTATTGAATCTTATAGAGACCCCAACTGATGTATACAGATGCAGGATCTTAATTTGATCACTTGACCCCACTGCAATTGTCACGACCTTGACTTTGAATACCATAACACAATAAATTAATTTGAGTTGGTGGAAATCTGTTTTTTGGACCTAACTTGCTCACCACTTTTTCCATGTGGTTTCTTCTTTCACAGACTCCATGAAATGATGACCTCTTCCTAAATATTTGGTCAAATGATTAATTTTGTGTATGGTTTCCTGGAAACAAAGGTGGCTCAACTTATCCCACTCTCCCCTACTGGGTATGAGCCTGTCACGACTTCCGCCGAAGTCGGTTCCTCTCCTTGTTCGGCGGCGTTCGGCGTCACCGGTCTTCTAGCCATCGCCGATCCACCTTTCATTTTCCATTTGTTTTGTCTTGTTTTCCCACACACCTGGTTTACATTCCCTCATTACTTGTCGTGTATATAACCCTCTGTTCCCCCCATGTCTGTGTGTGGAATTGTTTGTTGTAAAGTGTATGTGCACTTCTGACTGGTTTGCAACGGGTTATTTTTACCCATATTTTGTTGTTCTGGGTGCCGTTGGTTTTGCATATTAAACTGCTCCGGTTATTACCCAGTTCTGCTCTCCTGCGCCTGACTTCCCTGCAGCCAGTTACGCATCTCTTACAGAGCCCATGATTCATCACACACAAACAGGACATTTAAACACACCTTGCTTTGCAAACACAGAACACATAGAATAGCTCTGTGTTTACAGTCCTGTACTGGCTGCTCCTTGGTAACTGCAGTGGTGGAAACTGGAAAGCCTCACTGGTGATACTTCCAGACCTGGGTTCAAATACTATTTGAAATCTTTCAAAAATAATGTTTTGTCCTGGAGTGCCAGAAGGGTAGGGTTTGCAGTTTTGGCATTATTTTATTGCTCCATTAAGCCAGGTAAGGTCAATCAAACACAGATAAGGTATTTACAATTACTTTGAATAGTATTTGAACGCAGGTTTACCTACTACCTCTGGGTACAGCAACTCACTGAGACTCCTCTTTTTGGCCTGTTTCCTGTATCCTGATGTTGGTCTGTCGCCAATGAGAATATTTATGTAACAAAATAGTGCTGTGGCTGCAGATTCCTCTTGTCTTTCTTTCCACATTCTTTGGTGTTTTGCTAATGCTCATCGTGTCATGGTCTGACTCTGCCCAGCTCTTGAGGAGTATCCACCAGGTGCAATGGATCTCAACAAAATCACAAACATTTCTGCAAACAAATTAGATATTGATGTCAAAACCAATGAATGTATTGTTTATTAATTAAGAGAAAGGCTTTCAGTTGTCAATGTCAACATGACATGCTGGGAATTATGCTACATCTAACATAGTGGCTGTAGTTTCTACAAGCCAGCACATTACGGTTGGGTTTGACACGATAGTGTAAAAAAGGGCAGGCCTATAATAGTCTAAGCATTTTCTATGGGTGAGTCAGCAATACGGATGGACAGACAAACAGTACAGTAAATGTCACAATGAGAGGTATCCCTCCCAGTGAAAGGAAGAATGTGAGGGACAATGCCCTGATTGCCCTGCATGTATTAAAGCAGCCCAGCTGTCAGGGAGGTGTGGTGTGTGAATTCTGCTGACGGGGATGCGCACACACACACACACACACACACACACACACACACACACACACACACACACACACACACACACACACACACACACACACACACACACACACACACACACACACACACACACAGCTTCACCCAAGAACCCAGCAGCACGTTGCCGCCCATCTGCAGGTGATTGCATCACATAACCTGAACACTACATCACTCACTACCTCTCTCTCTCAGCAGAGACTCTGTCTGTTTCGGCATGTATAACACATACCGTATTATACACAAAGTGTACAAAACATGACATAGGCTGGCCAGGTGATTCCATGTGAAAGCTATGATCCCTTATTGATGTCACTTGTTAGTATTGGAGTCAACATGGGCCAGCATCCCTGTGGAATGCTTTCAACACCTTGTAGAGTCCATCCCCTGGCGAATTGAGGCTGTTCTGAGGGCAAAAGGGGGTGCAACTCAATATTAGGAAGGTGTTCCTAATGTTTTGTACACTCAGGTAAAAGGGTAAATTATTTTCAATATTTCGCTCTTTTGTATAAACTATTTGAATACAATAAAGCCTATATCAAAACAAGCCCATCTGGAAAAAATACACAGCCCAAAAACTTCAAAGTACAACATCGATTCTTCCTTCTCCCTTCCATCCTATACACCCCGTACACTCTTCCTTAAAATACCAAATCTATCCAAGCCTCGCCCTCATAAACATAAGGAGCTATCCATCCTCTGTCAGCAGCCCCAGGAGCCCACCCAACCCACTCTGCTCTAGTTTTATACTTAGTGTATACTGAATGTGATAAGTCTACTATTGTGAAAGTGTCAGGTCAGGAACAGACGTTTATCAGAACAATAAGAACTGTACATGCACTTTCTCAGCAAACACACTGCAATTCCCTGAGAGACAAAGCCTGTGTTAGCACAGTCTGATTAGTTTGGTTACGTAGTGTTGTTTCGGATGAGGAATCTTTTCCTGTGGGTTGTTGTTGTGTGTCCTGAGAAAGTCTCTCCAGCACTGTGTGTAGTAGACGGTCTAGCCTATCGCTCTCCTTCACTGAAACTTCTGATGCCCAAGTGTGAGCAAAGACAACAAACAGTCATGTTGTTCCAGTGACCACCATTGTTATTGCTGCATTGATATCAGACAAAAACACTCCAGAACTATCAAACGCTCCTCTGCTTTCCCAACATTCTGGCAGCTTTTCCTGCATTACCACTACCTCCAAACATCCTGGCCATGCTGCATGGGCAAGAAACCCACAGGACCGTGGAAGCTCACTATCCTTTTTTGAGCATGAGAAACGCTCTAACCCTCTCTCTCTCTCTCTCTCTGACTCCCCCTCTCAACTCACTAGACAAACATCTTGCCAGTCGCCACAGTTCACCATGGACGGGGCTTTTATTCTGCCTCCAGACAGCTCTGGTTTACATGGAGTCGGATCTGAAAATAGGCCCACTGTTCTGTGTTCAGCCATAATATTTCACTGAATAGGTCATCATCAGAGTATCTGCTGAGCGTGGGCACTGGGCCATTCTCCCAGTGTGTGGAGCGCTGGACCACAGTCAGAAGGGGAGAGTGGAGAGCCAATATGTAGTGGTGGTTAGATTAGATAAGAAAACATTATCTTCTAATGAGGAAAGTCTTTGTGCAGCAAACAGACAAGATAGGCTAATCAAGCTGGTGAGAAATAGATTAAAATCCTCCTCTCGGTCCTTGATGAAATCCCTCTCTCATCGATTGCTTTATCCTCTCCTCTGCAGAGTTCTGTACATCCTGACAAATTAGCCCATTTAGTGATCAATTCTCATTAACTATATGAATGCTTTTTCAATTGGATAGGGCAATGAAGGTCTGAGAATAATAAAAGCATGATTGATAAACTTTACAGTAGACCGCTTCAAATTATAATAAGGGTCTTTATGGGATCGAACAGAGCATGTGTGCGTGTGTGTATACATACAGTACCAGTCAAAAGTTTGGACACACCTACTCATTCAAGGGTTTTTCTTTATTTTTACTATTTTCTACATTGTAGAATAATAGTGAAGACATCAAAACTATGAAATAACACATATGGAATCATGTAGTAACCCAAAAAGTGTTAAACAAACCAAAATACATTTTATAATTTAGAATCTTCAAAGTAGCCACCCTTTGCCTTTGCACACTCTTGGTATTCTCTCAACCAGCTTCACCTGGAATGCTTTTCCAACAGTCTTGAAGGAGTTCCCACATATGGTGAGCACTTGTTGCTTTTCCTTCACTCTGCGGTCCGACTCATCCCAAACCATCTCAATTGTGTTGAGGTCGGGGGATTGTGGAGGCCAGGTCATCTGATGCAGCACTCCATCACTCTCCTTCTTGGTCAATTAGCCCTTACACAACCTGGAGGTGTGTTGGGTCATTGTCCTGTTGAAAAGCAAAAGCGCAAACCAGATGGGATGGTGTATCACTGCAGAATGCTGTTGTAGCCATGCTGGTTAAGTGTACCTTGAATTCTAAATAAATCACAGACAGTGTCACCAGCAAAGCACCCCCACACCATCACACCTCCTCCTCCATGCTTCACTGTGGGAAATGCGGATATCATCTGTTCACCTACTCTGCATCTCACAAAGTCACGGTGGTTGGAACCAAAAGTCTCAAATTTGGACTCATTAGACCAAAGGACAGATTTCCACCGGTCTAAAGTCCATTGCTCATGTTTCTTGGCCCAAGCAAGTATTTTCTTCTTATTGCTGTCCTTTAGTAGTGGTTTATTTGCAGCAATTCGACCATGAAGGCCTGGTTTTATCACCAAAGCCCCATATACTACCCACCACTGCGACCTGTATGCTCTCGTTGGCTGGCCCTCACTACATATCCGTTGCCAAACCCACTGGCTCCAGGTCATCTATAAGTCTTTGCTAGGTAAAGCCCCACCTTATCTCAGCTCACTGGTCACCATAGCAACACCCACCCGTAGCACACGCTCCAGCAGGTATATGGCACTGATCATCCCCAAACCCAACACTTCCTTGGGCTGCCTTTCCTTTCAGTTCTCTGCGGACAATGACTGGAACGAATTGCAAAAATCTCCGAAGCTGGAGTCTTATATCTCCCTCTCTAACTTTAAGCATCAGCTGTCAGAGCAGTTTACCGATCACTGTACCTGTACACAGGCCCATATCATCCCCATATCATTACTTACCCTCTTACTCTTTTGCACCCCAGTATCTGAACTTGCACATCATCATCTGCACATCTATCACTCCAGTATTAATGCTAAATTGTAATTATTTTTGCCTCTATGGCCTATTTATTGCCTACCTCCCTACTCTTCCACATTTGCACACACTGTACATAGATTTTTCTATATTTTCTTTTCTTTTGTGTTATTGACTGTACGTTTGTTTATGTGTAACTCTGTGTT
Organism: Salmo trutta; assembly: GCF_901001165.1. Taxonomy (NCBI): domain Eukaryota; kingdom Metazoa; phylum Chordata; class Actinopteri; order Salmoniformes; family Salmonidae; genus Salmo; species Salmo trutta. The sequence goes on from NC_042975.1 coordinate 30,013,236, forward strand.
GTTGATTTTGTCGCACTGCTTTGCTTTAACTTGACCAGGTCGTAGTTGTAAATGAGAACTTGTTCTCAACTGGCCTACCTGGTTAAATAAAGGTGAAATAAATAAATAAATAAAATCATTAACGCAGTCTCCTCTGAACAGTTGATGTTGAGATGTGTCTGTTACTTGAGCTCTGTGAAGCATTTATTTGGGCTGCAAAGGCTGGTAACTCCAATAAACTCTGGGTCTTCCTTTCCTGTGACAGTCCTCATGAGAGCCAGTTTCATCATAGCGCTTGATGGTTTTTACAACTGCGCTTGAAGAGACTTTCAAAGTTCTTGAAATTTTCCAGATTGACTGACATTCATGTCTTAAAATATTGATGGACTATCGTTTCTATTTGCTTATTTGAGCTGTTATTGCCATAATATGGACTTGGTATTTTACCAAATAGGGCTATCTTCTGTATACCACCCTTACCTTGTCATAACACAACTGACTTGCTCAAATGCATTAAGAAAGAAAGAAATTCCACAAATAAACTTTTAACAAGGCACACCTGTTAACTGAAATGCGTTCTAGGTGACTATCTCATGAAGCTGGTTGAGAGAATGCCAAGAGTGTGCAAAGCTGTCATCAAGGGAAAGGGTGGCTACTTTGAAGAGTCTAATTTGTTTAACACTTTTTTGGTTACTACATGATTCCATGTGTGTTATTTTATAGTTGTAATGTCTTCACTATTATTCTACAATGTAGAAAATAGTAAAATAAAAATAAAAACCCTTGAATGAGTATGCGTGTCCAAACTTTTGACTGGTACTGTATGTGTAAAGGAGTGTAAATTACTCTTCCTAGCCTGGTATTGAAAACCTTATATTGTGAAATTACTGTGATTGCTGATGCATTACACTGTAATGAACCAACTAAAGAGGAGTGATCATTACTCTGATTATTAAAGACTTCCCAGAATTAGTCCTAATGATATCACAGATAAACCATCTGTTTAGATTCTAAACTCCTTTAGAAGGAGATGGTAAAGACGAAACAATCAAACACTGTTTCCAGCGCCTTATCCATTAAGGCCAGTTTCTCTTCTTTAGTAGCCTAATCTCAGAACCCATAACCAATCCTGCGCTAGCTAGCTAGCTAACTAGATTACATTTTTTCATCAAAGTTCATCACGAGAGATTACTCCTCTAGTTACTTCACTGAACATCAGGCCCACAGCACTCTCCAACATCCTAAAATAACATGTATCTGTGGACCCATATCAAACATAGACATGGTCAGTTGATGACACTTTACATTTGATGTAATCTGTGTGTGACTCCATGTGATAGTTACGCCCTCACTCAACTCTCCAACACTATCATCCTAAAATAATCTCTATCTATGGCTTGGCTTCATATCAATAGTGATGGTCAATTGATAATAACACATTTGACATGCAGTGTAGCCTGAGCTCTAAATTGCACATATGCTCCTAAATATTTAGCTGTGCGACCTGGAATTGTTATTCGGGAACAGTGCGCCCAGAAAAAAATAAATGACACACAATAATTGTTGTAATTATTAATGAAACGTCTTGTTTTTAGCTCAATCCGTTCAAAAGATATGACCCATATTACCAGCACTACGTTTTTTCTTTTCTATCGCGCATTAGTGGGGCGCATTTTTACATTCTTAAACAGGGTCGTGTTTCGGGGGACACATGGCTCTCAACCTTCGCCTCTCCCGACTCCGTAGGGGAGTTGCAGTGATGGGACAAACTGTAACTACCAATTGGATATCACAAAATTGGGGAGAAAAATGGGTAAAAGTAACTGTACTTTTTTACTGTACTGTTTGTCTGTCCATCCGTATTGCTGACTCACCCAACTAAACAACAAACAAGGAAAAAACCAAACCGGTCCATGCATCAATACTGTGATCTGATATTTTGGCAATACCACCCAGCCTTACCCGAGTGTGAATCCATTGAGGATAGTTACGCCCTCACTCAACTCTCCAACACTATCATCTTAAAATAACCTCTATCTATGGCTTCATATCAAACATAATCATGGTGAATTTATAATAACAACACATTTGATATGTAGCCTAGTGTGTGTGACTCCACTGAGGATAGTAAAAGCTCTCTGGCAGTACTAGTGATTCTTGGACAGTGTATATTAACAATACTTTACCCTCAGAACAGCCTCAACTCGTTGGGACATGAACTCTACAAGGTGTCGAAAGCGTTCCACAGTTGTGCCAAGTTGGCTGGATGTCCTTTGGATAGTGGACCATTCTAGATACACACAGGAAACTGTTGAACGTGAAAAATCCAGCAGTGTTGCAGTTCTTGACACAAACCGGTGCGTCTGGCACTTACTACCATACCCCTTTTAAAGGCACTTAAATATTCCCCCTCTGAATGGCACACAAACAATCCATGTCTCAATTGTCTCAAGGCTTAAAAATCCTTCTTTAACCGGTCTCCTCCCCTTCATTTAGACTGATTGCAGTTGATTTAGTGATATCAATAAGGGATCATAGCTTTCACCTGGATTCGCCTGGTCAGTCCATGTCATGGAAAGAGCGGTCTTTCTTAATGTTTTGTACACTGTATATGAAACATACTGTACGTGATACAAATACTTGACAGATGACAGATGCTACCCAAGGAAGCTGTAATTGGATGATGTTTAGCCTCATATGAACTGGACACAGACATACACACGAGTGCGCACACGCGCATGCACATACATACATTCCGATGGAGGAAAACACAGTGTCAGACAGACAGCAGGAAGTGACAGCATAGATGGATCACACCACAGGGCTGATGGGACGCCTTCCAGTTGTTCTCGAGGACAAGTCACCCTGAGAAGCTTGAGGACACCTCACCTCACTGTGTGTTCAGTACAGAGGACTCATGTATGAACTGGTTTTTACCCCAAATTTGGCCGATATAAATCTACAGTAATAAGAACAACAGTTATGAAATCCTCAGTGACAAAATTCAAATGACTTCATTGATGTCTTCATTATGCCTTGGCCAGAAACCAAATCCTAAATGAAAACAACAAAAACACCTACATGATATCTGGACAACAATATAGTCTGTGTGTGAAATAGCCAATGCTCTCCCTCATTTGAGCGACCTGTTCGAGAGCAGTATAGTAGAGAAATGTGTGTGACAGGAACCAAGAGTCTAATCTCTCCTGCTGGCATGCAGAAGCTATACTGTAGCCTCCGAATCAGAGCCTGCCGTGCTATCTCACACCACACACACTACCGCTCCGAAATGACACGACAACACTCACTAACTGATAACACTACACTGTGTGGTGTGGGCTGTGGCTTCACTGGCTGCCTGCCTGGCTTTTCTCTATTGCCTGCTTGGCCACACTGTGAGTGACACAGGGACTTCACTGGCTGCCTGCTTGGCCACACTGTGAGTGACACAGGGACTTCACTGGCTGCCTGCTTGGCCACACTGTGAGTGACACAGGGACTTCACTGGCTGCCTGCCTGGCTTTTCTCTATTGCCTGCTTGGCCACACTGTGAGTGACACAGGGACTTCACTGGCTGCACGCACTGGGTGGAAAGAGATCCGGCTACAAACAGAGGCGCTCCCACACACACTCCTAAACACATACATGCACACACACACACCTCTTTGTCAGCTGTGCAACAAGTTATTTTACACTAGAGGAGACAATGAGCCCACAGACATGAGCTGATAATGCAGATATGCTGTTCATGGATAGGACAGAGGTAGGACACAATCTGAAAGGAACATTTGTTGATGAGAGAACAGAAAGAAGCAAGAAGAGAGACAGAGATACCAATGGTTTCTCTGACTAATGTGAAGTTAAAGGCTGCTAAATGAAGTTAACAGACTTTGAAATGTAAATGTATTAAGCAGTCTATCCTTAGGGCAGCAGAGAGAGAGAGAGAGAGAGAGAGAGAGAGAGAGAGAGAGAGAGAGAGCGAGCGAGAGGCAAAAGAGAGAGGTGAGAGCGATAAAGAGAGAGAAGCTGCATGGGACAGCGATACCATCTCCACTGGCTGATTCCCTGCCTGCCTCTGACAGAGAGGAAGCTGCTGGAAGATAAAACGCACTCAGCACTTTTCATGTCCAGATATCGTGAACCACACACACACACGCTGGCACACATAAAGCCAAAAACACACATGCAAACACACACACACAGACACACACACACTACTAGTCAATGAATATCCTTCTTCTTAGAATCTGAGTAATAAGAGAAGGGCCAAGTAAACCTACAGTACAAACAGAGCCACTGGCACTGTACAGCTCTATATGTCTGATAATTAACCTTTAAATGGGATTTTCTGACATGGCATCATTCATAACTAAGCTATTTGGCAATGCATGGCTTTGTTTGCCTCACATCAATAGAGCAAAGAGGGACAGAGAGGGGGGGAAAGAGAGAGAGAGAGCGAGTGAGTGAAAGAGATACTGATGAAGTAAATGAGTATAGATAGCCTCAGTGATGGAGAGAGTAGTGGTGAGTGAGCAGAGCTAAGCTGGCATACGATACATTACGGTAAGGTAGCAGACCTGACTCAGGTTCCTCCAGCCTACCCGCCTGGTTCCCCATGCTGGTTCGGTCCGCAGCTCTACTCACTCTCCACACCAGGAAGGACTAATCCAAGAACCACGGCCGCGGGGGAGGCGGCTTTGCTCAGAGAAACTCTCTATCTTACAGTATGTAGTCTCAGTTGATCCACTGGCAGAGATAAATACAGGAGACAAAAACAATATCCCCTCCTTCCTTCCTTCCTTTCTCTCTCTTCTCTCCAGCTCTTCCTGAGGCTGAGTGAGTGGAGGCAGACTGTCCCGCTGCCTGTGTGTGTGCTCAGTCCTCCAGGCTGGTGACAGTATGACACACTGGCAGAGCGGTGTGGGCTTCATTAGCCCAGTGACGGCTGGAATGAGCACAGAGGAGGAGTGGCTTCTCCAGGCCACACACACACACACACACACACACACACACACACACACACACACACACACACACACACACACACGCACACCGGCCCTCCTTCTCTGCTCCTCCTCCTACCCTGTCTCACAGACTCTCCCAGAGTTGTTCTACACTCTCTCTATCACAGTAGAGCAGAAATTACTGCTGCTTTTTAACACAGTGTACTGTACCTCAACAAAGTAATCCCCTCTTTCTGGTACAGTATAATGAAAGAGAGAGAGACTGATGGAGGAGGAAGAGAGGAAGGAAAAATAAGGAGGAGGAAAAGGACGTTTTGTCTTGTTGGCAGAGACTGACAGCAGAGCTCTCTCTTCTCTTCCCTTTCATGTTAACTCTCCTGACCTCATCCGTCCAGCAGAGAGAAGAATCACCGATTAGCTGGAGCTAACTCTTAACACACGCATACATGCAGTATCTTTCTCCCCCTTTCACATACACGCATGCATATGCACACACAAAATCACACACACTGCCAGTGTTTTCATAGCAGGACTTTGCATTACTGGGGGGCTGTTTGGGGTGGGAAGTTGTGAGTGAGAGGAGGGAGGTGCAGTGTGGGTGAGATGAGAGGATAGCTTGTTTTTTCCCCCTCTCCCTCATTCACAATGTATGTGTCTGAAATATTCATGATGATAAATGCCACAGTAGGAGAAATAAAGTCGGGAGTGAATTAATGTGTCATCTCCGGTTGGATTTGTCCTTTTTTGAGCGACGCGACTTTAAGGCAACCTCTCTCTCTCCCTCCATCTTTCAGTGCCTCCCTCTCTGTCACTATGTGTGTGATTGTATGTGTGCCTTTGTCTTTCTCTCTCTCCTATTTGATTGTGTTATTAAAGTTATAAGAGCCTCTATCTGTTGCAACATTAAGCATTTTGAAAAATCTCATTAAGGACGTAATAGTTTAGAAAGTCAAAGAGATACTGCGGTGGTGCCTCCTCCTCCTCCTCTTCTTCCTTCTCCTCATCATTCTCCTCCTGCTTCTCCTCCTCCTTCAGTGTTCTCCACTGATCCTCTCTCCTGTCTGAGCCCATCACTGCAGAACCACCCTCGATAAACAAACATAGCTCTAATCCAGTTAAGAATGTCCTCCTCGCCACAGGAGCCCCATTTCTATGGCCTCCAAGAAACATCTAGAAGAATTTCAGTATTTGGGGGTTGCTTGGGGCACAGTCTTCTCATGACATAGATGGATGTTGTATGTACTTTAGTCAACACAAACCTTATGTCAGAATATCTACATATATTTTTCCTAAATAGACCATGGGCCGGTTTCCTAGACACAAATTAAGTATTGTACAAAATCATTCTCAATGGAGATTCTCCATTGAAAGCACTTCTTAGTCCAGGACTAGGCTTAATCTGTGCTTGGGAATCCAGCCCTATATTTGCATGTTAATCCTATACTTTGAAGCACCACCACAGATATACTGGGTGGTGTGGATTCCTGATTCCTCATTGCAAACATCATTACCAATGTTCTGAGTGTGTGTGTATGCGTGCGTGTGTATATGTGTGTGTGTGCGTGTTAGTGATTGGCGGGTTGACTCATAACCCGCAGTCCACATTATATCTGCATGGCGTGCGGGTTTAGGGCCATGAAATATTGTGTGGATGAATGGCGGGTGTGTGGCGGTCAAGTAGAAAAAAAATACAAATATATAAAAATATCCATAAATGTATCAATTTCTATCTATAGGCTACATTTAGGTTTTTATTTTATTATTTTTAGGCTATTTGACATTAGTGCGTAGTGCTTTAGGGCCTAACTGTATGCGCGCCAAATAGCCTACACGCCAATCACCAAACGCTTTTGGGAACGGGCAGAAAAAGTTAAGGTCAATATACTGAGGCAAAAAGGACAATGTCAGAGTTTTATTCAATAAGAGAAAAGCTGTGGAATGGAAAGTTGAAAATAATGAGAAGGGAGGGACAGAAATTTAATGTTTAGGAAAGATTTGGTGGTGTTAAAAAAGGATGTTAGCAGTGCCTATGTTATGTGTGATGCTTGTGAGGCACATCAAGGGAAGTGTAGACTACCGTTCAGATGGGTTAAATGGAAACTGAAATCTGGACAGTGACTGTTGGTCTATAACTTCTTAATAGCCTTAATATTAACTCCTGCAGAATTAAGCATTTCTTGCAGTAAAATGATACACTGAAAGTATATTTCTTTCTTTCAGCATCTTGAGAGAACGTGAATACGCAAGTTAAGGACGTCTGTAAAGGTGCTATTTTAAAATGATCAGCAGAAACATATCTAAATTAGGCAAAATATTGTTACGCCGTCTCTGACTGTAGCCAACAGTGCATTTTCTATATTTGCGGGTTAGGGCCTCATATTTTCACTTTCACTCAGTTGTGGATGGGTTATTAGCAATTGCAGGCAGGTGAACAAACAGCTGACCCGCGCACCACCAGTGCTTGTGTGTGTTTCTCTCTCTCAGGTATACATGTAAGCATGTATACCTGTGTTTGTGTGTGTGTGTGTGTCTATCATGGTAGAATGCTTATGGAGGCTAAAGAGGACTGAGGAGTCTTGGATTAATTCATATGGCAGTGATGAGGAGGAGCTAGAGACAGTGACTATGCCCCAGTCAGGTGGGCTCCATTGTGACCCACAGACACACACTGTCCCTTCATGGCCACATGTTCGTGGCCTCTCCACAGGCCTCCAGGGGCCCAGAGTGTGTCCAAAATGCCACCCTAATTACTATATAATGCACTACTTTTGACCAGGGCCCTGATCAAAAGTAGTGCACTACAGTATATAGTGCCATTTCAGACGCAGCCCCAGTCTGGTGTCTGAGCACATCCACAGCTTGACAGCCACTACTCTGGATCCTTCTCCTCTTCTCTCCTCCTCCTTCTCTCCACCCTTCACTGTGACAGCCAGTCCGAGGCTGAGGGATAACTCTGACACACACACATCATTCATCACACACTCTGGGCAGTTTGCTCGCTCACTAGGCAAGAGGACAGACCAGACGCCGTCCTCAGGTTTCTCAAATCAGCCACAACGACTCGTGGTAATGTAGAAATTATGAGGTTTTTGGGCTAATGAATGAAGAAGAGAATATAAAAATATCCTAATCCATCTGGAGAGGCAACACAAACGGTGAGCAACCTGGGGGTGCGTGTACTCCATCAGTCACTGACAGTCTGCCATACTCATCTAACTTCACCATGGAGGTTGTCCTTAAGCCATTTTGCCACAACTTTGGAAGTATGCTTGGGGTCATTGTCCATTTGGAAGACCCATTTGCAACCAAGCTTTAACTTCCTGACTGATGTCTTGACATGTTGCTTCAATATATCCACATAATTTTCCTTAATCATGATGCCATCTATTTTGTGAAGTGCACCAGTCCCTCCTGCAGCAAAGCACCCCCACAACATGATGCTGCCACCCCCGTGCTTCACGGTTGGGATGGTGTTCTTTGGCCTGCAAGCCTCCCCCTTTTTCCTCCAAACATAACAATGGTAATTATGGCCAAACAGTTCTATTTTTGTTTCATCAGAACAGAGGACATTTCTCCAAAAAGTAGGATCTTTGTCCCCATGTGCAGTGGCAAACCATAGTCTGGATTTTTTATGGCGGTTTTGGAGCAGTGGCTTCTTCCTTGCTGAGCGGCCTTTAAGGTTATGTCAATATAGGACTCGTTTTACTGTGGATATAGATACTTTTGTAGATGATTCCTCCAGCATCTTCACAAGGTCCTTTGCTGTTGTTCTGGGATTGATTTGCACTTTTCGCACCAAAGTACGTTCATCTCTAGGAGACAGAACGCGTCTTCTTCCTGAGCGGTATGACGGCTGCGTGGTCCCATGGTGTTTATACTTGCGTACTGTTGTTTGTACAGATGAACGTGGTACCTTCAGGCGTTTGGAAATTGTTCCCAAGGATGAACCAGACTTGTGGAGGTCTACAATTTTTTCTGAGGTCTTGGCTGATTTCTTTTGATTTTCCCATGATGTCAAGCAAAGACGCACTGAGTTTGAAGGTAGGCCTTGAAATACATCCACAGGTACACCTCCAATTGACTCAAATGATGTCAATTAGCCTATCAGAAGCTTCTAATGCCATGACATAATTTTCTGGAATTTTCCAAGCTGTTTAAAGGCACAGTCAACTTAGTGTATGTAAACTTCTGACCCACTGGAATTGTGATACAGTGAATTATTGTCACGTCCTGACCATAGAAAGCTGTTATTTTCTATGGTAGAGTAGGTCAGGGTGTGACAGGGGGGTTTTCTAGTTTCGTTTTTCTATGTTGTCATGTTCTAGTTTTGTATTTCTATGTTGGGTTTTGTTTGGGATGATCTCCAATTAGAGGCAGCTGGTCATCGATGTCTCTAATTGGAGATCATACTTATGTAGGTGTTTTTTCCACCTGGGTTTGTGGGAGATTGTTTTTGAGTTAGTGTATGTTTCACCTCTGCGTCACAGTTTGTTATTTTGTTATTCAGTTTATTTATATGTATTTCATAGTTTCACAGTGAAAATAAAATGTGGAACGACACACACGCTGCACTTTGGTCCGCTCCTTCCTACGACAGCCGTGACAATTATAAGTTAAATAATCTGTCTGGTAACAATTGTTGGAAAAATTACTTGTGTCATGCACAAAGTAGATGTCCTAACCAACTTGTCAAAACTATAGTTTGTGAGAGACAGAGAGAAACATTGTTGGGTGGGTCCGCCATTATTACAGCTAACTAACTATGCTAGCTAATCAGTTTGTGGTCCATGTTTACAGCAAGTAAGTTCAGTGGGTTCTTAATGAAATGGAAGTGAAGAGTGTGCGGTAAACGTGGCAGTAGGTGTGAAGGCTTCCTAACCTGAGTTGGTCCTGATGATAAATACTGACCTCCAAATGACCGTGACACAGTGTGAGTATCAGACAGGGCCAGAGGGGCTCCAGAATTAGCGTCTGGGCTGAATCAGTCATCACAATGAGATCTTCTTTGCCCTCTAGTAGATTAGGACACTGTCAAGCCACCAGTTACAGCTGTGGACACTGTGTTCTAACAGCAGATATATTTGTTTTGGCTTCACAGATATTGATATTGAGCCACAGAGGATTTTCAAATATCTATTGTATCTTTAAGTCAAGACACTGCTACTGGAAAAGGCAAAATGACTGAGTAAAACTGGCCCTTTGAACAGTGACACACCACGAGACCTTCAAAGTTCAAACTGCCTGCAGTAAGTGCTCTGCATCCATTCCACATGAGAACAACAGTGTGTAAATCAGAACAGGTGTGAGGTAAAGGGAGTACCCATCCATGAAGTAGCTACTAGTGCACATCATCTTACCTCATCAGGGCTGATGATAAAAATGTTATTTATAGAGTAGCGACTGCTCTGTCTTCTCTCATCATGGCACTCCATGGGGGATCCTCTACTCTCTTCATTTAAATATTGATGAAGTGCTTAAATAAGTCATCTGGACGTGGCTGTGGTGTTAAACCGTCGTCTGATGGCACAGTGTGAATATAAATATCTTTCCCTCTTTTAACCTTTTTACCCTGGAGCTCCCACTGCAGAGAAATTCCTATGTACTTATACTTAATGGCAATAAATGGAACTTAAACATATTGAACGTAGCGTAAAATACCACTACCGCTGATTAAGCATTATAAAGAGGTATTATATTACAGACCCACTGTATCATCCCATTAGTATGGAATGCTGTTAAGAGTAGGAGGAAATCCAGACTGATCATACTGGATGTTAGTGACCCTCTTAGTCGCCCTGGACAGGCGATAGATGACGCTGCTAGTCTGTGTGTTTCCCGTGGCTGTACCCCTCACATTGGCTCTCTCTCACACACACACACACACACACACACACACACACACACACACACACACACACACACACACACACACACACACACACACACGCACACACATGGGACAGGCTCTGGCTGGTTCTCAGCAGCTGACGGAGAGGGACACCAGAGAGTGGAGTCATGGTCTCTAGATGACACTGGTGTGATGATCACAACAAAAGGATGTCACTTTACTAAATAAGCAGAGTGACATCAAGTTAATTTATTCATACCTCCATGGACATGGGGATTCTATCACTACCTCACAAGAATGTAGCCTAACATTCTGCCTTAACTAGTCAGGTGATAGTACGGTATGTAAGATGTTCTGGCACAAACTAATGAATCACGTTGTTGGAACAGTGTAAGACAGGTATGGCTGATGCATTTGAGAAAGTAGCCTACTACATGCTCACAAACAAACTACATAGAACAAGTGAAACATTATCTTTCAATAAAATGTTCAATCTGGTATTTGGAAGAAACACCAAAGCCAACATCAAACATCACGAATGAAAGCAAATTTTGATGTATAGAACATGTGTAATGTCTGACAAGTCTGAACAATGCTAGGGTAATGAAAACTGTGCCTCAAAGCCTTGCAGGTCCAGATTGCCTGAATAGGAGCAGAAGGGAGTTTACAAGACTAACACAACAATGCTGACACAGTTACATAATCCAGCAATAAAAACTGTCTTCAGTACAAAAGACTTACCACCGAGCAAGGTGGTGAGAAGATCAAGTAAACCAAGAAAATAATAAGTTGACATAAATCAATAGAGCTACTTTACCTCCACCAGCACATACAGAACATAACCATCTTTCATTGTGACTGACAGCATGGTACAAATCCTCAAAAGCTACAGTAGATTTCACTAAACTCTGAGCATTATCCCTGCCTATCCTCATCAATACATCAAGATAAGACAGATATTTCACTCAAAATATAAGATCACATCATACGTTTAAATATCAGACCACAAGCCAAATCTATATTAAAATATTACATTTTCCCTGCCTGATATCTCATCTCAGACATTCACGCAAATTGGAGCACGGGAGGGCCGGAATATGAGTCCAAATCAAAGTATGCGAAACAGAGCATGGAGGGCACTTCTTGAGTGCGTACTCCGTTTGTACATATTTAGAGTGATGCATCGATGCAAGCAAAGAAATATGACGCAACCCCTTAAAAAACAACGCAATTTTTAAAATCAGTGTCGACCATTATTATACCTTTACTTCAACAAGGAACACAGACTGAGACCAAGGTCTCTTTTACAGCTGGGCCCTGTGTATACATGTTTACACATACAGTTTAGGTACAATGATTAAGAAATTACACAAGACAAACAAAACGATCACAGAAAACACAAAAAAATACAACAGCAGATTGTTACATTTACACATAGGTTATTCCTAACTTGCATTACCCGAAGCAAAAATACAAATCCTCCAATAAATATTTAAAACGGGCAAGGGGGACAAGAGTGTCAAGTTTATATTTGGTCTGCAGTCTATTCCATAAGCAAGGAGCGTAACAGGAAAAGGCAACAATACCCAGCTCTGTGGAGATCGCAGGGGCCTCAAGTGTAATCCATGCTTGATTGTTATGAAGTAAAATGGTTGCTTTGTGTATATCTTGTTTCGTCTCTATTGCCATTGGCCTGGCTAGAAGACGGTTCAGTGAATGGGTAAGTCAACAGGGCTAACTCGTTAACTAGCAAGCCACAAAAAATGTACATCTACCTTCCATAACATTAGTTGTAGGTCATTCTTGCCTGTTTAACTAGCTGGCTAACTAGATTACTACTTATGAAAACGTTTGCTTTGTGTATATCTTGTTTTGTCTATTGTTGCCACTGTCCTGGCTGGAAGAAGGTTCAGTGAATGGGGAGGTGAAGCGTGAGGTAATACAGTAGGGTGCTTATCAAATGTAATGTTTTATGCATTCTCCACACTCTCGTCCTCACAAGAACTTACTCAAGAGAATGTTGTCGGAGAATGCATTCGGAGCATGAGTGTGGAGCAAGATAGTATGCATATAGAGAAACAGTCAAGGTGTGTCAATCAACATCCTTTTGCTTGGGTTCCTTTCAACCACCATCATTATTTCTTAACCATTATGTAGGCCTCAACTGTCAACCCAGGTTGTATACATTGTTGACTAGGCTAACACTCCTTCATCACATGATCATGCCTAATGGGATTTTTTCTTCAGACCTGTCTGACCTGTCCACTGACTGTCAAGTTAATCTGTCTCAACAGGTACTCACTGGTGTGGAGGAGGCAGATAGACATAGACACATAGAACACAACACAATACAACCTGCTGGGTGGAGTATGCTAAGCATGTGCTCATGATAGGTCCATTCTAGTTGTTCACTTGAGTGATTGTTAGACTGGATAATAGTCATGCTATAGCTCATGCTATAGCCAATGTAGTGGAGCTAGGCGATATGGACAAAAATACATATTGCGATACATTGCCTGAATTGATGCAATAACAATAAACAGAGTGATACGTTTATAACATTAATGTGCACCACAGAGGTTTTAAATTATCCTTTAAACTACTACTACTACTACTTTTATTTTATTTTTATTTCACCTTTATTTAACCAGATAGGCAAGTTGAGAACAAGTTCTCATTTACAATTGCGACCTGGCCAAGATAAAGCAAAGCAGTGCGACACATAGAACAACACAGAGTTACACATGGAATAAACAAACATACAGTCAATAATATAGCAAAAAAAGGCCATGGTGGCGAAGTACATACAATATAGCAAGTAAAACACTGGAATGGTAGCTTTGCAGTGGAGACTCACCAGCAGCAAGAGCGACATCATTGATGTATACAGAGAAGAGAGTCGGCCCAATAATTGAACCCTGTGGCACCCCCATAGAGACTGCCAGAGGTCCGGACAACAGGGCCTCCGATTTGACACACTGAACTCTATCAGAGAAGTAGTTGGTGAACCAGGCGAGGCAATCATTTGAGAAACCAAGACTATTGGTTACTAATTAAATCATTATACAGGCAGGACACAAAGTATACAAATCTCATTTCTATCCTGTGTTGTGAAAACCTTGAAAACAAAATTATTTCATTAAAAGGCCCTTGATACATTTAAAAGCCAATCAGGGCTTCCTTGTGTGACAACTTGAGAATGATATTCTGCGCAACACTTTTTGCTTGGTTTCACACTTTCACTCAGCTCCCAGAAGCCCTTTGTTCAATGAAGAAAAAAAATGTTTTCCTCCATACAACAGACCTAAAGAGAGATGTGAATGACCAATCTACCTAAAACAAAACACTGTGTGGATGGGGTTCGATAAACAAACACTGCTAGTCTGCTACCACAGTGGGATTTTACAAGGGAAATGCTAAGACAATATGGTTACTGTACACAAATCTATGTCCGTCCAATACTAACTGTAGGCCTACTATTTGTTGAGGTTTGTTGGATGAAGCTATTCTTCACAAATATACTACTGACACAGCTGATTCAAAACAGAACCAAACTGATGGTAAGGCCTACCAACAATTCATCACTAGCAGAAATCTGGAATGTCCTTGGTCATACACAGTACCAGTCAAAAGTTTGCACACACCTACTGATTCAAGGGTTTTTCTTTATTTTTACTATTTTCTATATTGTAGAATAATAGTGAAGACATCAACACTATGAAATAACACATATGGAATCATGTAGTAACCAAAAATGTGTCAAACAAATCAAAATATATTTTATATGAGATTCTTCAGAGTAGCCACCCTTTGCCTTGATGACAGCTTTGCACACTCTTGGCATTCTCTCAACCAGCTTCATGGGGTAGTCACATGGAATGCAGTTCAATTAACAGGTGTGCCTTGTTAAAAGTTAATTTGGGGAATTTATTTTCTTCTTAATGCATTTCAGCCAATCAGTTGTGTTGTGACAAGGTAGGGTTGGTATACAGAAGATAGCCCTATTTGGTAAAAGACCAAGTCCATATTATGGCAAGAACAGCTCAAATATGCAAAGAGGAACGACAGTCCATCATTACTTTAAGACATGAAGGTCAGTCAATGCGGAACATTTCAAGAACTTTGAAAGTTTCTTCAAGTTAAGTCACAAAAACCATCAAGCGCTATGATGAAACTGGCTCTCATGAGGACCGCAACCGAAAGGGAAGACCCAGAGTTACCTCTGCTGCAGAGGATAAGCTCATTAGAGTTACCAGTTTCTGAAATAAGCAATTAACTACACCTCAGCTTGCAGCCCAAATAAATGCTTTACAGAGTTCAAGTAACAGACACATCTCAACATCAACTGTTCAGAGGAGACTGCGTGAGTCAGGCCTTCATGGTCAAATTGCTGCAAAGAAACCACTACTAAAGTACACAAATAAGAAGAAGAGATTTGCTTGGGCCAAGAAACACGAGCAATGGACATTAGACCTGTGGAAATATATGTCCTTTGGTCTGATGAATCCAAATTTGAGATATTTGGTTCCAACTGCCGTGTCTTTGTGAGTAGGTGAACGGATGATATCCACTTGTGTGGATCCAACCGTGAAGCATGGAGGAGGAGGTGTGATGGTGCTTTGCTGGTGACACTGTCTGTGATTTATTTAGAATTCAACGCACACTTAACCATCATGGCTACCACAGCATTCTGCAGCAATACGTCATCCCATCTGGCTTGTGCTTAGTGGGACTATCATTTGTTTTTCAACAGGACACTCTCCAAGCTGTGTAAGGGCTATTTGACCAATAAGGAGAGTGATGGAGTGCTGCATCAGATGACCTCGCCTCCACAATCACCCGATCTCAACCAAATTGAGATGGTTTGGGATGAGTTGGACCACAGAGTGAAGGAAAAGCAGTCAACAAGTGCTCAGCATTTGTGGTAACTCCTTTAAAACTGTTGCAAAAGCATTCCAGGTGAAGCTGGTTGAGAGAATGCCAAGAGTGTGCAAAGCTGTCATCAAGCCAAAGGGTGGCTACTATGAAGAATCTAAAATCTATTTTGATTTGTTTGTAACACTTTTGGGGTTACTACATGATTGCATGTGTTATATCAAAGTTTTGATGTCTTTACTATTATTCTACCATGTAGAAAATAGTAAAATTAAAGAAAAACCCTTGAATGAGTAGGTGTGTCCAAACTTTTGACTGGTACTGTATGTCCAGGAATTTGGGAAGCTATTAATATACTTTAACACGTGTAACTCATCACAGACAAAGAGGCAAGCGTGGCCTAATGGGATTCTTCATTATATATATATCCCTCAAACCTGTATGTATGGAATTCAGACCACTTCCCAACGTATACAGTACAGTAGGAACAGCTAGAGCTGAGGCAGAAAAACAAGTCTACTGAGTTCTACCAACCTTAAAACCTCTCTGGGCTACGTGGGACGCTAGCGTCCGCGGTACACACTATCAACAGCCAGTGAAATATCAGGGCGGCAAATTCAAAACAACAAAATCTCATAATTCAAATTTCTGAAACATACAACTATTTTACACCATTTTAAAGATATACTTCTCCTTAATTCAACCACATTGTCCGATTTCAAAAAGGCTTTACGGCGAAAGCATAAAGTTAGATTATGTTAGGACAGAGCCTAAACAAGAAAAACCACACAGCCATTTTCCAAGCAGTAGAGGCGTCACAAATAACAGCTAAAATGAAGCACTAACATTTGACGATCTTTATCAGATGACACTCCTAGGACTCAATGTTACACAATACATGTATGTTTTGTTCAATAAAGTTCATATTTATATCCAAAAAAAACATTTTACATTGGCGCGTGATGTACAGAAAATATTTTGCCTCCAAAGCTTCCGGTGAATGAGCACAACAATTTACAAAAATACTCATCATAAACGTTGATCAAATATTAAACTGTTATTCAAAGAATTATAGATAAACATCTCCTTAATGCAACCGCTGTGACAGATTTCAAAAAAGCTTCACGGGGAAAGCACACTTTGCAATAATCTGAGTACATCGCTCAGAAAACAACAGCAGGCAATACAGATACCTGCCATTTTGGAGTCATCTAAAATCATAAATAATATTATAAATATTCACTTACCTTTGATGATCTTCATCAGAATGCACTCTCAGGGATCCCAGGTCCACAATAAATGTTGTTTTGTTCGATAAAGTCCATCATTTATGTCCAAATACCTCCTTGTTGTTAGCGCGTTCAGTCAGCTACTCCAAATGTAGCAAGCGCGCTGAATATTTCACGACGAAAAGTCAAAGAAAGTTATATTTACGTTCGTAGAAACATGTCAAACTATGTATAGCATCAATCTTTAGGGCCTTTTTAACATAACACTTCAATAATATTCCAACCGAACGATTCCAATGTCTTGAAAAATGTAATGGAACACAGCTAACTCTCGCGCGCCAATGAACGCGCGCCAATGAACTCATGTCCACTCCTGAGTCAACAACTTCCAACTTCCTTTGTTCGCTCTCTGTTCACCATAGAAGCCTCAAACAACTTTCTAAAGACTGTTGACATCTAGTGGAAGCCATAGGAAGTACAAAATGAACCCTACGTCACTGTGTGTTAGATAGGCAATGACTTGAAAAGACTACAAGCATCAGATTTCCCACTTCCTGGTTGGATTTTTCTCAGGTTTTTGCCTGCCATATGAGTTCTGTTATACTCACAGACATCATTCAAACAGTTTTAGAAACTTCAGAGTGTTTTCTATCCAAATCTACTAATACTATGCATATCCTACCTTCTGGGACAGAGTAGCAGGCAGTTTAATTTGGGCATGTCATTCATCACGAATTTCCGAATACTGCCCCCTATCACCTGAGGTAAAGTCAGCCAGTCAGTCAAAGATAGTTAAAGTAGGTCTAGTGTGATCAGCTCCTGGCTGCTCCACCCTATTCAGTGGTATTCACACACAATTCTGCCAAACCCATGAAATAGCACAGCATTCCTCCACATTGTGAGACTAAATACTGCTCAGTTAATTCAGTTATGCCCTGCCTGGCCGGCCACACCCACACTGGAGGGTAGGCACAGCACATACACATACGCACTTACACGTTTTCTGTTGAAATGAGCAGCCAGCCAAGCAAAAACAGCAGCAAAGACAGACAGGCAGCAGACTAAACAACAGCAGGCTGTATAAAGAAGTAACCTCCTCTGACGCAGCATCAGCAGCAACAACATACTTCAGACTGGGACCCTGTAAACAATCAAACACTCCACTTTTTAATTCTACTTTCAAAGACCTTATGCTTAGTTCAGTCAAAACACAGACAGGGTTTATATAACCGCTAGGCCTAAATGTTTAGTTTGTTATTCACACATAAATTAATTAGAGGAGTGGAGCCTGGTTTAACTGTGTCATGAACAAAAGTCTGAGCAAAGTAAAATAGCCAAAATGTTTAGAAAATACAGCCTACAATGGATGACTGCTGTAATTGAGAGATCTATCTTTATGATTGATGTGTCCAGTATGTGTCCTGTGGGTGAAAGTGTGATACAGTTACAGGATTATACTGTCACAATGACAGAGTACAGGGTTAATTTGCTGAGGTTGTTGCTGAGGTTCAAACACAGTCAACTCAGTCAAACATACTGAGCACTGGGTGAACACTGGGTGTTCTTTTGTTCCAGGGCCTCATGTTCACCCATGTGACTGACTGACAATCCCTAACACTAAACACCTGAGTGTGTAACTCACTAACAACAACCCAACACACACACACACACACACACACACACACACACACACACACACACACACACACACACACACACACACACACACACACACACACAGCACTTGAACAGTAAAACATCAAAATAATTAAAATCTCTCAAGAGAGAACAATGATGAGCATTCTTTCCCTTTCCATTATAGCTGCTATTGAAAAATAAGTCCTAATTTCTGTATCATGACAGAACAAATGGCCACAGTTCAGAGAGCTAATCAGGGGTTGTTAGAGGGGCAGACGATAAGAATGTCCACTCACTGTGTCAGGTTTTACCCCAGAAACATTAAGAGCCATAAGACTATCAGACAACTATCTGCATCCCAACAGGCCAGCGAGACACAGAACAGTTATGGAAAATAAAGAGGGGATTTCGGGGAAAGTGGCGGCTTGTGTTTCTGGACCTTGAGCAGTTAGGCAAATCAGAGTGATGATCTATGGCCCTCTAGTGGCCATCAGGGGACATTTCACCCTATAACCCTAGAACTCCATGCCTTCAGAAAGTATTCACACCCCTTGATCTTTTCCCCATTTTGTTGTGTTACAGCCTGAATTTAAAATGGTTTAAATTGAGATTTTTTTTCACTAGCCTACACACAATACCCCATAATGTCAAAGTGTAATTATGTTTTTATATTCATTTTACAAATTACTTAAAAATGAAAAGCTGAAATGTCTTGAGTCAATAAGTATTCAACCCCTTTGTTATGGCAAGCCTAAATAAGTTCAGGAGTACAAATTTGCTTAAGAAGTCACATAAGTTGCATAGACTCACTCTGTGTGCAATAATAGTGTTTAAAATGATTTTTTTCATCTCTGAACCCCACATATACAATTATCTGTAAGTGTCACGCCCTGATCTGTTTCACCTGTCTTTATGATTGTCTCCACCCATCTTCAGGTGTCACCTGTTTTCCCCATTAGTCACTGGGTATTTATTCCTGTGTTTTCTGTCTGTTGTCAGTTCGTCTTGTCAAATCAACCAGCGTGTTTTTCCGTGCTCCTGCTTTTTCCTTATCTCTGTTTTTCTAGTCCTCCCAGTTTTGACCTTTGCCAGACCTGATTCTGAGCCCGCCTGCCTGACCATTTTGCCTGCCGTGACCTCGAGCCTGCCTGCCACTCTGTACCTCCTGGACTCTGACCTGGTTTCTGATCTTTTGCCTGTCCATGACCTGTCTCTTGCCTGCCCCATAGATTATAATAAATATCAGAGACTCAAACCATCTGCCTCCCGTGTCTGCATCTGGGTCTCGCCCTGTATTGTTATAGTAAGGTCCGTCAGTCGAGTAGTGAATTTCAAACACTGATTCAACCCCAAAGACCAGGGAGGTTTTCTAATGCCTCGCAAAGAAGGGCGCCTATTGCAAAAAAAAACAAAAACAGAAATTGAATACTTCCTTTGAGCATGGTGAAGTTATTAATTACACTTTAGATGGTGTGTAAATACACGCAGTCACAGCAAAGATACAGGCGTCAGTTGCTGGAGAGGAAGGAAACCGCTCAGGGTTTTCACCATGAGGCCAATGGTGACTTGAGGCCAAACAGTTAAAGAGTTTATAATGGCTGTGATAGGAGAAAACTGAGGCTGGATCAACAACATTGTAGTTACTCCACAATACTAACCTAATTGACAGAGGGAAAAGGAAACCTTTACAGAATAAAAATATTCTGGCAAAGCAATTCACTTTTTGTCCTGAATACAAAGTGTTACGTTTGGGGCAAATAAAACACATGAGTACCACTCTCCATATTGTCAAGCATAGTGGTGGCTGCATCATGTTATGGGTATGCTTGTAATTGTTAAGGACTAGGGAGTTTTTCAGGAAAAAAAAGAAACGGAATGGAGCTAGGACATGGATGCTATGGACTAGGAAATGGATGCTATGGTTATACCAGGCCAAACCCTGCTGCTACCTGGTCTGTCATTCTGCCTGACTATAGAGGACAGCCTGCTGGATGTGTAACAACCACACTCTAACCTTGATTGATTTTAGAGCTGTAAATTAATCTAGAGGAAAACTTGGTTCAGTCAGTCTGCTTTCCAGCAGACACTGGGAAATTAATTCACCTTTCAGCTGGACAATAACCTAAAACACAAAGCCAAATCTGCACTGGAGTTGCTTAACAAGAAGACAGTGAATGTTCCTGAGTGGCCGAGCTACAGTTTTGACCCTAATCTACTTGAAAATCTATGGCAAGACCTGAAAATGGTTTTCTAGCAATGATCAATAACCTTGAAGAATTTTGACAAGAATAATGGGCAAATATTGCACAATCCAGGTGTGGAAAACTCTTAGAGACTCACCCAGAAAGATTTACAGCTGTAATCGCTGCCAAAGGTATTTCAACAAAGTATTGGCTCAGGTGTAAATCAGGTCTCCAGTGTGAATACTTACAGTACCAGTCAAAAGTTTGGACACACGTACTCATTCAAGGGTTTTTCTTTATTTTTACTATTTTCTTAGAGACTCACTTGTAGAATAATAGTGAAGACATCAAAACTATGAAATAACACATAACCAAAGAAGTGTTAAACAAATCAACATTTATTTAATATTTGAGATTCTTCAAAGTAGCCACCATTTGCCTTGATGACAACTTTGCACACTCTTAGCATTCTCTCAACCAGCTTCACCTGGAATGCATTTCAATTAACAGGTGTGCCTTGTTAAAAGTTAATTTGTGGAATTTCTTTCCTTCTTAATGCGTTTCAGCCACTCAGTTGTGTTGTGACAAGGTAGGGTTGGTATATACAAGATAGCCCTATTTGGTAAAAGACCAAGTCCATATTATGGCAAGAACAGCTCAAATAAGAACAGACAAACAACAGTCCATCATTACTTTAAGACATGAAGGTCAGTCAATGCGGAACATTAAGAACTTTGAAAGTCTCTTAAGTGCAGTCGCAAAAACCATAAAGCGCTATGATGAAACTGGCTCTCATGAGGACCGCCTTGGAAAGGAAGACCCAGTGTTACCTCTGCTGCAGAGGATAAGTTCATTAGAATTACCATCCTCAGAAATTGCAGCCCAAATAAATACTTCATAGAGTTCAAGTAACAGACACATCTCAACATCAACTGTTCAGAGGAGACTGCGTGAATCAGGCCTTCATGGTTGAATTGCTGCAAAGAAACCACTACTAAAGGACACCAATAAGAAGAACAGACTTGCATGGGCCAAGAAACACAAGAAATGGACATTAGACCGGTGGAAATCTGTCCTTTGGTCTGATGAGTCCAAGTTTGAAATTTTTGGTTCCAACCGCTCTGGGTCTTTGGGAAACGCAGAGTAGATGAACAGATGATCTCCGCATGTGTGTTTCCCACCGTGAAGCCTGGAGTAGGAGGTGTGATGGTGTTAGGGTATTTTGCTTGTGATACTGTCGTTGATTTATCAAGAATTCAAGGCACACTTAACCAGCATGGCTACCACAGCATTCTGCAGCGATACGCCATCCCATCTGGTTTGCGCTTAGTGGGACTATCATTTGTTTTTCAACAGGACAATGACCCAACACACCTCCAGGCTGTGTAAGGGCTATTTGAGTGATGGAGTTCTGCATCAGATGATCTGGCCTCCACAATCACCCAACCTCAACCCAATTGAGTGGTTTGGGATGAGTTGGACCGCAGAGTGAAGGAAAAGCAGCCAACAAGTGCTCAGCATATGTGGGAACTGTCACGGCTGTGATAAGGAACGGACCAAGATGCAGCGTTTTCGTAGTTCCACATAATTTATTTACTGTGAAACTAAAATGCACTTAACAAAACACTGAAGGGAAAAACAACAAACTGTGACGCAGGAGGAACCTACACACTCACAAAATATAATCACTAAAGGACACAAGGACAGGTAGGACAAACATCAACTTAAATATGGCCTCCAATTAGAGACAACGACTACCAGCTGCCTCTAATTGGAGGTCATGCCAAACAACAACCAACATAGAAATACAAAAACTAGAACTGAACATAGACATACAAAAACAGATAAACACCCCCTGTCACACCCTGACCACTCTACCATAGAAAATAACAACTTACTATGGTCAGGACGTGACAGGAACTGCTTCAATACTGATGGAAAAACATTCCAGGTGAAGCTGGTTGAGAGGATGCAAAGAGTGTGCAAAGCTGTCATCAAGTAGCTACTTTGAATAATCTAAAATCTGTTTTGATTTGTTTAACACTGTTTTGGTTACTACATGATTCCATATGTGTTATTTCATAGTTTTAAAGTCTTCACTATTATTCTACAATGCAGAAAATAGTAACAATAAAGAAAAACCCTTGAATGAGTGTCCAAACTTTTGACTGGTACTGTACGTCACCGCACTGTGTGTGATTATTTCACAGACATACGACTGAGCATATAAGAAGCCAACTACAATATTTGATAGGAAGCAGTGATATATCAGAATAATATTGATACTTGGCCATTCATTTACTCTATGTAGGAAGGACCTAGAGTTGAAATGTTATTTTCAGGTGGAAAATTGTTTTATAAGGTTAACAATAAAAGAGGAAGTAAAAGGGAACTGTGATTGTGAGTGTGTGTGGTGCAATATCAACAATAGATGCGGTAAAGAGGTAAATCGAACTCCACCAAAACAATGGAATTGCCATGGAAACTCGTGGGCAAAAAAGGGCCGTGGGGGAAAGATCCCAAATCTCCTCATTGCTCCCCAGCAAAAGTACCCTACAATTAGGCTATTGTTTACAGTGCATTCAGAAAGTATTCAGACACTTTCCCTTTTCCCACATGTTGTTATGTTATAGCCTTATTCTAAAATGTATTACATACATAATACCCCATAATGACAAAGCGAAAACAGGTTTAGAAAATGTTGCTAATTTATTACAAATAAAAAACAGAAATACCTTATTTACATAAGTATTCAGACCCTTTGCTATGAGACTCGAAACTGAGCTCAGGTGCATCCTGTTCCCATTGATCATCCTTGACGTTTCTACAACTTGATTGGAGTCCACCTGTGGTAAATTCAATTGATTGGACATGTCTATATAAGGTCCCACAGTTGACAGTGCATGTCAGAGCAAAAACCAAGCCATGAGGTCAAAAGAATTGTCTGTAGAGCTCCGAGACAGGATTGTGTCAAGGCACAGGTCTGTGGAAGGGTACCAAAAAATGTCTGCAGCATTGAAGGTCCCCAAGAACATAGTGGTCTCCATAATTCTTAAATGGAAGATGTTTGGAACCACCAAAACTCTTCCTACAGCTGGCCGCCCAGCCAAGCTGAGCAATCGGGGGAGAAGGGCCTTGGTCAGGGAGGTGACTAAAAACCCGATGGTCACTCGGAAAGAGCTCCAGAGTTCCTCTGTGGAGATGTGAGAATCTTCCAGAAGGACAACCATCTCTGCAGCACTCCACCAATCAGGCCTTTATGGTAGCCTTGCCAGACGGAAGCAACTCCTCAGTAAAAGGCACATGGCGCCTGCTAGGAGTTTGCCAAAAGGCACCTAAAGGACTCTCAGACAATGAGAAACAAGATTCTCTGGTCTGATGAAACCAAGTTTGAACTGTTTGGCCTGAATGCCAAGTGTCACGTCTGGAGGAAACCCGGCACCATCCCTACGGTGAAGCATGGTGGCGGCAGCATCATGCTGTGACGATGTTTTTCAGCAGCAGGGACTGGGAAACTAGTCAGGATCGAGGGAAAGATGAACGGAGCAAATTAAAGAGAGATCCTGCTCCAGAGTGCTCAGGACCTCAGACTGGGGCAAAGGTTCACCTTCCAACAGAACAATGAACCTAGGCACACAGCCAAGACAACTCAGGAGTGGCTTCGGGATAAGTCTCTGAATGTTCTTGAGTGACCCAGTGTCACGTCCTGACCAGCAGAGGGAGTAATTGTATTAGTTTTGGTCAGGACGGGGCAGAGTTTTTGTGTTATGTGTAGATTGGTTGCTGGACTCTCAATTGGAGGCAGGTGTTTCTAGTTGCCTCTGATTGGGAGTCCTATAAACAGGTGTGTGTTTTTCTTTGTGTTTGTGGGTAATTGTTTCTGTTCAGTGTGTTAGCTGTCAGGACTGTTTAGCTGTCGGTTGTTTCTTGTTTTGTAATTATATAGTGTTCTGTCTGAATTAAATTATGATCACTAACTCCGCTGCACCTTGGTCTTCTCTCCACTACGACAAATGTGACAGAATTACCCACCACAAAAGGACCAAGCAGCGGAGGAGGAGGGAGCCACAGGAGAACAGCGTGATGGACTGGACATGGGAGGACATCCTGGACGGCAAGGGATCCTACACTTGGGAGGAGATCCTGGTCGGAAGGGATTGCCTCCCATGGGAACAGGTAGTGGCACTCAGAAGAGTGGAGGCAGCAGGAGAGAAGGACCAACGGCGACGGTATGAGAGAACACGGCTGGGAAGGAAGCCCGAGAGGCAGCCCCAATCATTTTTGGGGGGGGGCACAGAGGCTGTTTGGCGGGGCGAGGATGGAGCCCCAGGCCAGCTCCCCACACTAGCCCTGAGGTGCGTCAGCCCAGTCTGACTCGGCCTGTTCCCGCTCCCCGCACTAGCCCTAAGGTGCGTGTCTCCAGGCTGGCACGTCCTGTACCAGCCCCACGCATTAGGCATCTAGTGCGTCAGCCCAGCCTCGCCAGTCTGGGGCCGCCAGAGCTGCTCGCCAGTCAGGAGTCGCCAGAGCTGCCTGCCAGTCAGGAGTCGCCAGAGCTGCCCGCCAGTCAGGAGTCGCCAGAGCTGCCCGCCAGTCAGGAGTCGCCAGAGCTGCCCGCCAGTCAGGAGTCGCCAGAGCTGCCCGCCAGTCAGGAGTCGCCAGAGCTGCCCGCCAGTCAGGAGTCGCCAGAGCTGCCCGCCAGTCAGGAGTCGCCAGAGCTGCCCGCCAGTCAGGAGTCGCCAGAGCTGCCCGCCAGTCAGGAGTCGCCAGAGCTGTCCGCCAGTCAGGAGCCGCCAGAGCTGTCCGCCAGTCAGGAGCTGCCAGAGTGGCCCGTCTGCCCGGAGCTGCCAGAGTGGCCCGTCTGCCCGGAGCTGGCAGAGTGACCGGTCTGCCCGGAACAGCCAGAGTGGCCCGTCTGCCCGGCTCAGCCAGAGTCGCCCGTCTGCCCGGCTCAGCCAGAGTGGCCCGTCTGCCCGGATCAGCCAGAGTGGCCCGTCTGCCCGGGTCTGCCAGAGTGGCCCGCCTGCCCGGGTCTGCCAGATTGTCCCGCCTGCCCGGGTCTGCCAGAGTGGCTCGCCTGCCCGGAGCTGCCAGAGTGGCCGTCTGCCCGGAGCTGCCAGAGTGGCCCGTCTGCCCGGAGCTGCCAGAGTGGCCGGTTTGCCCGGAACAGCCAGAGTGGCCCGTCTGCCCGGATCAGCCAGAGTGGCCCGTCTGCCCGGATCAGCCAGAGTGGCCCGTCTGCCCGGATCAGCCAGAGTGGCCCGTCTGCCCGGGTCTGCCAGAGTGGCCCGCCTGCCCGGGTCTGCCAGATTGTCCCGCCTGCCCGGGTCTGCCAGAGTGGCCCGCCTGCCCGGATCTGCCAGAGTGGCCCGCCTGCCCGGATCTGCCAGAGTGGCCCGCCTGTCCTCCGGCCCAGCCAGAGTGGCCCGCCTGTCCTCCGGCCCAGCCCGAGTGGCCCGCCTGTCCTCCGGCCCAGCCCGAGTGGCCCGCCTGTCCTCCGGCCCAGCCAGAGTGGCCCGTCTGCCCGGCGCAGCCAGGGGCGCCACCTAGGTGGGCGACGCCGAAGGTGGAGCGAGGTCCATGTCCCGCACCTGAGCCGCCTCCTAGATAGGTGGGTTGGGGAGGGGGGGGTGTAGCACAGTGCCGTCGTTGACGGCAGCCACCCTCCCTTCCCTCCCTTTAGTTTAGGGGATATTTTTTTTGTTGTTGTTGTTTGGGGGGTTTTTGTCTTTTCTTTTAGGTACAGTTGGGGTCTGCACCTTTAGGGGGGGGGTACTGTCACGTCCTGACCAGCAGAGGGAGTAATTGTATTAGTTTTGGTCAGGACGTGGTAGAGTTTTTGTGTTATGTGTAGATTGGTTGCTGGACTCTCAATTGGAGGCAGGTGTTTCTAGTTGCCTCTGATTGGGAGTCCTATAAACAGGTGTGTGTTTTTCTTTGTGTTTGTGGGTAATTGTTTCTGTTCAGTGTGTTAGCTGTCAGGACTGTTTAGCTGTCGGTTGTTTCTTGTTTTGTAATTATATAGTGTTCTGTCTGAATTAAATTATGAACACTAACTCCGCTGCACCTTGGTCTTCTCTACGACAAATGTGACACCCAGCCAGAGCCCGGACTTGAACCCGATCAAACATCTCTCGAGAGAAACCTGAAAAGAGCTGTGCAGCGATGCTTCCCATCTAACCTGACAGAGCTTGAGAGGATCTGCAGAGAAGAATGGGAGAAACTCCCCAAATGGTATCCAATTGGTAGTTACAGTCTTGTCTCATTGCTGCAACTCCCGTATGGACTCGGGAGAGGCGAAGATCGGGAGCCGTGCGTCCTCCGAAACACAATCCAACCAAGCAGCACTGCTTCTTGACACAATGCCCACTTAACCCAGAAGCCAGCCGCACCAATGTGTTGGAGGAAACACCGTACACCTGGTGAGTGTCAGCGTGCACTGCGCCCGGCCCGCCACAGGAGTCGCTAGTGCGCGATGGGACAAGGACATCCCTGCTGGTCAAACCCTCCTCTAACCCGGACGACGCTGGGCCAATTGTGCGCTGGCTCATCGGTCTCCCGGTTGCGGCCGGCTGCGACAGAGGCTGGACTCAAACCCAGAATCTCTAGTGGCAGAACTAGCACTGCAATACAGTGCCTTAGACCAATGCGCCACTCGGGAGGCCACAGATCTTAATTTGAGCCAGTTTGCTACGGCAGGAATATAATCCTGCAGGAACAGAAAATGTGAACTATTATGTGGATTATAATTATTGGATTTTTTTTGTAGGGGTTGATACATTTTCCATTAGGGCAAATCAAGTCTGACATTTTAAAGTGAAAATTCCAAACTTTAGAAGCCTTTTTAAACCTTGAATACACTACAAAAGAGTGATCAAATTAAGATCCTACATCTGTATATCCAGCGATATGGCTGGACCATGAATGGCATGCATAGCACAGATGGAGGCAAATGGCCCGGGTCTCTGTCAGTGCGAGCCGTACTGGACGTATCAGCTCAGACACATGGCTATGATCCTTGAGCACAGCCAGCACCTGCCTGAGCAGAAGTAGAGGTGGTCGACTTGTACAAGGAGGTGAGGCACAGGTTTCTCTTTTACAGAGTGACAGTGAAAGAGACCCTAGATAGATTCATACAAGAAGAGAGGAGAAAGGCTTGGGCTTGTTAGTTCTAAAACCAGTGTCTGTTTTCTGATGAGGTAATGGAGTAACTGGAAGCTAATCTGTGAATGCACTGTACCCATGTTGAATTACATTGTAGTAGTAGATAAGATTAGATAAAATGCGATAAGTTAAGTTGTTATTTTACTTTGAATACATTGCATAAATAATACATTTGAATTTAACCATAAACAATTGTGGTGAGTCTTGTGTGTGTGTTCTGATCTATTTAAAAAAATATATATATTTTACCTTTATTTAACTAGGCAAGTCAGTTAAGAACAAATTCTTATTTACAATGATGGCCTGGGAAGAGAGGGTTAACTGCCTTGTTCAGGGGCAGAACGAAAGTATTTTCCTTGGCAGCTCGGGGATTTGATCTAGCAACCTTTCGGTTACTGGCCCAACACTCTAACCACTAGGCTACCTGCCACCCCTATGGTCTATGGTCCCCTACCTGAGAGGCTGCGAGGTCTCGCGTCGGCCAGGTCAGAAATGGCCCCTGTAGTGACAGTCTTCTTCATTCGGGAGCCTGTGGCTACTGCCCCCAGGGCAGGCTTGGCCAGGGTGTCATCACTACTGGCTCTCTTCAGCTATAAGACACACATACAACATACAGTCTGTGAGGACAGACGCTGGGAGACGAGAAGCAAGTACAGGGAGTGAAGATTTAATGGACAAAAGGACATATAACAAAACAAGAACAGCGTCTGGACGGGGGAACAAAACGACATTAATGTAGACACGGGGAAGAAACTGAGGAAGTGACAAATATAGAGGAGGCAATCAATAAAGTAATAGACTCCAGGTGAGTCCCATGAAGCGCTGATGCGCGTAACAGTGGTGACAGGTGTGCGTAATGATGGGCCGCCTGGTGCCCTCGAGCGCCAGAGAGGGGGAGCGGGAGCAGGCTTGACACAGTCAAGGATTAGGAAACCACATATTACCTTACCAATTGGAAAACTACTAGTAAACTACTCAATCTACTAGTATGAAATTGTAGTAGCACTCATACTGTACTATAGTGAGATATGTTGTCAGTCTATGCTTTGTGACACCCAACCGAGGTCAGAGTGTCTGCAGGAGATGCAGAGGTAGACTAATGCAATTGAACATTATCAATTATCCAAATGAACAGAGTGGCTCTTAGACAAAGTAAAGGGGTGGTAACTTCCCCCATCTCCCTCCCACCTGTCCTACTTCCAACCTCCCACCATTCATTAAGGAGATGTTGGGTGTGTTCAGTGGTGTGAAGTTACTCTCCTGTCTGGTATAACTCACCCTGCTGAGGCGCAGGTCTGTGGCCAGGGTGTTGGAGGACCTGGATGTCTTGATGCCTGTAGCTGTGGTGGAGGTGGTGGTAGAGAGGGCGAGGGAGACTTGCTTGGCCCTCTCCTGAAGCCCTGGCTTGGGCAGCCCCACCTTGGCGGAACCCCCTTTCAGCATGGCTCTGTCTGCTATACCTGCAGCCTACGAGAGAGAGAGAGAGAACAGGGTATACATATTAATATGGATACATGGGTATGACAAAAATGCTTCAGTCATTATGACCTCTGCTGGTTTAAATTAAATGATTTCAGTACGGGTATACTCTATTTAGCCTATTTCAATAAAAACTATTAAACATGGCCCTCAGTAGTAGACAGTATTCCAGATCCACGTCAAAATAATGTACAGGAAAATATGTACAGGAAAATAGTCCTACATCTAATCAAGTAGACCTTGGGTACATTTGGTACAGTTGTAAAGAGAATGGGCCTATGTATCTGAGAGAAGAGAGAGTCCAGAGTGAAGGGGTGGTTAGAGGATATGGTGCTGCCACTGATGGCATTTCAGCCTGTGCCATGACATACAAGACACAAGTCAACAGTAGGTATTCTGAGCAGAGTGAGAGGGCAGCTGAGGAAGTGAGACTATCAGCCCCCCGTTGGTCAGGACACTTCCTGTTACAGAACTGAGAAAACACAGCCTCCTGTCCAATCAGATATCCTTCGACACCACTGGGACTGGGAAATCAAAATGTAACACAACACACCCAGATCACAGCACACTAGTTGGTGGTAGGTGGTTTGGATTCACTTAACTAGGGGAAGACGCAAATTGGAATTCAATCATATAACATCTCATTTTGAAGCACAAAAAAATAAACAATACAATATCATCCCTTACTGCAGTTGGGATTCAAAGTAGGCTATTATACTGAAAAAAAGACAGGAGTGGCTTGGTGTCAATATACAATTAAAATGTTTGTGAGATCGATGAAAAAGCACAGGGACCAGCACAGTGACCAAAGTCTATTAGTGACAAATTACAGACATAGTGTAAAAATTCTGAATAATGAAAGAAGATATAGGCAAGTGGGTGTGGAAAAGGCAGGTGGTTATTGACTGAAGGAAAACTAAGTGCTCTTAGCTTGGAAAGCCACTGACTGCACTGCCCCACTCTTTACTGTAATGACCTGTATCACTGCTCGCTGTGGAACTGACTCATTGATTTGAACCAAGGTGGGGAGGTGAGGTCTCAGGGAAGGGTATCCCAATCATTACTGACTAACACGCACGCATAACACCCACACAATGTTAGAGTGAGAGTGCCTGTGAATGGAGATACCCGACACTTTGGTGTCCTCCAACAATAAAAGGGGTTGGCTGAGCGCAGACATCCCCCCCCCCACTCTCTGATCTAAATTATTATAATTCTTGCAGCATTTTCGTCAGCGTTTACCCTACTTACTGCAGCACACAGTATAGACCTCAAGTTAACAATTACATTGCAAGAAGTCCCATTTAGAATCAAATTGAGTGGTTCTCCGAGGTACTTAAAACCTACAATGAACTAAATAGCAAAGAGCACTTCGGCATAATAATAAATTGCTGGATGGATGTGTTCTTCAAACATGAACAATTAGTCTACCTCTAACGCTGCAAGGCATTTAGCACATTCAACGTGACATTGAACAAGCAGCCCGGATCCTATTTTAGCCCAGTCTTTCTCACAACCTCCAGGGGTGTATAATGACAGGCAGCCTGAGCAGGAATTAAACAAGCTGGCTTCACAGCAAAACCATCTACCCAGATCTGAGTTCAAATGGTATTTTAAATCTTTCAAATAGTTTGAGCTGTTCTAGAGTTCCAGGTGGGCAGGGGTTTGCACTTTTGGGACTTTTCCCTTAGTTCCATTACGCCGGGAAAGTTCAATCATGTGCACCTAAAGTTTTTCATAGATCTCAAATACTATTTGACTCCTTTGAACCCAGGTCTGCTGATTGATAGAAGGTGGTTGTCTCCTTAGAAAAGTTCCCACTGCTACGTTTTTAACATTGAACTGTAATTAGAGAAAGCCTGCAGGTCCTTACAGCCTTATCTGATTATCTGTGCACTGTGTGTGTGTGTGTGTGTGTGTGTGTGTGTGTGTGGCCCGTCATATGATGTTGCTTTTGGGCCCAATATCATCCATCCTCACTGGCCTTTTCACAGACAAGTCTGGTAATGTACCTCAGCTAGATAGGCCTAACCATTGTCACATGTATAAATCATATCCAGGTTAGTAAAACATGTTCAATGTTTCTAGGACATGTTCGGAACTCCCAGATGAGGAAGTGAGACAAAATTGAGGAAAAGCTAAGAGCTGCTTTTAAATGTGAAAGGTGAAATTGAGAAATGGCAGAAATTGAGGAAGCAAACACTGAGGTAATGTCTATTGAATGTCACAACGAGTTAGCCTATCTTCACAGAAACATACTTATCAGCTAAGATGTTTTAAAAGTACTTCACTATGTGTAAAACTCCCTATGAAAACACTGACCTTGTCTCTGTAGTACCCTGACAGAGACACATGGGCCTAATTTGTTTTCATCTTCATAGTAGCGCATGACTCAAGGTTTAGTTTTCCTACTGCCTGGACACAGTTATGTAAAGACAACCTTTAATGTTCCTCAGCAGAGACAGAAGGACAATTAGGCCTACTACACTGGGAGTGTGTCCTACATCAAAATGACCTAATTACAACAAAACCAATGTCTTAGAAAGAGATCGAGAGGGGGAGATAAAGAGAGATAGCGAGAGAGAGAAAGAGGCATTTTACAAAATCTTCCTGATGACAGCGGTTTTCCCTCATTTTGCTTCAAACATTTTCAAAAAACATACAATATTTCTCAGGAAATATGAGTAATGTAGCTAAATGGGTTTATGGGAAAGCTAGGCTAAATATGGAATTTGGTCAGCAGCATATCCACAAATTAAAAACTACAATATGATTTATAGTTACCAAAGCCACTGCCCTAACTATTGGGTTGTTCTTCCCTAATTACATTGGCTATGACAGCTAGGCGATGTAAAGACATTACAAATACAGCGATCTTATGGGGTTTTCTGTTGCAATACTTAGACATACAGATGAAGGATCATAATTTGAGCCAGTTTGATATAGCATGAAAATAATCCTGTAGCAACAGGAAATATTAAATATTATGTGGATTATAATTAACAGACATTTTTTGTAAGAGTTGATACATTTTTTGTTTGGGAAAATCAAGTCTGACATTTTAAAGTGGAAATTACAAACTTTAGAAGGCTTTTTAAACCTTGAATACACTACACGTTTGTGTGTGATCAAATTAAGATCCTACATCTGTTGGGCTAACAACAATCCAAAAGGCTCCAGAGTTTAGATAAGGAATGCTTGTGCCAACGGACATTTCTTATCAGTTTGGGATTAAGATGTGAGTGAAACACTTCTGAGACATCCTCTAATTCAGGGGTGAGCAACAGGCAAGTAAACCGTATCAGTTCTCTATATCTGACAAGTAGTATGGAGCTGCGGTTCGGAGTATTGTTTCTTCATCATAATGTAGGCTAATGTATTCTCAGTGAATTTGGTGATGTTTTTTTCCCTGTTCATAACAAAATATTAATTTAAGTTGTTAGGTTTATCTCCTATTCTACATCCTGATATTACCAGGTTCTGACCACTAACTGGTTCTGTTCCTGCTATTCTGTGCACATTTTTTTTATGACAAAAGGATAGCTCACCCAAAAACTGTAACAGCACCATCTAGTGGTCAGCATTTGGTAATATCAGGATGTAGGACAGGTCATAAACCTAATAACTTCAATACTAATTTCACTGAACAGGGGAAAAACATCACCAAATTCACTGGGAATACATTACATAGAATAAAGAAACAACACTCCAAGCCGCAGCTCCATACTACTTGTCAAACATGGAGAACTGATACTATATACTCTATATACTTGTGGGATTGGTGTGGTGTGGGGGGGAGGTCCGTGGGTGGCTTTTGACCATTTCTTTGGATTCCTCATGTCTAAGTCATTGTTCAAAAAAAGTTTGGTCCAATTTAAATCTTAGGTTCTATATTTATTGAATATTATATGAATCCTGTACATTAAAATGACAAATTTGGGTGCAATAAATTAGCTTAATTTCTCAGAGATCAAATTATACTTAAACAAAACAATACGCAGGAATGCTAATATTATCTGTTTCTAACAACATAAACGATTTCAGAACAATCTGAGATGGTGGGTGTCGAAATCCTCTTCTTGTGCTTTTGGGGTGGAACAACCCACCAGGAATTCAACAGAAAATGTGTTTAATTTAGGAAATCTGTTCACCAAAGAGACATGCGATCATGTCTCAATGTAATCAAGGTATGAAATTAACGTTATTTTAGAATACAATCTCTTTTTGGGCTTAGTTGTGCTCAAATTGCAGTGTCCAAGTTATTATAATTATGTTACATCCCCCCAACCAACAGCTCCGCCAAAAATTGTCCCACGGCTGAACCTAGTTGCCTTCTCCTGAAGGGAGGACAACAAACTGTATGGATAACATAGCTAGGCTATCCTTTTAACAACACACATTCAGTGAGTTACAACGATCAAACCAACACTACTGATCTCACATTCATAAGTTACCCTATGAAATAAGTCTACAAAAAGCTTAACTTCAAACATTTTAGAGTCTATAATGCCAAACAGTGGGAGACCTCCCTCCATAAACGGTGTGCTGATCTCAAAGGGAAGGTACAGTAAAACAGGTTATGTGGGTGGGCTTCCAGTACTGTCTGTCTACCCAGTCCAGGCTCAGTGTCTCTGTCTTTGTCTGAGGGAGCAGATGTGCACAATTAGCTTAACGCTAGCTGAACATACTGTAGCTAACATTGGTGTGAAGGAGCCTGATTCATTCCATTAGCATCATCCACCACCACAGTGAGAACATGGGCAGGGGGTGGGTGGCTCCTGAGTCCTTGCTGGCCTCAGTTTGGCAGTGGGTTGGAGAAAGGAGGTTGGGTTGAATATTGCACTGCTTCATCACATCCTCTGATATGTGTTCCGCTATGCGGCACTCAACATGCTCAGCACTGACACAAATAGCCTTCATTTCTCAGAACAAGAATAGACTGACGAGGTTCAGGAGAAAGTGCTTTGTTTCTGGCCATTTTGAGTCTGTAATCGAACCCACAAATGCTGATGCTCCAGATACTCAACTAGTCTAAAGAAGGCCAGTTTTATTGCTTTTTTAATCAGAAGAACAGTTTTCAGCTGTGCTAACATAATTGCAAAAGGGTTTTCTAATGATCAATTAGCCTTTTAAAATGATAAACTTGGATTAGCTAACACAAAGTGCCATTGGAACACAGGAGTGATGGTTGCTGAAAATGGGCCTCTGTACGCCTATGTAGATATTCCATAAAAAATCTGCCGTTTCCAGCTACAATAGTCATTTACAACATTAACAATGTCTACACTGTATTTCTGATCAATTTGATGTTATTTTAATTGACAATTCTTTTTTCTTTTCTTTCAAAAACAAGGACATTTGTAAGTGACCCCAAACTTTTGAATGGTGGTGTAAGTGCAATACGTGCTGCTCTGTTCTGGACCAACTGCAATGTTCCTATGTCCTTCTTTGCAGCACATGACCATACAACTGGACAGTAATCCAGGTGGGACAAAACTAGGGCCTGTAGGACCTGCCTGGTTCATTAAGATGAGGTTTAGGGTTGAGTGAGTAATTTGGCGAGTGACTAACTATGATTTTAGTTTTTGAGATATTTAGTACCAGCCTATTGCTAGTTACCCATTCAAAAACTGACGAACTCTATGTTAATTGTGTCAGTTATTTATTTTACTGTCATAGCTGACATGTAAACGGTTGAGTCGTCAGTGTACATAGACACACAGGCTTCATTCAAGGTCAGTGGAAGGTCATTAATAAAAAACAAAAACTATAACGGCCCATACCGGCTGCCTTGTGGTACACCACACTCAACTGAATTTGCAGTAGAGAGGCATCCATTGAAGAAACCACTTTGTGTTCTATTATATATATATAACTCTCAATTCATGATAAGGCAGATGATGTGAATCCGTAACACCTACGTTTTTTCAGCAGTAGGTTATGATGAGGGGTTAGAACTGAAAAAGTACTGGTTTATATCGTTCCTTTCTGTTCCATTTTTTTTACCTGCGAAATCAACAGTTTTTTACATTTAGCTCATTAAATTGCTTCACAAATCAGTGTGGATAGAGCAGGTGTGATGGACAGAAAAGTGCCTATGGAACAAAATGCCACTGAATTTTGTGGGTGGGGAGAGAGGGTTCAGGAGGAGGCTTGAAGCACTGGGCATCTTGTTATGACATGCATTATCTGAATTAGGTCCACAAAATTATACCTAGGAGGAGCGGCTTCTATGGAGGAACTTTGAATGTCCTTTGAGCTAGATAGCTAACTAACAAGCTTGAGATAGCTAGCTAAGAAGCTTGTGTGTGCAGAGCGGCACCAGAATTTAAAACACATCTTACCTTGTTGTTAATAAATCCAATGTGAAACATGACAACTAGGCCTATAGTATCTTTAACTAGCATTGAAAAAGTTTCTCTCTCCCTATCTTCTGAATCACGTTTGTAACGTTGGTACAGTAGCCTATGGTTCAAAGGGGGGAGGTATAGGTAGCCTAAACACGCACACACACACTGGCAAAGATTTTCAGCTTGCAGGCAGACAAGCTCCCACAATCTTCTTTTTATACATTTCTTTCAGCCAGTTGGTCCAGTCCGGGATGCTGGCATTCTAGGCAGAGTTCATTGGCCAGTCTGAGATATGGCTTTTTCTTTGCAACTCTGCCTAAAAGGCCAGCATCCCGGAGTTGCCTCTTCACTGTTGACGTTGAGACTGGTGTTTTGTGGGTACTATTTAATGAAGCTGCCAGTTGAGGACTTGTGAGGCGAGTGGTTCTCAAACTAGACACTCTAATGTACTTGTCCTCTTGCTCAGTTGTGCACCGGGGCCTCCCACTCCTCTTTCTATTCTCGTTAGAGCCAGATTGCGCTGTTCTGTGAAGGGAGTAGTACACACACAACGTTGTGCGAGATCTTCAGTTTCTTGGCAATTTCTCGCATGGAATAGCCTTCATTTGTCAGAACAAGAATAGACTGACGAGATTCAGAAGAAAGTTATTTGTTTCTGGCCATTTTGAGTCTGTAATCGAACCCACAAATGCTGATGCTCCAGATACTCAACTAGTCTAAAGAAGGCCAGTTTTATTGTTTCTTTAATCAGAACAACAGTTTTCAGATGTGCAAAAGGGTTTTCTAATGATCAATTAGCCTTTTAAAATGATCAACTTGGATTAGCTAACACAACGTGCCATTGGAACACAGGAGTGATGGTTCTTGATAATGGGCCTCTGTACGCCTATGTCGAAATTCCATAAAAAATCTGGCGTTTCCAGCTACAATAGTCATTTACAACATTAACAATGTCTACACTGTATTTCTGATCAATTTGATGTTATTTTAATGGACAAAAAATGTGCTTTTCTTTCAACAACAAGGACATTTCTAAGTGACCCCAAACTTTTGAACGGTAGTGTAGATGTACACGGAGGGTGAATGTTAGTGGTATGCATGTCAATCTCTCCTGGCTCAAAGTTGAGGAGATTGATCGCATCCCTATTGGTCTTTGTGCGAGGTGTTGATACAGTGGGGGAAAAAAGTATTTGATCCCCTGCTGATTTTGTAAGTTTGCCCATTTACAAAGAAATTATCAGTCTATAATTTTAATAGTAGGTTTATTTGAACAGAGAGAGACAGAATAACAACAAAAAAATCCAGAAAAACGCATGTAAAAAATGTTATGAAATTATTTGCATTTTAATGAGGGAAATAAGTATTTGACCCTTCTGCAAAACATGACTTAGTACTTGGTGGCAAAACCCTTGTTGGCAATCACAGAGGTCAGACATTTCTTGTAGTTGGCCACCAGGTTTGCACACATCTCAGGAGGGATTTTGTCCCACTCCTCTTTGCAGATCTTCTCCAAGTCATTAAGGTTTCGAGCCTGACGTTTGCCAACTCGAACCTTCAGCTCCCTCCACAGATTTTCTATGGGATTAAGGTCTGGAGACTGGCTAGGCCACTCCAGGACCTTAATTTGCTTCTTCTTGAGCCACTCCTTTGTTGCCTTGGCCGTGTGTTTTGGGTCATTGTCATGCTGGAATACCCATCCACGACCCATTTTCAATGCCCTGGCTGAGGGAAGGAGGTTCTCACCCAGGATTTGTCGGTACATGGCCCCGTCCATCGTCCCTTTGATGCGGTGAAGTTGTCCTGTCCCCTTAGCAGAAAAACACCCCCAAAGGATAATGTTTCCACCTCCATGTTTGACGGTGGAGATGGTGTTCTTGGGGTCATAGGCAGCATTCCTCCTCCTCCAAACACGGCGAGTTGAGTTGATGCCAAAGAGCTCCATTTTGGTCTCATCTGACCAGAACACTTTCACCAGTTGTCCTCTGAATCATTCATATGTTCATTGGCAAACTTCAAACGGGCATGTATATGTATTCTTGAGCAGGGGGACCTTGCGGGCGCTGCAGGATTTCAGTCCTTCAAGGCGCAGTGTGTTACCAATTGTTTTCTTGGTGACTATGGTCCCAGCTGCCTTGAGATCATTGACAAGATCCTCCCGTGTAGTTCTGGGCTGATTCCTCACCGTTCTCATGATCATTGCAACTCCACGAGGTGAGATCTTGCATGGAGCCCCAGGCCGAGGGAGATTGACAGTTCTTTTGTGTTTCTTCCATTTGCGAATAATGGCACCAAATGTTGTCACCTTCTCACCAAGCTGCTTGGCGATGGTCTTGTAGCCCATTCCAGCCTTGTGAAGGTCTACAATCTTGTCCCTGACATCTTTGGAGAGCTCTTTGGTCTTGGCCATGGTGGAGAGTTTGGAATCTGATTGATTGATTGCTTCTGTGGACAGGTGTCTTTTTTACAGGTAACAAGCTGTGGTTAGGAGCACTCCCTTTAAGAGTGTGCTCCTAATCTCAGCTCATTACCTGTATAAAAGACACCTGGGAGCCAGAAATCTTTCTGATTGAGAGGGGGTCAAATACTTATTGCCCTCATTAAAATGCAAATCAATTTATAACATTTCTGACATGCGTTCTTCTGGATATTTTTGTTGTTATTCTGTCTCTCACTGTTCAAATAAACCTACCATTAAAATTATAGACTGATCCTTTCTTTGTCAGTGGGCAAACGTACAAAATCAGCAGGGGATCAAATACTTTCCCCCCCACTGTATGTTAAAGGTACCGAACTGTCTGTTCAAACAGTTGGCACACAGTTCAGACACTCATCCGTACAACACAAGACATGCAACCAGAGGTCTCTTCACAGTCCCCAGGTCCAGAACAGAGGCTGGGAAACACACAGTATTAAACAGAGCCATGACTACATGGAACTCTCTGCCACTCCAGGTAACTCAAGCTAGCAATAAAACCAGATAAAAAAAAACAGATTAAAGAACACCTTACGGCACCACAAGGACTGTGAAGAGAGACATTTTTATATATTTTGTATTATGCATTTTAATTGTATTATGTATTGTATTATGTAGTGGTATGTATATTATGTATTTTATTTGTATTATGTATTTTCATTGTATTATGTATTGTATTATGTAGTGGTATGTATATTATGTATTTTATTTGTTGTGTTTTGTTTTCTGTTTGGACCCCAGGAAGAGTAGCTGCTGCCTTAGTCTTTAAATAATGTA
The DNA here is from genome assembly GCF_901001165.1 of Salmo trutta. NCBI lineage: Eukaryota > Metazoa > Chordata > Actinopteri > Salmoniformes > Salmonidae > Salmo > Salmo trutta. The sequence continues at coordinate 30,052,195 of NC_042975.1, forward strand.
GTCTTTAAATAACCTAGTCCAAAGGAGAGGAACTGCTGGAGAACTATGACAAACAACATTAGTATTATAGCAGTGACTTCAGATACATTTTTGTACTGGTAGAATGTTAAAAGATCTATGGAAATTTGTTCTGTAACAGATTTACGGATATGGTCATAAAAACATACATTTTGAAGTTCAACGGTTTCCTACAACTTTTCTCAAGCCTCAAATGACTTCAAAGTTTCCTGTTCAAAGCCTCCAATGCTCTGAGTTTCCCATGCCCCTGTAAAATCTCTAAAACATTGCTCAAAACAGTAACACTTAGGCTAGGGCTAGGCAGAGGGAGAGAAGAAGTGTACTCACAGAAACAAAACGCACTGGTCTTGAGCAGCCTCACTCACAAAGTGTTTTGATGACTCCTTCCCAGAAGCTGACCCTGCCCTGTAAACAGTACCTCCCACTATAGAGGCACTGACTTCAGCCAGAGTTGAGCTGGACAGACTACACACAAAGCACTGCGACTAGAGAGCAATGCGACAGCCCGACCTCTGGTTCAGAGAGGCACTGAGAAAGAGTAGCAGGGCCAAGAGCAGTTCAGCTGCTGTAGCTGTCTCCACACACACGGATCAAGACACGGAAGCAGCCTGCCTGCCTGCCCCTGTGCTGGCTATGTGTGGCTCTGCCTCCCTCCCTCCCTCTCTCTCACACACACACACACACACACACACACAGAGATGGTCTAGCCACGAGGAAGTCTCCCTCCCTACTTTGACTATTTTTCCAAGCTGAGGTACAGACGGTGGGAGAGGAGAGGAGACAGATGTTATTTTATTTCAGATGATCATGTAAGATATTTGCTAACTTTAATATTCAGCATTTTGTCACAAATTATTTTTGAAATTGATTACGGCATGTCTCATTGCTTTCTCTGAGTCCTGGTCTTTGGTTCCCTCCCCTCATGACACTGTAGCTTGTCATTTAATTCCGGCAACCTTAGGCTTAGATCATGTGTAGGAGAGATTGTAGAGGACACAACCCCCCCATTGTACGGTTATATCACTTTAGAGAACTGAGTCTGTGTTGAGCCACTTCAGTAAGATGTGTGCTTCTTTTATTCATGTCCTTGACTATACCACTACTTTCTAAATCAAAATGCCTTTTGGTGGACAACATTTCTCACTTCCAAATGTCCTGGCTGTGTTGAAGTGATGTCCAAACACTACGCTAACACTGACAAAGCTCATCTTTGTCTCATAGGAAAATAGCTCTAGCTTCAGTAGAGAAGAGGGAGGGCTGAGGGTTGAACATTTGTGGTGGGGCCCGCATTTTACACATTTTCCAACTGTTCAAATTTGAAACTGTCAACCTACGACATGCCAAGGCCAAAATGTGGGTAATAATTAGCTGGAGAATATTGCTGCACTGGGTTGTGATGCGAAAAGCTCAAGTTTTTGGTGAGTGGTAAAATAGGAAACCCTGACCACACCCCTGTACAGCACTGTACAATACCACACAAAAGGTTTTTTAAAGGCTGGCTAATGACTGAGAATTTTTTAAGAGAGCAGAGCAGTTTAGAGGCCCCACATCCTGTTTGACACCACACACAGAAACACACATTCAGATTTAGAGCCGTATTAAGCCGGTAGTAGGAAGCTCTCTCATCCATTTATATGCATCTGATACAGTCTTATACTCTTTTGTTTTAAAAGCTAAACATACAACACCCGTTCTGCCAGTCACATTCTGTAAAAGGTCTCCACTTTTCAGTTTGCTGCAGCTAGCGACTGGAACAAGCTGCAAAAAACACTCAAACTGTACAGTTTGGTCTCCATCTCTACATTGAAAGGCTCAATCATGGACACTCATACTGACACTTGTGTCTGCTTCGTGTGATGTAATGTTGTCTGTACCTTTTCCCCTCCGTGCTGTTGTCTGTGCCTAACAATGTTTGTAACATGTTTGTGCTGCTACCATGTTGTGCCTGTTGTGTGTGAAGTACACCTGATTCAACTTGGCAACTAGTCATCAGGCCCTCAATAAGTAGAATCAGATGTTTTTTGTCCTGGGCTACAACAGAAATGTGTGCTGTTGGGGGTCCTCGAGGACTGGAGTTGGGAACCACTGTCATACAATATTGAGATTTTTACCAAGTAGACAACTGACTCACAAGTCACATTGGTAATCCGTGTCATCGGGCAACCACTATGGATTTACTACTGATTTACAGGAGTCATTAGTGAGGCCACGAGTCTGACAATAACAATGACCATAGGGAAAGATGCTCTCCTTGTTCACCCACGACTGCGTGGCCATGCACAACTCCAACACCATCATCAAGTTTGCTGACGACACGACAGTGGTAGGCCTGATCACCAACGGCGATGAGACAGCCTACAAGGAGGAGGTCAGAGACTTAGCAGCACGGTGCCAGGATAACAATCTCTCTCTCAACGTCAGTAAGACCAAGGAGCTGATCGTGGACTACAGGAGAAAGAGGGGAGAGCATTTACCCTGACAGGGCTGCAGTGAAGCGGATCGAGAGATTCAAGTTGGCGTCCACATCACTAAGGACTTAACATGGTCCAAACACACCCACACAGTCGTGAAGAGGGCACGACAACACCTCTTCCACCTCAGGAGGCGGAAAAGATCCTCAAAAAGTTCTACAGCTGCACCATCGAGAGCATCTTGACTGGCTGCATTACCGCTTGATATGGCAAATGCACTGCCCTCAACCACCAAGCGCTACAGAGGGTGGTGTGGACAGTCGAGTACATCATTGGTGCCGAGCTCCCTGGCATCCACGACCTCTATATCAGGCGGTGTCAGAGAAAGACCTGAAAATGGTCAAAGACTCCAGTCACCCAAGCCATAGACTGTTCACTCTGCTACCGTCTGTCAAAAAGTACAGGAGCATCGACTCTCGAACCAACAGGCTTCTACCCCCAAGCCATAAGACTCGGGGCTCCCAAGCGGCGCAGCGGTCTAAGGCACTGCATCTCAGTGCTTGAGGCGTCACTACAGACACCCTGGTTTGATTCCAGGCAGGATCACAACCGGCTGTGATTGGAGTCCCATAGGGCGGCGCACAATTGGCCAGGTGTCGTCCGGGTTTGGTCGGTGTAGGCTGTCATTGTAAATAAGAATCTGTTCTTAACTGACTTGCCTAGTTAAAAAAATATATATTAAAAAAAGACAGCTAAATGGCCATAAGACTGCTAAATAGCTAATTCAATGGTTACCCGGACTATCTGCACAGACCCTATCTTGCACTGACTCTATGCACACTCACAATACTATACAGTGAGCTCCAATACAGTGAGCTGACAATAATTTAAAAACATTTCTCTGTACTCCAGCACTTTGGATTTGACATTCTTTTTTCATCCATATCAGGTGAACTGTTAAGAAACTACAGCACTTTTTGTACATCGTCCCCCCACATTTTAGGGGACCAAAAGTATTGGGACAAATTCACTTATGTGTATTAATGTAGTCAAAGGTTTAGTATTTGGTCCCATATTCCTAGCACACCATGATTACATCAAGCTTGTGACTCTACAAACTTGTTGAATGTATTTGCTGTTTGTTTTTGTTGGGTTTCTGATTATTTTGTGCTCAATAGAAATGAATGGTAAATAATGTATTATGGCATTTTGGAGTCACTTTTATTGTAAATAAGAATATAATATGTGTTTAAATACCGCTATATTAAATGTGGATGCTACCATGATTACGGACAGGCTAGTCCTGAATGAATCATGAATAATGTTACAGATGCACAAATATCATACCCCAAGACATGCTAACCTCTCATTACCTCAATAGCAGAGGAGATTAGCATTTTTGGGGGGTATGATGTTTGTGCGTCCGTAACTTTCTCACTCATCATTATTCACAATTCTATTGTGCACAAAATAATCTGAAACACAACCAAAACAAACAGCAAATGCATCCAAGAAGTTTGTAGAGTCACAAGCTTGATGTAATCATTGTGTGCTAGGAATATGCGACCAAATACTAAACCTTTGACTACTTTAATACGTGACTTTATAAGTGAACTTGTCTAGATACTTTTGGCCCCCTGAAATGGTGGGACTATGGTGGGACTATGTACAAAAACTGCTCTAATTTCGAAATGGTTATGGATGAAAATACCCTAAAATTAAAGCTGACAGTCTGCACTTTATCCTCATAGTCACTGAGTAGGGTTACATGCACACAAAATTGTGATTATTGTGGATAGTCCGATTACTATAATAATTCAATTACGATTCCCCTAGTAATCCTGTTTACATGGACACATCTGAAATCAGGCTACCTGATAGCACTCTGATAAATGCAGAAAATCGTCAATCAAAATAAACTTTCTATCACAGCGAACATGTTATTTTTGGGAAGCATATTTGGACATATTTGGACAGCAGTTTGGACATAAAGTTTATAGTTTGCACGTGAAAACTACTTCTAAGACGCATACATTCAGTTGCTCCAAACTCACTTCACTTGAGCTAAAGAGGGAGGCTCGCTTAACTGGTGCTAGCACATGCGCAGATAAAATACACTGCTGGAATGCCAATTAATGCATTTACATGTCCTAATAATTTGAAATATTGCTCAGAAAAGCAGGTGTTTTAACGGCATATTAAGATAGTCGTGTAAACACCTTACTCTATTTATTGCATAATCTGCCTACTGCCATAATTAGTTTAATATCTAATTATTAGTGTGAATGTAAACGTACTCATTGTATCATTTCAAATCTAAAGTGCAAAAGTACAGAGCCAAAACAACCAAAAATGTGTCACTGTCCCAATACTTTTGGAGCTCACTGTGTATATACACACTATATACAAACTACACAGACACTACATACACACACACCAACGCATACAGACACCACACAAACACATACGCATACCGACACCACACACGCACATATACTCACACACTTTTACACTCATCATATGCTGCTACTCTGTACTTTATTTGACTCTTATTATTATCTAACCTGACGCCTTGTCACTTTACTCTGCCTTCATGTTAGGACTGTCCCTGACTAAAGAAAATCTTGGTCGACCAAGAGTCGTCTGGTCTTTCGACCAATCGATTGGTTGAAATTCGAAAACGTACATTTTTCCATATATATACACATCCTATGTATTTTAATCAAATGAACTATATGCACTGAGCTTGTCTGATGCTTTAAGCAAACTGTTTGAGGAAATAATTAAGACACAAATGACTAGAGGGAGTCTGACCGCAATTGATTTGATTGTGCCGGGCCTGCGCTGTGTTAAAAAAAGACAGTGAGTGACTGGGTGACTAGCACCCGCTGTCTCTATCTCCTCCCTGCTGCAGCAACCACCACATAACATCAAGTGTGTATCGTGGTGTCCATGTTGCTGAAGCTGCAACATAATTACAGCAATTTTTGACTGAAAAGTTATGTTACCGAAATCCCTAATTTATTTAGGAAAAACATTCCGTATTCTATGCATCTCCTGCATGTGACCAATAGGATATCCTAAATCACATCAATAAATTGGTTATAACAAACACCGTAACACATGACAGTAAAATGGATGCATTGTTATGGGGGAATGTTTACTGGTTGCTCAGGAGGTAAAGGGGAAGTCAGATGTGTGGAATAAATTTGGTACTAAATTTGGTACTGGAGATCAAGAACAATAAGGTAAGAAGCAAGCTCTGCGTGCATATTATGTCTGCCAAACAGGTGCTGTTAGAATATAATATAATTTTTCTGACCATTTGGAACAATTTAAACAAAACAAAATAAATGATAAGCATACCAGAGTATGTAATGTTTTTGTAAAGCCTTTATTACAGCAAAGACTAAAAACAGTCACTTTCATTAGTGAATTCAATTTCTGAAATGGAACGGTTTAGGTCTGTTTATTGTTATGCAAATTATTCAATGATGGCTTCATTTCATTTTTAAACTAAAATGCTTGATTGCATTTCTAATCATGTATGAGTCGTATGTGTAAGGTTCTGCTTTTCTTTTCTTAGTCAACCTTGTGTTCTTTTTCTTTGTGTTCTTGAACGTAGCCCTGTTTCTTTGTGTTCTGGAACGTAGCCCTGTCTTTCTGTTTGACCATTGCCTGCCTGTGACCACGATTCCTGCCTTCTGCGAAGGCTTAATAAACATCTGCCGCGCTCTGCGTGTGAATCAACACCTTTTTCTCCCTGAGTATTCATTACAAAATACCTCACCTAAAAACAGAATGGATTCAGCGGAGCTACAGCGGCGCCTAACCCAGCAAGAGGAGCTTATGGAGGAAATTTGCCATCTTCTCCACCAGCCTATCCCTACTCCTCCGATGCCAGGTATCATAACCCATAGCCCTCCTTCGTTCATACCCATGCCTGGAAAATATGACGGTTCACCAGCTGGGAAGAGTTACGTACTAGCAGCTGTTAGACCCCAACTGCTGCAATGGTGTCACACGTCCTTGGGGTCAGGACATCCGGGCATTACACGAACCACCGAACTTCCCAAAAGCCCAGAAGTTCTGGTAGTCCTCACTGACTTCTGACGTAAGGGATTTACTTACACTCCTGTCCAGTCTGCTCTCAAACCAAAAGCCCTCGTCATCTCCCTTCCGGGAAGCTTCAATCTTTGCCAATCCCTCACTGACCCTGGCCCCACATAGCTGTTGACTTCATCACAGACCTTCCTGAATCCTCTGGTAACACCACCATCCTTGTCATAGTAGATAGGTTTTAAAAAATGTGTAATTTGGTTCTTCATCTACCTAACGCCATGGAATTGGCGGAGTGTATGTTCCAGCAGGTGTTCCATCTGTATGGGATTCCGGAGGACATTGTCTCTGACCGCGGGCCCCAGTTTGTCTCACGGGTGTGGCGAGCGTTCTGTGACCGACTGGGGGTTGCCCCCAGACCAACGGGCAGATGGAACGCCTGAACCAAGAAATAGGGAAGTACCTCCGCCAACAATGTTCTGCCTCTCCACACGACTGGAGTCGGTATATGGCCTGGGCCGAATACGCTCAGAACTCACTCATGCACTCATAACTCCGCCTTACTCCATTTCAGTGTGTCCTTTGTTACCAACCCCCCATGTTTCCCTGGGAGGCAGAGCCTGGTACTGTCCCAGCTGTTGCCGACTGGTTTCGGCGTAGTGAGCGGGTATGGGAGACCGTTCACCGGCATCTGCAGGACGCCTCTAATACCCAGAAACGCTTTGCCGACAGACGCCGCCGACCTACGCCACTCTTTCACCCGGACAGAATGTGTGGCTCTCTACCAGAGACATCCGGCTCCGCCTCCCCTGCAAAAAGTTCTGTCCTCGCTTCATTGGTGCCTTCAAGATAACCCATCGCATCAACCCTGTCACGTACCGCCTCCAGTTACCAAATCAGTATAAAATCTCCTCGTCCTTCCATGTGTCTCTGTTAAAACCGGTCACCTACAGTCCTCTTCATCCTCCAGTCTCTACCCGCAGTGCGCCCCCACAGTTGGACGTTGGAGGGGAACCTGCCTACGCCATAAGGGCCATCCTTGATTCCAGGTTGCATCCACTACCTAGTGGACTGGGAAGGTTATGGGCCTGAAGACCGGTCCTGGGTCCTCGATCAACACATCCTCGACCCAGAGATGATTCAGGCATTTCACCATAACCGTCTGCATCGGCCCGCTCCCCGACCTCAGGGTCGACCCCCGAACAGACCCACTGGACATCAGCCTCGACGCAGAACGTCGGGTCAGTCGACGACCTCGTTGAACCAGCCTGCCAGACCTCGACCCCGAGGTAGGCGGCTGCCTCTGCTTCCCCGCCCGCCCGCTTCACACTCCGGTGCCGTTGGGTCGTCCAGTCTTTGTGTTCTGGAACGTAGCCCTGTCTTTCATTTTTTTTCATTGATTTCACCTGTGTTCGTTTCTCACCTGGTCTCATCAGCTCCCTATTTAGTTCAATTCTTTCTGTTTGTATGGTTGTGAGGTATTGTTTGTTTTTGACTGCCTACCTGTGACCACGATTCCTGCCTTCTGAGAAGGCTTAATAAACATCTGCCATGCTCTGCGCATGAATCTACACCTTTTTCTTCCTGAGTATTCATTACAGTATGCTGTGTGATAACATGAACAAATAAATGATTGATTGATACAGTAGCCTATTTAAGTATTGAAATATAAGCCTAAGTAAGACTAAACTGGATGCACTCTTAGGCCTACAGCTCGATGGTGGTTATACAACGCTGTTGTACAAGGCTAAGTATGCTCCCTCTAATTTTCTCTTTCTCTCGGAGGACCTGAGCCCTAGGACCATGCCTCAGGACTACTTAGCCCGATGACTCCTTGCTGTCCCCAGTCCACCTGGTCATGCTACTACTCCAGTTTCAACTGTTCTGCCTGCAGCTATGGAACCCTGACCTGTTCACTGGACCTTGTCCCGGACCTGCTGTTTTGGACCCACTCTCTACCACACCTGCTGTCTCTAACTCTGAATGATCGGTTATGAAAAGCAAACTGACATTTACTCCTGAGGTGCTGACCTGTTGCACCCTCTACAACCACTGTGATTATTATCTGACCCTGCTGGTCATCTATGAACGTTTGAACATCTTGGCCATGTTCTATTATAATCTCCACCCAGGCCCAGCCAGAAGAGGACTGGCCACCCCTCAGGGCCTGGTTCCTCTCTAGGTTTCTTCCTAGGTTCTGGCCTTTTAGGAAGTTTTCCGAGCCACCGTGCTTCTACATCTGCATTGCTTGCTGTTTGGGGTTTTAGGCTGGGTTTCTGTACAGCACTTTGTGACTACGGCTGCTGTAAAAAGGGCTTGATAAATACATTTGATTGACTATACTAAACCTACTAATGATAATGACATATAATAACGATCACAATAATAGTAACAGTAAGAAGGAGTTCAAGGAAAAATAAGTTATTATTATAAATAATTTTTCTGATAATTTGGAACATTGTAAACAACACTAAATCAATTATAAATAATACCAGAGGCTGGTCTAACGAAAAAAGTGTAAATCCTTTATTACAGCAAACAAAATTAAAAACAGCCACATTTTTTAAATTGTTTACTTGACATGTAGTTGTGTGAGGCTTGGTACTCATGGAATCAGTAGGCTATTAAACAAATACTCAAACAAGCAACAGAAGCAGGATCAGTCTTATTTCTGTAGATATATAGTGCCTTGGAAAAGTATTCATCCTCTTGGCGTTTTTCCTATTTTGTTGCATTACAACCTGTAATTTTAAATTGATTTTTATTTGGATTTTATGTAATGGACATACACAAAATAGTCCAAATTGGTGAAGTGAAATGAAAAAAATAACTTATTTAAAAATCCCTGAAAAATGGTGCAACCAATTATCTTCAGAAGTCACATAATTAATTAAATAAAGTCCACATGTGTGCAATCTAAGTGTCACATGAGCTCAGTATATATACACCTGTTTTGAAAGGCCCCAGAGTCTGCAACACCACTAAGCAAGGGGCACCACCAAGCAAGTGGCACCATGAAGATCAAGGAGCTCTCCAAACAGGTCAGGGACAAAGTTGTGGAGAAGTACAGATCACGGTTGGGTTATAAAACAATATCTGAAACTTTGAACATCCCATGGAGCACCATTAAATCCATTATTGAAAAATGGAAAGAATATGGCACCACAACAAACCTGCCAAGAGAGGGCCGCCCACCAAAACTCACAGACCAGGCAAGGAGGGCATTAATCAGTGAGGCAACAAAGAGACCAATGAGACCAGGAGTATCTGTCCATAGGACCACTTTAAGCCGTACACTCCACAGAGCTGGGCTTTACGGAAGAGTGGCTAGAAAAAATCCATTGCTTAAAGGAAAAAATAAGCAAACACGTTTGGTGTTTACCAAAACGCATGTGGAAGACTCCCCAAACATATGGAAGAAGGTACTCTGGTCAGATGAGACTAAAATGTAGCTTTTTGTCCATGGAAAACGCTATGTCTGGCACAACCCCAACACCTCTCATCACCCTGAGAACATCATCCCCACAGTGAAGCATGGTGGTGGCAGTATCATGCTGTGGGGATGTTTTTCATCGGCAGGGACTGGGAAACTGGTCAGAATTGAAGGATGGCGCTAAAGACAGGGAAATTCTTGAGGGAAACCTGTTTCAGTCTTCCAGAGATTTGAGACTGGGACGGAGGTTCACCTTCCAGGAGGACAATGACCCTAGGCATACTGCTAAAGCAAAACTTGAGTGGTTTAAGGGGAAACATTTAAATGTATTGGAATGGCCTAGTCAAAGCCCAGATCTCAATCCAATTGTCCGCCATGGTCTGGGGTGGTGTGTCACAGCATCATCGGACTGAGCTTGTTGTCATTGCAGGCAATCTCAACGCTATGCGTTACAGGGAAGACATCCTCCTCCCTCATGTGGTACCCTTCCTGCAGGCTCATCCTGACATGACCCTCCAGCATGACAATGCCACCAGCCATAATGCTTGTTCTGTGCGTGATTTCCTGCAAGAAAGGAATGTCAGTGTTTTGCCATGGACAGCGAAGAGCCCGGATCTCAATCCCACTGAGCACGTCTGGGACCTGTTGGATCGGAGGGTGAGGGCTAGGGGCATTCCCCCCAGAAATTTCCGGGAACTTGCAGGAGCTTTGGTGGAAGAGTGTGGTAACATCTCACAGCAAGAACTGGCAAATCTGGTGCAGTCCATGAGGAGGAGATGCACTGCAGTACTTAAAACCTGTTGGGGATAGGGGGCAGTATTTGCACGGCCGGATAAAAAACGTATCCGATTTAATCTGATTACTACTCCTGCCCAGTAACTAGAATATGCATATAATTAGTAGATTTGGATAGAAAACACTCTAAAGTTTCTAAAACTGTTTGAATGGTGTCTGTGAGTATAACAGAACTCATATGGCAGTCAAAACCCTGAGACAAATCCTAACAGGAAATGGAAATCTGATGTGTGGAATCACTTCAAACCTTTGCCATTGAAACACACAGGGACTTATTAATCATTTAGCACTTCCTAAGGCTTCCACTAGATGTCAACAGTCTTTACAAAGTGGTTTGAGTCTTCTATGGTAGAAACTGACCCAAAGAGAGGCTTGGGAAGTTGGTCACAGGGGGAGGGCCATTACTACTATGACGCGGGCGCCCATGGGAAACCTTTTGTTCTGAAACGTTTAGTAAGACAATGCAATCGTCCGCCTTGAATATTATTGAAGCTCTGGTTGAAAAAGGCCCTAAAGATTTATGTTATACAACGTTTGACATGTTTGAACGAACGTAAATATATTTTTTTTTGCACATTCGTGACGACAAGTCCCGCGAGCTTCAGTACATTATGAGTAGCCTTCGGAACGCGCTAACAAGAAGGAACTATTGGGACATAAATTATTAACTTTTTCGAACAAAACTACATTTGTTGTGGACCTGGGATTCCTGGAAGTGCCTTCTGATGAAGATAATCAAAGATAAGGGAATATTTACAATAGTATATTTGATTTTAGATGGTTCCAAGATGGCGCTAACATGTATCGCCTAGCCTATTTTTCTGAGCATACCACGTCGTTTATTGCAAAGTGTGATTTCCCAGTAAAGTTATTTTTAAATCTGGCAATGCGGCTGCATTCACGAGATGTTAATCTATAATTCTTTGAATGACAATATTACATTTTAACAATGTTTTCGAATAGTAATTTTGTAAATTGTAGCGCTGATTCACCGGAAGCATTTGAGGGAAAATATTTTCTGAACGTCACGCGCCGATGTAAAATGCTGTTTTTATATATAAATATGAACTTTATCGAACAAAAAATGCATGTATTGTGTAACATGATGTCATAGGAGTGTCATCTGATGAAGATTGTCAAAGGTTAGTGCTGCATTTAGCTGTGTTTTGGGTATTTGTGATGCATGCTAGCTGCTTTGAAAATGGCAGTGTGATTTTTTTTGGCAGGGTACTCTCCTTACATAATCTAATGTTTTGCTTTTGCTGTAAAGCCTTTTTGAAATCGGACAACGTGGTTCGATTCAGGAGAGGTGTATCTATAAAATGGTGTAAAATAGTAATATGCTTGAGAAATTGAAGTTATAGCATTTATGAGGTTTTGTATTTCGCGAGACGCAATTCCACTGGCTGTTGACTAGGGTGCAAGCGTCCCACGTTCCCAGACAGGTTAATGCAGCTGGTGGCCACACCAGATACTGACTGTTACTTTTGATTTATTTTGACCCCCCTTCATTCAGGGACACATTATTTAATTTCTGTTAGTCACATGTCTGTGGAACTTGTTCAGTTTATGTCTCAGTTGTTGAATCTTGTTATGTTCATACAAATATTTACACACGTTAAGTTTGCTGAAAATAAACGCAGTTGACAGTGAGATGACGTTTCTTTTTTTGCTGAGTTTATAACCATATACAATTTTATTAGCACGTCTCAGTGATGGACTGTACCATCCCCACGGCCTCCACAATGGATTAGTCCACTTAGACATGCGCGAGTCAGACAGGTGTCTTGTACACCAGGATTTTTTGTTGTTGCTACTGCTCGACTAAAGAAATCTCGGTCGACCAACAGCCTATCGACCAAACAACCAGTCGACTAAATGGGGTCAGCCCTTCTTCATGTGCATACAATATCTACCTCAAATACATCATACACCTGCACATTTATCTGGTACTGGTACTCCCTGTATATACAGTAGCTCCATTCTTGTGTATTTTATTCCTCGTGTTATTATTTTTACTTTAATTATAATTTTTTAAACTCTGCATCAATGGGAAATGCTCGTAAGCAAGCATTTCACGGTAAAGTCTGCACCCGTTGTATTCGGCGCACGTGACAAAATGTGATTTGATTTGCTATATCATTATTGGAGTAGCCTAAGTGACTTGTCTGTAACCATGATTGTACAGTACATGACTGTAACCAAGACTATCAAAGACTCCAGCCACCCAAATCATGGACTCAAGCGGTACCGATGCACCAAGTCTGGAACCAACAAGAGCCTGAACAGCTTCTTCCCCCAAGCTAGAAGACTGCTAAATAGTTAACTAAATAGCTGCGCGGACTATCTGCATTGAACCTTTTTGCACTAACTCTTTTGACTCATCACATACAGTGCTGCAACTGTTTATTATCTATCCTGTTGCCTAGTCACTTTACCTCTACTTGTATGTAGTACCAGTCAAAACTTTGGAGACACCTACTCATTTCAGGGTTTTTCTTTATTTTTACTATTTTCTACACATTGTAGAATAATAGTGAAGACATCAAAACTATGAAATATCACATATGGAATCACGTAGTAACCAAAAAAGTGTTAAACAAATCAAATTATATTTTATATATGAGATTCTTGAAATTAGCCACCCTTTGCCTTGATGACATTTAAAAAAGTCTAATAAATCAATTTAATATACACCATCACAGTAAATCCATCACTTATTTTAGGCACGTCTAAATAAACATTATGACATGCAGAAAATGTATTTCAGAAGAACAGAATATGATTTGGCCTACTCTATGTGAAACAGGTCCTATATGCTAGATTAAGAGTTAAAAAATAAGTAATTTGAATGTACTCGAATAGCGAATGGAGGCCGCTTTACCGCCGGTTTGTTTTTCCATCATGCCGGGTAGGCTACGCAGGTTATTTCACTCCACGCATCAACCCTTGTTTGAAGAGAATGCAGCCTCTCGCTGCACGACAGGTGAAAGTCCACCCAAAACTTTGTATTCCATGGTTTCTCCAACCCTGTTCCTGCAGTTAAATCTGTTTGGGAACTTCAATAGTAACATGTTTTCACAACAAAACATTTCATTAAACTGTTGACAGCCCCTCTCTCTACGCGCTCGAGAAAGGAATGAAGGTGAGAAGAGGAGATGGAAACACACGGTGTTGAGATATTCTGTAGCTAAAGGTAATGTATAGCTAACGGCCTATTAATTAGGAAAATATAAAAAATGTCCTATTACTAGGCTATTCAAAATACAAATTCACTATAATTGTAGACTAACCCTGTAAGCCACCCTGAACAATCAATGGACCAACAGCATCGTCTAGGCCAGGGGTGGGCAACTACTCCAAGGCCTGATTGGTGTCACACTTTTTCTCCATCCCTCGCAAACACAGCTGATTAATCAAATTGCATTCTAAACTGAAGATCATGATTAGGTGATTATTGGAGTCAGGTGTGTTAGCTGGGTTGGGGCAAAACTGTGACACCAATCAGGCCCTCGAGGACTGGAATTGCCCACCCCTGGTCTAGGCCTACATGTTCTCTCCCAGACTTATGGATAGAAAGTTTGGAGCGTAGCATAAAGTAACCAGTCCATCCAGTATGCATAATAATGTTTTTCTGCTGTGTGTAATATTCAGTAGGCTATGATACAATCGTTAAATTAAATGTAAAAATGTTCGGCCTTGGGCTCATACACTACATGACCAGAAGTATGTGGACACCTGCTCGTCAAACATCTCACTCCAAAATCATGGGCATTAATTTGAGTTGCTAAAACAGACAACTCTTTTGGGAAGGCTTTTCACGAGATGTGGGAACATTTCTGTCGGGACACGCTTCCATTTAGCCACAAGAGCATTAGTGAGGTCGGGCACTGAAGTTGGGCGATTAGGCCTGGCTCGCAGTCGGCGTTCCAATTCATCCCAAAGGTGTTCGATGGGTTTGAGGTCAGGACTCTGTGCAGGTTAATCAATTTCTTCCACACAAAGCTCGACAAACCATTTCTGTATGGTTCTCACTTTGTGCATGTGAGCATTGTCATGCTGAAAAGGGAAAGGGCTTTCCCCAAACTGTTGCCACAAAGTTTGAAGCACAAGAGCCTGAACCATGAACCAGACCATTATTCCTCCTCCACCAAACTTTACAGTTGGCATTATGCATTTGAGCAGGTAGCGTTCTCCTGGCATCTGCCAAACCCAGATTTGTCTTTTTTTTTTTAAACATTGAACCTTTATTTAACTAGGCAAGTCAGTTAAGAATAAATTCTTACTTACAATGACGGCCTAGCCAGGCCAAACCCGGACGACGCTGGGCCAATTGTGTGCTGCCCTATGGGACTCCCAATCACGGCCAGATGTGATACAGCCTGGACTCAAACCAGGGACTATAGTGATGCCACTTGCACTGAGATGCAGTACCGTAGACCGCTGCGCCACTCGAGATTCATCAATCCAGAGAACACGTTTCCACTGCTCCAGAGTCCAATGGCGGCGAGCTTTACACCACTTCAGCCAACGCTTGGCATTGCGCATGGTGATCTTAGGCTTGTGTGCGGTTGCTCGGCCATGGAAACCCACTTCATGAAGCTCCCGACAAACAGTTCTTGTGCTGACGTTGCTCCCAGAGGCAGTTTGGAACTCCATGTGCTTCAGCACTCGGCGGTCTCGTTCTGTGAGCTTGTGTGGCCTACCACTTCACGGCTGAGCCGTTGTTGCTCCTAGACGTTTCCACTTCACAATAACAGCACTTAAAGTTGACTGAGGCAGAAATTTGATGAACTGACTTGTTGGAAAGGTGGCATCCTATGACAGTGCCACGTTGAAAGTCACGGAGCTCTTCAGTAAGGCCATTCTACTGACAATGTTCGTCTATGGAGATTGCATGGCTGTGTGCTCGATTTTATACATCTGTGTATATAGGCCTAAGCGTATGCATAAGCTCTAATATGTGTATGGGTGTTTTCAATTGATCATCATCACCTTAGAAAGCGCTGTCCATTTCGTTGTGTTAGGCTCTGAAACACCAACCATGTTTTACACTCAGTTTCAACCTGTTGTTGAACTTCTTTCATCAAATTGATCAATCACAATGAGGTGAGTTTTAAAAGCACATACTGTTTTGAAGATAAGTGTTTGATGTGATTTTCAATTGCATTTGCATTGATGTCAGAGGAACAATAGAGCCCTGAGTACCAGGCCATTAGGACTTGACGGTCATTAGTGAGTTGGGTACTACAGTACCAACGCATGTCCAGAGTACATAAGAGGAGATTACCGTTGTATAATGTGGAATTTTACTGAGGTCATGACTGCCGATGTAGTGGTAATACGGTCACCGCAAAAGCCCTAGCTGTGTCTCAATATCTCATTCATCAGAGAGAAATACCAGAGGGGAGGAGAGAAGAAAAGAAGAGAGGAGAGGCAGCCAGACTGGCCATATCTACCTCTCTCTCTATTTTGCTCTCTCAGTTTTTGGTGAGTGGTAAAACAGGAACCACACCCCTGTACTGCACTGTACTATACTACACAAAAGGTTGTATTAAAGTCTGGCTAATGACTGAGAAATTCACCACTTCACCACTTCACACCACTTCGCCTGACTTCCGCCTCACTAATCACTAGAATGCAATTCTTACACTCTTGGAAATACCAGCTAACTGCACCATTTCAGTGCTTTCCAAATGAGTATTGCATACAACAGTGATTCCCAACTCCAGTCCTCGATAACCACCAACAGTACACAATGACCAATCAGGTGTTTTTTTGTCCTGGGCTATAACAAAAATGTGTGCTGATGGGGGCACTCGAGGACTGGATCACCTGCTATTGAAATTATGCAAACATCATTCACTTTCCTGTCAGATCTTGACCCAGGCGGCGGGCCAGTATTCCTTTCATTCGGGCCAGTATCTTTCAGTTGCCACTGACAAATCTACCTGAATGTCGAGCCCTGCTGTGTGCAGTGTGCGGGTAGGTCCTACATATCTACTACTTAGTGTAGTCATTAGCGATGCTAATGATAGCCTAACCGTCTCTGGGTAGATGGAAAGGCAATTAAAAGTTAACTACAAAGTAGCCTATGCCTACCTGGCAGAATCATGATTATTTGCAGCAATCCTGTGGCCATCACAAGTGCACTACAGAAACACCGCTAGCCAAACACAACTGTCTGGCTGGTGCACACCTGAATTAAAGGGTAACTACACAAAAAATAACATGTTTTCTGATTTTTCCCAGACCTCAAACATTACGTGGTTTAATCATTGTTGTGGACTTAGAACATCCAATTTGGTTGTTTTTCAACAACAACAGAAAAAGTGTGATTTTGAGAGCGAAAACATGGAAAAATTGGGTGAATCCCGTTTCTTTTTTTTTGTTGCCGTGGTATCATTTTGGTATCAAGTATCGTTTATCAAATTCTGCCCTCTAGATGATTTCGCAGAAAACTTTGAAATCTGCAATAACAAAATGTGAGCTTAATTTTAACAGTCTCTTTTCTTTGCTGTTACAGTGCATCCAAATGAATGTAAAAACACAAGGGCTCTGCATGGAATGCAGGAACATTATGGGACACAGGCCAGGTCACTAGCAATTATATATATTTTTTAAAATAAAATTGCTGTCGCCAAATCATGTGCCAGTGCCACCAGTGAAAAAAGTTAGTGTAGAACCCTGAATCATCTTGGAAGAGAGAGGAATATTCTCTCTTTGTAAACTCATTGAGAGTATTCTCTTCTCTCCAAGGAAAAATGTGTGAAATGTATGTTGCCTTTTCCCTTTCTTGCCACAGTTGACTGACCTCAAATCATATTGAATTATTGACTAACAATATAAAAATTGAAGGAGGAAAAATGTACACAGACGCAGAGGCTATTTGTGCATGGGCAAGATTGCCCTACCAAGTACCAACTAGGGCAGTTCAGCAAACACACAAAGCAAAAGACTGTGAAATACTTGCATGCATGGATCAAAGTAAAAAAATATAATACTATTTATTCAATGGAGGGATTCTCTACTGTCCTCATATGACTCATTCTAACATAAGGTTTTTTCAAGGCCAAACAATAATAGCTTCCTATTGATGCTGAGAAGAAGATGATAAGAAGCCAAGGTAGCTGATCTGCACCCAGCTCTTCTGTCCCTCCTTCACCTCCATGCTCCATCGGTGACCATGGGCCCAGGAAGCTAGGTCCCAGATCTGAAACTGTAACGCAAATGTATATGTTAGCAAGACAGCACAAACAGATCTGAGACCAGCCTACCAAGTGGCTGCCTGGCTCCCACACAGGAAAAAGACCATCAGCTACTGAGTCGCTGTACAGATGGAACCACCTTAGTCTGGCAGCAGGGCAGTGCTTCTGGCCCTGGGCTCCCATAAACGTAGCTTTAAAACATAACCAACATCTGCACCTCCTCATAGGGGATCTCTCTCTTATTACAGCTGCTTCAGCTGTAGCTACTTGCAACCACTGACTAACAGACCCTGCCTTTGCTTTCACAGCTGCTGATGTTACATTACGCTACATCCCATTATATTACCACAAACAGGTCTGCTACAGCCTAGTTCAAGGGCAGGCAACCCTTGTCCTGGAGTAGCATTCACAACTCTAAATTGTCATTCATCTTCCCTAAGCTGAAAACATTGTGTAGAGAATGTTTTGGAGAATGTTTTGGAAAATTACAGTATACCATCTGAGGAACATCTGTGTGTATGGGAACTACAATTACCACTGTCAGAGTCTAAATACAGGCATACAATAGACCCATTTCCCTGCTGCGTCATGACGTGCAGTACTGAATCAGAAAAATTTGGATTACCTAGCAGTGAATACGATCACATGCAATCAAATGCAGCTCGTGAACGTTAACAAACACGTAATCAGATGGTTATCATCTACAACATTACAGATGTCATCAGAGGATTGATTACCTAGCAAGCTAGCAAGCCAGAGAGGCCAGGTAAAATACCACAAAAGAGAGATAAAGCCAGAAAAATATATTTGTGGAACATAGCTATAGCCAACAGTCTTGCATGTTTTCATGGTCATCACTCACTCACTCACTGTTAAAGATGCACTATGTAGAAATAGCTCCGCCATTTCCTGGTTGTTAAAATTGAAATAGTTGGCTTTATTTCAGTTTATGTGACGAAACAAGCAAATATAGTGTTGAGAATCTAAACCGCTGTGAAATATATTTTCATAACCAAAAATATTGTATTTTCAGCTGTTTGAAGCTGGTGTACAAAACCGAAAGTAAAAGACCCAAAAACAAAACTTGAGAAAGGAAAGCATAGAAATAGCGCACATAAAATATATCTCCCACTTCCTAGACTTGCTGTCAATGAGAATGACAGATCTATAACACACATTTCTATGTGAATTTGGTCAGGTCGCCCCAAAAGTTACATATTGCTGCTTTAAATTTACCAAGGTCCCGACTCAGCGATAGTTGGCCAACCTGTTGTCCCGGACAAAAACAGACGGGGTGTAACAGCATTTCACCAGTTTATAATTTCTTGGAAATTACATGAGATTAAATCACTATTTGAATTGTACATGTTTCAGGGTAGCACATGGACTGAATGTTAAATCAAATGAGTCAGCTACTTTCACCACATGTGCATAAGACTTTTTATTGTATTTGTGTGTGTGTCTGTGTGTCCACGTCAGCAGCTCCAGAGCATCTGTGCAGCACCTGGGACTAAGGAAACTGATGTGTGTGCTAAACTATGGCCTCATCCTCAAAGTAACCTAAAGTGAATCAGGAAGTGTGTAGAAATAATCCCATCCCCCATGCTGTGAGACAGTCTCTGCCCTCTCCCTGTGGCCTAGAAGGCCAGCATCCTGGTGTTGCCTCTTCACTGTTGAGACTGGTGTTTTGCAGGTACTATTTAATGAAGCTGCCAGTTGAGGACTTGTGAGGCGTCTGGTTCTCAAACTAGACACTGTAATGTACTTGTCTTCTCGCTCAGTTGTGCACCGGAGCCTCCCACTCCTCTTTCTATTCTGGTTAGAGTCAGATTGCGCTGTTCTGTGAAGGGAGTAGTACACAGCGTTGTGCGAGATCTTCAGTTTCTTGGCAATTGCTCGCATGGAATAGCCTTCATTTCTCAGAACAAGAATAGACTGACGAGTTTCAGAAGAAAGTTCTTTGTTTCTGGCCATTTTGAGCCTGTAATCGAACCCACAAATGCTGACGCTCCAGATACTCAACTTGTCTAAAGAAGGCCAGTTTTATTGCTTCTTTAATCAGAACAACAGTTTTCAGCTGTGCTAACATAACTGCAAAAGGGTTTTCTAATGATCAATTAGTCTTTTAAAATGATAAACTTGGATTAGCTAACACAACGTGCCATTGGAACACAGAAGTGATGGTTGCTGATAATGGGCCTCTGTACGCCTATGTAGATATTCCATAAAAAATCTGCCCTTTCCAGCTACAATATTCATTTACTAAATTAACAATGTCGACACTGTATTTCTGATCAATGTGATGTTATTTTAATGGACAAAAAATGTCTTTCAAAAACAAGGACATTTCTAAGTGACCCCAAACTTTTGAACGGTAGTGTATATACCTAAATTGGAATATTCATAATTTTTTTGAATAAATACCTGCAGTCAACTTGTGCACTAGGTAATAGATAAAGCAGATCATCATTTCTCCTGTTACATCATTTTTTATTATGAAGCTTAAGGGTCCTAGTGTCCCAAAACAGTTGTTTGAGGCAGTCATGTCATGTGTGTTTGTTTACAAAGAAGCACAACGAGCAAAACGGGAGCTTCGTGAGGTCAGCTACTCCTGCAGTTACACTTGTATGAAATTCACTACTAATGTTTGCCAGCTATTAAGTTAACTATCTAATGTGCCAAATCTAATGTGACAAATAAATTCTCTCCAGCTGGGTTTTGCTAACTTGCTAATGCTAGCTAAATGTCTAACGTTAGCTTGCAAGATCAAGCTTCTTCGTAACTGCAGCAGAGACAATCCCTCCTGGATTAAGGTCCCTGCTATCTAATATTTATTTTGTGGATGCTGCAAACTGCGTTTTGAGATACTTGCATAACTTTATGAGCTGGGTTGTCTGTCTTAGTAGTAAATGTTTTTTATGCGCTCATTAGCATTTACCTAGCATCTGCTACGGGGATTCCTTAGTACTTGTTAGCCTTTTGTTAGCATTCTGGTAAGTTACTTTTTAATTTTTTTTAAAGAAAAGGCTCCCCTTGTGTGCACTACCAGTAATACTGTATATCCCGAGATGGAACAGGCACGATATGAAAGTATGGAAATCTGGATACCGCCCAACCCTAATGTAGTTCTGACACCACTGACTGAGAAAGCAAACCCTGACAATATGTATCGTAGACACACACACACACATACCCAGAAACGTGTGCGAGCACACATACACACACACCATGGCTCGACATAAACGCTTGTCCTCTTGTCTGGGACAAGAAAATAAAATTGCCGGACAAGAAGAATATTAATTTGACAAGAAAAAAAGTACAAGTAATCACAAAAAAATCACAATATCAAACAATTACTCCGATCAGAATTGAATCAGAGAGGCCAACATTGGAATAATGTTGAAATATTTTTTTTTATGTAGGCTACGTAAATAAAAAAACCTACATGTCAAAGTAGAGATGATATGCATACCAAACCAATGCTGACATGAGGGAAGCGCCAGACATTTTTGACTTAACTGCATAAATATAGGCTAAACGACAGTCATGTATAACAAATTTAACAACGGACAATTAGCATTAACGTCTAAAGGCTTGATTCTGTCGACAAGGCACGGTTTGTTCAGATAATGGTCACAAGACCAGAGAGTTAAGGACAGTGCCTATTGCGAACCGCACATTACCCACCTTGAATCTGAGCAGAGGCGGTCAGCATTTTGAAACTGTTTAACAATAAACTTCATTGTTTAAAACCTGGACATTTTATGAAGCATGTCTTACCTTGTTTCAAAGTAGCCTAGCCTAGCCAAAATACTAAAATAGAAATGTTGAGGGAATTATTTGATAAAATCTTAATATGCCATTGAAACCAGCATTTTTCTCATATTCTATTGGTTTTCAAACCAACATTCTTTTATTGTCCAGCAGCATAAGGCATAATCCTTGTCATATATGTAACCCATGCTAGTTGATGCATCTTTATATATATATCTCTCCTTTTTCTTAATTTCTTAATTTTCATCTCTGTCACATGAAACTGCTCATCAGAAACAATGTTTGTATTGGAACCAAGACTTAAAAAGAACTGATGTTGGCACAAGATGGAGGGACTGTTGGAGCATAACTAACGAAAGTTCAGTTAACGTAAATGTACGCTTAATCCAATATAAACTAATGTATAGAATTTATTATACGAGAGACAAAGTTCACAAATTCTACAGCACAACGGCAGTCATGTCTTAAGTGTAAAACTAACAATGACTCAAATATCCATGCTTTCTGGGAATGTTATAAAGTCCAAAAGTTATCGGCAGAGCAAGAAAGTTGGCTGTCAGAAGTATTACAATGTAAACTTACTTTTAGTCCATCTGTCTGCATATTTCAAGACATGCATATGGGGGTGTAGTGAGATACCCAATGGGCTGGATGATTCTCTTCATCATTTATCTTGAAAAGACTTATTCAAAAAACTTGGAAATCAATCAATCCGCCATCATTAACACAATGGAAAAATCAAATGATATATTATTGAAATAACTTGGACGACCGATAAAAACAAATTGGTACAATTTAAGGCCATGTGGCAAACAATAATGCAGGCACTAGGGATGGGGGTGTGAGTATGCGGATCTGGGGAGATGATATTTAGTCATTGTTTGTGTGCATCTGTAACTTGTTGTTCGCATGTGTATGTTTGTATCTGGTGGGGAATAAAAAAATAAACAAAATAAAAATAAAGCAAGAGAACAATGTTTTCCCGCTAATGGTATTTTGGAACATTCCCACGTAGCCTACAGCCATGTGCACACTGTTGAGCTTATAATACGAAGAAATAACACTTCACCACTATCCAGAAGCTGAGCTAGTCTTTCATGTATATTTCATGTTTTATCATATTTTTCTCAGACGCAGAGCTGGGCTCCCCAAGGGCCAAACTTCCTGTACTGCCAGTGTCAAAGCTCTCTCGCAATAATCACAGCAGGTCAAAGCCACATCTCAGCAAACTCAACCTCAGCTGCCGGCCTTGTTCCAAAGAGTGGGTGGTGGATTCCATAGAGCAGGGTTCCCCAACTGGCAGCCTGCGGGATGAATTTGGCCTGCGGGTGGTTTTATTTGGGCCCCCAAGTTTTCTGAGCAAAAACAAGTTTCCCTTGTTGGACATAAAAGACTGTAAAAACACCAGAAAATCAGCTCCAAGTGATTTTAATTTAGGAAATCTGTTCCCAAGTATTCCCACTCATAATTGAGAGACGTGATTGTGTACAACTGTAAGCAAGGTTTGAAAATATTACCCTTTAGTTAAATATTATATGTGTTTGGGATTCTTACGGTCAATTTGCAGTCTACAAATTATTTGTAATTATGTTCCGGCCCCCCGAACATCCACTCAAAAAAATCTAGTTGATGATCCCTGTCATAGAGACCCATCCATAGAACTTGGACACAGCTTAAACAAAGCTCTGGAACTGCTGGAAGCTACTTGTTAATGTATAGGCCTAATACCACAGTGGCATAGGCCTACCAGTGAAAGAAGCTAGGATACCCATTACTGCAATAGCACAGTGACATACCAGTAGTACTAATGTCTACGATGCCACAAATATTCTCTGATCCCTTAAAAGGTGTGTCACCTAGGCTTATGTGTTAGCTACACAGAGCTTTGGCATGATAACTATTTGATGCTCATTTCATTATGGGTGTTTAAGTATCAGCCACATCAGACTATAATAGCTGGACCGCCTCCCAGCTGTGGTGAACAAACATCTAATGCCGCCACAGACTCCCACACACGGACGTCATAGACATCCATAAACCTGCTACCCCTGTTTACCTTGAATGGCTGCCTGAATACCTCTGGACCATCATTTCAGATCATGTTTTTACTGCTGATGCAAAAGCTCATTTTAAGCATAAAATTGAATATAAATTAAGTAAAATTAGGCTACTTAACTCTTACATCTACACGTTCCGCTAGCGGAACGTCTGCTCCAATATCCAATGATGGGCGGGGCGCGAAATTCAAACTCCTCTAAATCCGAAAACTTACACTTTTCAAACATATGACTATTTTACAGCTATTTAAAGACAAGGCTCTCCTTTATCTAACCAAACTGTCCGATTTCAAAAAGGCTTTACAGCGAAAGCAAAACATTAGATTATGTCAGCAGAGTACCCAGCCAGAAATAATCACACAGCCATTTTTCAAGCTAGCATATCATGTCACATAAACCCAAACCATATCTAAATGCAGCACTAACCTTTGATGATCTTCATCAGATGACACACCTAGGACATTGTGTTATACAATACATGCATGTCTGTTCAATCAAGTTCATATTTATATCAAAAACCAGCTTTTTACATTAGCATGTGACGTTCAGAACTAGCATTCCCACCGAACACTTCCGGTGATTTTACTAAATTACTCACGATAAACGTTCACAAAAAGCATAACAATTATTTTAAGAATTATAGATACAGAACTCCTCTATGCACTCGATATGTCCGATTTTAAAATAGCTTTTCGGATGAAGCACATTTTGCAATAATGTAAGTACATAGCCCGGCGTTACAGGGCTAGCTATTTAGACACCCTGCAAGTTTAGCCTTCACCAAAATCACATTTCCTATTAGAAAAATGTTCTTACCTTGCTTGTTCTTCATCAGAATACACTGCCAGGACTTCTACTTCAATAACAAATGTAGGTTTGGTCCCAAATAATCCATCGTTATATCCAAACAGCAACGTTTTGTTCGTGCGTTCTAGACACTATCCCAACGCTAAATCTCGGCCACGAGCATGACGCAAAATATGACAAAAAATTTCTAAATATTCCATTACCGTACTTCGAAGCATGTCAACCGCTGTTTAAAACCAATATTTATGCAATTTATCTCGTAGAGAAGCGATAATATTCCGACCGGGAATCTGCCTGTCTGTAAACTGAGGAAAAAACCGAAAGCCGGGGGCGGGGCGTGTCACGCGCCTAAGGCTTAGTCCATTGAGTGACCACTTAGCTTTTGCTCTCCTTTGTTTCAGCCAGGGCTTTGAATTACGTCATTCCTGTTTTTCCCGGGCTATGAGACCTCATTGGAGACGTGTGAAGTGTCACGTAAGAGCAGAGATCCTTTGTAAACGATAGAGATAATAAAGAAGGGCAAGAAATGTTCAGACAGGGTACTTCCTGAACAGAAGCATCTCAGGTTTTTGCCTGCCATAGGAGTTCTGTTATACTCACAGACACCATTCAAACAGTTTCAGAAACTTTGGAGTGTTTTCTCTCCAAAGCTAATAATTATATGCATATTCCAGTTTCTGGGCAGGACTAATAATCAGATTAAATCGGGTACGTTTTTTATCCAGCCGTGAAAATACTGCCCCCTAGCCATAACAGGTTAAGTACTGGACATAGTCATCCAAAACAGCTAGGCTAGACAGCCATGTGCAAAGACCCTAGGAATGCTTATATTTCTGACTGAATGGCTTGGCCCAGATGACTGCCCAGCTAGCACATTTGGTTCCTTGGAAGTTGTGGGAATGTACGTTTTTGGTTTCCCATTGGTTCTGGGAATGAAGTCATAAGTTTCCTGACTGGTACAAAATTGAAAGTTTTTTTTTTTTTGTTCTGAGAACGGAAGTGAACCTTTTGTCTGTTCTGGGAATGTTTATTTTTAGATTGCAGGGAGGTTTTTAGAACGTTTTACTCTGGTTCCTTTAAAGTTTTCCTGGGAGTTTTCCCAGAAATTATAGGTTGTTTTGAGGTTTTTGAATAGCTTTCTTAACTTTCACTGAATGTTTCAAGAAGACTTTTAATAACACTGCTAGCTTATTTTGGGTTAACATTTTTGTTACTCCAAGCACAGGTAGGACAAATGTAAATGTATTTAGGTATGAATGTATTTTATATTGTGACATGGAATCAGTGACATTCAGAACTATAATCTTCTGTTTTCTATCCATGGAATTAGTCCATTTAGCCACAAGGATGGAGCTAGCATAACATGTATTTTACGCATACAAAGCTGTTCATTTTACTCTATTCACACAGACCCCATTTCAATTGACACAAGCACTCATTAAGATCAGGTGTGCACGGCCAACACAACAGAAAACACAAGTTAGAGGATAGAGAAAGTTTTGTTGATGTTGAGAACAGAATGTAGATGTTTTTAAATAACATTCTTAGAATGTTTCCTGAATGTTACAAAAGTTTTATGTTTTTTGTGGAAAGTTTTCTTAACGTTCTGAGAACGGAATGTACAGTTGAAGTCGGAAGTTTACATACACCTTAAACATTTAAACTCAGTCTTTCACAATTCCTGACATTTAATCCTAGTAAAAACTCCCTGTCTTAGGCCAGTTAGGAACACCACTTTATTTTAAGAATGTGAAATGTATGAATAATAGTAGAGAGAATGATTTATTTCAGCTTTTATTTCTTTCATCACATTCCCAGTGGGTCAGAAGTTTACATACACTCAATTAGTATTTGCCTTTCAATTGTTTAACTTGGGTCAAACGTTTTGGGGAGCCTTCCACAAGCTTCCCGTTGGGTGAATTTTGGCCCATTCCTCCTGACAGAGCTGGTGTAACTGAGTCAGGTTTGTAGGCCTCCTTGCTCACACACACCTTTTCAGTTCTGCCCACAAATGTTCTGTAGGTTTGAGGTCAGAGATTTGTGATGGCCACTCCAATACCTTGACTTTGTTGTCCTTAAGCCATTTTGCCACAACTTTGGAAGTATGCTTGGGGTCATTGTCCATTTGGAAGACCCATTTCCGACCAAGCTTTAACTTCCTGACTGATGTCTTGAGATGTTGCTTCAATATATCCACATAATTTTCCTTGATCATGATGCCATCTATTTTGTGAAGTGCACCAGTCCCTCCTGCAGCAAAGCACCCCCACAACATAATGCTGCCATCCCCGTGCTTCACGGTTGGGTTGGTGTTCTTCGGCTTGCAAGCCTCCCCCTTTTTCCTCCAAACATAATGATGGTCATTATGGCCAAACAGTTCTATTTTTGTTTCATGTGACCAGAGGACGTTTCTCAAAAAATACGATCTTTGTCCCCATGTGCAGTTGCAAACCGTAGTCTGTCTTTTTTATGGCGGTTTTGGAGCAGTGGCTTCTTCCTTGCTAAGCGGCCTTTCAGGTTATGTTGATATAGGACTCGTTTTACTGTGGATATAGATACTTTTGTACCTGCTTCCTCCAACATCTTCACAAGGTCCTTTGCTGTTGTTCTGGGATTGATTTGCACTTTTCGCACCAAAGTACGTTCATCTCTAGGAGACAGAATGCGTCTCCTTCCTGAGCGGTATGAAGGCTGCGTGGTCCCATGGTGTTTATACTTGTCACGTCCTGACCAGTAAAGGGGTCATTTTGTTATTGTAGTTGGTCAGGATGTGGCAGGGGTATGTTTGTTTTGTGTGTTTCGGGGTTTTTTGGGCTATGTTCTATGTTAATATATTTCTATGTTTGTTCTAGTTCTTCTATTTCTATGTTTAGTTTATTGGGTTGACCTTAAATTGGAGGCAGCTGTTCCTTGTTGCCTCTAATTGAAGGTCCTATTTAGTAGGGGTGATTTCCATGGGTTTTGTGGGTAGTTGTTCCATGTATAGCTGTGTAGCCTTACAGGACTGTTTTTCATCGTTGCTTTTGTATAAGTGTTTTGTTTTGGTTTCCTTCTAATAAAAGAAGATGAGTATTCATATACCTGCTGCGATTTGGTCCACTTTTTACGACGCACCTGACAGAACTACCCACCAAGAAAGGACCAAGCAGCGGAGGAAGGAGCAGCAGAGGAACTATATGGAGTCATGGACCTGGGAGGAGATCCTGGATGGGGCAGGACCTTGGCACCAGGCTGGGGAGTACTGGCGCCCTAAGGAGGAGCTGGAGGCAGCCAATGCAGAGCGGCGCCATTACGAGGCGTTATACGCAGAGATTGGCAAGTGCAAGAGGCAGCCCCAAAAAATTATTGGGGGGGGGGAACACGGGTAGTATGGCTAAGTCAGGTCGTAGACCTGAGCCAACTCCCCGTTCTTATTACGGGGAGCGGCGGATCGAGAAAGCACCGAGCTATGCGGAAATGCGCACTGTATTGCCCAGAAGCATTCAAAGGCCGGTGCAAACGGTGAAAGCTCCTCAGTATGGCCAGGCTATGGTGAGCACTCGGCCACGAAGGGTTGTGCAGGCTGTATGCTCCAGACCTCCAGTGCATCGCCAGGGTCCAGTTTACCCTGTTCCTGCTCCTCACACTAGCCTTGAGGTGCGTGTCACCAGTCTGGCGCCTCCAAAGCCAGCTCCACGCACCAGGCCTTTAGTGCACTTGCCCAGTCCAGTACGTCCTGTTCCTGCTCCTCGCACTAGCCTTGAGGTGCGCGTCACCAGTCTGGCGCCTCCAAAGCCAGACCCACGCACCAGGCCTTTAGTGCGCCTGCCCAGTCCAGTACGTTCTGTTCCTGCTCCTCGCACTAGCCCTGTGGTGCACGTCCCTAGTCTGGCACCTCCAAAGCCAGCCCCACGCACCAGGCCTTTAGTGCGCCTGCCCAGTCCAGTACGTTCTGTTCCTGCTCCTCGCACTAGCCCTGTGGTGCACGTCCCTAGTCTGGCACCTCCAAAGCCAGCCCCACGCACCAGGCCTTTAGTGCGCAGTCCCGTCTAGAGCTTCCCGCGACAGTGCCCCGTCTAGAGCTTCCGGCGACGGCCCGCCAGAGTCGCCCGCAAGTCTGGCGCCGCCAGAGTCGCTCCTCAGCCCGGCGCATTCAGCGGACAGGTTAGGTTGGGGACTAGGGCCAGAACCAGAGCCACCTCCATAGGGGGGTGTGTGGGGAAGGGAGGGTGTTTGCACAGGAACCATCGGTGACGGTGGCCACCCTCCCTCCCTTCCCTCCATGTAGTTTTGGTTTATTGTTTTGGTAATTTTTTGTTTCAGGTGCATTCGGGGTCTGCACCTTTGGGGGGGGGCGGGGGGGGTACTGTCACGTCCTGACCAGTAAAGGGGTCATTTTGTTATTGTAGTCGGTCAGGACGTGGCAGGGGTGTGTTTTTTGGGGTTATGTTCTATGTTAATATATTTCTATGTTTGTTCTAGTTCTTCTATTTCTATGTTTAGTTTATTGGGTTGACCTTCAATTGGAGGCAGCTGTTCCTCGTTGCCTCTAATTGAAGGTCCTATTTAGTAGGGGTGTTTTGTGGGTAGTTCATGTATAGCTGTGTAGCCTTACAGGACTGTTTTTCGTTGTTGTTTTTGTATAAGTGTTTTGTTTTGATTTCCTTCTAATAAAAGAAGATGAGTATTCATATACCTGCTGCGTTTTGGTGCACTTTTTACGACGCACCTGACAATACTTGCGTACTGTTATTTGTACAGATGAACGTGGTACCTTCAGGCGATTGGAAAATGTTCCCAAGGATGAACCAGACTTGTGGAGGTCTATCATTTGTTTGGCTGATTTCTTTTGATTTTCCCATGATGTCAAGCAAAGAGGCAGTCAGTTTGAAGGTAGGCCTTAAAATACATCCACAGGTACATCTCCAATTGACTCAAATTATGTCAATTAGCCTATCAAAAGCTTCTAAAGTCATGACATCATTTTCTGGAATTTTCCAAGCTGTTTAAAGGCACAGTCAACTTAGTGTATGTAAACTTCTGACCCACTGGAATTGTGATACAGTGTATTATAAGTGAAATAATCTGTCTGTGAACAATTGTTGGAAAATTACTTGTGTCATGCACAAAGTAGATGTCCTAACCGACTTGCCAAAACTATAGTTTGTTAACAAGAAATTGTTGGATGAAAAACGAGTTTTAATGACTCCAACCTAAGTGTATGCAAACTTCCAACTTCTATGTTTTTAAATTACATTTATAGAACGTTCTCTGAACGTTACTAAAGTTTTCTTGTGTTTTTTATGGAAAGTTTTGGAACAATTTCACAACGTGACTTGGCCCATTTCCATGTGAATTTGGTCAGATCGCCCAAAAAGTTACGCATTGCCACTTTAAAAGTTAGCAAAATGAGAAGGACTAGGCTAAAATGAGAAACCAACAGGTAGGCTAACTCCGCCTTTGTGCAAGGAGGAGCAGGAGAAGCACTGCCAGAGCCCTGCAAAATGACCTCCAGCAGGCCACAAATGTGCATGTGTCTGCTCAAACGGTCAGAAACAGACTCCATGAGGGTGGTATGAGGGCCCGACGTCCACAGGTGGGGGTTGTGCTTACAGCCCAACACCGTGCAGGACGTTTGGCATTTGCCAGAGAACACCAAGATTGGCAAATTCGGCACTGGCGCCCTGTGCTCTTCACAGATGAAAGCAGGTTCACACTGAGCATGTGACAGACGTGACAGAGTCTGGAGACGCCGTGGAGAACGTTCTGCTGCCTGCAACATCCTCCAGCATGACCGGTTTGGCGGTGGGTCAGTCATGGTGTGGGGTGGCATTTCTTTGGGGGGCCGCACAGTCCAGGTCTGGGAGGAGATCCCTCAGGAGACCATCCGCCACCTCATCAGGAGCATGCCCAGGC
Organism: Salmo trutta; assembly: GCF_901001165.1. Classification (NCBI taxonomy): domain Eukaryota; kingdom Metazoa; phylum Chordata; class Actinopteri; order Salmoniformes; family Salmonidae; genus Salmo; species Salmo trutta. The sequence goes on from NC_042975.1 coordinate 30,082,652, forward strand.
GTTGTAGGGAGGTCATACAGACACGCGGAGGCCACACACACTACTGAGTTATAAGGACATTACATCAAAGTTGGATCAGCCTATAGTGTGGTTTTCCACTTTAATTTTGAGTGTGACTCCAAATCCAGACCTCCATGGGTTGATAAATTGAATTTCCATTGATTATTTTTGTGTGATTTTGTTGTCAGCACATTCAACTATGTAAAGAAAAAAGTATTTAATAAGATTATTTCATTCATTCAGATCTAGGATGTGTTATTTTAGTGTTCCCTTTATTTTTTTGAGCAGTATATTTTAATTCTTATAAATTTGCAAAGATTCCTAAAAACCTCTTTTTGCTTTGTCAGTATGGGGTATTGTGTGTAGATTGATGAGGAAACATTTTTTTAAATACATTTTAGAATGAAGCTGTAATGTAACAAAATGTGTCAATGGGTCTGAATACCTTCCGAAGGCACTGTAAGTTGAGAATTTTGATAATGAAAAGACTCCAATAGGTATTTTAATTATCTTCTATTTAGGCCTACATCGATAGCCATTTCGCTTTCCAAAACAGTTTTCCTTGACAGTATTTTTTTTTTATTGCGATTTGCCTGGCTGGGTCTCTGCTTTTCACTAACAGACGCAACTCAACAATAATCTATTTGGTATTTGCCTCTCACTCTACCCCAAAAAAATCTATGTTTGTACTAATAGGTAACCAGATCATGACTACAACTAAGTTATTGGATCAATTTGAGAACACATGACTTTAAATAAAACCATGAGGAAACCTGTAGGAACTGAAAATCCCACAGAAGAACATTGTTTGTTAACATTCTCTTAACTATTTGAGAACATTCCCAATTAGAGGGAATAATTTCATAACAATCGGTAATCTGCATTTTTGGACACCGATTATGGCCGATTAGATTGCACTCCCCGAGGAGACTGTGTGGCAGGCTGACTACCTGTTATGCGAGTGCAGCAAGGAGCCAAGGTGCTAGCTAGCATTAAACTTATCTTATAAAAAACAATCAATCAATCTTAACATAATCACTAGTTAACTACACATGGTTGATGATATTACTAGTTTATCTAGCTTGTCCTGCGTTACATATAATCGATGCGGTGCCTGTTAATTTGTCATTGAATCACAGCCTACTTCGCCAAACGGGTGATTTAAGAAGTGCATTCGCGAAAAAAAGCACTGTCGTTGCACCAATGTGTACCTAACCATGAACATCAACGCCTTTCTTAAAATCAATACGCAAGTATATATTTTTAAACCTGCATATTTAGTTAATATTGCCTGCTAACATGAATTTCTTTTAACTAGGGAAATTGTGTCACTTCTCTTGTGTTCTGTGCAACAGTATCAGGGTATATGCAGCAGTTTGGGGCGCCTGGCTCGTTGCGAACTGTGTGAAGACCATTTCTTTCTAACAAAGACAGCCAACTTCGCCAAATGGGGGATGATTTAACAAAAGCGCATTTGTTGCACGAATGTACCTAACCATAAACATCAATGCCTTTCTTAAAATCAATACACAGAAGTATATTTTTATAAACCTGCATATTTAGTTAAAAGAAATTAATGTTAGCAGGCAATATTAACTAAGGAAATTGTGTCACTTCTCTTGCGTTCATTGCACGCAGAGTCAGGTATATGCAACAGTTTGTGCTGCCTGGCTCATTGCGAACTAATCTGCCAGGATTTTACATAATTATGACATAACATTGAAGGTTGTGCAATGTAACAGCAATATTTAGACTTATGGATGCCACCCGTTAGATGAAATACGGAACGGTTCTGTATTTCACTGAAAGAATAAACGTTTTGTTTTCGAAATGATAGTTTCCGGATATGACCATATTAATGACCTAAGGCTCGTATTTCTGTGTGTTATTATGTTATAATTAAGTCTATGATTTGATAGAGCAGTCTGACTGAGCGGTGGTAAGCAGCAGCAGGCTCGTAAGCATTCATTCAAACAGCACTTTCCTGCGTTTGCCAGCAGCTCACACCTGGTTCCCATCTCGTTATGATTATTTTCCCTATTTAACCCTCTGGTTCTCATTATGTTTTGTGCGTGATTGTTTGCTTGTCATCGTGTTAGTTGTTTTGTGTCAGGATTATTTATCCCTGCATGGATTATGACTTATGAGTTTCTTCGAGAGTAAAGTACGTTATTTTACTCAGTTCTGTGTCTTGCGCTTGACTCTATCCTCACCTCCACATAACTGACACTGACACTCCAACACTCCCGGCCGCGACCGGGAGACCCATGGGGCGGAGCACAATTGGTCCAGCATCGTCTGGGTTAGGGGAGGGTTTGGCCGGCAGGGATGTCCTTGTCCTATCGCGCACTAGCAACTCCTGTGGCGGGCCATGCGCAGTGCATGCTGATGCAGTCGCCAGGTGTACGGTGTTTCCGCCGACATATTGGTGCGGCTGGCTTATGGCTTAAGTGGGCATTGTGTCAAGAAGCAGTACGGCTTGGATGGGTTGTGTTTCGGAGGAAGCACAGCTCTCGACCTTTGCCTCTCCTGAGTCTGTACGGGAGTTGCAGCGATGAGACAAGACTGTAACTACCAATTGGATACCACGAAAATGTAACCATGTTTGACAATTTAGGAAACGTTTCGTTAAAGGTGCAAAATGCGGAAATCACTCCGCCATTTCCAGATTGCTAAAATTCGAATAGTTTGCCTAATTTCAGTTTATGTGACAAAACAAGCCAATCAATCATTGTACCATTTAAATCAAGAACCAAAAATATTGTATTTTCATTGTAGTTCTAGGTGAAATTGTTCAGGTCGCCCAAAAAGTTTGATATTTCAGCTTTAAAGTAATGAAAAACCAAGAAAATAAAGTTATTGTGTCAAGTTCCTTAAATGTTCTGAGAACGTTCCAAAGCCAAGCAACTATCCTGCACCATTCCCAAAAAGTTGTGCGAAGGTTGTATGCTAAATAACCATAGGACAACCACACTCTTACCAAGCTCTAAGAAACGTATGGTTCTCAGAACATTATGTGCTAGCTGGGTGATTTTCAGTAGCATTCCACACAGTTAGTGAGGCTGTCAGTGTCCAAGTATGCAGTCTGTTTCCTGCACATACCAGCATCTCAAAACCGACCTGCGGGAAAAGGCTTGGAGGTGAGTCAGGCCTGCACCTCCTCACTGTGTCAATGTATTAATCCTCACAGTGAGATTGTTGGATACTGTCGCACTGAATATTGAGAAATGAATACATTTTCTCTGACTGTTTGCAATGGTGTGTTCATAGATTGCAATGGCAATGCTCGCTGGGTATGTTCACCAAAATAGTAGACTGATTGACAGCTAATAGAAATGTAAAACATTTGTTATTTTCCCTTGAACACTGTTAATCCAAATGACTATCAGTAACTACACCTTATCTACTGGTGACAGCATGGAGAACACTTATTAGATGACAGATCAGGACTGCCCTTAACCCATACCTCTGTTTGTTTCATACACTACCATACAGGACACTTGCAAGACTTGTTAGACAAACTGCACTCAGAAGCACACAAGGACCTCTCAATGAAAGTCTAGCAAAATTTGAGAGGTGTAACTGTTCCCCACCAGTCTAAAAGTACCAGCCAAACCAGTGCCTGTCCGAACTCCCCTCTGCCCAGTCCAACTCCCCTTATCTTTGCAATTAGAGCCTCCCTGCATCTTACTGCAGCAAAGGACGTGCCAGTCCAATGGTATGCAGACCAGGCCTACCCTCCTGGGCATTGATAACTCAGCGATTGTTCCTTTCAAATGATACGGCCTTGTGTGTGTGTGTGTGTATGCATGCACATGTTTATGTGTGTGTGCGTGTGTCTAGAATAGATTGCTTTATAATACATATTGTCAGGGTTTGCTTTCTCAGTCAGTGGTGTCAGAAGAACTAGTGTGTGTGTGTGAGTGAGAGGGGAGAAGGGATGACGATAGCAATTTCCTTAAACTCCTCATGATGAGAGAAGAAAATAGCACTCATTAAGTTTCTAGGGATTCTATATAGTACAGGGAGAGGGGTACAGGCCTAATTTGACTGTAGTGGTTAATTGCGGATAGATGGCAATCAATCAGTCCAAACAAGAGCCAAAACAAACAAAACAGAATCTGCCAGTGCAAACAAAACTGCCACAACATTTAGCTAAATGTCATTTAGCTAATAAAGTACATTACAAGTGTCGCTGTGTACGTCTCTTTAACCTGGTCCCAGATCTGTTTGTGCTGTTTTTGCAGGAGTTGGCTATAGAGCACAAACAGATCTGGGACCAGGCTAGCTGATAATGGATCAGGTGTCAGGGACTATCAGCCTGTGATTCCCCTGACAACTTGGCCTCGGTCCAGCCAGGAGCCTCTCCCTAGACTCACATCCAAAACGGCATGGTGGGTAATACCTGGGACTCCCTGCTCTAGTCTACACCACTCGCCACACTAATCAGGAATGTAAGAATGCACTTAATTTAATAAATCATCAGTTACAGCAGGTATTCCCAAACTGGGGTTCACGCGCAATACTGCCGGGGGTACGCCAAATAAAAATGTGATTCACCTTCTTTTTTGTTTTTATAATACTTTTTTTTTTACAAAATCTTCACATTTTCAAACAGTCCATTTATATTTTTTGTACACATGCACAAACATTGGTAAAGCTGTGCAAAAAAAATATAGCTTACAGTCGCATACCAAAAATTAGGCTAGGTGAATCGAGGACAGCGATACTAGTGCACATTCTTGAATCTCGACTTTGTGGAACAGTAACTATACAGCAGAGAACTTGAAATCCCTTTGGAAATAAGGTCACCCTTAGCGTCGGACTGTAACAGTATAATGATGACGCAGGTGGACAGCCAGGACACTCCAGTCAATACCCCCTGCATCTCCCCTCCCCACATATGTCCCACCCTTTAGTGTTCCAGCTACCCTCCCCCCGTCTGTCTCACCCTTCAGTGCTCCATCCTCCCCCCACCCTCCTCCCAGGTTTCAGGACACTGTGTTCTGAGTGCAGCCATCGGCTAAATACAGTGCATTCGGAAAGTATTCAGACCGCTTGACTTTTCCACATTTTGTTACGTTACAGCGTTATTCTAAAATTGATGAAAAAAAAATGTTCCCTCATCAATCTACACACATACCCCATAATAACAAAGCAAAAACAGGTTTTTAGTCATTTTTGCAAATGTATAAAAAAAAATAACGGAAATATCAAATTTACATAAGTGCTCAGACCCTTTACTCAGTACTTTGTTGAAGCACCTTTGGCAGCAATTACGGACTCAAGTCTTCTTGGGTATGGCGCTACAAGTTTGGCACACCTGTATTTAGGGAGTGTGTCACTGCACAGCTATTTTCAGGTCTCTCCAGAGATGTTCAATCTGGTTCAAGTACGGGCTCTGGCTGGGCCACTCAAGGACATTCAGAGACTTGTCCTGAAGCCACTCCTGCGTTGTTTTAGCTGTGTGCTTAGGGTCGTTGTCCTGTTGGAAGGTGAACCTTCGCCCCCAGTCTGCGGTCCTGAGCCCTCTGGAGAAGATTTTCATCAAGGATCTCTCTGTACTTTGCTCCATTCATCTTTACCTCAATCCTGACAAGTCTCACACTCCCTGCCACTGAAAAACATCCCCACAGCATGACAATGCCACCACCATGCTTCAACGTAGGGATGGTGCCAGGTTTCCTCCCATCGTAACACTTGGCATTCAGGCCAAAGAGTTCAATCAGAGAATTTTGTTTCTCATGGTCTAAGAGTCATTTAGGTTCCTTTTGGAAAACTCCAAGCGGACTGTCATATGCATTTTACTGAAGAGTGGCTTCTGTCTGGCCACTCTACCATGAAGGCCTGATTGGTGGAGTCCTGCAGAGATGGTTGTCCTTCTGGAACTCTGCAGCTCTGTCAGAGTGACCATTATATAGACAGGTGTGTGTGTGCCTTTCCAAATCATGTCCAATCAATTGAATTTACCACAGGTGGACTCTAATCAAGTTGTAGAAACATCTCAAGGATGATCAATGGAAACAAGATGCACCTAAGCTCAATGTTGAGTCTCATAGCAAAGGTTCTGAATTCTTATGTCAACGTTATATTTATGTTTTTTAATTGTTTTTATATTGCATAAATTGATTTTTTTTAAACTGTTTTTGCCTTGTCATTATGGGGTATTGTGTGTAGATTGATCAGGGGAAAAAAACAATTGAATCAATTTTAGAATAAGGCTGTGATGTAACAAAATGTGGAAAAAGTCAAGGGGTCTGAATACTTTCCAAATGCACTGTATTTTTTCTAGCTATTTATATTTCTTGGATGGTTTGCAATGAGAAAAACAAGGGGTGTAATTATCTATGCCTACTGTACAAATGACTTGCATAACTGGGAGAGGAAGGACACTTTATTTATAGTTATTTTCTTCCTTTATTACTTGAGTACTCATCAAAGGAAGAATAATGGAATGTAGAACTGAAAGGTGTGATTCGTTTCCCATTATATAGGCTAGGCCTACCCCAGCCAGTTAGACTATATGTCACACCCTGATCAGTTTCACCTGTCCTCGTTATTGTCTCCACCCCCTCCAGGTGTCGCTTGTTTCCCCCAGTGTATTTATCCCTGTGTTTCCTGTCTCTCTGTGCCAGTTCATCTTGTATGTTTCCAAGTCAACCAAGTTGACTTGGAAAAATGCTTTTTTTGCATTGTCCTTTTTCTAGTCCTCCCGGTTTTGACTCTTGCCTGTTTCTGGACTTTGTACCCGCCTGCCTGACCATTCTGCCTGCCTTGACAACGAGCCTGTCTGCCACTCTGTACCTCCTGGACTCTGATCAGGTTTTGACCTTTTTGCCTGACCATGGCCATTCTCTTGCCTACCCCTTTGGATTAATAAACATTGTAAGACTCCAACCATCTGCCTCCTGTGTCTGCATTTGGGTCTCGCCTTGTGCCTTGATAGTACGAACTGGCCATTACAGACCCAGCAGACTTGGACCAGCTCCGCCACACTGTCTCCCTGCAGGGAGCCACCATTGGGAGACATCAGGAGTTGCTACAGGGCCTTTTGGAAGGGCTCAGTTCCTTGACAAAACGCCACGACCATGGGTTAAAGGCTATTATGGAGCAAATCAGGGAGTTAGCTTAGACTGTCTGCCACCTCTGGAAAAACTCCAATCACCCAGTAGTTTCCCCCCCCCCCTATCTGTGGTGAGTTGGTACAGCCTATCCCGACTCCCCGTGAACCCCGCTTACCACCTCCAGAGCGATATTCGGGGAATTCTGGTGCCTGCCGGGGTTTTCTTTCTCAGTGCTCGCTTATTTTTGAGCTACGGCCATCTTCGTTTTCTTCAGACCGATCGAAGATAGCGTATATAATTACGCTAATGTCGGGAAGGGCGCTCTCCTGGTCTACGGCAGTTTGGGAACAACAATCTGCCATTTGCGGGCATTTGGAGGAATTCATGGCAGAGGTGAGAAGTTTGAGTATCTGGGAGAAAGGCAGCCAAGCAAACTGCTTGACTTGCGTCAAAACTCCCGTAGTGTGGCAGACTATGTGGTGGACTTTCGTACGTTGGCTGCCGAGAGTGCCTGGAATCCGGAGTCTCTTTTCAATACTTTTCTGCACGGATAATCTGAGGAGGTTAAGGATGAGGATCTATCACTCCAGTGTTTAATTGCTAAATTGTAAATATTTTGCCACTATGGCCTATTTATTGCCTTACCTCCCTTATCTTACCTCATTTGCACACACTGTATATAGACTTTTTTTCTCTGTTGTGTTATTGACTGTATGTTTGTTTATTCCATGTGTAACTCTGTGTTTGTCGCACTGCTTTGCTTCATCTTGGCCAGGTCGCAGTTGTAAATGAGAACTTGTTCTCAACTAGCCTTTCTGGTTAAATAATGGTGAAATAAAAAAATGAGCTAGCTGCTCTGGAACTGCTGGTGGACCTCGACTCCCTTATCTCCTTAACCATTACAATTGATGGACGCCTTAAGGGAACGCAAGAGTGAGAGGAGGTCTGGTCTCAGGCACACTTGTGCGCCCGATATGGTGCGTTCACCTCCTATGGAATCCGGAAGTTTCCGAAGGCAGCTCTTCTGAGAGGAGTCGAAGCCACCCGAGCTCTCTCATGACTCTACGACGGGTGAGTTGGATACTCCTGAGCCTATGCAGTTGGGAAGAACTAGGCTATCAGTTTGGGAGCGCTCACAGAGGATAAATAATAACTGTTGTCTGTACTGTGGAGGGGCAGGACATTTTATAGCTACCTGCCCTATAAGAAAACCCTTGTCTCTAGTGGGTACTATGGTGAGTCAGACTGGGAGTTCCCTAATTCCCATCACCAGCACACCCCGTTTTGCTCTTGTGCTGTTGGGAGACCAATCTAAGTCTCTCTGAGTGTTCATTGACTCTGGGGCTGATGAAAATCTTATGGATGCCACGATAGCCCCGGAGCTTGGTATTCCCTCTCAGCCTCTCTCTGTGCCCATGGGTGCTAGGGCACTGGTTGGCCTCTCTATAGGGGAAGTTACCCATAGTACTGTGCCCGTTCAATTATGGGTTTCTGGTAACCACAGTGAGACAGTACAGTTCCATCTCATTACCTCTCCCCATGTTCCGGTGGTTTTGGGATTTTCCTGGCTTCAAAAGCATCATCCGATGATTGATTGGACCACAAGCTCCATCCTGGGTTGGAGCCCATTTTGCCATTCCCACTGCCTTCAAGCAGCACAGCCTTCCTCAAGTCAGTTTCCTCAGGATGTTAGCAAGACTATGGATGTCTCTGCTATCCCCATATAATTCCATGACCTCCTGGAAGTGTTCAGTAAGGCACGTGCTACTTCCCTTCCCCCTGCACCGTCCTTATGATTGTGCCATTGATCTGCTCCCAGGCACTACACCACCTCGGGGTCAATTGTATTCTCTGTCTGTACCAGAGACCAAAGCTATGGAGGAGTACATAGAGGAGTCTCTGGCCACTGGGGCCGTCCGTCCATCTGCATCTCCTGCCGGCGCAGGGTTTTTCTTTGTGGAGAAGGACAAGACCCTGCGTCCGTGCATTGACTACCGGGGACTTAATGACATTACTGTCAAGAATCATTACCCCCTACCTCTCCTCGGTGTTTGAACCTCTCCAGGGGGCCACCATATTTTCCAAGTTGGACCTTCGAAATACCTACCACCTGGTTCGGATACGCGAGGGGGATGAGTGGAAGACAGCCTTCAACACAGCCAGTGGACATTATGAGTACTGTTTTCCAGGCTTTGGTAAATGATGTGCTTCCGGAGATGCTAAATCGGTTTGTGTTCGTGTACCTTGACGACATCCTGTTTTTTCCCCAATCTGCACAAGAACATGTTCTTCATATCAGACAGGTCCTTCAGTGCCTCCTGGAGAACCAACTGTTCGTGAAAGCCGAGAAATGTGAGTTCCACTGCTCTATCACCTTTCTGGGATATGTCATTGCTGTGGGCAATGTTCAGATGAATCCTGGAAAGGTGAAAGCAGTGATGGATTGGCCTCAATCAACGTCCAGGCTGCAGTTGCAACGGTTTCTTGATTTAGCAAACTTCTACCGCCGTTTCATTCGGGACTTCAGCACCCTGGCGGCCCCCCTCTCAGCACTCACCTCTCTCAAGGTACCGTTCAAATAGTCTTCAGCTGTCGACAAAGCCTTTTGTGGACCTGAAACATTGGTTCACAACAGCACCCATCCTCATCCATCCGGACCCCTCGCATCAATTTGTGGTGGAAGTGGATGCTTCTGATGTTGGAGGGGCCATCCTGACCCAGCGATCTGCCCAGGACAGGAAGCTTCATCCCTGTGCCTTCCTGTCCCATCGTCGCAATCCTGCTGAAAGGAACTACGATGTTGGCAACCAAAAACTACTGGAGGTGAAGATGGCGTTGGAAGAGTGGAGGCACTGGCTGGAAGGAGCAGAACAGTCATTCCTGGTCTGGACTGACCATAAAAACCTGGAATATCTCTGTACTGCCAAGCGCCTCAACTCCAGACAGACCCAGTGGGCCCTCCTGTTCACCAGATTTAACTTCACCATCTCCTATCGCCCAGGGTCAAAGAATGTTAAGCCTGATGCCCTCTCCCGCCTACACAGTTTCTCTGCCACACCCTCGACCTCTGAAACTATTCTCCCTACCTCATGCCATGCTGCCACTGTGGATTGGGGTATTGAGAACCTGGTCTGCGAGGCTCAACGCTCTCAGCCTGGACCTGAAGGGGGCCCGGCCAACCGGCTGTTTGTCCCTAATTCATTCCGGTCCCGGGTCCTGGAACGGGCTCAATCATCCAGGCTGACCTGTCATCCAGGGTCCCGTCGAACACTAGCCTTTCTTCGACAACGTTACTGGTGGCCCAAAATGGTCCCTGACGTCTCTGCCTTTGTCACCGCATGCAATGTGTGTGCTCAAAACAAGACTCCACGGCAAGCTTCTGGCCTCCTGCAGCCACTACCGGTTCCTCATAGTCCCTGGTCTGATATACAGTTGAAGTCGGAAGTTTACATACACCTTATCAAAATACACTGCTCAAAAAAATAAAGGGAACACTTAAACAACACAATGTAACTCCAAGTCAATCACACTTCTGTGAAATCAAACTGTCCACTTAGGAAGCAACACTGATTGACAATACATTTCACATGCTGTTGTGCAAATGGAATAGACAACAGGTGGAAATTATAGGCAATTAGCAAGACACCCCCAATAAAGGAGTGGTTCTGCAGGTGGGGACCACAGACCACTTCTAAGTTCCTATGCTTCCTGGCTGATGTTTTGGTCACTTTTGAATGCTGGCGGTGCTTCCACTCTAGTGGTAGCATGAGACGGAGTCTACAACCCACACAAGTGGCTCAGGTAGTGCAGCTCATCCAGGATGACACATCAATGCGAGCTGTGGCAAGAAGGTTTGCTGTGTCTGTCAGCGTAGTGTCCAGAGCATGGAGGCGCTACCAGGAGACAGGCCAGTACATCAGGAGACGTGGAGGAGGCCGTAGGAGGGCAACAACCCAGCAGCAGGACCGCTATCTCCGCCTTGTGCAAGGAGGAGCAGGAGAAGCACTGCCAGAGCCCTGCAAAATGACCTCCAGCAGGCCACAAATGTGCATGTGTCTGCTCAAACGGTCAGAAACAGACTCCATGAGGGTGGTATGAGGGCCCGACGTCCACAGGTGGGGGTTGTGCTTACAGCCCAACACCGTGCAGGACGTTTGGCATTTGCCAGAGAACACCAAGATTGGCAAATTCGCCACTGGCGCCCTGTGCTCTTCACAGATGAAAGCAGGTTCACACTGAGCACATGTGACAGAGTCTGGAGATGCCATGGAGAACGTTCTGCTGCCTGCAACATCCTCCAGCATGACCGGTTTGGCGGTGGGTCAGTCATGGTGTGGGGTGGCATTTCTTTGGGGGGCCGCACAGCCCTCCATGTGCTCGCCAGAGGTAGCCTGACTGCCATTAGGTACCGAGATGAGATCCTCAGACCCCTTGTGAGACCATATGCTGGTGCGGTTGGCCCTGGGTTCCTCCTAATGCAAGACAATGCTAGACCTCATGTGGCTGGAGTGTGTCAGCAGTTCCTGCAAGAGGAAGGCATTGATGCTATGGACTGGCCCGCCCGTTCCCCACACCTGAATCCAATTGAGCACATCTGGGACATCATGTCTCGCTCCATCCACCAACGCCACGTTGCACCACAGACTGTCCAGGAGTTGGCAGATGCTTTAGTCCAGGTCTGGGAGGAGATCCCTCAGGAGACCATCCGCCACCTCATCAGGAGCATGCCCAGGCGTTGTAGGGAGGTCATACAGGCACGTGGAGGCCACACACACTACTGAGCCTCATTTTGACTTGTTTTAACCTCTCTGGGCTAGGTACCCCATGGCGCGTTATTGAAATACCTTAGAAATGCTATTACTTCAATTTCTCAAACATATGACTATTTTACAGCATTTTAACCTTTTGGGGATAGGGGGCAGTATTGAGAATTTTGGAAAAAATATGTTCCCATTTTTAACTGCCTCCTACACCAACTCAGAAGCTAGAATATGCATATTATTGTTCAGGTTTGGATAGAAAACACTCTGAATTTTCTAAAACTGTTTGAATGGTGTCTGTGAGTATAACAGAACTCCTATGGCAGGCAAAAACCTGACAAGGTTTCAAGCAGGAAGTACCCTGTCTGACAAGGAGTCGTGCGTCTTGCATCTTTTTATTGAAAAGTAAGGATCTTAGCTGTAACGTGACAATTCCCAGGGCTCCAATAGGCTCTCAGAGCCCGCGAAATAACTGAAGGTTTACGAGGGAGCCTCAGGCTGAAACACATTATCACCTTTTGTAAGTGGCTGCTCAGAGGACCTTTGAATGAGGCGCATGCACGATTCGCTCCTGAGGATAAATTTTATTCGGCTGTTTAGGCTCAATGCATATTCCCGGTCGGAATATTATCACTTATCTACGAGATAAATGGCATAAAAATTGGTTTTAAACAGCGGTTGACATGCTTCGAAGTACGGTAATGGAATATTTAGACATTTTTGACACGCCAATGCGCCATGCGCGACACCGTGATGAAGCATTCTGATAGTGTCTAGAACTCACGAACAAAACGTCGCTGTTTGGATATAACGATGGATTATTTGGGACCAAACCAACATTTGTTATTGAAGTAGAAGTCCTGGCAGTGTATTCTGACGAAGAACAAGCAAGGTAAGAACATTTTTCTTATAGGAAATGTGATTTTGGTGGAGGCTGACCTGGGTGGGTATCTAAATAGCTAGCCCTGTGATGCCGGACATATCGAGTGCATAGAGGAGTAATGCATCTATAATTCTTAAAATAATTGTTATGCTTTTTGTGAACGTTTATCGTGAGTAATTTAGCAAACTGTTAGTAAATTCCCCGGAAGTTTGCGGGGGTTATGCTTTTTCTGAACGTCACATGCTAATGTAAAAAGCTGTTTTTTGATATAAATATGAACTTGATTGAACAGACATGCATGTATTGTATAACACAATGTCCTAGGTGTGTCATCTGATGAAGATCATAAAAGGTTAGTGCTGCATTTAGCTGTGGTTTGGGTTTATGTGACATGATATGCTAGCTTGAAAAATGGGTGTCTGATTTTTTTTGGCTGGGCACTCTGCTGACATAATCTAATGTTTTGCTTTCGTTGTAAAGCCTTTTTGAAATCGGACAGTGGGGTTAGATTAACGAGATTCTTGTCTTTAAATAGCTGTAAAATAGTCATATGTTTGAGAAATTGAAGTAATAGTATTTCTAACGATTCAAAAATCGCGCCACTGGATTTCAGTGGCTGTTACGTAGGTGGGACGAGTTCGTCCCACATGCGCCAGAGAGGTTAAAGACAAGACTCTCGTTAATCTAACCACACTGTCCGATTTCAAAAAGGCTTTACAACGAAAGCAAAACATTAGATTATGTCAGCAGAGTACCCAGCCAGAAATAATCAGACACCCATTTTTCAAGCTAGCATATAATGTCACATAAACCCAAACCACAGCTAAATGCAGCACTAACCTTTGATGATCTTCATCAGATGACAATCTTAGGACATGATGTTATACAATACATGCATGTCTGTTCAATCAAGTTCATATTTATATCAAAATCCAGCTTTTTACATTAGCAGGTGACTAGCATGTGACTAGCATTCCCACCGAACACTTCCTGTGAATTTACTAAATTACTCAAGATAAACGTTCACAAAAAACATAACAATTATTTTAAGAATTATAGATACAGAACTCCTCTATGCACTCGATATGTCCGATTTTAAAATAGCTTTTCGGTGAAAGCACATTTTGCAATATTCTAAGTAGATAGCCCGGCATCACAGGGCTAGCTATTTAGACACCCAGCAAGTTTAGCACTCACCAAAGTCAGATTTACTATAAGAAAAATGTTATTACCTTTGCTGTTCTTCGTCAGAATGCACTCCCAGGACTTCTACTTCAATAACAAATGTTGGTTTGGTCCCAAATAATCCATTGTTATATCCAAATAGCGGCGTTTTGTTCGTGCATTCAAGACACTATCCGAAAGGGTAAATAAGGGTGACGAGCACGACGCATTTCGTGACAAAAAAAATCTAAATATTCCATTACCGTACTTCGAAGCATGTCAACCCCTGTTTAAAATCAATTTTTATGCCATTTTTCTCGTAAAAAAGCGATAATATTCCGACCGGGAAATCGTTTTTTAATACAAAGAGAGTGAAAGTAAAAGCATGCTATCCCCTCATGCACGAGCCTCAGTCTGATGGCCCTCTGATAGAGCACTTGCCAAACGCGCTAATGTGTTTCAACCTGGGGAGGGAATTACATCGTTCAGCTTTTTCCCGCCTTCTGAGAGCCTATGGGAGCCGTAGGAAGTGTCACGTAACAGCAGAGATCCCCTGTTTTGGATAGAGATGATCAAGGAGGGCAAGAAATGGTCAGACAGGCCACTTCCTGTAAGGAATCTTCTCAGGTTTTTGCCTGCCATATGAGTTCTGTTATACTCACAGACACCATTCAAACAGTTTTAGAAACTTTAGGGTGTTTTCTATCCAAAGCCAATAATTATATGCATATTCTAGTTACTGGGCAGGTACTCTGTACCTCCCGGACTCTGATCTGGTTTTGACCTTTTTGCCTGTCCACGACCATTCTCTTGCCTACCCCTTTGGATAGATAAACATTGTAAGACTCCAACCATCTGCCTCCTGTGTCTGCACTTGGGTCTCGCCTTGTGCTTTGATACTATAACTAATAGGCTGTGTGAATGACACATGACATGAATGACCCTGCTTGTTTGCCTCTTGAAAACATTTAATGTAAAAAAATATATATCTTAAAGGGAACAGTCTGAATTTAGGGGAGTCTAGGGTCTAGACTAGCTTTCCCCTAGGTAGGCTACTTTTCTCATTATAACACGCAGTAAACCAAGACCAAAATAGTAGCAGTTTACAAGTTTAAGCATCGTTTTGAGACTGTCGTTTGACTAAGCCTGAAGGCTTTGACTGTGTAGTTTATAGGCAGATAAATGTAATAGGGCTGCAGCTGACTATGGCACAGCCAGTACAGCACACAGTAGCTCAGTCATAACAACATTGACCATAAGGAATCACTAAGGGATCTATTAAAGAAATAAACAGCAAACGTTCACAGATGATTAGACTAAATACAACAAAGCCCTAACAAAGCCTAAGCTACACGTATAGCTCTAAAAATGAACAAATGGCAGGCTGATCGTGTGAAGAATACTGTAGCCGTACGCAACAGTAGCATGTGGAGGGTTTCGAATACAGCCAACATAGTTGAGCACAGTATTTACACATTAATAAAATGTCACACATTACGTGTGACCTATACGTGTTAAAATGGCAACAGAAAATATATAATTACATCGTTACGTATGACATAGTAGATCATCAATACAAGAATTCGCCTAATAGCTTAAGCAGTTAATAAGCACTTAGACAATATAGGTATGCAATGGGAATATGTCAGCTTGGCAGAGCTAACCTATTTTAGTTGGCAGGAAGTTGTTTTTCTCTGTCACCAAATTTACAGGTGGAGGCAGCAGACAGAAACAACACCCTGTTGAACTTCAAACAGAGACACACAAATTAGCAAAGGCACCAGAGCTCTTTTATCCACAACGGGAACAGGTCCAGTGTGAATCCTTCCACCCTGTCTCCAAAAATGACATGACAGATGTTTTCGGTTGACTCAGTTTTACCATCACATAAGTATAACTGCAGCATTCTCTAACTGTAAAATATGTGGCACTGAAGATGTCGACTCGAGCTGACTATACATTTTTTTTTTTAAACACAGGTAAATAAAAAAGAACCACGAGCTGAGGGTACTGTGGCTGTCACGAGACAAACACCGCTGTGAACTACAGTATTGCTAGCCAACTGGTCGTCATAACGACTCTCTCACAGCCTCACAAAATATGTGTGAAACGTGTATGACGAAATGGTAAAAACGGTTAACATTATCATTGTTGGTTCAAAACATGTTATTTTCGACAAAAAACGCAAAATAATATAAATGTTTTCCCTCACCTCACCTGCTCTTTTTAACTCTGCCGCTAGCGCTCTCGCTGCTGCTGATGAGATGATGAGATGATGTGACGATGACGCTCGTGTGTGGATATATGCAGCGTTCAAATGCTAGTCGGAACTAGGAAACTCGGAAATGTCTGACTTGCTTATTCGTAGAACGCTGCACGTGTATAAATGAGCAAATCAGAATCGTTAGCGTTTCCTAGTTCTGACTTTCACTTAAACACGACAATAGAACTGCGCCTGCATGTAGAGCGCACGAGTTTGGTGCAGTATCTGCATCAATGATGGGGTAGTGGTTTTTAAATAGTGTGTTCGTTGTAGAAAATATACTGAACAAAAATATAAACGCAACATCTTAAGCGTTGGTCATGTTTCATGAGCTGAAATTAAAAAAATCCCAGAAATGTTCCAGACTCACATGTGTTTACATCCCTTATAGTCAGAGTTTCTCCATTGTCAAGATAATCCATCCACTTGACAGGTGTGGCATATCAAGAAGTTGATTAAACAGCATGATCATTAAAAATGTGCGCCTTGTGCTGGGGACAATAAAAGGCCACTCTAAAATGTGAAGTTTTGTCACACAACACAATACCACAGATGTCTCAAGTTTTGAGGGAGTGTGCAATTGGCATGCTGACTGCAGGAAAGTCCACTAGACCTGTTGCCAGAGTATTTAATGTTTATTTATCTACCATAAGCCACCTCCAATGTCATTTTTAGAGAATTTGGCAGTATGTCCAACCGGCCTCACACCCGCAGACCACGTGTATGGCGTTGCGTGGGCGAGCGGTTTGCTTACATCAACGTTGTGAACAGAGTGCCCCATGGTGGCGGTGGGGTTATAGTATGGTCAGGCATAAGTTATGGACAACGAACACAATTACATTTTATCGATGGCAATTTGAATCCACAGAGATACCGTGACAAGATCCTGAGGCCCATTGTCGTGCCATTCATCCGTCACTATCACCTCATGTTTCAACATGATAATGCACGGCCCCAAGTCGCAAGGATCTGTACACAATTCCTGGAAGCTGAAAATGTCCCAGGTCTTCCATGGTCTGCATACTAACCTGACATGTCACCCATTGAGCATGTTTGGGATGCTCTGGCTCGACATGTATGAACAGCGTGTTCCAGTTCCCGTCAATATCCAGCAACTTCGCACAGCCTTTGAAGAGAACTGAGACAACATTCCACAGGCCACAATCAACAGCATGATCAACTCTATGCATGAGGCAAATGGTGGTCACACTAGATACTGACTGGTTTTCTGATCCAAGCCCCTACTTTTTTTAAGGTATCTGTGACCAACAGATGCATATCTGTTTAACCAGTTGTGAAATCCATAGATTAAAGGCTAATAAATGTATTTCAATTGACTTATTTCCTTATGACCTGTAACTGTAAAATCTTTGAAATTGTTGCGTTTATATTTTTGTTAAGTGTATGATAAACATTTTATTAAATTGACACTCTCCTCAACTATTTCCTGCAGAGTTTAAATAAAAATTGGGGAGGTTAGAGTGTTGGCCCAGTAACTGGAAGGTTGTTAGATCAAATCTCTGAGCTGACAAGGTAAAAATGTTGTCCTGAACAAAGCAGTTAACCTACTGTTCCTAGGCTGTCATTGTAAATAAGAATTTGTTCTTAACTGACTTGCCTTGTTAAATAAAGGTTAAAAACTAAATTCAAGTGTCAATGTATATATAGTGAGAAGTGCTGTGGAAATATTGATCTAAGATGATATGGCTGATGCAGTGATTTCATGTTTAGGACTGGAATCTGGACACATTCAATATAGCATATATTAAAACAGTGAATATAAATGTGGATTGATTGGGAGAGGATATGCTCAAGGTCAATTACATCTCCAGCAATTGTTTTTGTCGAATCTGCTAATACAGATAAGAAGACTCCGGTGCACTTCACTTGCATGCTAAAGCAAATAGAAAAGGTTAATTCCTATAAATTGACAAACATTTTTTTAAATAATAAAACAGAATTTCTATGTTATTCCTGAATGTAATAGTTTTTCACAAGGAAGTAATATAGTTAACCTCAAAATGCCATACATTTGGCGAATCTACCGTTTTTAAATAACGTCTTTCTTGAATTGACCAGCCGTTCACGCACATCATGGCGACGCCCGTGAATAGTGGAAATGTTCCTGTGTCGGACACACAATCCTCAACCTTGGCTGATCCGCGCTATGAAGGTTCAACATTTCAGTACAGCATGCTCCTGGAGCACCTCATCGGGGAGAAGAGGCCGATTAA
Source organism: Salmo trutta (assembly GCF_901001165.1). Taxonomy (NCBI): domain Eukaryota; kingdom Metazoa; phylum Chordata; class Actinopteri; order Salmoniformes; family Salmonidae; genus Salmo; species Salmo trutta. The sequence goes on from NC_042975.1 coordinate 30,101,020, forward strand.
AGATCTGAATCCGACCGTTATGGGAGGTCTTCCCAATCCCATGAAAACCGACGACCAGAAGATGATCGAACGGGGAATGGAGAGCTGTGCCTTCAAGGCGGTGTTGGCATGTGTTGGAGGTTAGCTAGTCTTTCACTATTGTCGACGATATTACAATTGCAACTTGATTGGTGCGTTTCTTTTTCGGGCGTGTAGCTGCCTGACATAACGATCCCATGGTGACCGTTGATTGCAGCTAACTACAGCGGTTTCTCTCCATGCAAGAGGCCAACCACTTATAATGCACACAGTTGTTCCAAATTATTTATCTTTGTGTTGGTATCTTACTGATGATATGAGCCACTCAATCTCCCTTGACGTCTCTCTGTGAAGTTGTTCATTTTCACTATAACAGTACTATGCCCATATTTGCTGTCGCTAACACAATCTTGTGACACTGTGTTTTCTCCACAGGGTTTGTTCTTGGGGGAGCGTTTGGTGTGTTCACGGCTGGCATAGATACCAATGTGGGTTTTGACCCCAAAGACCCCATGAGAACACCTACTGCCAGAGAAGTCCTTAAAGACATGGGCCAGAGGGGAATGTCCTACGCCAAAAACTTTGCAGTCATTGGAGCAATGTTCTCCTGCACAGAGTGCATCATTGAATCGGTAGGTTGTCTTCTGACGTTTTTTTCCCCTGCTTGAAAACATCAGAAAATAATATTGTAATGAAACTGGCAGGGAGCAGGTCTTGAACCCTCGACCTTCTAGCCTGAAGTCCAGCGTACTATCGACTGTGCTGCAAAAGCATGCTCCAGCGGCAGAGTCGATATCCACGCTTATAAACCCAGGGTCATTACACTATGCTAACTAAGAGAGTAGCAAAGTGAAAGTAGTCTGATTAGTGGAACTAAAGATATATATTGAAACTTAGCACTAGGTCCATCCTTATTCTGGCAAATGTGTCAATTCATCCCAAGCATGAGACAGCTTGTAATGTTTGGACAACTTTATTACCTTTGTGGTTACATAATATTATGTTCCACAAATCACAACGTTAATCTTCTAGGTTAATGGCTGATGAAATTCATACCGTGATTATGTAATCATTGTTTGAGAAATACCAAAGAGAATTTGAAAACTCTGGAACTACTGTGCTGTGTATCAGTCTCATACTGCCCCCTTGTGGTCTATTGTATGTTACAGCACAGGGGAAAGTCAGACTGGAAGAATGCTGTCTACAGTGGTTGTGTTACTGGGGGAGCAATAGGATTACGTGGTGAGTTATCTACTTAATGTAAGTTCAAATGTCCCATGCATTAATATCACTGACTAATTGTTGAACGATAATTGGTTTGAAGCTGTGATTGTGTCCTTTCTTATAGCTGGGGCGAAGGCTGGAGTGCTGGGATGTGGAGGTTTCGCTGCCTTCTCTGCTGCCATTGAGTACTATCTCCGGTGAAAACCAGGGGGCCTTTGTTACCTCTGTGGAATATGGTTGAGGTGACTGTCCCAGTAACAGACTTTATACCTCATGGAAAGAAATACATCCCAGAGAACACTGCTCTGCAGATGGTTCATCTGATCATGAGGATTATTACAGTTGGACAATTCCATCCTGGTCTTCATCAATCAATCACATTTATTTATAAAGCCCTTCATACATCAGCTGATGTCAAAGTGCTGTACAGAAACCCAGCCTAAAACAGCAAGCAATGCAGGTGTAGAAGCACGGTGGCTAGGAAAAACTCCCTAGAAAGGCCAGAACCTAGAGGAATCAGGCGTGGCCAGTCCTCTTCTGGCTGTGCCAGGTGGAGATTATAACAGAACATGGCCAAGATGTTCATAGATGACCAGCAGGGTCAAATAATAATAATCACATTGGTTGTAGAGGGTGCAACAGGTCAGCACCTCAGAAGTAAATTACCTTTTGTTGACTGTATCCTGTGCACAGTGATGTCATACTGGGTATGCTGGCTTTTCCTTTATCGAAGTTAAACTTCGTCATTGAGATGAAACTGGGTTTTAGATGAGCGCTGTCTATTCTCTCCTTTAGTTGTGGGTAAAATACAGCCTGGTGATATAAAGTCAATCAAAATTTTGAGTCCAGGTCAATGGGTGTGTTTGAGTGTTAAGGCTAAAGCCACAAACTGTAGATGAAAGTCAGACACTAAATGTGCCATTGTTTAGAAAAGGTTTTCTTTGTCAAAATAAACATCTGCATCCTCCAACACCCATATTACACTCAAACTGAAATCGTGTGTACATTATACAATCAGTGAGAGTCATTTATTTGTATATATTTACTGTACACATGAATTGTGGAAAATTTGTTTCATGTCTTTGACCCATGCAAACAAATCTACAATACAGGTGATGGCTGCAGAAACCTATACTCCAAACTTTGACCTTTGTAAAGTTCATGAGTCAGACGATTTCTAAGCTCCAGAACGCAACACTTTGAAAGGCGATGACTTGACAAAAGTTAGCCGCTCTAATGCAACGAATTGTTTTGATCGTCTCGGACTCAAACACCCTTACTGTAAAAGCAACATTTACAGAATCCATCCAATTTATAGTTAACTGAAACAAGTCACAGGTGTAAATAGTTTATTTAAAGTCATTGAGCAATGCATTACATGACTGGACGTGCCCACCCAGATGAGATCTACAGATGTTTAAAATTCATTAATGGTGAATAATACAAACTCAGTTGTGGGTTCGAGGACTGGTTATCAATAAAAACACAAATCACTGCTAATCGCTCCTGTAGGTTTGTATTCATTTTTCAATTCTAATGATTTGTTTGGTAACTGCATGCTTAATAGATTCGGAATACTTAAGATTGCAGTGCAAAAAATTGAGTTTGGACTGTACTGATAAAATTATAATACATGAATGTCACTTCCCAACTATCACAAAGTGCAGTATTCTGCACCAAACCAAACAAAAACATAAGTACCAAAAAAATAATTACTTGCAATAAAAGTTAAAGACAACTTCATTTTGGTACACTTATTTTACAACAACATTTATCCTTGTTAATACAGTATACTCATTGTTCTCAAAAGGAAGTAAAATACATGTTTTCTTTTAAATCATATTTAAAATATCAAATAGGACTCATCTAACAGTGCTTATTTTAAGATATGTCTCAGACTTGATAGCAGAAAGGTTGGATTTATACAGCATTGATGGAGATTGCTGGTGCAACAAACTAGCAGTGACAACCTACCTTTGTCACCCAGCCTGATATGATTGACAAGCTGAACATGCAATGAGGGCATTACACTACACACATCATCCCGTAGATTATAACTGGTGTCATTGGACACTCGGAACAGGCTTGCAATGTAATGACAAAAAAAAAGCAAATGTTCAAAAATGTGTTACATTTTTCCATAACCCTCATCTCACAGATTGATATGTCTCTTTAAAGAGTGGTTCAGAATAAACTCAGATTTTACACTGTTGCTGTGATCGTTTCAGTACAGCCAACCTTGGCTGTGAATAAGAATAAGCTAAAAAAAAAAAAACACTACTTGAAAAAACTTCAAACAGACTCCTTGGCGCAATTCTCTAATTGTACTGGACTGTACAGGCACACGTAATATATTTATTTATAAATAATAGGGGCAAATTTGGCCAACACTCAGACAGAGGGAGGGCTGTGCTCTCTTGTCTTTGCACATGGAGAGAAAATCTGACAGTGACCATTCACTGACATGACTTTACTGGCGGCTTGCAAGCTCAGTCCTCAGCTCCTTGCTTTAACACGCACGCTCCCACGCGGTTCTACAAACACACAGAGCCCTCCTCCGCAACATGCATAAAGCCAGAGAGAAACAAAGGACCTATTGAACAAATAATATTTATAAAATGTGTAAATGCAATTTTTCTTGGAATGCCTCTGGAGAAAAAAGAGAGAAATGGAGTCAGTAACAAACCAGACCCTGACCTTTAACCCCTCACTGATAGAGGTCCCAGAATGGTGGCTGTCTGTGGGGTTACTGTGGGCCAGAGGTCTGCTGCTCCCTCCACACCTGCACTTCACCAGATGGATGTACTGCACACTCACATGACACTAGAAGACGTGACTATGGGATCCAGGGGGAGCACCACGTCTCCTCTTCCCCCACGTCTGACTCCATCTCTCAGCGGGGGCTGTCCAGTTTTAAAAGGGAGCTGGGTGGTATGGGGGTGGGGGGATTTGCTGTTGAGTCTTTCTCTCTGGACCCCCAAGAGATTAAACATCAGTGGAAAAATAGAGTGTGTTCCGTTTCAGCTCAGCGAAGGAGATGGGAGGATGCTGCAGGTAGTACAGCAACACCTGGACCTGAGATGGGGAGAGAGAAATAAGGAGCTTGAGCCTAAAATCAACTGTTTCATTCAAATACTAGTTCTAACCAAAAAAGGACTAGGATATGGCGCATGTGTGACTACACATTCTGTACATGACTCAGTATGTGACGAAGCATCTCCATGATAGAGTATCTGCATACTCATCTGTCTACTAAACATATGGAGATTTAATAAGTCACTGCACAACAGCTGTCGCTGTCTTTACAGTTAATGATGAAATATAGCATTCTATTGTTAGCATTGGGGCCTTTATTGTGATTTACAGTAGTCACTGTTTATATACGCCCTAGAATAAGTCATTTGTGAACAGGAAGCGGTTTCTCTCTCTCTCTCAGCACCGGGCAGAGCTCCAAGTGGGGCTTCCTAAATATAAATACAGCTGGGAGGCCAGACCTGGCTGACACGGGTAAAACACACAACGCACTAAGCTACGTTGGAGTACACACACACACCCACACAGATGTATGTAGATTCACACACACACACACACACACACACACTTTCTCCCGCTTAACTTCTCACAAGCAAACGCACATGCACACACACACAGATGTACGCACCCAAGTCACACTGACCTGCGCCATGACGTCGTGTGACCAGATGTCAGAGGCCAGTGTGATGTGTCCCTTGGTGACCTCTGACTCAGAGGGTCTGAGCAGGGTGGGGCCAAACACTGTGCCCAGGTTGTGGAGGGACATCTTGTTAATGGGCTCCTTGTCAGCAACTCTGGAACACAAAACAGACAGATAGACCAGTCAGACTACAGCGATCACAGGGACAGATCAGTATTAGCTATTTTTCTAGTCATGCAACATGTTTGCTGGTCTTGTCATGTTACTATGATGACTCATTTTCCCGAAGCAATGACCATCAGTGGAGCACAATGTGTTTCTTATACAAGGACCATTGAATTTCTGAACTAAGTTACCATCTGCTATAAATGTTCTTCATGGGAACTGCAGAGCCATTCATGTCACACTTGTAATTCACCAGAGCGTCCAGGGGGTATCCTCAGCGAGTTTATGAGAGCATTCTGTGTACATTCTGCTGACTGACTGCAGAGTGCACTGTCTGCACTGATGGATGTTAAAGAGCTGTACTGGGATCAGGCCACCATAATGGCTACATGGAGCAGTAGGGTTGTATTCTGACCCAGCGCTAGCCCTGTAGACTGACCTCAGGCCTGCCCATAGGTAGAAATCTGATTAATATCTATGCACCTTCCTGCTTGCCTGCCAAACTCTGACGTCCATTTATATTGCAGCAGCTTCACACACACTATAAAACCCCTCTACTGGGGATACACACAGCTCTAAGCTTTCTTTTCTCATTTTTCAATCTCAATGCAAGGATTAACTGAACACCAACTTCTGGGAGGAGGCGTGAGTGAAGTAATGTGTGACTGAAATTGGCAAGCAGCACTATGCATTAAACTTGGTCTTAGTTCCCTCTAGTTCCCGTTATATAGCTAGAGGAAAATGATATACTCTGACTTAACACATTTTTCAGTCTCATTTGTCATTGTAAAATGTGATGAATTAGTGCCTCTAGGGCATATCAGACGGCTGATTGAGGACCCTTTTAATGTAGAATGTGTTTGTTTTCTATGACTGTTTTGTATTTCTGCTTTGCTTTTCATATTGTAGTGATGTGTATATTTTTGAAATTACACAGTCCAGCTGTAAGAGAGACCTTGGTCTCAACGTGACTGCCTGTTCAAATAAAAGTGAAATAAAACCATAACAAACACATAAACCTGATCTTTTAAAAGTCTGGTGGTGAAAACTATTCCTTTACTCAGAGTATGAAGTCCCCACACAGGCCATTACTACTGTAGCTGATGACAGATGTGGGCGATCGGAGGAGACCCATAAGTGTTTCCTAAGTGTTCCTGCCAATGCTAGTGGTTACCAGTCTGTGGTTGTGCCCTCCTCTACCGTGCCCTTCAAATTCAAGGCAGTTTTAACAGGCACCATCATGATGTCATGTGGTTACACACTGCCTTTCCAGACTGGCACATGGTTGGCCAACTGAGACCATCACAGCTATTTTCAAAAGACAAAATAGTAGTAGAGAAGTCATTTTAGCAGTAGGGAAGTCATTTTTCATTGACATAAATGCGTCCTTCGAACTGGACCATAACTCCTCAGTCCAGCTCCTTAACCTCACCACTAACGGGTTGGCTTAAAAGGGCCAGTGCATACTTGTTGTCTCTCCAGGGCCTGGCATTCGTATGCTCTGTTAACCACACAATGTCTGGCCTGAACACTGATGGCTTTTCCCTCTGTCCTCTGTCTTATTGGGGCAGTCAGTCAGTGGCTAATGAGCGTTGTGCGGTCACAGTAGCAGGAGCACACCTCATGACCGCAGGCAGAGTGCAGCTGAACGTGACGCTCTCCAGAACACAGTTTTATAGCAGGCTTAAACAACCACTCGCACATGTACCGTACTCTGGCCAGAACTCCTCCAATGTCCGATCTGAACGTATTAGGCTGCCAGGTAATATGGCCCAACTGTCAACAGTAATAGTTACTAGCCTTTATGGTAGATTATGTGTGTGTACCTCTTGAGATGCTCCAGCAGGCTGAGGAAGGTAATGAGGTTAGGGTCAGGCAGAGAGCGCAGCAGGTGCATCATGCAGTTCTCCTTGGCTGCAGGGTCTGACAGAGCTGTAGAGAAGAGGAGGAGGAAGAGAGGGGAAAGAAGAACAGAAGAGAATTTAAGAATTACCCCTCTACGAGGGAATGTGAACCATCATTTCAATGTTGTGGTCTCAATTAAAAACAAGGAATAACCCCCCTATAACTGACTATTGAGATGCATCCTAATTGTATTGGTATGGTCTGGGTCAGAGGTCGTACCTATGCCCTCCATGAAGGCTGGGTACAGGCGGTCAGTGAGCAGGGGCTCTGGCAGCTCACGGAAGTACAGCTTCAGAGTCCCTGCAATGGCATTGATGTCCATATCACTCAACATCACCAGGATGTCTTTGCTATCTGTGGAGGGGAGAGAGGGAGGGGGAGGGAAAACAAACACACACACACACACACACACACACACACACACACATGAGCTCAAGGGAAGAGCATCAACCTCAACCAAACAACTAGTTCATTTCCAGACTGATCATTCTGGCTCCAGAGATGACATAACATGCAACAACACTGTTTAAAAACCAAACCACCAGTGACCTCAGCTCAGTGAGCCATGAACACAGCAGAGAGACGCCGAGGGGGTTATCTTTGGTTTGGTCTAGGGGCCGTGACAGAGACATGGGTTGCATCCCAAACGGCACCCATTGCCATATACAGTGCACAACTTTAACCATAGGGGGACCATCAGCCTGGCTGTAAAGAGCCATAGGGCTCTGGTCAAAAGCAATGAAATATAGAAGTAATAGGGTGCCATTTGGGATGCACCCTGGGACTCCCAGAGAGGACAACACACAGCTGACAGCTGCAGCTCCCCAGACCTGTGCTCTTCCTGCCCTTTCCCACAACTCGCTCTGTTAATATCCAGGCTGAAGACCCTCTGCCATGGGCCTGTTAACCTGACCCCGGCACACCATACAACATGGAGGATGGGAGGAGAGGAACGACAGGACAGCTCAGGAGGAGACTTGTGTTGATAATGTAGGGTCTGGAGTTATTTCTGATAACGTAACCTGACCAGGAAAAACTCATGGCCCTAGTTATATCTTATATACACTGAGTATAGCAAACAATAGGAGCACCTTCCTAATATTGAGTTGCGCACCCCCCCTTTGCCCTCAGAACAGCCTTAATTCGTTGGGACATGGACTCTACAATTACATGTTTTGTCTTGCCCTTTCCCCCTCTGAATGGGACACATACACAATCCATGAATCAATTGTATCAAGGCTAAAAAATCCTTCTTTAACCTGTCTTCTCCCCTTCATCTACGCTGATTGAAGTGGATTTAACAGGTGACATCAATAAGGTGTCATAGCTTTCACCTCAATTCACCTGGATTCACCTAGTCCGTCTATGTCATGGAAAGAGCAGGTGTCCTTAATGTTTTCTATACTCAGTTTATAGGCCCAGAGTTATGCCTGGTCAGGTCCCATGGCCAGGACAAACTCCTGGTTCTATTGATGAAGACAGGTGTATTTTACAGTGTTGGTAGTATGAGTGTTTCTTACTGGTGTCGAATGCTGCTTTGAGGGCCTGGATGTCAGTGGCCACCCCTGAGATCCTGTAGATTCCCACCTCATCGATTCCCCTCTTCTCCACCTCCTCAATGCACTGGCGGACTATGTAAGGCACCTTGGAGCGCTCGCGCCTGTTGGGGGACAAACCCAACACTCATCAGAATTAATATTACAGCATGGCCCCTTTCAAATAACGTTAATGCTAATCGTAGCAATCAAACAAACTGTACAGAAAGATTATAGAGAGGGTCCTGTTACTACTACTACTACTACCTTGACTTTTCCCACGTTTTGTTGTTTTGCAAGGTAGGATTAAAATTGATTCAATTCTAACATTTGTAAAACATGAAAAATAAAACACAAATTTATCTCGATTACATAAGTATTCAACCCCGAGTCAACATGTTAGAATCACCTTTGGCAGCGATTCAAGCTCTGTCAAGTTGATTGTTGATCATTGCTAGACAGCCATTTTCAAGTCTTGCCATAGATTTTCAAGCCAAATTAAGTAAAAACTAACCACACCACTCAAGAACATTCATTAATCTAGTCTTCGTAAGCAGCTCCAGTGTATATTTGGCCTTATGTTTTAGGTTATTGTCCTGCTCTATTGCGTTTATTTTTATCCTAAAAAACTCCCTAGTCATTGCCGATGACAAGCATATCCATAACATGATGCAGCCACCACCATGCTTGAAAATATGAAAAGTGGTATTCAGTGATGTGTTGAGTAGGATTTGCCCCAAACATAAGGCTTTGTATTCAGGACATAAAGTTCATTTCTAATCCAATTTTTTTTGCCGTTTTATTTTAGTGTCTTATTGCAAACAGGATGCATATTTTGGAATATTTTTATTCTGTACAGGCTTCCTTCTTTTCACTCTGTCATTTAGGTTAGTATTGTGGAGTAATTAATGTTGTTGATCCATCCTCAGTTTTCTCCTACACACCAATTAAACTGTAACTGGCCTCATGGTGAAATTCCTGAGCGATTTCCTTCCTCTCCGGCAACTGAGTCAGGAAAGATGTCTGTATCATTGTAGTGGTACACCATGTAAAGTATAATTAATAATATTACCATGCTGAAAGGGATATTCAATGTCTGTTTATATATATTTTTTAAACGTCATCTACCAATAGGTGCCCTTCTTTGCGAGGCATTGGTCTTTGTGGTTGAATTAACTGCTTGACTGAGGGACCTTACAGATGTGTGGGTACAGAGATGAGGAAGCCATTAAAAATCCTGTTAAACACTATTATTGCACACATGCAACTTATTATGTGACTTGTTTAGCCAATTTTTACTCCTGAACTTATTTAGCCTTGCTATAACAAAGGGGTTGAATACTTATTGACTCAAGACATTTCAGCTTTTAATTTTTAATACATTTGTAGAAATTTCAAAAAACATAATTCCACTTTGACATTATGGGGTAGTGTGTGTAGGCCAGTGACACAAAATCTCAATGGAATCCATTTTAAATTCAGGCTGTAACACAACACAATGTGTAACAGGTCAAAGGGTGTGAATACTTTCTGAAGGCACTGTAGTTTGTTCATTAGTCTACTATGAGAGAAATTCAACATGGCTTACTTTGTCACAATACTGATTTTGACCCCGAACACCCCACTCTGTTTTTTGGAGGGCGTTCTCTTCAGACTCAAGTCCCGACTAGTAAACTTCATGGAGAACTCCACCTTGATCTGTGGGAAACAATACACACAAAGTGTCAAACAATCTGCATTATTTTATTTTCTTATTTGACAGGGATTATGTACCGTGAACATTGCAGCAGCTTTTAGTGACACAGCTCATCTGCAGTCCCTAATTTAAAATGACTTTAAAATACACAGCTCATCTGCAGTCCCTAATTTAAAATGACTTTAAAATACACAGCTCATCTGCAGTCCCTAATTTAAAATGAGGTTAAAATACACAGCTCATCTGCAGTCCCTAATTTAAAATGAGGTTAAAATACACAGCTCATCTGCAGTCCCTAATTTAAAATGAGGTTAAAATACACAGCTCATCTGCAGTCCCTAATTTAAAATGAGGTTAAAATACACAGCTCATCTGCAGTCCCTAATTTAAAATGAGGTTAAAATACACAGCTCATCTGCAGTCCCTAATTTAAAATGACTTTAAAATACACAGCTCATCTGCAGTCCCTAATTTAAAATGAGGTTAAAATACACAGCTCATCTGCAGTCCCTAATTTAAAATGACTTTAAAATACACAGCTCATCTGCAGTCCCTAATTTAAAATGAGGTTAAAATACACAGCTCATCTGCAGTCCCTAATTTAAAATGAGGTTAAAATACACAGCTCATCTGCAGTCCCTAATTTAAAATGAGGTTAAAATACACAGCTCATCTGCAGTCCCTAATTTAAAATGAGGTTAAAATACACAGCTTCCAAGTGCTTTCTTTTTTATCATTTCACAACATCCAGGAGTTTAAGTGGATCCAGAGTGGTTAGATGTTTACAGCTGTTTAAAAACACTGTGTTGCAGAGAAATCAGAGTTGGCCAAGCTCATAAAGATAATATTGCATTGTCTCTGGCGAACCATAACAAGCTACATTATAATATCCACACACTAAGCCCTGACAAGTCATCTTCTATTGATGGGGTTGAATGGGTAAATGACTGACAGGACCAGGAATGGAATTAGGAAATCAAGGGCTGGTTTCCTGGACACAGATGAAGCCTAGTCCTAGATTAAAAAGCATGTTCAGTGGAGATTCAACATTGAAAGAGCTTATTGTCCAAGAAAAGGCTTGATCTGGGTCTGGCAAACTGGCCCCAAAGGTTCCTGGTGTCCCTTACCCCATTCATCTCTATGACGTCCACGTGCCAGTTCTTGGACTGCACCGTCTGGGGGTCCAGCTGAAATAGAGAAAGAACATGACTAAGTTTCCTTCGTTATATTCTCTGCCCATGCCATAATCAATGCATAACCTCATAGGAGAGAAGGTATGACAAGAGCAGTGAGTGTTCAAATACACGTACAGTATCATGGACACAATCACATGGACCCTCACAGAACACACTCCTTGTATCCTAAATGTACAACTGCACTCTAGCAGAGACACTAAAGCCTTATTTCTGGCATGGTGCCTGTGTGATGTGCTTTCTTCTTGTGTTAACTTAATCTGACTGTCATTACACCACAGTCCCTAGCCAGCTCTCTGAGTACCCATAGTTCACTGCACTGGAGGAATTAGTCTGTTTATTAGGACACAAACATGAAGACATCCATGTTATGTTAACTTCGACTATGTTTTGTGTTGTACTTGTTGTTCTATAACTACAACCCTGGACCTAGCCAGCTCTGGACCTCTGCCTACCCAGGGTTCACTGCTCTCTCACTCTCTCTTTCAAGCACCTGTCCCATATGTGTCCCTCCCGTCATGCTCTGGTGAGGTTCTGAGGAGCTCCTTTAAAGTCCAGCCAAGAGAACAAAGAGGCCACGTTACAGTTTGTTTTCCGAGACGAGACTCTCCCTTCACCATGAGCTGGAGGAGGGGGGCTATTTTCTGACTGCTGCTACGTGGAGAGAAAATAAGACCCCGTTTTCCTTCTGCCTCCTCAATGGAAATTCCCAGACTGGCCTGTCTATATTTAAATAACCAAAAATCCCTGGGAACTTCAGATTCAACTGCAGTTTTTCTTTTCTCCTCCATATAAAATTTATAGGATGCTGACATCTGATAAAGTTAAATGGGCTTTGCCCCCTGTGTGGATGGAGCAGTGGTGCACGCTGGGTAATGTGTGTGTTTAGACTGAGAGGAACCTCTGTAGCCTAGCCAGCCTGAGGGCTCTGTGTGGGTCTGTCCCTACCTAATGACATTGATCATCTCTGCATTAAAACACACAATATTTCCTCTTTCATGCATCATGAATCAGCTCATTCACCCCAGCAGTCCTCTACTGGGCTAACTAACTAATGTATCACATTTCCCTCCTTCCACTAATGTGAACAAGAATCACATTGATTGAGATGAAAATACACCATACAAGAAAGTCCCCTTTTTCAAATTAAATCAGTAAATCACAAATATAGGCTAACACACAGCAATGGAAGCACTGCTGCTGCCCTTTCTGTTCACGACCATTTTATTGATATTGCTAGTTTCATCTTGTTCCTGTTAGTTCTTGTAAGCTGAACTGTCATCTGGTTGTGAGCCAAGTTCTTTGTAGCTCTGCTGAAATGCTTGTGGGAAGAGACAGGGCAGTGTGTTCTTTAAGAAAGTGAGACGGGGACAGGGGTTGTGTTTTTCCCATTTACGTATGGCTGTCTCTAGGGGTAAGCAGTGGCCATGAAAATGACTTCCTCACACGCTGCAGCCTGCTCAGTAGCAGAGGCAGAGCTGGGCAGTTCTCATGCTGCCTTGGGAGAATAGAGCTCCGACATGATGTATGATGAGAAGCAAACCCCAGAGACATCTGCCTGAATTTAAAATGGATTACATTTTGATTTTGTGCCACTGATCTACACACAACGTCAGAATGGAATTTAGTTTTTAGACATTTTTACAAATTATTTAAAAGCTGAAATGTCTTGAGTCAATAAGTATTCAACCCCCTTCGTTATGACAAGCCTAAATACATGCAGGAGTAAAAATGTGCTTAACAATTAACATAATAAGTTGCATGTACTCACTCTGTGTGCAATAATAGTGGTTTCATGATTTTTGAATGAGTACCCCATCGCTGTACCCCACACATACAATTATTTGTAATTTGAGTAGCGAATTTCAAACCCAGATTCAACCATAAAGACCAGGGAGGTTTTCCAATGCCTCGAAAAGAAGGGCACCGATTGGTAGATAAAATAAAAGCAGACATTGAATATCCCGTTGAGCATAGTGCAGTTATTCATTACATTTTGGAGGGTGTATCAATACACCCAGTCACTACAAAGATACAGGCGTCCTTCCTAACACAAAGCACTATGTTTGGGGCAAATCCGACAACATCCCTGAGTACCACTCTTCATATTTTCAAGAACGGTGGTGGCTGCATCATTAAAATAAACAGAATAGAGCTAAGAACAGGCAAATACCTAGAGGAAAACCTGGTTCAGTCTGCTTTCCACCAGACACTGGGAGACAAATTCACCTTAAAGCAGGACAATAATCTAAAACACAAGGCCAAATATACACTGGAGTTGCTTACCAAAACGACATTGGATGTTTCTGAGTGGCCTAGTTAAAGTTGTTACTTAAATCAGCTTGAAAATCTATGGCAAGACTTGAAAATGGCTGTCTAGCAATGATCAACAACCAACTTGACAGAGCTTGAACAATTAAAAAAATAATAATGAGCAAATATTTCACAATCAAGGTGTGCAAAGCTCTTAGGGATTTACCCCAAAAGACTCTCGGCTGTAATCGCTGCCAAAGGTGTTTTGACTCAGGGGGTTGAATACTTATCTAAATCAAGCTATATTATAGTTTTTTTTGTCATTCATCTTTAAAAAATGCTAGAATTTTTCTTACACTTTGACCTTTGAGTATTTTTTGTAGATCGTAAAAAAAAATACAATGATATCCATTTGAATCCCAATTTGTAACAACTAAATGTAAAAACGGTGTGTAAATACTTTCTGAAGGCACTCTATATAAGTCTCACAGACAGCTTTTCCACCTACCTTACACTAAACATGCTGTGTTAGATACAGACACTGCAGCCACTGACTAGCATAGCACTTCTACAACAAGGAGCTAATGCCTTTAATATACTGATTCAGCAGCTCGCTGTGAATACCATAACTACCTTCCTAGATTATGTTGCTGAGCGAGCGCAAGGCCAACACACTTACTTTCTCCTAACTTTACATTAAGCTAGCACTCATAAAAGTTTGTATTTAGGGAGTCTAATTAATTACCTAATAAAAAAAAGTTTTTGGAATCAATTACTTGGACACCTATTACCATTAGGGAAAATTCTGTCAACAGGGTTTGGGCTTTTAACAAGGTTGCCCTAATCATGGCTATGGGGTCCTCACTACTGTACTGTAACCCCCCAAATCAATCCCTAAAACTTCATGCAGTACCTCTCCCCTCTCTCAATTACAGTCTACGGCTCTACACACTTCTCAATAGACATAAAAAAATGAGTCAAATTGGGTTATACAAAAATGAAGAGCCTAACTACTATGGCTGACCCTGTAAAACAACACATTTCACTGCACCTATCTGGTGTATGTGACAATAAAACATATTCATTTAAAATGTTTATGCAGCCGAGCAGAGCGCATTCAAGCGCACCCATTAACCCCTCAATCACTCCACCGTTCACCTCTAATATTCTGCTGCTTTATTCAAAACTCCAGGAAGAACTTCTGCCCCAATTTATCAGTTTTCCTTTCCTTGCCTGGGAAGGAGAGACAGACCAAAGTGCCACTGATTCAGTGCGGTGCTACCCTATATTCTCAACCTATCACAGAGGACGGATAGATGGGAACAAGATATATTCTCAACCTATCACAGAGGACGGATAGATGGGAACAAGATATATTCTCAACCTATCACAGAGGACGGATAGATGGGAACAAGATATATTCTCAACCTATCACAGAGGACGGATAGATGGGAACAAGATATATTCTCAACCTATCACAGAGGACGGATAGATGGGAACAAGATATATTCTCAACCTATCACAGAGGATGGATAGATGGGAACAAGATAGATAGGTTGCTTTGGAAAGAATGATCTCCCCAACGTGACTTGGGGTTATGTCCATCTGGCTAGTAAAACAACAGGAGATGAGAGAAAAAAAAAAGTTGTTGTCTTGAGTGAAACCAATCAGAGGGAAGACTATATGAGGTGAAGCATGAACAAGGACAGAAAGGGGGCGGGTCCTCAAAGTATTTTTTATTCCAAATCCAAGAGACGAATCACAAAGCCACATCCTCTCTCTCCAGAGAATCCTTGAAACATATTATTAGCCAGTGTTTGTAGAAGAAAGACAGGCTGGTGAAACACAAGCTGGTGGAAGGATATGGGATATTAAAATCAGTAAATCACAAATATAGGAAATCCTAAACCAAACAATGGTTCCAATTAGGACCTTGTCACTCCTCCAGAGGTCAAAGCCTCCTTTATGCTGCCTAAAACACTGACTGACTGGAGAGAGGATGATAATACATGATGTAGGTCAGATGATACTGTATCAATGCATATCCACACTGACTACACTGTACAAATCAGCTTTCATGTGGAACAGAACATACTGCATATAGAAAAACAGAAGAGGAAAAATGTTCCATGAATTATGTGAGTGTGAGCGGACGAGTAGCAATGATGCTCTGTTTTGTGGGAACACACTGTTCTCTGAGCGACCCCTAGGCTCTGAGGGCCGACTCTCCTGTGTGTGTGTGTGTGTGTGTGTGTGTGTGTGTGTGTGTGTGTGTGTGTGTGTTGCAATGTTATTTCAGTGGGCTGGGGACATGGTGATCTGGCTGTGGATCGGGGGGCTCAGCTGGGGAAGTTAGTGGTCCTTCCCTATCTCAGCACAGAGCACCTGGTTGAGAGACCTAGCTAGACATCACCAGCACACACACACACACACACACACACAGAGTTACTATGACAAGCGAGAGGGGGAAAGAATTGATGCATGGAAAGTCAGTGGATGAGAAGAGAGCCAGTCAGGTGACTGTGATGTCACCTCTCTTCTATGTATAGTGTGGTATAGACCAGTGGACATGTGGCTGCCACTTGTATCAACATACATGTGCAGAAAGGCAGGCAAAACACA
The DNA here is from genome assembly GCF_901001165.1 of Salmo trutta. Classification (NCBI taxonomy): domain Eukaryota; kingdom Metazoa; phylum Chordata; class Actinopteri; order Salmoniformes; family Salmonidae; genus Salmo; species Salmo trutta. The sequence goes on from NC_042975.1 coordinate 30,117,304, forward strand.
CAAACAGTACACACACATACTGTACCGCACATGGTGTGACGCCCTTCTACTGCTCCCACTGCTGATGCCAACGGGGGACAGAGCACAGCCCAGGCACGATTGAAGTAGTTTGAAAAACAGATGCCGAGGTCCCTCTGGAGATGTTCCTATTCTAAATCCATCTCTTACTGAACTCTCCACAACCCTCCTGAGGATACTGTGGTATAATGTATCTACAACACAGCCAGTCTCCATCACCCAGGTACCTGCTTCTCACATAGGACATAAAATGACAGATCTAGGTTTTGGTCAAAGAAATTGGTTTATGAATGATGCATGTAAAAACAAACTGTCATGGCTTCCGATCTGAGGAAGGAAAACAACCTCTAGGATGTGGAACTTCAAAGCACTGGAAGTTTTCAAAACATGATAATATTGTAAGTGAACAATGCCATCAGGGAAGAAAAGTGTGCAGTCTGATTACACAAACGCTTGCCATACTCTTTAATTCATCCATTTAGATTAAGAGGGAATTCTTTTTCATTTTTTTTGTATTTTGGCAGCAATATTTAAAGCAGAACTTAATTATGATGAAGTATGAACTTTTGATACGGCAAATTCATTAATTCCTCTTAATATTTCCTTTGTGCTTTGCTACTTTCCTTGTATCTCTCACTTTCTGTTCACTGGGAGATTACATTTTAAATATTCATTCTGTGACTGACTGTTCTGTTTTAAATGAACAATAAGCGGCAATGTTCCCATCCGGTTTAATTAGAAACTAACTAGCTCAACTGCATGGGCCGTCGCTTTCATTTCATTAAACACAGCAACCTAGGGATTGTTTTTTTGTTTATTAAGACCTCTACAAACAAGACCATCATTATTTTTTCTGCTGACAGATTATATTACTGGCCTGATGATTGTAAACAAAAACAAAGCAATATGAGTTGACAATATTTTGAGTCTAAAATTAGCTGCAGATGAGCATAAGAGTAAATATACATAACATAGCTATGTAAAATGCTAACATCACTCTACTTATTAATAATATCATGCTTTGGTAAACAGCTGCTGATGTCATTATAGACAAGTGAAATGTAAGGCCTTTTTACTCGGTTGTCATGACCTTCCTGACAAGACTTCCTGGTTTGAGCCCAACCAGCACGCATTCTCAGCAGGCAGAGAGTTATGATTGGCCAAGGACCAGCCCAAGCATCCTATCACAACCCCTAAGAGCAACGTGTCTCAGGCATACCGTATAAGATCCAACTTCATAAACATCATGCAACAAAGGCATCTGCTTCAAGACAAGGCTTAAACAACAGCATGTTTCTGCCTGCAGCACACAGGTGATTTACAGGTAGTACAGGAGAGGGTGACCTCTCTGATAACCACCAACTCTAATGTTCTCACAGTTCTGTACACTACAGCGTGTGGTCCCATGCAGGTCAGCCTCACAGTAGCCTGGACAAAGAGGACAGAGAGAGGACAGAGAGGAAGAGAAAGAGACAAAGTCAGAGCGAAAGGGAGAAAGAGAGTATGTTGAGTCCTTGGGCTTCCTTATGTCAAACCGAGAGTAAAATCCATGTAAGCAGCTGACTTCCAATGATTGGCTGTTTCCACAACTTATCTGTTTTATCTTCTGTTAACTCAATCACATGTAGAAGGGTTTTCCAATCGCATTATCAAACACATTATCAATCCCTTGATGACCTTCTTTTGGTCTTGGATGGAAAGTTTGTATTTTTTATTAGTCCATAATGTAGCTGTAATTAGAGTATTTACAGTGATAATATGGGTCATCAAAAAAAGTGCTTGTATAGGTCATTTATAGGCAGGTAGATAAACAGCATTTGGAAACACCATTGATACCGTATGAGAGGGTGTTTTGTTTCACTTTCATTCCTCTAGTCCAGCCGAATGCTAACACTCTTTGTGTAGGTACAGTAGCAGGGGTTGGCACCGGTTCAAGGAACAGAACCGAGGAGCGGAAACAGAACCGGGAACGAAAGTTCTCTCTGGTGTTCCGGAACAGAACCGTTATTTTAAATTCTTGAGAACCAGTTTCTAATGCCTCTGTTGATTTCATGTGTTTAAAACAATGAATGAAAATTAACTATATAAACCGCTACTTGTTTTGGTTTGAACCGGTTCAGAACTTTATTATAAAAATAATGGTTCTGTTTGGAACGACTGGAAAATCATTTTGGTAGACACTGGTTAGCCAAACCGACCCTCCACTCTTTATGAACCCAGACCACGGAGGGTTTGTAATGAGCCATACCAAAGGGTCGAGTGGTTTAACACTCCTAGACTAATTGGATGATTCATGTAGGCCCCATCGAGGGAGAGATAGAGCAAGAGCCAGAGGGAGGGAGAATGACCCTGCTATTCCCACTTAGCCAAACAATACCCACTCTTCCACGAGGGACAGCGGGTTTGACCCAGCCCAGCCGGGAGAAAGTCATCCTGGGTACCAGCCTGAGGATGCTGCCTTGCCCCCATCCACCCCTCTGGAGCTCATTAGCCAGTCTGAGGGTGTCTGGTTGGGGATCGATGGGGGTGAAGGGCTGGACCCCCCCCCCCCTGTAGTGACAGTCAGATTTATGCCCTATAAAACTCTCCATTAGGGGCCTGGCTGGCATTTTAAGGCCCTTCAAAGAGGCAGTGGGATGAAACAGTATCATGTCATCTACACTAATCAACTGAAATGGAACACCACCCTTTTATGTGTTGAGAAATATGTTTAGAGATGGGAGAGGGGGGAGAATTATGGTTATACTTTATGTTCTGTCATACCCAAACCAGCAGAACACTGCTTTTGTTCCGGTTTTAAGGCAGTTGCTTTTCATGATTAATTCATGGGACTTTAAGGATACTGTAACTGATGCCCACCAAGGTGTGAAACACAATAACACGGCAAAATGGAAATCAGTATGGGAGAGGACATGGGTTCAGAACAAATGTAACAGAAAACATCATGATCATGGTGTTAAAAAGAGTATAATATCTGATTCTGCCTCAGCCAGCCTCCGCTCAGCCAGCCTCCGCTCAGCCAGCCTCCTCTCAGCCAGCCTCCTCTCAGCCAGCCTCCTCTCAGCCAGCCTCCTCTCAGCCAGCCTCCTCTCAGCCAGCCTCCTCTCAGCCAGCCTCCTCTCAGCCAGCCTCCGCTCAGCCAGCCTCCGCTCAGCCAGCCTCCGCTCAGCCAGCCTCCGCTCAGCCAGCCTCCTCTCAGCCAGCCTCCTCTCAGCCAGCCTCCTCTCAGCCAGCCTCCTCTCAGCCAGCCTCCTCTCAGCCAGCCTCCTCTCAGCCAGCCTCCTCTCAGCCAGCCTCCTCTCAGCCACTCTCAGCCAGCCTTCGCTCTACTGAAGTCCCTGCTTCTGATTCCTCTGCATTGTCTTAATTAGTGCTGTAAGAGTCATTGTCCTGTACGCACCTCCCTCCTCTTCCTCCCAGTTTAAAAGTCATCAACATGCTGCAGCTTACTCAACACATACCTCTTTCTCTGTCTAAATCTCACTATCTAATCTAAATCTGTTCTCAACACACACGCTCGCCTTCCTTTCTACCATCGTCCTCTCAGCCTAAATGTCTATTTTCATGGCAAACACACACACTGCAGTCTGTTCAACATAAACACTGCTGCAGTCTGTTCAACATAAACCCGCTGCAGTCTGTTCAACATAAACCCGCTGCAGTCTGTTCAACATAAACACTGCTGCAGTCTGTTCAACATAAACACTGCTGCAGTCTGTTCAACATAAACACTGCTGCAGTCTGTTCAACATAAACACTGCTGCAGTCTGTTCAACATAAACACTGCTGCAGTCTGTTCAACATAAACACACTGCAGTCTGTTCAACATAAACACTGCTGCAGTCTGTTCAACATAAACCCGCTGCAGTCTGTTCAACATAAACACACTGCAGTCTGTTCAACATAAACACACTGCAGTCTGTTCAACATAAACACACTGCAGTCTGTTCAACATAAACACACTGCAGTCTGTTCAACACAACTCTCTCTGTTCAACTCCCTCTTCCACACCCACTCTCTCTTTCCTTCCTCTCCCACACCCACTCTCTCCTTTCTTCCTCTCCCTCGTCCACACCCACTCTCTCTTTCCTTCCTCTCCCTCACCCACTCTCTCTTTTCTTCCTCTCCCTCTCCCTCTCCCACACCCACTCTCTTTCCTTCCTCTCCCTCTTCCACACCCACTCTCTCTTTCCTTCCTCTCCCACACCCACTCTCTCTTTCCTTCCTCTCCCTCTTCCACACCCACTCTTTCCTTCCTCTCCCTCTCCCACACCCACTCTCTCTTTTCTTCCTCTCCCTCTTCCACACCCACTCTCTCTTTTCTTCCTCTCCCTCTTCCACACCCACTCTCTCGTTCCTTCCTCTCCCTCTCCCACGCCCACTCTCTTTCCTTCCTCTCCCTCTCACACACACTCTCTCCTTTCTTCCTCTCCCTCGTTCCTTCCTCTCCCTCGTCCACACCCACTCTCTCTTTCCTTCCTCTCCCTCTTCCACACACACTCTCTCCTTTCTTCCTCTCTCTCTTTCCTTCCTCTCCCTCTCCCACACCCACTCTCTTTTCTTCCTCTCCCTCTTCCACACCCACTCTCTCGTTCCTTCCTCTCCCTCTCCCACACCCACTCTCTTTCCTTCCTCTCACACACCCACTCTCTCTTTCCTTCCTCTCCCTCTTCCACACCCACTCTCTTTCCTTCCTCTTCCACACACACTCTCTCCTTTCTTCCTCTCCCTCGTTCCTTCCTCTCCCTCTCCCACACCCACTCTCTTTCCTTCCTCTCCCTCTTCCACACCCACTCTCTCTTTCCTTCCTCTCCCTCTCCCACACCCACTCTCTCTTTCCTTCCTCTCCCTCTTCCACACCCACTCTCTCTTTTCTTCCTCTCCCACACCCACTCTCTTTCCTTCCTCTCCCTCTTCCACACACACTCTCTCCTTTCTTCCTCTCCCTCGTTCCTTCCTCTCCCTCTCCCACGCCCACTCTCTTTTCTTCCTCTCCCTCTTCCACACCCACTCTCTCGTTCCTTCCTCTCCCTCGTCCATACCCACTCTCTTTCCTTCCTCTCCCTCTCACACACCCACTCTCTCTTTCCTTCCTCTCCCTCTTCCACACACACTCTCTCTTTCCTTCCTCTCCCTCTCCCACACCCACTCTCTTTTCTTCCTCTCCCTCTTCCACACCCACTCTCTCTTTCCTTCCTCTCCCTCTTCCACACCCACTCTTTTCTTCCTCTCCCTCTCCCACACTCTCTCTTTCCTTCCTCTCCCTCTTAGCACCCTTTAACAGCATGGGAGTGGTATAGTGGAAATGTCAGGGATACTATAATCCCTCCAGTTCAATGCCTGATTCTCTGTGCTGCTGTAGGATGAATATGGTGGATGATTCATGTAGTCCCCATCGAGGGAGGGTTTGGATCCAGCCCAGACAGGGTTAATTCATAGACCTGACGTTTACTCAGACTCAACCATCAAAGACTCACTCAACATGAATGAATGAGACCTCATAGCTGTGTGAAAGTATGCTTCTATGGGAGGATGTGTATGTGAGAGAGATGAGATGAACATGAAAGTGCATGATCAAGTGTGTGAAAATATGTGCAAGTGTGAGAGTAGGCATGTGTGTGTGTGTGAAGGTGTGTACTATACTGTGATTATGAGAGAGGTACAGAGAGTCAATATGGCTCTGTGTGTAAACTGAGTATCAGTGTATATAGAAAACTAACATTGTGAGTGTGCAGCACTGAGTTGAACAAACCAATTGTCTATGTCATTTAAATAGAAGCAAAACAGCCCAAACAGATAAGACTGTCCTCTCTCCCAGATTCCCAGATCAGGCCTGAAGTGCAGGAGGACAGCCAGGGCTGTGGATAGGTCTGGGATCAGCTGAGATCAATGGGGGTAAAGCTGGGGGGATTTCTGCCTGTAATCCAGGTCTGGAGTGTCAGGAGAGACAAGCAGAAAGATAGACCTGTCAACTCCAGCCACCAGCAGCAGGAGGGTCTTTACTGACCTGTCTATAGATCTGGTATTCACAATAAGCTGCTCAGGGTTCATTATATTGCTTCCACATTTTGCCAGAGAAGCGCAATCTATTGAAGTGATTTCATTAAATGTAAATGTGCTGTCCTGCCCTTCATCTATTCTGACTGAAGTGGATTTAACAAGTCACATCAATAAGGGATCCTAGCTTTCACCTGGATTCACCTGGTCAGTCTGTCATGGAAAGAGCATACTGTTTTGTACTCAGTGTATGACACAGTATAGTGGCTAATGGATACCAGCACACTGATATCAATCTGCCATACATTAACTGCCTCTGTAAAATATATGTGCTGCACATCTACACAGGGGATAAAAACAGTATTTACTAAAAAATAACCTCTCTTTCTCCTTCCTCCCACGCATGAGCCCTGACCTAGAACCTGAAGCTAAGGTCTACGTGCGTGCGTGCGTGCGTGTTCCCCAGACAGAGGAGTCAGTCAAACTTGAAAGCGTAGTAAACTGGAACATGCTTCTCAACGTGTCATTGAGATGACAGTAATTGCCCCGTCTATTTAGTAAGGAACGGATCAGTAATTAGTCTCTCCCCGGGTTATCATGTACCCTGCTGAGAGGATTGTGGGTCATAATTAAGCTCTCCCAACAACACTCTGGCCTTAGATAAGTGTCTCAGGGTAATGTCTCTACAGGACAGCAGAGGGAGCAGTCTCAGACTTTCAGCTACACCAAAACTCCTCTGATTACCTTAACAGATCAGCAACCACAGACAGAGGTATATCACCATTCAGCTTCACTGGCTGTACACTGAGGAGAGAGCTTGGAAAAAGCAGAGCGGTAGATGTGGAAGGAGGATGAGAGGGTGAGAAAGTGAAAAGGGGGTGGGGAGGGGTGTAGGGGAGTAACGGTCAAGGCTGTGAATTCACTTTACTGTAGCATCTCACACATACACAGTACTCAGGGCAATGAGACAGTTACTGCGGTTCCTCACTAACAGCACATTATACAAGTAAATGATCTCCTCTGCCTAAATCTTTCATTTCTATACCAGCGTCATCTAATAACATCAGCACAGAGCATGAAGGCTTTAGCTGGAGTAACAGTACCAGTTAGAGGTGTATATTTCACCACAGTGCATAGAAGTACAGAGAGAAAGGGATGAAAACAAACACACAGGAAAGAGAGAGATAAAGATGAAGACAATGACAGAGGGACAACCATGACTTAGCTGATCAAGAGAAAGAAAGAAAAAGGGGACCTTTTGTCTGAGGAGCTTGCTGCGTACGTGACCCCATAGCTTGGCCCCGGTGTTGGTGTGCCTCTTGATGGCTGAGGGGGTTTGATGCTGCTGAAGCTGCTGCTGGTTGTTCTGCTGGTGATCCTCCACACAGCACTGCTGCTCCAGCCGCTCACATACGGTGTTCAGGTTCACATCTGACACCAGGATTTCCGTCATCCTACCTGAGGCGTCTGCCCACAGGGTTATAATATGAACTAACTAGGAACAAAATCCCCAAGGTAGCTGCTGTCCAGAATAACCTTATGTCAAAGATCAACACTAAATACCAAGGTTGGGATTCTCTTTTAAATGTGGAGACTAGAAAAGTCTCTCTCAGTTGATGTTCATTTGGAAATGAAGATGAATAAAATAAAGGTGAAAATTGAAGATAAGGCAGATGAGGAGGGCACAAGGTTTGAGAGGCAGCTTCAGTCTGTGAGAACAGAGAATCCTGATTCTGACATGGTTTTCATTCTTCTAAAGCCGGAGAATTCCACACTGGTTCCTCTCTGGGATGTCAAGCTAATTCCACACTGTGCTGCTGCCAGCATCTCCACAGCTCACAATCTGATTTCCAGTAATGCAAGCAGAGAGAGGGAGAGGTGGAGCGAGAGAGAGAGAGAGGGGGGAAGCAGAGAGACCGGGAGGGAGGGTGATGCAGGAGGAGGAGGGGGAGTGAACGAGCTGCTGCCGTTACCACCGGTTTCCATTTCTTCAGATGTGAGAACACACCTCCAAATAACAGAGAGAAGGAGAGCGAGAGAGATGACAAGCCCTGCTCTGTGCCTTTCCTCATAGCCTTCATGCTAATTGGTAACCAATTGAGGAAGTGCGTAAAAAAGGAATAAGGAATGTGAAGAAGAGAAGGAAAGAGAAGAGGGAGATGTGATCTTTAACAGGGTTATTTAGATCCCATCAGAACCAACCACATTTACACAACATATAACAGAACCTCAAAAGAACAAACTCTCCACAAATCAGAGTTTAACAACGGTGGGAAAAAAAAGAGGCTAAATCATTTTATCACCAAACACAGACACCTTCTCGTGTCGTGACAAGAAGCACGTTTTTGTACTCTAAACCTTCCACCCCCTCGCTCCCACTCTCTCCTCACCCTTTTTCTCTTCCCCTTTCTGTCCTTCTCTCTCCCCCTCTGTTGTCTGTTCGCGAGCGCGCGCCTGTTGCCATGCGTTTTCTCTAGATGACTTCTCCTCCACGCTTCCACACTCCACTGAGTCCTCCGTCCATTATGTGTGTGTGTTTGTTCGCGAGCATGCGCATGCATATCTGTGTGCTTGTGTGTTATGTCTGTGTGGGCTTCCACACCCACTACTCCAACCACTCTCCCCTGCCTCCCCACTCCCCCGCTCTCTCCCCAGCCCAGCGGTCCATAGGGACAGACGCAGGACTAATTGACCCCCAGCATTTCCACTACGCTGGTTAACCCCTTACACACCACCTCCCTCAGCCGTCCATCCACACACATCAGGACATCACTCATATCTATCCACCCTCTCTGGAGACCACTAGAGTGAATCAGTCTCCTCTCAGACACCACACTCCAAAAAGCAAGTTCTGCAGCCTCTAGTTTTGTCTTGTCTTGATCATTGTCCAGCCATGTGGTCAAGTGCTGCAAAGAAAGACCTAGTTAAGCTGCAGCTGGCCAAGAACAGAGCGGCACGTCTTGCTCTTCATTGTAATCAGAGGGCTAATATCAATACTAAGCATGCCAGTCTCTCTTAGCTAAGAGTTGAGACTGACTGCATCACTTCTTTTTATAAGAAACATTGTGTTAAATTTCAAATTGTTTGCATAGTGAACTTACACACAGCTCTGACCCCCCCCCCCCATGTTCTGTGTTGGACCCCAGGAAGTAGCTGCTGCTTTCACAACA